>NC_048285.1:8428972-9097170 GCF_009762535.1 Notolabrus celidotus
CACACTACACTCCGATAGAACAGATCCTTTCTGTGTAATACTGTTTCAGGCTCTGAGAAAACACATGCCAGCTCTCCAATGAGTCCATCCTGCCCAAGAGTTTCGGCCTCAGGGTTTTTGTATGAATATGAACATTTGGTGTCCATAACAAAAATAATTATCTGAGCAACATTGTTGGTAAATATTTCAGAACCAAACCTACTTAAGGGATCTCCTGAGTTGTGCTGTGAGAAGAACTCAGGATGCTACAGTAAAAAGCTCATTTCCAAAGAGAGCAAAGCTACAACAACAAAATCATCACCCAGGATGGAGAAGGACCTAACGGATCAAAATAGTTTTACAGACTGAACAAACAGAGTTTTATCATTACCTGACTGGCTGCCTCTTTGTGTTTCAGTGTTGGACCAACAATAAGATAATGTCACTCTTTCTCAGAGGCAACATGGAGCTCTGCTGCCCTCAGGACAATATTGATCTCCAGAAAAACTCCAAGTTGTCAGACAAGAATGCATTTTGTGCAGCCTCTCTTGTCTGTCAAACGTCTACAGGATGTGAGGAGAAAAAAAAATGGCAGTAGAAGATTCTGTAACAAGTTTGATGTGATCAGAGTGCTACAGCTCTCATCAGTGTTATATGGAAGACAATAATCAGAAACAGTATCCACTTTTCTCTTACTCTACACACCTTCAAAACAGTGTCAGAGTTTGTCCAAACAGACACTGACTGCAGAATCAATTTATTGAAAAATGGAATAGGGCTTTTTTCTTGTTTTTGTACTTCCATTTGATAAGTTATACACTGTTTTTCCTCTTCATATCATCCTTTTTGTTTGTTTCTGCTCTAGTTGATAAGAAGGTTGGAGAGATAAACAAGTTTCTGTGACTAACAAGGTACGCTGCCTATGAGTATCTGAAAACAGAAATGTTTTCTTGTTTTGATTGAAGCAAAAGATAGAGTGTAGAAAAGGTGATTGCAAAATGTTAATTACACAAAAATCATGTTCAGAAAAACACTGACTAAATCCTCTCTTGTCTCCTCTTGCATATTTTCTTTACATCTGAGGCCATGTTTCTTGGCGGAGTGGGCTGTGAAGCTGTTATCTGAGTTCATCACATTTGGCTTGAAATCAGTTAAATACAATGTTGGTCGTATTAACATTGTGTACAATTACTAACCAACATAGTAGGAAAAAAAAAGTTTGTATCATTTGTCCGTGGTGTGTTTTGTGCAAAGACATCTCACAAACCTCTCAGCCCTCATTTTCTACCCACACACACAAACAAAGCAGATTTCACTTTCCTCCTGAGCTCAGTTTGCACCTTTACTTTTCATGGATGACTGTGACCTTCTGCTGTCAGAGAAGGAGCCAACACTAAGAGGCAGCAGATGGTTCACAGACTGTTGTTTACTAAACAATGGTTTACACGCATACGTGCACACGCCCACACACAACCACAACACACACACAGACATTATATTGGAGAACTACATTGATATAATGTATACAGTATGGAGGCCATAAAATAAATAAAGGCATGTGATATAAGCACACAAAACAGAGAGAAGGGGATAGAAATATTCAGTCATATCACAGGCACACTGTTTGTTAGAAAACGAAGGATATGTGGATTACAGAACTGAAGGAGAAGAGCATACAGGAAGTGACAGGAAGCTGTAATTCCTTCTATAGAAATGAGCAGACATACACAGACAGCAGCTTATCATAGTGTTCAGTGACAGAGGTTGTGGAAAATTGAAAAGATCAGTTCCCCGCTGACAGCAATGAATGACATGAATTACTTCTTCAGTTAATCTGCTGCTTTCAGATGAACTGAAGCCTCCACAGTTCATTCAACAGAGGCTGTGCTGAGTCCAATGAGCTTTACCTACAGCTTAGTGTATATGGAGCTGGAATCTACAGAGGAGAGGAGACCTGATCAATCATTCTACTGCTTTGTCACTGAGGAAAAGATACATCGAGAAATGGAGGACAAAGCTAAGAAGTGTCCACATTAATTATTAATGATTTGAGATAAACAGGAGTGTAAATAAGTTTTACAGATAAAGACACTTTCTTGAAATCCTGGAGAGATTTGTCTGTCTTCCTGTTTCTCCTGGTCGCAGTGTGCTTTCAGAGGAAAGTATAAATTAAATGTTTGTCTTTCCCTTTCCTCAGTGTTTCTGAAAGAAGCTGAATTTCTTATCTGCTGCTCTGGGAAATTGGTTTCCCCAGATGTCACATATCAGTGACCAGTGATGGGCTCTGTCCTTCTCACTTAAGAAATTAGAGACAATCAGTGAGTCAGAACAAAAGAGAGACTAAGAGAGAAACTGAAAGATATACAACTTTGAACTTTGGTCTGCAATAACAGGAAAAAACGGAAAAATGTATCTTTCTGACTCATGTTTCCAAAGAGTTACAGGACCTTTCTGTAACTAATCCTCACCTCAGACACATCCCATTTACATTTAAATAGAAACAGTACTGTGTTGAAAAAAATGCAGAGGCTGAGGAGAATACAATCTTATCTGCCTTACTTATGGATTCAGAAAATAAACTTGGGTCTTATCAAAAAAAGTGAGCTTAAGAGTGTAAAGATGGAAGGTTCTGTATGGATCCATGGGTGCTTCAACAGGCTGTTTATATCAAACAAAAGGAAGAAGCTTACAGCTCAGAGATAATGTAAATACTGTCCCTGCAGCAAATATTGTTTAAAAACATCCATGCATACACAGACACATCATAAGATATATGCTCTATGTGAACACTACATGGATACATTCTGACCTTACAGAACTCTATATTAATCAAGGCAAACAGCTGTCACGTCTCACAGCTACAGTAATGATCTCTCCAGGGAGCTTCTTTCTCCAGCTGCAGTGGTTTCATGAGTCTCTCATGTGAGGGGTCACTGCCCTCCAGAATGACCTTTGAACTTATTATACACTACTAGCAGAGTTAAAGCATCTTGAACAAACAGCTGAACTCTCCCAGGACTCTTATTTCTCCTGAACAGTCCAGCCTCTCTTCATTTCCTGAGTTTCTCTGGCTCTGTAGACTAACTGACACAGACAGCTCGACTACAGCTCTAATTTATTGCAAATGAACAGCTGGACTGATTTTACCAGCCTGTACAGTTTAGCAGCACTGAGGAGAGGAAGTGAATCAATGTCTTCCTTTCCCGGTACGTTCAGGCTCCACATCTTTAGCCCTTTTTTTCTCTTCCAGTTCTTGGGAGATAAAGATGCTTAGTGTTAGATTTAGTATCTGCATAGTGCATCAGAGAGAAACATTATGAGGCAAAAAAAGTCAACAGTATTCCTGTCTTATAAGTCTGCAGAAAGACTTCAACCTCATGTGTGAAGTAAAAATGCAGAACAACAAATTGTCTTAAAACTTTCAGCAATGCTTTTCAGCAGCTTTTATGAAGCTGCAAGTTTCCATTGTTTGTTCCTCCTCATCTCCTGGCCTGGGAGACTGGAATAATACTCTGTGTTTAGCACTTAACTATACTGTAATTCTTCACACTGAATAAAACATGAATTAGATCCATTAACAACAACAAACCACACGCACAACTGAATGCGTGTACCACAGGTGGGACAGACTTTACTAAAGGATGATGAGAGTCATGCTGACTGTGTTGAGTTTTGGCCGCCCTTTGTCAGGAGAGGCCTCAGTTAGTGATGTGATAATTATAAAGTAACAAGGACACAGCAGGCTGAGGGGTTAGAGTTTCACAGTATTTCACATGTTGTGAATGGATTTGTATTTCACGACATCAGAAAACTGGAGTTGTTTCAGTAAACTATCTGGACAAGTACCCACAAACAAAGGGGGACCGAAGCATTGTATACATCTGCACCTCCTTAGGAATAAGATAAGATAATATAAGATAAGATAAGATAAGAGATAAGATACGTCCTTACTCGTCCCAAAACAGGGAAATTCAAGTGTCAGAGTAGCAAAGTGACAGTGCAAAAAAAATAATATATAAAGCAAACAGGAGCCTATAAAGTATCAATTATTAAAAAGTTAGATGAAACCAAAATAGGACTTTTTTGGTAAAAACTCAACTCGTCGTTTTGGAGGAAGAAGAATGCTGAGTTGCGTCCCAAGAACACCATTGCCTACTGTGAAGCATATATATATATATATAAGAAGTCTGTCACTGAACAAGCTACCTAGTGTTGTTATGGTCTCCTGGAGGGGGTGTGACGTGTTGTCCATCAGAGAATATAGCTTTGCTATCATCCTCCTGTCAGCCACCACCTCCACAGGGTCCAGAGGGGCAGCCCAGGACATAGCTGGCCTTCTTCACCAGTCTGTCAGGCTTCTTCCTGTCAGCAGCAGAGATGCTGCTTCCCCCTGAGACCACTCCAAAGAATATGGCTGATGCCACCAGAATCAAAGAAGGACTTCAGAAGAGCCCCCTTCACACCAAAGACCTGAGTCTCCTGAGCAGAAAGAGTCTGCTTTGTCTCTTCTTGTACAAGTGCGTTGCAGTTCTCTGACCAGCCCAGTTTATTGTTCAGGTGAACAATACAACTATGCGTCAAAACACTCGGACCACAAGCCTTGTGATTGGTCTGCTGTGTAGCATTGTATTTATGACATAACCTTACATTGTTTGTATAACACACATCCTCCATGTCTCTGAATTCCTTTAAAGGAATTAGTATAACAGGTCCAGTTTAATGTGTGACCTGACAGAGACATTCCACTCACACACATGAAAACAACTGTGCAGTGTTGAAACAAAACCATGTGTGTCTCAGCTGCATCCCTCCATGCTCTATCAGTTATTCACGACACATCGCATGAGTTAATTGTGAACGTAGAGTCAGATCACAGCATGCATCTAGAATATTACCCTCTTAATCCTGCTGATATAGATGACTAGATGACTATTCATAACTGATTATCTCAATCTCTTGGTGTCATCAGACACAATTATGAACCTATGTGATGAAGTAGGTGAGTGTTACATTCACTGTCCCCTGCAGTGTAACATAACACCACCACCACAAACTGCAGCTTGTAGTGAATTCTTCTCTGAACAGAGTGAAAATAATAACAAACTTTATGTTTGTTTTTTGAGAGTGAGCAGAGGATGAAAAATACAACCAGACAAGAATCCCAGAAATCAACAAAACACGGAACGAAGCTGAGCCAGGCATGATGGGCACAGACAACGAAACGATAATGAGTGCTAATATTTTGACATATTGTAGACAAGTATCGTTGTTTGTATTATATTTGCATGATGGCATTAAGCCCTGATATAAAGATGAGTCGGTAGTGTTGTAGTACTCGAGTCCAGGACTCGGACTCGAGTCATGTTTTGCAGGACTCGTGACTTGACTTGGACTCGAGCACTGATGACTCGGATTTGATCTCGGACTCGAGCATTGACTGCAAAAGGACCCGGATGATAGAGAGGAGGACCCGGGCGTATATATTGATACAGACTGTTTTAATGTTCATTTTAGATTTGTATGTTTCATAAAATGTATTCCGTTCAGAGCGAGGGCTGGCACGAGCGTTTGTCTGCCTGCGCGTTCAAGTGACGTCTGCCAGGATTAAAAGACGCTACCAGCTGAGCATTTTTCTTTCAAAGATTTCACAGTAAATGCAGCGAGAGCAGAGCAACATGTTGGATATTTAAGAGACCCATCAATGAAAGGAAAGAAACAAGCTCAAACATTAACAGACATCTGTCCAGGATGATCCGAAAAGTGAGAGAGATGCTAAAGTTATTTAGACCGTTCATCACTTTACATTGTTAGTATAACGGTAATATAAGCGCTAAAGTACTAAACCGTAGTGATTAAGTTGTTTGGTTAGTTAGATTCTGATTCTTATTGTTAAGGCTGAGTTTATTGGACACACGGCAGTGATCCCAGTGCAGCAGAATCTCTGAGCGCGTCCCCTCATCAGCAGAAGCGCGGCGCACATTTACGCACGGCACACAGCGCTGTGGCTTCATTCATAAACTAATCTCCAGACACACCGGCCGGATTTCATTAGAATCTCACTCCAGTGTCAGTTAGACCTTGTCAATTCACTAAATCAAAACTGAAAATCAAACCGGCCACGGCGCACGGGGGAGAGCGGATCGTACAGGATCAGACACATTTTAAATGTCAGGTAAAACTGTAGATTCTCTGATGTCATATTAAACAAGATAGTTTGTCACCAAACAGTCTGTAGAGTCCTCGTGCTCTAACGTCTTCTGGTAAAAAAAAAAAACTAAACATTCACCTCTCCCTGTGTCCGCCCCTATCTTACCTGTCCATCCAGGTGAAAACCATCAAACTATCAAAATGCTTACTAAAATAAAATAATAATAATGCACATGACATTGCCCTTAATATAAACAACAACAAATAAATGACATAAAGTAAAATGATTATGAATATATTAGACTATTAATATTTATGACAAAAAATAATGGAAATAGTTCCAACACTAATGTTAATGAAAGAAATGTGTTCCTACACATCCAAAAGGTCCCACACAGCCAGTCTAAACAGTCAATCGTTTGATTCATATGTCTGCCCTCCTTGTAATATATAATATTACCGGTGGTGCCTCGACTGGACTCGGACTCAAGTAAAGAGGACTCGACTCGGACCCGGATTTTTCTCTGGTGACTTGGACTCGATTCGGACTTGAACACAGAGGACTCAGGACCTCCACTCGGACTCGGATTTGGTGACTCGACTACAACACTGGACTCAGGTGACAGGGAGCTAATAACTCATGAGTAAGAGGGGGTCCAGATTTACACATGGGGGATGTGAGGGTGTCCTGGTTTGACCAAAGCTGTGGATCCAAAGCTCAAACTGTCAAACTTTAAATCTAGTTCTATCTTCAGTCTTAAATTCTCCTCCAGTGACACTGAAAACTGAAGCAGCTCATTATCAGAGTACCCAATTCATGTGATAGTACACCAGAGCAGTGCTTTTGCAGAGACACACATACATGCTCACCTAGATTAAGATATTGAAATTCTATGACTTAATCTGCTGACAATAGGAAACGAACAACATTACAACCGCTAACATATCCAACATTTACCCTGTGTTTATGATCATTTGTTGTCCTTTAGTTTCCCTCTTTAAGCCTTTAACAAATTAACCTTCTGGTACAGGTCTTCTGTTTGAGGTAAGTTCATTTATATTCCTCTGGTTCCTCACAGCTCATTTGTATGTCAGACTCAGAGGAGAGAGTGCTGTGTTCATTTTAATGTGCCAGCAGCAACATAAAGCAGAAAGAACACAAAGGTTCAGGGGAATCATTAAATACATGTGATGAGAAATTAAGTCTTTTTCACAATTAGAGAAATGTAACTATTTAATGCTAATGAGTGCTGCATTGGACCACACATTCATTCATCATCACTGATCTCTAACACTGCTAACTGAATTCACCTGTCGCTCAATGTAACAGCATAAAGACATGTGACGTGTTAGACAGGGAGAGAGCAGTCTGCAGGAACATTAACATATATGTTACTGATTAGCTCTTTGTAATCATTGCATCAGATAAATGTCCAACAGACAACTGTTTGCAAAGACTATTATGTTGTTGTCAGCTTCATGTGTTGAAAAGAGACTACATGTCAAATTTACTTTTCACAAATCAAGTTTAACAACATCAGAAGTAGAAAGCTAGCCTTAGAGTCATTGCAACCCAAAATCTATGGTCTCTCTTTTTTATAACTCGTAATAATTTCACTTTTTTTCTTTCAGGGAATAAAAGACAGATAAAAAACTTTATTACGATCATCTCTGAGACAAAAATTGATATTCAGTGTGTACGCTCCAGCCCACTCAACTCTTCCACTGAACACAAGGTTCAAAGCTCCTCACCCCTGGGTGTCCTCATTCATAGTTAATTTACAGCGCACAGTGAACTCCAAGACTCAGCTGTCAGCACGAAAACCTTTGGCTCATGAGTTACAGATTTTCTCTTCATGTTATAAATGGATGAGCTGTGCAGATTTAAAACGTGTTGCTTATTTAAAACAATGTGTTCTAGAAATCTACAGAATACAATTAACCAAGAGTTTCATGTGGTGACCGTGGACCTCCAAGAGCTCCTGAGGGGACACTGGGGGGTCTTCAGTAGTCTGAATATATTATCATTTCATCTTTATAATGAAACAATAAATTACTATTTTAGTAAAGGGTTTCATACACTTTCAATTATGTTACATCAAAAGGAAAAGTCATATCAAATAGAGGTATGTGGTCTGACTTGTGTCATGATGAGGGTTGTATTGATGAAAGAAAAATAAAATCACTGTCAGAGTCATTCAGAGTCGGCCTCGGAGTGTTGAGAACTTTGTAGACTGTAATTCTTCATGTCATGTCACAATGAACCTGTGAGGTCAAATCTTCACATAGTGTGAGATCTTTCTGTGAGGTTTGATTTCTCAACAGAGGTCCGGATGTTTTATTATGAATGAGATATTTACACAGAACAAAGTACATCATGTGCAAAGTGGACAGTGGAGCTACTCTGGTTCAGGTTTTCTATCAGGTAGTTGTTATCGTCAAATGCTGACACTACACAAGCTTGCATGATGAATTCTGAACAGCATGCATATTCACACACAATAACCAGGCTTAATATAGAGCACAGAAGAAAAGCATTCATTGTAGATAGAGCAGGTAGATATATTTTTTCCATGAACTCTGGATTTAAAGGTGTAGGATGAGTTTAGCTCTGTGCTATGGCCTCAATCACTCCATCACCATAGGTCTTAAAGTGAACAGAACAAACAGCAGGTTTAGTCTGTTAGACTCAGTGGATCAGTTTATGGTTAGAGGTGAATCATTTCTGCCAAATGTCTTAAGCCTGGCTGAGAAGAGCTCTTTAAGTCTCTATGAAAGAAGAAATCACACTACTCTTATTGAAATAAACACTGAATCACTCATCGTTCGATCAATGCCACTAAGATCCACTTAAATAAAGTTCTTCACCTCAGAGAACAATCATTTCTCCCAGCAGCCAGCCGACACACTCATTTGACCTCTCTTCTATCTTGTAAAGCACAAAGTGAATTGTGTCGCAGCAGAAACAGCACTCAAACACTTTCAGACACACACACAGGGAGGCTGACACACACTTGTTCAAAGCTGAGTGGACACAAACACTTGCTCTGTGTCTGTAACCTTGTGATCTGGAGAGCCATGAAATCAAATTGCTTTCCAGTGATGTCTCAGCAGAGCGACACATTTGACCAGTTTGTTGGATCGTGTAGAGGGATGTTGTCGTTGGTGGTAGTGGTAGTGGACTCATACTTGTCAACAAAGCAACAATAAAGTGAATTAGTGTCTCTGTTTGAGTTCTGTTTCACACAGAGGGTCAGAGATCAGTCACAGAGAGCGTTCTTCAGCAAGGAGAGAGAACACACAGAGAGCTGTTTACTTTATGTTTCTGTGCATGTCAGTGAAAAGAGCTGCAAAAACTTCACCATCTGAACATTGATATTCATCTGTTGACGCTTCATCTGCTGCCTCCTTCTATCACCATGTTTGTTCTTCAGAGTCAGAGTAACTGAATCACTTCAGTCAACAAGTGGAGAGCGTATGTGCCAGTCCACACTGCACTGGAAACTGAATCTGACACACGATATTGTCCAATAGAAAGACATCAGCTTTATTTCTGCTGACATGACAAGTCTGTGTTACTGACACATCACAGACTTTACAAACTCCACAGAGTCAGCTAGAGATCAGAATAACTTACATTCTTATCAAGTTCAACTTCAACACACACTCAAAAACCCACACAGAGTCAGAGAGCCAATATTTCCTTCCTTTTCACTGAAAGTGCATGTGTGAATTAGCATATAAACAACTACTACTGATTATCAAGGTTATATCAAGAAACTAGAACAGAGAGATAGAGAGGGATAGAGAGACTCCTCTCTCTCCAGTGACAGATCAGTGTTTCAGAGCTTCATTACTTTCAGACCTGCTGCAGTTCTGTCTCATCTATCACATCTGTTGTGTTGCATTTTTTTCTTTTTTTAAAAGTCAATATTGGTTAAAGGCAAAAAGAAAAATGCAAACGTATTCAGTGGAATGTTGTTTAGAAGGAGGAGTGGTAGGTGGGTTTAGTTTTGAGGAGAGGATGAAAGGCAGAAGTCAAAGAAAATTAAATTAATTACTTTTAGTTTTGATAGTCAGATGACATAAAGAGACTTAAATGATTACTTGCTCTGAAGAGCACAGTTTATGATCACTGTAGCTTTAAAAGCGAACTGTGTGTATTCATCACCCGAGTTACAAATGAATAAATTAAATTAAGAAACAGGTTATATTGTAATTTAAAGCTTGCTCTACAAAGCGAGCCAGAAAACGGACATAATGGAGTTAATGAGTTTCTGCAGGAGAGGGCTAAATGCTCAGTTTGCAACTCTTAACACATTGAGGACTCCCACACACACCATGTGTTAGAGGCCTTCTGAAAAAGAAACATACAACATTCATCCTCCCAAACTAGGATGTTTTTCTTATAATTTCTCATACTTCTGTGCAGCACGGAAAAACATACAGGTACATAACCTGCAGGAACAAAAACGTTCTCTGACGACCATGGCACAGTTTGGCACCAAAATAGAGTTTTCAGACATATTATATTTAACAAAGTGCCACTAATTTTTGCCATAGATCTGTGTCTGGCTCCTGAGCATCAGTCAGAACTGACTGTTTCACTGAAGAACAGAAAACAACAGAGAGTCAAGTTCTCATCAGGTCAAATTAAATGAAACACATTCTGCATTCAACAGGTCCTCAATCTGACCCTCAGAGCAGACTGTTTGAGAGACTTTATCATAGACTATCACAGCTCCGAAACTACATCACCAACTTTGACACGTGAACTAATGTTCAAAAATGAAGTTCTACATGGAATTAAAACAAAGATTGAGTTTTGCAATATACGTATGTTAGCATGCAACCCCCCGAACAATATATATTTTACACATACTGTATGTACCCAGACATACTATAAAACAGTCATGAGAACACACACAACTGTGCACACACTTCTACACACATCTCCTCTTCTCTGCCTCATCCAGCAGAGTGAAGGGTGACAGAGATTTAAACTGATGGAGGAACTAGTACAATACTAAACTCATTCTTTGTTCATTTAACACATCAGTTACTCAGCAGCAGATCAGAAACAATCATGACTGACACTTTGAAAATATCAGAGGTTTTCTTACTGTCAGCTCTGAAGATCACCGAGCAGCAGGGGGTCGACTTTGTTATCCAGTCAACATGATTGAACGCACTGACACACAACACAGACACACATAACCAGTTGGCCGTCTTACCTAGAAGAGACAAAGATGAGAAGAGAAAGAATTTTAGATATTTTATCTGTGACATCATCAACAACATAACTATACAACATACTTTATTTTGGATGACACTGGAAGGCAGTCTGTTGATCGCTCAGAGCTAAAGAAGCACTCATCTCTGGAAGTATTGGACTTTAATGCAATGATGATGTGGAACATAATGGAGGGAAACATCAATGATTTTTTGTAGTAAGAGTCAACATGAACAGGTGTGGAGAGTCACTTGTTCTACCTGTTCTCTGACAGAGACACCTGCAGCCCATAAACCCAACAAGAACCAAACACCTTCTAACTCTGCTGACTCAGAGAGGGAAACACACTCAGGTGAGAGTCTCAGAGTGAGCAGAATAAATCCCCACTCACATTCACATAAATGCTCCAAGTGTTCAAATGAGGGTGGTTCATGATAGCCAAGAAGACAAAGACTTTAATCTGAGAAAAAGCAGTATTTTTTTATTGTTAATCATGTTTATGATGGTTTGTCACCTGTCTGTGCTCTGGTGTGTTTGTGCTCCTCTGTTTAAACCAGGGCTGTTTCCGAAATCGCCTACTATACTAGCAGTACGTACTGATATGTCCAAAATTCAGTATGTAGTAAGTAGTATGTGAACAAGAGCAAAATCTGCAGTATGCCAAAACTCCCCGGATGTCTACTGATTCGGGAAAATATCTCAGTGTGCATCGGACCAGTCTGCCTCGCGTACTGTTTCCCATAATGTACAGCGCTCGTTCTGCTTTTTCTTTTTCCTCATTTTTTGACGGGAGGAAATCCGTTTTTGGGTGCTGTGAAAGTTATCAAATTACATATAAACCACTTCCTAACTTTTTAAATCATAAATGGATGCTAAATAAGCATTTTATTTATCGGCTTCGCCGTTGTTTACTTCCGCTTTCCGAAACCGGAAATCCAGCCAAGTCTGGCTCAGCATGCTGCATGACAGATCGGACAGAACAGTCATACTACATACTAAATTCAAACGCAGTATGTAGTAGGCAATACCTACTGCCTACTACATTAGTAAGTAGTATGTAGCAGGCCGTTTCGGAAACAGCCCAGGACTGCTCATACTGAGAAGAAGCTGCTATTGGCTAATGAGGAGGTGTGCCCAGAGGAATGTGCCAAGTATGTTGAAGTTACAGGGGTGTTCATGTTGATGAAATAAGAAACACTTTATATTTGTACTTTGTGGTTTACAACCACTCTTTCTTATTCTCATCCACCTGTGGTAGTGGTTTAAAAAGATGATTTGATTTTTGTTTCACTACGTTTCATTGATATTTTTTCCCCCTCTTGGTACACTTTGATGAAATTTATATCAAACAAATCAGTGATGATAAATCAGCAGCCAGCCTTGCTAGAGGAAGAGAGTAGGTGAAGAGAGAGCTGTGATGACTGTGATACTCAGCAGATAAAGAGCACTTACAGACTGTAAGAAGAGTGGGAGGATATTGTTTTCTTAATGAGAAGCGAAAAGGTTGGTGGAAAGCTGAAGTAAAAGACAGAGGAAGAAATTGAACACACAGACTCATGGGATTGAGATGTTCACAACAGCCAATGGAACGCAGAGCAGTGGGGGTCTTTGCTTCATTTCTATATTACTCCTCTGTGCTTCACAAGTGACCTGTAATCAGAACTGTTATCAATATAAGACATACCAATTTGTTTCATGCTCACCTAAACCTTTGGTTGTAAATTTGTCCTTGTTCTGAGCTTTTGTTCTAGCTCTCAGTATGTTTTTAATACACAGGAGATGTTTTCACTTTTCATAGCAGGGAAATCCCAGGTGTAATTAAAAACATTAACGATGTGTCTGTTCCTGTGTGGTGTCTCTTTAAGCACTGACAGTGAGCTAACATACACATCGACAGAACCATGAACTGTTGAAGCTAAATGAACAAGCCAAAATGAGTGTGATTATTGACACCTGTGACTTTATTGCTGTGATTTCACACAGTCTGTCTTTTTACAGTCAACCACTTACAACACAGAACTGCAGGGAAAACATTCAACTCTGACTGCTGTTAGTTTACCAAAAATACATATTTCCAAAAGAAAGTGAGAAAAAGAGTATCGTTTTCTTTTACCTTGAAAACATTTATGTTGAAAGTGTACAAAGATAAAAAAAAAAGCATAAATCTCTCTCACATTTTTACTATATTGTTGTTTTCTTGTAAAAGGTGCATCTAGTAACGGGCTTCATTTAGTTCTTCAGTCAAGTCTTCCCACGTCATTTAGAAGGCTGCTGTACAGATCTTAGCATGTTCTTCCTGCTTGTCAATATTAAAATGAGTCAGGCACAACTCTGCCCAAAATTAAGTCCTATTAACTCTTAGTCTGAAACAGAAATTCAACAAAGTGTTTTTTTTTTTCTGTCAGACTCAAACAAAGGAACTAAAAAACCCAGCTGCAGTCTAGTGTGTGGGCCGTCCCGGCCCCCCACTGAGTCACTGAGCTGGAAGTTATTTAAATAACTGTAATCAGGAAACAGCTCAATAAAAGAGCGACTCAACCAGCCTTACACATGTTTAATCTGAAATTAATGGTTCAAATTATGGCTTTAAAATATAATAACCTATAATACCAGTTATTGGAAAAGAGCAGATATTTCACGTGTATCTCACGGTCTTATCAGTGAAAGAGATAATTTAGACATGTCGGGACTCCTGCTGTCTCTCCTCTGTTGACAACAAAAAGCAAGAAAGCACCCATGTTGGCATTATTTCAAAGTGCAGGGTTTTCTTACTTCACTGTAGCAGGTAAACTTTGAAGTCGACATGTACCAGACCTGTTTTGTCGTTGAAATAGTACAGTATGTTTTGAAGTAACTTTCTACCCTTGTCAAGTGAAGAAATGACTATAATCTAGAGATCTGCTGTCATACTGTTATCCTCACACTCAGATCAGAGAGGTCAGACAATCCTTAGAGGGACGGTGTGTTGTTCAGTGATGTGTAAGTATTGCATGTCAAACTATTATTAAGAGCTATATGAGATTGTTTGGTGTTGGAAAAATGAAAGTCAAGCTCTATAGAGAAACACTACCTTTTTTACAGAAGTTACGATGTGAGAAAAAAACACACTGCACTTCTTTAGGAGAAAAGTTGAGAGCTGACGTTAGAGAGTGAATGACTTTGTGCTGAAGTGAAAGATGAGAAAACTGGAGGGATTGACTATGACAAAAGATGAGAGCATCATGATACACTGCGTTCATGTGAAAGACAAAAAGACGTTTTCAACCTTGTTAGTGAGAGGAAGAGACAGCACAGAGGACACAAAACACAACTGTAAACTCTCACAGGAGGCTCAGTGCACAGGAAACATCTTTACTGTGCAAAATGTGTGAATCTCAAAAAGAGACAAATCTCAAAAATCCTACTTGGGGACATTTTTTGTATATCTTTATGTCAAACGTTTTTGAGCACAACTCTGGATTCCAACAACCTCCAGCAGGAGCAGTATGTGATACGTTTTCTTTACAAAGTAGATTCATATCAAAGAGACTCTGGCAGAACTGGAGAATTATTTTTGGTGGGGCAGAGAGATCTTATGTTGGCAGTCCACTAACTGAACACTAAACATACCAATGACTATCTATTCTCATAACAAGGCTGTTCAGTGAAACGAACCGTTAAACTTGTTCCTCCAACATTATCTTCTGTAAAGCTTCGATTCCTCCTCAGCTGCCCTCAGCCTGATAGTATCTCTCTGCTGAGGAAAACATTTCTGCTGCTGGTTCTGGTTCAGCTCTGTGTTCACACTCTGTTGGTTCACTCACAGCTAAATCAAGCATGTGCAATTAAATCACAGTAGCCTATCTGAAGTATATATCCCAAGTATATATTTGATCCAAACAGCATGTCTGCAGAAACAAAGATTGATAAATGAATGAATGAATGAATGAATGAATGAAAATAACAAAATACTATTTCCTAAAGAGAGCTTCACATTTCAACAAATGAAAATCTACAAAATAGAACTTCCAGAAACAGCTCAAATACATCAGTTCCCTCATAGCATGATGACTGATTCAAACCCTGAAGCTGCTCATTCAAATTTCAGGATCTAATTTTGAGACGACTCCCCTCGTTTATCTTGATTTATATTTCATATGAGTGATGAGTCACACACCGGTTTTGAAAGTGAATAAGAAATAAGTTTGTTCCACTTAAATATGTGTCCTCTAAAAAGTTCCCATTGGAGGTTTTAGTGAAGAGGGCTCATAATGGACGGAACTGATAGCAAATATACTTCAGTGTTGTCTCAACCAGCAGCCAGGAGACAAACACTCATCAGAAGGCCTCTTTACCTCACTGTGACAAAGAGATGCTGAGAATAAGAAAATACACATCTAACAAAAACTTAGGAGTGTGTATGGAAAATGAATCCTGTCTTAAAGCAAAAAAATGCCAGAGTGATGTCATCTGTAAGGATAGCATGGTCTTTCACACTGACACAGATACTGCTATAAACATCCTTAATATCTCCAGTGAACAACTGCTTGGGTGTCTAAAATCCCCTCCAGTATAATCAGAGCTCTGTCAGCAGTGTGATATAAAGAGAGCTTTCAAACATACCCCCACCTCCATTCATTCTCATTACACACTGATATAAAGAATACTAAAGGTGTGATACAGAGTCAGAGCACTGAGATATATAATATAAGAAAACATAGACCTGGACTGATTGGTGACTCTTTGACGAGTCCACTTCATTACTACAAAAAGCCTCAGTTAATGCTGAAGTTTGTCAAGTTTTCAGCGCTTTAACAATCAATGGTCGATGACTCTGGGTTAAATCTGAGTCTGAGCGCGTAAGGAGGTTGAGGAGCTCATATTTCTACTTCTGCAGTTGTTTATATGTTTTTTTGTCATGTGCATGTGTGCAAAAACCTGTGAACTTTTGGCAGCATTCAGTCTGTAAATAGGCTTTTAGCAAGTCAAGCAGCTGCTGACTCAGTGTGTCACTGAGGAAGAACAACATCATCTCTGCTGCTGATCCCATTTATGTTTTTCCCTGAAGGACTGATCTCACAAGACAATTTTATGTCTGTTCAGTCACACTCCTCTCACTCTCTGTCTTTCTTTTCCTTTTCTCTCAATCTCACTGGTGGTTTGGGTTTACACAAACCTTGACCTGACAGAGGAGGGGGGTAGTCTATTTCAAGAAAGATTAGCATAATAAACAAGCAACATTTCAGAGAGTGGATCAAACTGTTGGTGATGAGCTTGTATCCCCAGCAAAAAGGAAGTAAAAAAGGATCTGACCCAGCTTAACTGCATGTAATCCAACAGAGCCTTCAGGAGGAACTATCAGTAAACATAAACATTTGATTTTCATCTCTTTATCACCCGATACTCATTATTATAAAAACCCACCCACATGAACTCTGCTACTGTAGTTCTGGGTCTCTCTACATGACTTTTGCATCAACACACTGCATACAAAACTAAACCGAATCAGAGGAAAATTACATTCATCACTTTATTTTTGACTTGTGTACATTTCTTCATTACATGGTCCACATACTTCTGTCACACTGTGGTCCACAGAGTCTAGTCGCACTGACTTACTCTTAATGATTTCTCTGACATGGCTCACAGCCAGACATTATAAGTATAAACAATGCAAGGACAAAGAAGATGAAAGTCAGGAGATGCGTACATAAAAACAAGACAATAAATAAGGCTGTTTAAACCAGTGCATCTGTAATGTCTTCTGCTCAGATCAGCTAATCCCAGAGTGTCCAGTGGGACTGAATGTATGTTTGGTCTCATACATGTTCAGGAATAAGAGAGGCAGGGATTAAACCATAATCTATCAGAATTTTGGACTGGTATTTCGAAAGCCGATGACAGACAGCGGAGGAAATGACTGACCTGATGCTTACAGTTGTTTCCAGAAAATAGAAATACAGTCCTACATGAACCAAAGTGACTACAGTAATTAATGCTAAGGTATACCAAATGAGAGAGATATGGCTTGGAGATACTCTCGTGACCGAAAAGTGAAGGAAAGCATAACCTGTGGCATCTTTTTTTTTTACAGTCACTTTCATATTTCTGTTGAAGTCTCTTTGAGGACGTTCTGTCTGTGTCCTCATCTCTCAGCAGGATCTAAATTTCAGTTGTCAGTCAGTCCTCTCTGCAGTCACAGCAGTCTGTCCTCTGAGCTCCTTCTTCAGAGGAGATGTTGAGTCACTGGGAGCCGTCTATCATGTCCTCTTTCCTCTGTGTATTAAACTCTAGCAGAGAGGTAGAGCTGTGCTTACAGCATCCTGTTTCATAGACTGAGTTATTATTCATTCAGCTGCCAGTCAGGGCCGAGATGATTCAGTGGGAGGCCTGAATGAAACCTGACATTATGGAAATGCTCAGGTACCTCCTGCATGTGTATAAGCTAGACTGGAAAATGAAATACATAATTTAAGTGCAGATAAGATAAGATAATAGTCAGATAAGGTTTTCTGTCTGATGAAGGTAACATGAACAGTACGACGGGTAACAAAGGGC
Organism: Notolabrus celidotus; assembly: GCF_009762535.1. Classification (NCBI taxonomy): domain Eukaryota; kingdom Metazoa; phylum Chordata; class Actinopteri; order Labriformes; family Labridae; genus Notolabrus; species Notolabrus celidotus. The sequence goes on from NC_048285.1 coordinate 8,446,869, forward strand.
AGTAGCAGAAACATCACAAACACACACCACCATAGTACTCATTAAAAACATGTTACTCTTTGGTTCAATGACAGAGTAAATGTGTTTGTGCTCAACTCAAACAAAAGTCTCTGTGTCCCTCATCATTGCTGCCAAACACATTGTTATTCAAAACACAACGTAATGTCAGATAATCGTCATTAATACAGATACAATCCAGCATGAAACTGTGTGGTTAGCCTTTTAAGCTTTTTGATTGAGCTTATCTGATTACCCACAATCCCCTGGTTTCATCAGGGTAGCAATTATCTCGTCACTGATCTGTGGCCTTCTCATGAAGAGTATCTTATCAGAATGTTTCTATTGGCTGCATACAGAGACAGAGATAACACAGCATTTAAACAGTATATAAAACTTCTACACATTCTACTAACATAAATGAGTTTATAATACATGATACATTAATATACGATCCACAAGTTATATTACTTTCTTATAGTTCATGGGAGTGATGGCTGAGGAATCGATCCTTAAAATCTAACATCATTCAGATGTGGTTAGATCTTTGCTGTGGTAACTTTATGTTGACTGTCACCCAGTCACACTGTGCAGTGCGAATAGAGTTACATAAACCTCAGTATTTAATGATGTAAAGTTTTTAAAGCTGTGTGTGTTAAAGTCAGTCAGCTTCTCTGATGTTAGCTGTGCCTCAGCTCAGTAAATAATATCAGATGATGTTTGCTCTGGTAGGTGTTTGTACTGTATGTACATTTTAATGATCTGATGCTAAATAAGGCATGACTGCAAACCATTATATTCCACTAGATTTACATTTTCACTGTGAGAGGTGACTGTCTATAGAATGTAACAGCATCCTGTTTGTGATATACAAACAAATAAGAACAATCTATTAACATACCCACATGGATATACATGATAAGCTAAACCATGAAATGATCATCTCTGAGCAGCACTGTGACAAATCAAACTGTATCATCTGTTGTCTCAGTGCAGCTTGAAGTGTTGATGTGTGTAGGAATGTTGGAGTCACAGATGTTAGAGAAACTAACAGCAGGGGTTTGAAATGGTGTTTAAGTTGTGCATAATAAATACTGTTGTATATAAACTCTACATCACTGAGACTGACTTTATAACAGAACTCAAACCGAGCTGAGCTATTGAAAGTTAACACCGTCCTGTTTTAAGTATAACCGGTCTGTGAGATCAACCAGAATCACGCTGTTGTTTCTACCTCACTGTGGTTACTGCTTGATGTTATCAGGTTATTATGTTCTAGCTTTAGTTATTTAAATTATTCAAATCACTGACACTACAATCAGTGCTTTTCCCAGGATAGGACTACCATGAAAATTGTTTCAGTTTAATACATAAATTATGCAGATCTGTGTACAAAATGTGCCAAGTTTGCAAAACAGCAGCAAAAACTGGCAGACCAGTCCACCGAGGAATATAAATGAGCTTAAATAATGAAAAACAAACATAAAATCTCACTTCAACACTCAGTAATGCAGAATTTATGAACACACTGGGAAATAAATACTTATCACACATTTAATTATACATCAAGAGACAAATTCAACACTCCACTGTTCTATCTCACCGACTGATCCAGAGTGTCAGACATGAACGAGATGTTTGTACACCCAGAGGAACTGCATGTTGAGCATGCTTCAAGACATCTCGCTCAGTACAGTAAACTAAAAGACAAAGTCAGAGACACTGGGACATTATTACAGTCACATCAGCACCATGGACAGCACTACACATCAAACAAATAGGACAACAGCAACAGAACAGAGGGCATTGTTCCACACTCAGCCATAACTGCTCACCAAATGAAAAAATATATACATAATGATAATAAACATGCTGATTTCTCCTGGGTGGGCCAAATTCCGGGGTAGGGGAACCCTGCCCCATGGGTTCCATCTATATAATTCAGACAACAACTCTCAGTTATGTGCAATAAACCAAACAGTGATTGAGACCTCTGAACTTTAACAAAGAGACACAGTAACATGAGCTTCAAACAACAGAGTGATGAAGTTATAAGATTCAGACACCAAACCAAAGCCCCCAGCATTTCATTCACTTTAATCCTATCTTCTACAGACGATGAATTCATGAGGACAATACTAAGCACTAATTAAGTTTTCAAGTCATATCCACTGGCAGAGCTTAAGCTTCTTTTCCCCTGACTTACAAATGTAAATGAGGATATGATCCTTCTCTTGTGAATTTATGCAACTTTGTTTCCTTTGTAAGTAACAATAAACAGCTGCTCAGCCACAAAGCTTTACTACAACTGGAGACATCTGCATTATGTGAAGAACATAGTACATTTTTATCAGACGCAGGTTTCCTATGCATAAACTCATCGTCGGTGGTGAGTGGTATAGAGTCTCTCTAAAGTAATGATGCCATGGTAAACATGGTCAGCCAGCAGAGAAGAAAAAATGTTTCATGCTATCCAATTCACAAATGATCCATAAAACTGAAGCCAAGAGACAAATAAATAAACATCAACTACTTTTTTTAAATTGAATCTATATTCCACACTGTGGTCCACCACCAGGCAGAAAAAGTATATAACAAGGCTGGAGCAATAACCTAGAGGGATGAGGTGCAGGCCTGTAACATCACTAGAAGGCAAATCACACAGTAACAGTCAGACAGTAAATTGACTGATTTCCAGCCCCTTCACTAACAGGTGACACTGCTGACAATTACAGGATGGATCTTTAAGGAGAACCATGAAGTTGCATCTTTTCTGCAGCCCTGCAGATGTTTTTTTTTTACTGCAGTTCCAAAGAATAAGGGAAATGTCATACTTTTATTTCCAGCCATCTGGCAAATCACATACTGTGTCTTTAAATCTATGACCAATTTCAAAGCTATGCAGAAGCCAGTGTTTCAATACAATACAAAACTGAATACTGATTTAACTGTGACTCACTGTCTGAAACCCCCTTCTGTTTGGGCTCCATTAATAAGCTGATGTGACTGTGTTTATTATCACCTCTAAGTGCATGTTCATGTGAGCTGTTCTAACAAGTGACATTCTTTAAACCTCAGGACTCCGTGAATCGTCATGTTAACTAACCAGCCTCACATCTCGAGCCTGCTGAAAGTGAGAAATATGAAACACTGGGAGTGTGAATAAAAAATCATAAAAAACTTCACTGAACAAGGACAGTGAATGCAGCCATCCAATAACACTTTTGGAAGTAACCTTGTAATGAGCACGCCTTGCTCTCCAATGAACTGAAGTATGAGACACTTGAAGTGCTTTCAAGTGTCTCTTCAATGCAGACGAGACTTGGGTCTCAAGTTTAACAAAACCTTTTTAACGTTCACTTCTTTTCAGGGATTCATTTCTCTGAGCTCAATGATGATGTCATCTCTTTTGATTAAAATGATATTTTTAGTGTTTTAGATGAATTAATGAGTTTTTAACAACCCCTGTGATTGTAATCAGGCCCTTGGGCTTTTGAGCTTATTGATTAAAATATGTCTTTAACGACACACTTTAACTTGTCTTAATTTAACTTTCTCAGTATATTCTGCCTTTAAACCATTACCTCTAAATCACACCTTTCTTTAATACAGCAGTCAGACAGAGGTAGGCTCATGAATGTACAAGTTTTCAGGAAATCTTCCCTGAGGCCTCGTGGCTTCACAGGCTCCACACATTCAAGCCTCTCTGCTGCATTTGAAGCTTCTTCAATAGTTTGAGGTAGAATGAGACAATTCAGGAATACTAATTCATACAGTTCAATTCAGGTCAGGTCAGGTCAACTAAAATCCATGATAGGAAGATCATAGTAGATTATCCTCAGCTTATTATGTTACACAGGGACAAAAATTAACTTGAAATATATTATAATATATGTTTCATGTGGTGAATATGACATTTTATTCAGAGCTGCTGCTTCTGATAACTTTCTGTCTCCTCTTGGTCTGGTTATGTTGGTTTAGCTGCTTTCTTTACATCATAATACACCTACAAACAACCTAATTCATGTGTTGCTTCTATGTTCAGATTGACGGTCACTGCACAATGCTGAGGTTTAAGTGACCCTCTTTCACTGCTCTTTGAAACCAGGTTTCCAGGCTGGAAGTACAGAGCCTGAGGTCAGACTCTCTGTGGGATCTTCACAATTATCCATGTGTGTGTGTGTGTGTGTGTGTGTGTGTGTGTGTGCGTGTGTGTGTTCGTCTGTATGTGTGTGTGTGTGTGTGTGTGTGTGTGTGTCACCAAACTAGATTGCATTCCCTGTGGGTGTTTTAAAAGCTCTCAGTAAGCAGAAAGTATCATATGACCAATACAGGCACCTCTGGCTAGTTTAGTTGTAACCCAACCTCTTCTGACTCTCAAAGCCATTTAGCTGTGGAATCATATGTATTATCATGGGAAACAGCTCAGAGAAAATATATACTAGCTCTTGTCTCTGACTTCCAGGGCTCTGTTGGCCGTGCATTAATCCTTGGTGTCAAGCATTTGGCTGCCAGGCTAAAGGGAAGCTAAATGGGCTCACCTGTTGTTGACTTCCTGCTTGGCTTCTCTCCGATTCTTTTCACCCAGCCAGCTCTCCCCCTCTCTGGCTTCCACACAAGTGACAGTTCATTTGTTTCAGAAACACACGGACAATAACTTGAAACAAAACTCGGTAATCAAAAAAGAAAAAAGGAGACTTGGCAGTCGGTCCAAGCATTTCCTCATACTGACACCTCTCACACCTGCTTCAAGGTTCCACTAATTACTTTGGCAATCACTTTTTTTTATCAACAACTGGCTATAATGAGATAGCCCCACCACCTGACCTGACAGCCAATAGGGAGACAGTGTGCCGTGACAGTACTGAATGTATTTTGAAAAAGGTGTGAATGGGTAGTTTGTGTGAGAGCGTTTCTCTGTATGAGGACCACAATGGACCAGTGAAAGAAAAACAAGCATCATTTAGCTTCTTGACAGCATCAGTCTGAGAAGATGAAACACTGAAACTGAAGCAGTACTAACATAAAAATAATCTCTTCATCTACATTCACAGCCAGCAGAGCAGTAGAGTCTTTAATAAGACAAACAGGAACTTTAAAGCCTTGAACTGTACTAGAAAGTTAACCAGCTAAAGCACATTTACATCCATATAACCAAGAACTCTTAAAGCCTCTGACTCTGCTCACACATTATTACAAGAATCTGTGGAGCAGAACAAATCAGCTCTGATCCTCACAGCAGGCCAGTCAGACAAGAGGAGAGCAGAGCAGCAACAACTACTTCATCACTCAACTCAACTCAACTCAACTTTATTTATAAAGCACTTTAAGAACAACAGTAGTCGGACACAAAGTGCTGTACAGAAACATAATGGATAAAAACAAACAATAAAATCATAAAATCAATAAGAACAATAAGATAAAATAAAGTTAAAAAATAAAAATAAAAATAAAAAGGCACTGAAACAAGAGCAGGGTCTCATGCTGAGTCGAAAGCCAGGGAATAAAAATGGGTTTTAAGACGACTTTTAAAAGTGGACAGTGAGGGGGCTTGTCTGACGGCTAAAGGAAGATCGTTCCACAGTTTGGGAGCAGCGACAGAAAAAGCCCTATCCCCCCTGAGCTTCCGCTTGGACCTCGGTACCTCCAGGAGCAGCTGATCAGCTGACCTGAGGCACCGAGCAGGGGCATAGAGATGGATCAGCTCAGAGAGGTAGGGCGGGGCGAGACCATTTAAAGATTTAAAAACAAATAAAATAATCTTAAAATGGACTCTAAAATGCACAGGCAACCAGTGGAGGGAGGCTAAAATGGGCGTTATGTGCTCCCTTTTACGTGCTCCAACTAAAAGGCGAGCGGCTGCATTCTGGACCAACTGGAGACGTGCGAGGGAGGACTGACTGATTCCTAAATAAAGTGCATTGCAGTAATCCAGCCGGGATGTGACAAAGGCATGGATTACTGTTTCAAAGTGCTGTCGTGCAAGGAAAGGCTTCACCTTTGCCAGCTGCCTAATGTGAAAAAAGCTGGACTTTACTATAGAGCTGATCTGCTGATCCATCTTAAAATCACTGTCAAGCTTAAAACCCAAGTTTGAGACTTTCGACTTAAAATAGACGGCCAAAGGGCCCAGATCAACCGGAGGGAGTTCACAAGGGCCACTGGGACCAAACACCATTACTTCTGTCTTTTTTTCATTGAAGTTTAGAAAGTTCAAAGCCATCCATGCTTTGATGTCTTCAAGGCACGCAAGAAGTGGTGAGAGGGAAAAGGCATTTTTCTTTTTCAGCGGCACATATATTTGACTGTCATCAGCGTAGCAGTGGAAGGAGATGCCATGCTTTCTCAGGATGGAACCCAGAGGCAGTAGATACAGTGAGAACAGCAGTGGACCTAAAATGGACCCCTGTGGAACCCCATACAGAAGCGGAGCTGAGTCAGAAACAGAGTTTCCAATGCGTACACTCATAGACCTGTTGGACAAATATGATTTGAACCATTCAAGTGCGGTACCACAGATGCCCACTAGTTGGCTTAGCCGAGCCACTAGGATACTGTGGTCCACCGTGTCAAAAGCCGCAGTTAGGTCCAAAAGGACAAGGATGACATAGTCACCAGAGTCATTTGCCAGGAGGATGTCATTACAAACTCTTAACAAAGCCGACTCAGTGCTATGGCGTGTTTTAAAACCAGATTGAAAAACTTCCAAGACTTCATGCTCGTCCAGGAATGACTTCAGCTGGACATGGATAACTTTCTCTAAAATTTTTGAGATAAAAGGGAGCTTGGAGATGGGCCTATAGTTGGCCAGCACACTGCGATCCAGGCCAGGTTTCTTAAGTAGGGGCTGCACCACTGCATGTTTAAAACTTAGGGGAACAATACCAGAGGACAGACTGCTATTGATGATGGCCAAGACTGACTGCCCTATACTAGGGAAAACCTCTTTAAACAGGCGAGGAGAGACAGCATCACAGGGAGAACCCGAAGGCTGAAGATGGTCAACCAGATCTTCTAAAAATGACAGAGACACAGACTCAAACCTATCAAGAGCTGCAGAACAGGGAACAGGGTCAGAGGGGTCAAGAACAGGAGCTGAGATGAGAGACCTTGCAGCAGCCACCTTATCAATAAAAAAGTGTAGGAAGCTATTGCATGATGCATGAGATGCCTCCAAGTTGACAGGCTGTGGGGCATTAAGAACAGTGCCAATGGTTTTAAATAACACACGCAGATTATGACGATTGGACTCAATAAGGTTTGACAAATATTCCCTTCTAGCCTCTTTAACAGTGTTCTGGTAGCATCGCCAACAGTTCTGTAAGATTTGGAATGAAACCTGCAGCTTGTCCTTCTTCCACCTTCGCTCAGCCTTGCGACATTCCCGTCTGGTTGCGCGAGTGTCCTCGTTCAACCAGGGCTCAGATTTAGCCCTGGGTTTCACAGCTTTTAATGGAGCCACAGAGTCCAGTATGGTCAGACAGGATGAGTCAAACCAAGAGCTGAGTTCCTCTGTGTTACCAGAGACAGGGTAGGCACAGAGCTGATCAAAAGCCACAGAGAACCGACCAGCAGTAAAAGGGTTAATAATCCTCCGTCTCTGAACCGGGGCGCGAGATTCAGAGACAGCACAGGAGAAATCAACATCAAACAGTACAGGCATATGATCCGAAAACACATTGTCACAAATCTCCACGTTTGACACGGATAAACCATGCGAGAGGACGAGGTCTAAGGTGTGTCCACGTTCATGTGTGGGACCAGACACACACTGCACCAGGTTAAAAGAGTCAATGAGGCTTATGAAGTCCTTTACCAGCGGCTTATCGGGACAACACACATGAAGATTAAAATCCCCAACAAAAAGGGCACGGTCATATTTGGGCATGAGCTCAGCCAGAAATCACTGAACTATCAAACCAACCAGAGACCTCTGGGTTTATACTCCATACATTCAGCTCCAACAACAAACTGAAGCACATCTGGACTGAACTTTATAGGTGTATTATGAAGTCTTCACTTGGTCACATTAGCTTTTATTAAACCAGGAAGTAGGTTGTCTTCAGTGAGGGATAAAACCTCTGACCCTCTGTTGTTGTTTCATTTCACACTGACTGTTTTTATTATCTCACAGTTACTCTAAATGTCTTCCTGTCTTTACATCAGTGTGAAAGTGCTGTTTACTCATTAACCCAAAATGAACATGAGGTTGAGAGCTCCTTGTTGTACTGATTTAAAATTGATGTCCAGACTGCAGGATTTATTTACAACCTCAAGTTTTACAATTACTTGAATTTTTAAGGACATACTCTAAGAAACATTGTCATAGTATCAATGAATTATTCATTACATTTTTGTTTGAGTTCTTACTTATATTATATTATTACATGATGGAGCATTTCATTACATCGTTGAATAAAAACAGACAAACCAAAATAATGACAGTCAATATTCTAAATTCAACTTCAGATCAGATAATTCATTTGCATATTAATGTTTCAGAAGTATGTTGGAATAGCATGTCTCATGAAATGATGCACAAAAGTGTATTGAAAAATTATGTTTATTTCAGAAAAGCAGCAATCATAGGACAATAAGAGTGGATCACTTACAGTAAGGATTGAAACAACCACATAAAATTGTCCGTGTTGGTTTTAGTGTGTTGAAAAAATGTCAAAGTTTATCTTTACTGAGGACTTATCCAGTTTCCTTGAGCAGCAAAATGAAATACACAGCCGATGTGCGGCTGATGAGAGGCTGATGAGCGGGGATCCCGGAAGTGCTGCAAATGTCGGAAATACAAAGCCGCCGAGCAGGGCTTGCGGTCCATGTCGATTCTACGGATAGTTACATTTTGGAGGAGGTGCACGTCAGCTACGTGCATATGCCTCTGCGTAGGTACAGGAGCTACACAGACCTCCGATGTAGGCTACGCCGTTGATTCGACACAGAAGTATGAATGAGCCTTTGGTTTGACATTTTTTTAAATATATTCTTTAAAAGTGATGTCTCCAAATATCTATGCCTGATTTATGACTTAAAATACTACCATCAAATAAAAAAATGAAAAAGTATATATGGAGACTGAGTCTGTGTATTTGTAGTGATTGAAGAGAAGAGATCAAGGGTTTAAGCAGAGGACAAACAGGATCCTTTCAGGAAGAGGCCTGCAGCATATCTGTGTCAATCAATCACACTGTGCAGAGAGCATCACACACAAACACAACACCCACACAGACACAACCAGAGGAAAGTATTATTTCATCCAAAAATAAAAAAACATATATCTCCCTCCAGCCTGTTTTGTATATTAGAGAGATGCTTCATAAATATGACTATCCACTATTTTCTACAGTCTGATAACACAAAGCCTCTCCTCTAATCTACAAAACAAAGCCAACACTCTGATGCTTACAGGCCCATTAAGGTAGCTTCCGGTCTGCTGTGAGAGGAATTCAAAAGCTAAAGTTAATCAGAGGAACAAAGAATGAACACGGTCAGAACATACTCTGACTTTTCAGCTTGATCTTACTTTAGTCTGTTTCCTGCTTTAATGACCGGAGAGAGTTACTATTTCTTTCCCTAAGGTACTGTTTGTGTGTTTGTATGAAACAACAGAGAAAGAGTATCTGAGCGCTGTGATCTGATGATATCCAGAAGCCCTCTGGTTACAGTTCTCTCCTCTTCATAAACAAAGAGAAAAACGAACCCACTGTGTAATGAATGGTGCTGGAGATAGTCGAGGGTCTGTGTTAAATCCATTTAGTTTTCTTATGAAGGAGGTCTCAGGCAGCACTTACCTGTTAGAGACGAGACACAAAAACAGAAATAACAGGTTTAGTTTAGCAATTCAGACGGCATCATCAAAATATGTCATTTATTTCACCTTAACCTAAAACATACTTTTGTGTTACGTCATATGTATCAACAGGAAATGCCAGTCATGATCAAAAGAGATATTAGCTAGTCTGACTGAGGGATTAATTCAAAAGTCTGTCATTAAAATGAAAGTATCCCAAACTATTTATTTAGCCTTGGAGTAAATCAGTATCTAGTTTTATCAGATAGACCTTCCAGTAACATCAGAAAAAGACAAAAACCTTTCTCAGAGAGAAAGAGACAATCAGGGTAATTAAAAAAATAAAAATAAACACAGGTTTCTGAGTGATATGAACTCTCGCTTTTTACCAAATGCACAAAGAAAATTACGCTGCATTCATTTCACAGTTCTCCAAATATCTCTTTTTTCTCTTTAAGGCAAAGAACACGACCAAACACACAGAGACATCAGACACAGAGAGCCATCAGACTAATGAGGCATTTACAGACCAAATATCAGAGTCAATGAAACCTCTCTCTGTTGTGTATGACTGTTTTTAATCTTAAAATCAAATTCAAGGGAACTTTTGATAAGATGAACTGAAAGTAAAAAACAGAGACAAAAGAGAAAGAGGTGTGGAAGAATATAAACTACATTCGTTCAGAGTGACTTATCAAAACCATCAAAAGTGGAACATTTGTGTTTCAAATAAGAGACCACACCTCAAACAGAAACCTCTATGTGACAGTAATTGTTAGTGAAGGTTCATGGAAAGGACTAAATCTTAGTAACGTAACATCAAATTATCACACACAATACACACATACACCCTCACACACCTCCTCTCGACTCTGAAGAAACAATAGCCCATTAATTTACAGCAGGTTTGATGTGATGCAATAACTGGTAACAGCTCATAAGAATTTCTCATCACACTAAAAAGTTGTCTGTGTTTCAAGTTGAAGGTCAGAGGAGGAAAACTCGAACAGGAGTAATGTGTAACACGGTCTTTAATGTGTCCTGATTAATGTCAAGAAGAGCCTGTCTCACTCTACACCTTACAGACAGGCTAACAATGGTAAGGAATGGATTCTAATAATCATTGGAAAATATTGATTGATTAAAAAATTACCTTGTATTAGACAAGAAAAGATACTTTTGCACTGTGGGATACTGAACAGTAAACCCATATTGGGGTAGAAGAAGAAATGTAATGAAAGAATTGATCATAAAGAAGTGAAACAATAATCCCAGCTTATGGAGTATATCTCTTCCTCTCTGACCCTGAGCTTGTCAACCTACAAGAAGAGGGTAACTATACACTGAGAGGCCAAATAAGCATACTACAACAATTTATCGTGTCTCTTGCAGTGATTGCAAGACAAAAAACAAGATAGCACAGGTGTTACTAATTACACAATGTATCTGAACTGTGAGCCAATCAGAATCCACCACAGCCCCTGAGACTGAAGCAGCTAATTAAGCTAATTCATTTCACCTGTGCTGCTGCTGCTCCGCGTCACAATGTTGGTTTTGAGAAAAGTTAACTGTCACTTGATTAAACTTCTGTGTGCTGCTGAATTTCTCACTGCATTATTTCTCGTTCTAAACAAACCAAGGCTACGCCAAACATACTCAATGGCATTTGTAAGTAAATATATAAATCATATACGAATAATGCATGGCTACATTTGCTTATTTGCATGTGACTTTTCATGGTATGAGACGAATGGACAGTGAGAATGTGTGCTCTAATAATGTTGACAGACTCTTTAATTATGTGGAAAACTTCTTCATTTACGCTCACCACATAAACAGAGTGAACATTATATTCATGAGCAGGTTTGCAGGTGTACATAGGGGTGAATGTCTGCAGATTGACAGCCAAGAACATTTGTAAGACAGGAAAATGTGCAGAATAGATAACTAGTTAGTGTGGACAGATCTGCATCTCTGTCTGTTTCTGTTCCAAGGCTTTGAAAGCCATGACATTCATCTACAACATATGGTGCAAAGTGTGAGAAACATCCACAACAATCGGGTATGAATGAATTTGAATAAAGCCCAAGCTGATGAATGTATTATGGTTAAACATTCATTAAAAGACAGTAGTGTAAAGTTAGAGCTCTGATTGCTGCAGGGCACTGAGGATGAGTTTGGACATCAAGCTATTCCTCCTACACACACCCACATACAGAGGTTACTACGTTTGTGTGACCTTTACTCCACAGAAAGAGGAGTGCAGACACATTTAAAATGTATGACAATAAACACACTAAACTGACTGCACTATAAATGCATAAACACATGTAAACTTGCAAGCAGGTAACCCACACACTGTGATACCTAAAGGATGATTTTGATATGTAAATAAGCTTTCTGGGGAGCCTCTGTCATGGTCCAGAGAAGCCTCTGTATAACGTACAGTTTGAATAGGAGGATTATAAGCACTGTGTTGCATTAGCATCTTCATGCCACACTGGGACAGGGAGCTGTGTTAGCTGTCCTGACTGAACACAGAGTGAATTTATACACAAACACCGCAATGACAGATAAATTGGCAGACTAAGGCGAGCTTGGGTTTATGAAATAGAGGGAGGAATACTGAAGTTGTGCAGGAGAGTCAGAGGAAATTCAACAAGTGAAGCTGTCAGTAGAGAAGAGACATTACATTCATTCAAGTCTGACTAAACCACAGAGGATATAGCGTTTATAGCACTGCGAACATTCTCAATGTTTAAGAGTGTGTGTTTGTGAACACAGTTTTTATGTAATCCTTTGATGAAGTTGTTTCTGTAGCAGTGAGTAACATAAAATCTCAAAGATCCTCAACATAAACATTTCTCCAGGGCACACATCCAGCTCAGAAAACTGACGCTGTATTTTCAGAAGTCTGATCATGCAACAGGAAAGTGTATGTCTAACATGTCCTTGTCATACTGTATCAGTATGTCAAGACTCTGTAGAGGTGAAGCTGCAGGAGTCCCTTTCTCAAGTGAACTGGAACAAGATGCAGCATCAGAACCCAACACTAAGGCTGCAAAGAATCAGATACAACGGACAAAGCACTAGATGCTTTCAGCTGTTTGGCCTTATGAACAATGTTGAACGTATGGAATCTTTCTCAGCCCACTGTGTCAAGAATCCAATGAGTTTGACTTTCCCCTCTCTGTTAACATTTAAGGGAATATTTGCACAATTATAGCAGATATAAGGGAAATACATACGCATGAACCGATGAGTTGAACCACTACTCCATGAAACATTACTGTACATGTTGCATAAATTATTCATGTGCTCTCATCCTCTATTAGTACTGTATTAGAACTTGCACTAGTTTCCTGTGTTTCAAGACGTACAGATACTTCTACAAGTCAACACGACTCCAGCAAAACAAACCGAGGGAGGGTTATAGTCATAAATATGAATGAAGTACATGCTGGGTAAGAAAAGCTGGTTCACTTTTAATCCAGCTCATTCAGCTGCTGAAGGCTCTTCTCTACAGTTTCAGACTCATTAGCTGTTTCCTCCTGTAGGAACAGAGGCTGACAGCTTTTGATTCATGCCAAGATACTAGAGTGTGTGCCAGCTCAGTCTGGCATGGCAGCAACAGAGAGGCTCTGAGGTCAGGTGGAGATGAATTAATGAGCGCTCAGGCAGATTCAAATTTAGACTTTAAATACATTCATAAAATGACCAGGAACAACTTTCATTTAGTCAATACTGTGGTAGATTTTGAGGAATTGCCTGAAAGGCAGGAAAGAAGATCTCTGATGAAACACATCAGAGACAATTTTGTCAATGAGCTGTTTGGAGTAACAGCTGCCTCTGTGTCCCTGTGTGTGAGTAAAGACTGAACAATGAGTCAAGCTCTGAACTGGATTGCCTCCTCCTGAGGTGAAAACAAATAACCAGAGAAACCGAACGCACAACACGTCTTTCAAAGTGAAGGTAAAAACAAACTCAAGAGACTTAATGACTTTGTGTTGAAGTGGAAGGAAGAAGACAAAGACAGAAAGAGGAACGTCCTCTGAGTGAAACGACGGGTGAGTTAAAATAAAAACTTCAGTTTCAGAACTCATCAGTTGCTCCTTGAGAGGTAAAGAAGGCATAGAGGACAAACAGTGGAGTTCAAATATAAACACACATCTTTCCTGAAACCTGTAAAAGGCAGAGCAGCACTCTCACTTTTATATATCTCCCCTTATTTCATGTTAAACAGGAGGTAGTGTGTGTGATATGTGGATGAAACCAGTGCACAGGTGTGTTCATGTATCTTTTATTCAGAAGGCTTTAGTGAGGTCAGTCCACATCTCAGCATGTAAACAAACACAGAGAGAAGTGATTTCAGTGTCCTGCAGAGGTGGAGAGAAATCATACACACGCAACCCGCTAACCTGTTTTATCTCTCACTCTGGTTTCTTTGTTTTTCACACTTTAAGTCCTCCAGCCCTCCTTTAAACTCTGCTCTTTCCTGTTTCACATCATATTAATACACGTATTGTTCAGCGGGGTTCAGTATTTTATCTTGTTAGAACTCTGTCTCTAACTCTGTCCCATACATCCCTGTAAGGGAACTGCAACGGCTCATTCTCAGTGCTTTAAAACACAGCCACTGAAGTCTGAGCTGAATCTAATTCACACTCAGTCAATACAGAACAAAGCTCTAAAGTCAGACTCTCTTCTCTTCATCCCGCCTTACTTATACCTCTTTGTTCCCTTTCCAGTATGGAGGTCAATAGTTTGTTGAACTCAATGCTTTCCCCTCAACACAGAGCAGAGGATTTCTTCTATACAGGATTTGAAAAATTTCCAATTTTAAGTTAAATACTATACCATGTCTGATATGTGTTGAACAGGATCCAGACTCCTTGGATAGAAACAAAAGATGATCTAATTTGTATTACCAAGTAATTTGATGTTCATTTTCTCTATTATGAACGGTCATCAGCTCACCACCTGCTGTGTCACAGAGCTGATCAGCTCAGCAGATGTGTTGTGATCTAACAAGATCAGACAGGTGTGAAGACATGCAGGTGATCTGGAGGAAAGTCAACAAGTATATGAAAGAAGAGCACATCAGAATGAGAAACATATGCTGAAAATCACAAGATAAAAAGAGAGTGGTAAAAATGAACCTCTGCAGCCGTTTGTGCATTCTGTCATCCACCCTTTGCACTAAATATGAACTGGTTTTATACAAACTGCTTTTAGGCACAGTTTACAGGAATGTGCACAGCACATTCTGATGAAGTTGCACAGCAGCACTCTTAATTTTAATATGTTTGTACATTTCTTCCTCTCTGTCTCTTTAAATCAGAGTGATGAAAGCTGTACAGAGAGAGATCTCTTCCTGATGGTTTATGGTTTATTATGCAACATCTGAGCAGAGCTCAGCGAGCTTTGAAGTCGTGTGTGCTGTAGATCTCATTTTAGCTGTCATGAGCAAACACTCAAAGAGTGAATATTTTACCACATGCAATGATACAGTATTTAATAATATTTCAACATATGATGAGATGAATGCTAAATACTAAATACTAAAGTACTGTATTTGAGTTCCTCAGACCCAGAGGTCTTTTATAATTATGTGTTGATTACTTCAAATTTTTTCTGCCAATTCCCCTTTTCCCAGAGTTTAATTTAAATTAAAGTAATTTAACTTAAACTTTAAGTATGAGCGGTGCAGGTACCATGGACGGTGAAAGAAACAGTCACTTTGTGGGTCTGAAGGAACAGGCTGCAGATTTGGAGCTGTTGACAGTGATTTGAGAAGACTGATATCTAACTCCTATTAGACGAGGAAATTAAAAGCAGTTTGAGGAAATGATGACTGACTTCCATCTTGATAATATATTCAATATCATTTCAGTTCCTAATGATGAGCTGATACATTTGACTGATTCACCTTCATCTGATTCTATGAATATTAACTGACGAGCTGATGTTAACGATCATCCACCTGTGCTGTCTGGATGGGTGACAGAAATCATTGCTGAAGGTGGAAGCTTATCATCATCAGCATCATCATCATCAGATAAACAACAGTTATTAAAATTAAAACAGAAACTCAGTGTCAGTGTTCATAAAGTTGAGACTAAAGACAGGAACTTTAGAAACAGGAAGTTTGAGCTTTCTTCTTTCATTCTTCATTTTCTGCTGTAAGACGTTTGAAATGATCCCATCTCATCAACATATTAAATGTCATCTGAAAGTCAGATTTCATAATTATATCTGAATGTTCATTTGCATATCAAGATTTGAGGAGCAGAGAGCACTGAAATATAACCTGTCATCCAAATGACAGTATTAAAAATAGACTTTCAGAAATGATGAATTTTTGGAACAAAAGAAAGAACCAAATCAGTCCATGATCACAACTACGATTTAAAATTAGATGTTCTAAAAATGCAGATGATCTGACGTCAATGAACTCACACAGTGACTCTATGTGAACTTCCATTCACCAAATTCAAGTAGGACTCTCAGTGTATCTAGAATGTATTTGAGGTTGGCCGCCCACAGCCTCTATAAAATGTCTTGTAAAGGCTTCATGGTTACATGTCAAAAGATTCAATAGCAGCGCTTTTCCCCATTTCCATCTCCTTACTGATGAGCACAAAGCAGCCATGACACATTTATGGTTACAGCAGAGAGAGCAGTCGTCCTAATAACTGACTCTCCCTCACTGTTTGTCAGAGACTCTTTATACAAAGTGATGGAGGTTAGAGATCTATTACTAAAGCTGGAGCTTTTAGCAGTCCACATTATGACAACAACAGATAATAAAGAGAGTCAACAACCTGAGTGAGTGCTCAGTTATTCAGATACTGGAAAAATCTAGAGGTTAAAGAAAGTCAACAGGCTGAGTTCTGAAGCTCTTTTCCACCTGAAGCTGTGTCCTTGAAAAAGTTACATTTGAAAGCTTGAGTGAATGTGAGAGGACTTATTATGGACTGATGGTGATGTAAAAGCACTTCACTGTCATTTCTATCAGCAGCCGGCCGACAAACACTCCTCAGAAAACCTCTTCACCTCGCTCTGATAGAAAGATGAGTCCAGTTCAGCTGTAACCGAGAAAGATTCTGAAGGACACATAACCTTTGAAAAAAGGAGTGGGCTCAGCAATTTTATAAAAATGTTCTCAATTTTATGACACTCAGACAAAATCTGAATTTTGTAAGAGACTGATGCACTAATGAACAAGTAGGCAACATGGAAGCTACAGAATAATTATAAGCTCTTAAATCCGTTTCTAATCACTTCATGCGTAGACCCCAACAAGTAAGCTACGCTTATATGTCAGTGTCTCCAAACAAAGAAACGGATATTATAAATAAGGAATAAGTTTATGAGTAATGTGTGTATTTAAATAAACAGTAGTAATAATATATAAACTAATCAGATAGCAAACAACTATAAAGACCCGAGACCTTAGAGTATGAATTCAGTACAATAAAGTCATATATGGTGATTTTGTCTTGAGGCATGGTTTAGTGATAAGACTATACGAGGACAGAATTCAGCTCCACCAAAGTTCATAAAGACCCTGGCACAGTGAGAATGTGCATGAATCCCAATAATCTGAACTAAAGCCAATAAAGAGCAACTTGATATAATTTTGTCGTCCAGTGCACAGAGAAATGGAAAGCAGAGTACTAATTCACAGTTCACACTTCTTCTTTCTTATCACTCTCAGGCGATGGTTCATGGGATGCAGACAAAGCTGTCAGACTTTGATCTGTTCATCAAAATGATTCAGAGCCGTTTCTTCAGGATTAAGTTCATCACAGCACTGCAGTCAATACAGAAGAAGAATGATGAACGACAGTTTATTCAAGTCAAGAGGGAGAATTTCCTCTTTTCATTATTCTGCTTTAATTATTTATTGTGTTGCAAATCAATAGTTGAACTAATTACTCTGACAAGCCAGCAGTGTTTCTGTAAAGACCGAGAGAACAACAAGAACAATTCCCCTACAGTGTTTGTCTCTGAAGAAATGATGATCTCAGTCTTTAAACAAGGACATCCATTCTGCTGTGAGAGCTGTTCAATGCTGAGGATGATTGAGGACCTACAAGAGTTGATGACATTCACTCAGAAGCTTCACTTTCAACAGACCACACCAACCAGAAGGCCTCACAGTGGAGTGTCAGTGCTCGGTTGGTGCAGCGGGTAACAGTCTGACGTACAGTCTGCCTTTAGAGAGCAGTGTGGCTGATTTTCTTTGGAGGATGGAAGGAGAGAAAAAGTCATTTCATCTCCTGAACTCTGTCCCTGAGTGTGCCCTGGAGCCCACGTCCACTCAGAGGGTTTCAGTGAGAGGTGAAATGTCAGCTGTGGACAACTGAACTCATGTCAAGCCTCTCAAAAGCTGTGACACGGAGCAATCAGTTTTAACCTCACATGCTCTTCATGATAATTATACAATATTAACAAGTTAGAGGCTTTAAGCTGTCAGAATGAAAGACTAAGTGGGAGAGAGTGGAGATAAAGATGAAGGGTCACGGACGATGATCTCTCTTCAGAAAGTTGTAAAGCAGCTGAACTTTTACAGAGACAGATGTATGCTTCATTGCAGTTATTCTAACCTTTAAATGATGATTACAAAGTACTACAGAGACTTACAATTGATCGGAATCTGGACTATACATCAGTTTCAGCTGAAGCATGAAATTACAAGAGAAGGCTGACGCAGATAACACGCTCTTTGACTTGTAAGACTTCATAGTTAGCTGATGACTTTGCCTGCATGTGCTGTGGGAAGTCATCATATCTGAGGTTCACTGAGTTATACAACAAATCATGAGAACAACAGACACACAACAGCCTGCTTTGATTTACTGCAGTCTTAATAAAGTGGTAATGAGATGAGTGAATACTGAAATCATGACCTCTGAGAGAGGCAAAGCAAGAACAGACAGAGAGAATATTGAATGTGCCCCTGTAGTGAACCAATGCCAGAAGTTCCATCATACTAAAAGATGATGTCAGTCTTGTGAGGTTAAAGTAAGATGACAACTAAGAAAAAGAAGAACTGTTGAGGCTTTTGAGGCCATCCTGCAGAGAGACAGTAATCTGATGAATGTCTTTCATCGATCTTCAACTTCTTTCAATAGAAAGAAGTGTGTCACATTTCCTGATCAACTGTACCACGTACAGTACAAAAATCAGCGGTGACATTTGCTAACCCTATCTCCTCTACAAAAAGCACTGAAATGGTTTAGCATTTACGATCACAAACAACTAACTGCAAGTCAACAATCGTATCATTGCTCCTGTATCAGTTACAGTACAGACTGTTGTGTCCACATGTTGTGGCTTCTGAATCAACCATCTGACTTATTTGGCATTGCTCCTGACAAGATCAATATCCCTCTATTGGCCCATCGCTTTGTGTTATTTCTTCTTCTGAGCACAGTGTCTGTCTGATAACAGAGCAGTGTTACAGAGCCTTGAATCAACACTGAAGCTTTGATCTAGTGCCTGATATCAGCCATGGCACCACACATGTTTACTGAAAGAAACATGAGAGTAAAAGGCAACATGATGCTGGGTGAGCAGCGTGATGCTGTCTGGATTTTCAGAGAGACACTGTTTTGATCAGTGTGCAGCCATGCATGGAGACAATCTGTTAGCTATTTGAATTTTATCTCCCAGACTGACCTGGTGTTACTTTGCATTCAGTCAAACACCCTGCTCCAGAAATAATGACCATCTGCATCAAAATGGAGCATGATGGGATATCTTCAGATGAGACTTCACATCAGCCAAAACCAATATTTCCTTCCTTAATAATTTGCATTTTTTCCGACACAGTTTTCTGTCAGTCAAAAAAATCCATTAGTAGATCATGTCAGTGATATCCTCAAAACATGTCAACAAGAAATAAGAAGGAGAAGGGCAGCAGATGAGAGAAAGTAGAGATTTATTATTAAAACAATCACACACTGATACCAACAGGCAAAGATACACACACTCAGGACTGTTACAACGTCCATGAGAGATTCGTTTTTTAACAAGGACAGCCCTCCACTACATCCATGTACAGACTATAAATCTTCTCAGTCTTTAACTCCACTCATTATAACATCCATCTGTAAAGACAGCAGACTCATTTAGTAAAGTGAGCTGAATCAACAAACTGTATTGATCATCTGAGCTGCTGTGGAGCACACTTTCTCTACAGACAGTCTAAAAGGTTTACTTTGCCCTTTTAACCCGAGCCATGCAGAGAGAGACAAATGGATACCTGGGGGGACAGTGATTGACTTTGTTTTGGTTCATAAAACACTCCACAAGTTACTGAAATAAAGTGCTGCACACTCTGCTCTGCACACAAACACATCAGCCCCTCCACCTGAGGCTAAGCAGGCTCTACTTCATGTGCTGTCCCTCACCTGACCCTGAAGCTTACTCTAACACTCCTGGGGTGTCTCCCTCCTCTGATGTATTATTCCTATTGATAATTGTCTTTACGTTCAGGTAGACCCGTCTCATCCACGTATCCTATCCTTGTTTTTCTCAGTCTGTATGTTTTTCAAGAAACCTATTTAAGCCCACTCTAAATTAATATGTGAAAGCATCAAAATACAGTTCATTCTGATTCTACAACAGTTTGTGTTGATCAGCTGCCCTTCAAAATGTCATCAAGTATTTATATTAAAGCCGTTTGGAGGAAAACCATGTTCAGCAGCCCAGTATAGCTTAAACTGCTGCATCTGTTCATGGGTTTCCCCACCAATAACATTTAACTACAGGGGATATGTAGAAGGGCTTTCATAACCACCAATAAAGTAAACATTACATTTACTGCCACTCATTAATTACATATATAATCCTCCAGCACGTATTCATATCTAGAACACTGTGCATTAAAAAGGTACAGTGCCTTAGTTTACAAAAATCACTTCAATCTTGACAATGAAGTAAGATGCTGCTCAAGATACTGAGTAAAAAATTTACATTTCCAAAACTGAACTACAACTCACCCTGAACACACAATTTCCTTTCTCCCTGTTTGAACATCAGTACCTCGGCACTGTTATTAAATGCTATTTAAATAAACCAGTTTAGGAAGCAGCTGTTTTCAACTCTGTTCAAAGTCAAAATTGAAACCCAGTCTGCAACTTCCCAACTTCCCAGAAACATTAGCAACAAATCTATGGACCTGATGATAAAACTCTGAGCAGATAAACATCACTGAGGTGAATGAGGAATTATTTAATGACACCAAACACCAAAGACTGATGCAGATACTGAATATAGCTCTAAACACAGCTGTATCCACCTTTCTCTCTTGTTGTCTTCTCACTCTCAGTCTAAAACCTCTGCTCTCCCCTCTCCCCTGTAAGTGACAGCAGACCTGATGAGATCAGAGGCAGGCTGAGGGGCATGTCTGTTTCACTGCTCTTAATCTGAAGTGAACAAAAGCTTCCTGCAGTCCAGTGGAGAGGATCATTGTAACTGAGCAGCTTCAAGCTCCAGAAAACCCTGACACATCTTACACTGACACACACACTGAAGGTGATATTTAAGAACCTGAGAGGCATGAAACTGACATGCATCTTTACTAGACTTTTTATTAAACTAAGAGGGAGGAGAATAAGAACATAAAGAATGATCAGGGAAGATGTTGACAAGAGAAGTGAGAGAGAACGCACTGGGCCAAGATGTTATTATCAAATACATTTTCAGAGAAACAACTTGTCAAACATGCCCTGGATACAAATGTTGGACAAAAGGATCAACACAGATGTCACCATTTTTACTCTCCACTCACACTGCAAGAATTACGAGGTACTTCCTGCAGTTATGTCACAGTCTAGAGGTAGACGGAAAAAAAAAATTCTGCTCACGTCCCAGAATGCAACAGCAGTAGAGCCGTACAGCTCACACTCAGCAGTCGTCTTTAGAGACAAAGACAATCCTGCAGAGAGGGGGATGACCCCCTGCTGAAGTTTCACAGCTTCAACCCTCCTTTAGTCTGAAGGGATTATCTATTCAGCTGCTTTGAAGGAGAATCATTCCATCTGACATTTCTTTAGAGATAATTTAATATTGATAATTAAACATTTTGATTAAAGGACACAATATATCTGCTGTAAAGACAGTATTGATGTTCTGAAAATATGGAAACTATTCTCCCTGAAGCATCACTCATCTCTGCGTGTGACCCTGTGTGAAGATTCAAGCTGAAGCAAGTGAAGCTTGATGCTTGTTTCTTAATTCTTTATTCAACACAAATTATGAAAAAGTGCCCACTATGGATAATTTAGGGATAAGATCCATGAGTATTATTTGAATAGTCATGTAAATGAAATGCTTTGAAGTTGTACACACCCTCCACAATCCTTGATCTTTTTGTTAATTAAATTTGAAAACTAACACACAGATTAAATGTCTGTCCTTTCCACACACTCCACTTGAGTGCCTGGAGAGTGTAGACTCGTTGATTATTCTGCACCACCTTGAAATATCATAAAAGTCCAGTTTTGTCACAGAGAGATGGAAATGAATTGACAAAGGAAGGGAGAACTGTCTGTTCCATGTTGTAAAATGATGGAGGGGCTGAAAATGTCTGACAGCTGAAGGATTTTAGGGGATGATGATTGAATCGATTTGGCTTAGAAAAAGTCAGGATGAAGGAAGGCGAAAGAGAGTAAGGAAACTAACCTAAAATGAGCAAAGTGAAGAAGAGTGTGAACATAAATGATGACTCTGGTCACAGCAGACTGTGAGAAACGTTTCAGAATCAAACAGCTCATTTCTGACACATTCACAGGATCATCCTGTTCTGTAAAACAGAGAACTATGCAGATAAAGATATTTTTTGAAGAAGCTCTGAACATGTATTTCATGAATAATATGAATGAACTATGATCAGTTCAGTCAGACAACTCACGTACTTAAGATAAAGTTATTGCAGCATACAGTATTGTGTTTGGCGTATGGGCTCCGAACCTCATTACTCCACGTAGATTATTTAAATGCAGACATTTAGGAGCAATGAGATAAGACTAACCCTCAGTGCCCGCAGGTGGATGCCGGGGACGAGGTGGGTATGAAGTTTGCGCAAAGCACTGAGTAGGACAGTAGGGGCACTGGCAAAGCAGAGGCAGAGACAGGACCGCAAAATGAGGATGTTGAGATCAGCTAAAAGAGAGGATGATGACGTGTCAATATGAATCAGCGCAGCTCGAGTAGTCTGCCTGAACTAGCTTGCAGGCGGCGCTCCATTTCTTGTTAACAGGCATCAACCAACACTTGTCTTTCTACACCATTAATTACGTGCTTTTCTTGCCAAAGGGGAAATGTCCAGTTATCCAGTTGACAAAAATATACTTTTAAAGCTTCCACTATTCAGCAGAATGATCACCACACATTTAAGAAGCTCTACTGCGAGCTCTGTAAGAGGTTCCCTGCTGGGTTTTCGAGGGGCAGATGGTCCAAACAGTGGCAATGCCATCGGTCTGTTCACACACAATCTCAGGGTGACACCTGAGAGATCAGTTTCTTCCATTCAGACAGAGTGGGTTCAGTAGAGTGTATCAGAATTCTTAGCTCTGCCAGGCTGAACCCTCTGAGCCCAGACACACACACACAAGAGTTTCAGCTGATCTGAGCCCAAAGCTTATCAGGATACTATGGCACAGCCTGCTTCAGGGTTCATTCCAGTCCTTTATGAAATACAGGTGAGCTTCAGCAGGTCACTGAATGAGGTAACAACATATACATGTGTCAAATCAATAGCATACACACATCAACAACCCAACTGCATTTGAACTCATTACATAATCCACCACATTGTTCAATCACAGTTAGGTGACAACTGTACTCAGAAGAAACCTTGTGTCAACATTTTCTGATTATTCATGTAAATCTGTTTAGCAAGAGCTTCACTCAGCTCTGAGCAACAAGCTCACATTTCCATTTCTGTGATATTATCACCACGTTCCCCTCACATCACTCTTCACACATCTCTGTAGGAAGAAAACACTGATGGTTCCAAATGTTACTGCATCAAGCATCCAACCAAAAGCTGAGGGATTTCAATTCTTAGTTGTGACACACTGACAAGCTCATGAGTCTACATAAAGAAAATAATTAGAGAAAGAGAAAATAAACTCTTACACTAAGAACAGCATTCAGGGGAGAGTTCATTACAGTGACAGTCAATGAAAAACATTCAGTATCTGCACTAACTACACAGCTGCAGATGTTTCTAAGGTATTATAACACAGCTTCTCTCACAAATTGATTCCACTGCCCTGTGGCTCGTTATTGTTGCTGATGTTTACAGAATCCATGTAGCACAAATGTTGGGAAGTTATCCTCCTGGTTTCACTCAGGGGACAGTATTACTCTTTAACTCCTATCTGTTATCAAACAAACTTTTACCTGGACACACTCTGGACCCTCAGGTGTGTTCATTTAACCTAACGAGCTCTTGCAGAGACACAGCTCACAAGATGACATCACAGGGGTCATCACAACCCATTACAGGTCTGCATGTTAACATAAGTAGCATATTACATTTGCAGTTCATACTTATAATTGAGTAACAACATTGTGACAGAGGACCCTAACTTAAACCAAGATACATCTAATAATGTTAGTTGATGTATGATTTATTGCAGGGTGATTTTAACACCTATTGAAATCTGTCATTGTCAGACTGAACACTTAAGTAAAACGTCAAAGTGTTCAGTCTATAAGTTAAGTAAATAAGTATTTGTATCTAAATGATGGCTAAAATAACTTGGCTAAACTATATTTGCTTTTCTTCAATGTACCAAGGACACATATGTGTAATGGTTGGATTGGAGAAGTAGCTTTAGAGAGGACACACACAGCGTGGTTAATCCTGAGCTGTGTGTCAGATGGCATTTACTATTCTGGAGAGAAATGAAACGTGACAGACATTAAACTGCAGAAAAAACACTCTGAATAGGAAAGCAGCTTTCTGCTTCTACAATGAAAACACAGCATACATTACACATGGAAACAGAAAAAAAAAAACAAGGGATGGATGGATGAGTGGACAATCCTTGTTTTTAAAAAATGATGAAATAACCACATTCAGCTGACGTTGTTAATGAGTGGATTTCTGTCTATTGCATAAGAAAAGAGACGTTCGCTACAGTTCAGTCTCTGGACAGCGACGACGAGAATGCTGAGAGCATGAGATGTCTTGTGTTCATCTTCAGTTTACTTCTCATAAAAACACACTGAGACAGGTTCTGAAGATGAAAATAACTTGTTTTGTTGACATAAAGTAAATAAATACACTCCATTCATACAGTTTAATCAACCTATTAAATTGGATTTACAAAGAGCTGTCAAATATAAACAACACCGGTGTTGTTTTGTTTCAATTATTCATGGTGAGAAACCTCAGTGAAACATTCTCAGGCAAAGACAAATGAGAACCTTCCATCAGTGTCTGATAAATGTCTCCTTTAATGAAATGTTGAATGATTTGTTTGTAATGCTTTAATGTGTTTAACAAAAGTAAGTTCTTTTCACTGTGATGAGTGCTTCTCTTTGTTTTCTATTCCAAACAAAAAGTAAACAAGCTGTTCTTAAAGAAATGTAAAGGACGAGTGGAGGCTAAAAGCAGGAGGTTATTTTCCTGCTGATTCAACTTTGACATTTGATGCTTGAACGATATCAGGTGCCGTGAGACTCGGAATTTTAAATATGTTAACACGTGTCTTTGTTTCTGTAAGTCAAGAGGTCTCCTCAAAAAGTAATAAGTATTGACTTGAGCTGTGTGTCCAGTGATGGAAAACCTCTGGGGTGGAATCAGAGGGACACATCAGAAACAGAAAAAGACACATCAGAGAGCAATTTTTATAATACATAATGAGAATGTGGTTACACTGAAATACACTACACTAATTCCATCACTGTGTTCTGTGCCATCATTACTAAACCTGAAGCTCAACATTAAAGTCACATCTCAGTAATAACAAACAAATCTGCAACTGTTAGCGTGACGATAAGGTCATGAACTCATTACCTGAGTCTTAATTGAGTATGGAGAACAGAGAGCTGTGCATCAGAGCATAAAAAAGTTCAGAGAGAAAGAAAGAGAGGGTGAGAGGGGCACATCTCCTCATCACATCAACAGATCGTGTCACTGCATTGCATCATGGTCAGTGTGGTGGAGGAAAACGTTACTTGTTGCTTTTTCACAGCAAACTACTTCTTTGATATCTGAATGTTGCATCTAAGGAGAAGGCATTCAAAGATGACTTTAGTCCTAAATCAACAATGAGAGAGACAAGAAACATGGGAGATGGGTTGATGAAAAATAAGTGTTAATATGAGACTTCTAAATCTGATGTTACTGTAAAACAAGCTAACATAATAAAGTTTCCTGCAAACAGAATAACACGATGCAGTGACTGATGGCAGTAATGCAAATTCAGACCAATAACAAAGTGTCATGTCTGTCAGGACAAGGTCAATGAGAATCCTTCACCCTCCATCTCTCTGCAGAGACACAAAGTGAGGGCTTCCATCTGTCCCTTTGATCCGCTTTACACTTTGCTTTCCACCTGGTTGTATTCTGTTTACTCTGTATGGGTGCCAAAACTCCTTCTCATGATCCTCTCTGATAGTTCTTTTATTTTGAGGTTGGCTGAAACCAACCAACACTGAGTGAGTGTGTGTAAAAGCTAGATCAAATAATGGAAAGAGGCACTCCATGTCTTCTTACCAACAGGCTCAGTATCCTGCATAAATTAATAAAAGAGGATGACTGCTAAGATTAAATTTGAGGTCTAATACATTACTTTAAGAAATGGTTAAATGCTGATCTTATTGTGACTACATAATATATTTCAAAATTGTTAAATTATTTTATGTTTTTTTTCAAACACAAGCTTTGTGGATGATAAGTGTACGCAGAGAGAACAAATTTATGATAAGAACATGAAAAGACTTGCAGTGTTACACACTGTTTCTCTAATTCTCTGTTAGATCCAGAAGTCTGACAGTGCTGATATCAGAGACACAGAATCATCTTCATTATCTCTCCAAACATCTGAATAAATTATTCAGCATCCAGCCATGAGCTCAGATAAAATAGAAATGTTAAAATGGTTTTTGTGTGTGATAAAATGAAAGACAGCAGACTGAGACAATAAGAGTCTGTGATCATCCTATTTAAAGCAACAAGAGAAGACTGTTTTGCTGTTCAAAAACTGAAAATCAATCACAATCTCATTCTTTCCCTCAGAGCTGAAGCTGGGGTTCCAGTCTTGACGTTGAGAATGTATCCTAAGAGTTTTACATTAAGGTCTATTGGACTTAAACTACAAAAAAAAAAACTCTACAAACCTTAATCCTCATTATGCAGTGAGAAGAGTCATCATACAAATTCTAACTGTAGGAAAACAGAGCTCTGATACTGGATCAGCTTTGGCAGACACTCTGAGATTAAGCATCTTAAAGTGGTTTAGGAACCACTGCATAACGATGCATCCCTCAAAAGTAAGTGTCAGCTGTTAACTGGTGTTCATCTCTCCGATGACACGTTGGTCAATAACATAAAGCAGAATCTTAAATCATATTGATTTGACTCAAATCTCACTTTGGTAGTCACTGTTGTAAAAAGTTAATCATATAACATCCTCTTCACATCGACCCCAGACTGTGAGTCAAATCATTAAATCAAGCATTAAAGAGGACTTATGAGAAATCTGAAGTCATTATAATCTCATGATTATCCAGCTGTGACACATCTGTCATCTCAAATTAGATGAGATACAATTCAATGAATATCTGTGATGAAAGCAGGAGTGGGAAAAAAAATCACATTTCAATATTTTATTATCCTCCTAAAGACATGCTTCAATCCAGTCCAGTTCAAAGTCACAAAGTTATATGTAAAGTATCATAATTACATGATCCACTGAAGCTGGGCCTGACATTTGAATACTGTACTCACTCATCAGCAGTGTATGAATTATGGAGAGATTGAAAGCCTGTATGAAAGTCATCTATAAATGTATGCTGTAATAAATAAATATCAGTTTTACTAAACACTGCACCACAGGACTCAAACTGCAGGAGCTGATGAGGAAAAGAAAGGCATCAAAAATGTTCCAGTCGACAGCCATTAATGACACTTTATTGTTTCACAACATCTAAGCTGCTCTACCTTCACACCCAAGACAATGACCCAGAATTTATCCATCAGCTGCTGTCACTATCAAACTGATATCAGGACAATCTGCCAGACTAGAGAGGCTCCATGTGAGGTCATAACTCTATGATCTGTGTAGAGCTAACATCTGGTATCAGTAAAATATTTAATCTATAAATCTAATAGGTCTGAATGTTCTGTCACTTTAAGAGGTAATAAAAGTTAGATGGAGCTTCAGAATGATTAATGCCCTCCATACTGCATCTCTAACTGGCACTGTTTAGTGCCAAGTACAATCCCTGCATGATACAGAACTATTGATGCTATCATTGCTCATCATGATGATTTGACCATTTTACTGATAGTATGCCAGACATACTTTCATGTGCATTGTATAGATCCATGTGTTAGAACACAGCTGGCATACTGTGCAATTAGAATAAGTAACAGAGGAAGCTTTTTTTGAATCTTTTAGTGTTAAACTGAACTTTTATTATCACGTGTATCCTTGGAGAAAAGCTAAATTGCAGAAGTAAAACCTGACACACTGGAAGCTGCTTTGTTGTTCCAGTGTATTTCAGAGCTGTGTGTACAGTATGTGTATATATAGCTGCAGTTCTCTCTAGACAATCTGAAGTTGAAATATGAAATATGTATCTGCCATGGACCCGGTGCAGATGCCTCATAAGGTCAAGGTCTCAATACAGCTGGGTTATTCCAAGAAAACTGTACTGACCGATTCCTGGCTGGAGAAAATATGAAATATTGAATAACTCATATAAAGTATAGTATACATAGAATGTTTCATATTTTTTACACAGTGTTTGGATTGCATCCAATTCACAACATGGTTATATTTGAAAAAATCAAAATGTTCTTCTATAAAATGTGTACATATTTGATCATATCACTAAGATCTTGGCATTATAATCTGCCTTAAAACAACAACATAGAGATACATCATTTTGAATAAATGGCTGCTTTCCAGGTAACTTTCTGTTGATTGCTCTCTGTACAACATCAGTACAATAGATTTTTGAGAAAAACAGAACAGATGATGTATTCATTATTCATTCAATCATTTTTCTTCTTTTCTCGCAGAGACAACATTCACTGAACCTGTGACAGTGTGTTAATAGAGACAAACTGTCTTTCATTTTCATTAATAGCTTTCTCATTCATTAGACATTATAGATGTGATTTTAAAAAGCTCTCCTAACACAGCCGTGATGATGCATTAGTGGACTACCTTGTTAGAGGAAGATACATTAGGTGGACCTGAAACCTGTGTTTATAAAATGGGACACTTATTGTGTAATAAAGTTCAAGCTTTGACACGAGAGCAAGGGAAGAATCACTTTTACTACAGCAGTTGACTGACCTGTTAATAGATTCACTCTCTGTTGGTTCTCCTTTCCTCTCCTGTTCAGCTTTTCTTACACTTGTGCCCTTTACATCCTCACAGTCACATTTTACATGCACAGCTGTGTTTCTACTAAAATGCTGTGAGTTGGAAGAGATACCTTGCTATTGGTGGGGGCTGTAATAAAGAGAGGAATGAATTTTTCTGTTTCCCCAGCTATAGAAGCTTTAAAGGACTGCAGCCTCACTTTTTTTTAACTAATAGACCACAGACGCATTCAGGGGAACAAAGTAGAACTACTCATCAAGGCCACACAACACTGAGAGCAAGTAAGACAACAACAAATGACTGTTATCATAATAAGTCAAAGCTCTGCTAAAAAGTAAAAGCTGCACTTTTTAAAAAAAATAAAAAGCTGAATAATGGAAAACGTGGATATAGAACTAAAACTATCTACAGCAATAATGATGACGGCTCATGACAAGAAGCTGGATCATGAGGAAAAATGTGCTGAAAGCATCATAAATCATGAAATCCAACACTCTGCAGAGCAAAGCAAAACACACTGACGTCCCCTCTGGGTCATCTTTATGATCTGAAGACACTCTGTCAATAAACTGTAAACAAAATCTAGGGAGATTCACTTTTCTTTGATGTAATTCAATAAACACTTCTGTAAACCAAATGACCATGGAGTGGACTGTGTTTGTTGATACTGTTTTAATGATGAGTTGATTCAATGTTTTTAAATCATATAGAACTGAGCATTGCTCATCTCAGCTCTGCTTCCTTTCTGTGCTGCTTTCTCTGGTCTCCTCTCATATAGCGTTATATGAGTGTACAGTTAGGGTTAAATGTCCCTACAACTGAAACCTTTGACTGCCTTTTAATTCAATAATTAGTTATATTTAGACCACTTATAGATGTTGAGAATGATCCAATGTTAGTATATAAAGAACTGTGTCAGTGTTTCTGTGTGTGAGAGTGTTTCAGCTTTCTGCGTGTTGCTCTGCATGGAAACTACTGCAGCCAGAGCTCATGAGGGAAAACAGGCATCATTAAGCTGACCGACAGCATCCATCTGGGGGGATGGGACACCCAGAGAGGATGGAGAAATATTAAAAACACAGATGCTCCCTGACACACCCGACGAGAGAGAGAGAGAGAGAGAGAGAGAGAGAGAGAGAGAGAGAGAGAGAGAGAGAGAGAGAGAGAGAGAATTTCTAAAACTATGAGTTAAGTATCTCAAATTGAGTGATTGAAAATTAACCTGTATTTTGAAAAATTAGCAGCATTAGTAGAATTGTATTGATGACTAAACATTTATATTGTGAAAAATGACAAAGGTTATTGGCACAAAGTGCACTAAGAGGACAACTTTTCAAACTCAGAATCTGAATCAATGCAACTGACCTCAGAAACTGCAGACTACTGCAGTCTTTCTAACAGGAGAGGTGGAGCCTCTTGTATTTACACACAGGGTGTAAATACAAAAAGAGTGAAAGTCATGAGTGTAATGTTCTCTGCTGAGTCATGGATAATCAGCAGTGTCCAGTGTGAAGGAAACCATAGGGACAGGATCATTAACTGTAGACTTCATTGAGGACAGAGACCAACATGAAGAGGAACCAGAGCTCCAGGAGACATTAGTATCAGAGTGCAGCTGTCACATTGTGTCTGTGTGTTTCTAAATGACAGTTCTGTTTGTCCCGTCCTGTAATCTGCTGTCACACCTGATGAAGTGTTTCACTGTTCATGAAGAAAAGGTCAGTTCTCTGTGAGGCAGTATTAATGTGATCAATGACACAGCATGTAATCCATACCACACCAAAAACTCAACACTAAAGTTTCTGCTCAGCAATAAACTACAGATATGCATCTGTTACCATGACAACAAGGTCATGAACCCATTACTTGAGTCTTAATTGAATATGGAGAACAGAGAGCTGAGCATCAGAGCAGAACACAAGTACAGAGAGAAAGAGAGGAGGAGAGACTGTGTATGTGAGTGTGTGAGGCAGAGTACATTATGGAAGTAGACTCTCTAGGCTTTTAATTCAAACAGGATTATATCTTAAAGTGAAGAACTGCTGTTATTTACACAACAAGCTGAATCTAAATGCAGCCTTCAATTCATAGAAGAGGATAAGTGATAAGATCTGACTGCATCTAAAACAGATGATTATAAACTTAATATAACCTCATAATAACTATCAAAATATATCAGAATAATTCATGTAAAACTTTAAACATCAGATCTCTTCAACACAAAGCCTTGCTGCTGATTAGTTTATACAGAGAGAACAAGTTTTTGATCAAAGAGCATGAAAGAGTCACCAGAATTTATGAACCTGCAGTCAGAGAACTGAATCTGCTCCTGAAGGTCCCTCATTCTGACCCTCAGCCTTTTGTTTCAATGATTTAAAACATGCTGTCATAGTTCAACTTCCACACTGGACTAGTCTTCTCTTGTGTTTTTCTCTCTCCTGCATCTACATGCTAAATGTTCCATAAAACAGAACAGGAAGTGAAGAAAAGAAAGGAGAGCTCGGCTGTTCTCCAGAGGATCCTCCTGTTCAGTCTCTGCAGACTTGTTAGCTCCCTTAAATTCACGTCCTGTCAGACCAGACCGGATCTTCTTCAGATTAAGACTAAAGATCATGTAGGCAGACATGTCCAGCTGTGTTTCTGGTGTGTAGCTACTGTGCTCTTTCTCTGGTTCAGTAAAACATGTCCAACATCTTGACTTCAAACCTCAGAGGAACTGAATGTTTGATGTTTTTCATTTCAACACAGGGAGAAGTCAGAGCCAGAGTCTCAGGCGCACTCAGACTCTATTCCCAAGGAGCTCTATATAATGTGGAATGTTTCCTTATTGTAACATAAAGTGATGGGTGACGTCCAGCTGCTTCTTTATGCCTCACATTTAATCCTCACTGATCTAGAGTTCACTCTATCTGCTATCAGAGAAACATGGTACAACATCTGCTCTCCACATGTAACATTATAAAATAAAGCTTTTAATTTTACCTGGACACAAATACTTGAGATGTGCAGATGTTCATTCTTTAAGACAGCAAACAACAGAGGGTGTTTCATTAGGAGATAACTCTCCCACTCCAGACTGCTCTGCATTCACACAGCAGCCTGTTCTGCATGAGCTAAACCGTAGTGAAGAGTTTTAAAAGGCCGCTCAACCAACATTTAAAAAGTGAAAGCGAGGCCAGATCTGACCGCCTCTCATGAATAATGATGACCTACTCCAGCTGCTGCCTGCTTCTCTTTCAGCTTTAAACCACCTACAGCAGGGGCATGAGACCTCACCACAGACCTGTCACTGTTCTTAATATGAGCTCTGCCATACAACCCATTAAAGATTGTTGCTGTAAGGCTGGAGCAGTCCAGTGAGTGCTGAGTGCAATTCATCACAAACTGAAAATATGGCTTTCCCTGCATGAGGTGATGTTTCAAGAACAAGTAGCAACTGGTCAAACCAACACAGTCTAGTCCAGACAGTCGTGTAGAGCATCGGGCCAACTCTGCCAATAACAAGCATTAACACTTGTCTGGAACACAGATAAAAAAAAATACATAATGGATTCATCACATACAAAATAATGTCATTAATTGTCATTCTTCAGAACGTAAGACTTAACAAATGAATGTGACATAGTTCTATACTTTAAGGAGGAAAGTGAGGCCAGTAGAATTAAAGAACAGAAACATGGTAAATGATCTCAATGAGGTGATATAAAGCTCTCAGGAAATATCAGAGCTGATAATGAAACAAGTTTTTCATTGTAAGCACGGAAGCTGTGAGGGTATTTATGACTGCTGTTGAGCTTTTATTGCTTTGAAATGTCAGACATGTTGAAAATATTTTCTCTAACTGCAAAGCTTAAAAAAATATATCCGATCATGTTGTGGGATTGGTAAGAACCTTTAAGCCATCAGAATGATAATCTAACCTTTTAGGTTGCTCACTTCAGTAAATCCATATAACGTGTGCAATAAGCTGAGTTACGTGATGAAAATACTTTGCTACTCCCTTTAGCTAAGAATACAGATAGAGTGCCATTTTAGTGTTCATAAAACCACATCAGTCACTGCAGAGCTTTGATTGTTCATGTCATGTACAATTCAAGGCATACATACATCCAGGAAAACCTCCAGTCTGTGTGAGCAGTAATACAGATAGATATTATTTTTTTCTAATCTATAATGTATGAGGATCAGATCATACGAGCAAATGTTTCAGTGAGTGTTTCTTTTTAGTTCAGCTTATTATGTGAAAGCTTCACAAAGCTAAAAGCTAGAAGGCTTCTCTGTGTTCTTCTGCTTGTTGGCTTTGATGTACGATCCAACTCTCATTTCAGCCCTCATGGCCAAACACATTCAACAGCCAAGTCATTTTAAATCATGAATTTAAATAAAATTCAATCCAGCTCTGCATCGACCAGTGAGCCACAATAACACCCAAGACAGATTATAATCATGATCAGTCGCTGTATGGTTTTGGTTTCCCCCTTAATTTAATCTAGCATCACAACTATACAAGATGAGAGTTAGGAGCTGAGACTTTGACTGGTTTTACAACAGCATTGGATTGAGTGGTCATGAAACATGAAATGTCATAAAGTGCTGCTTCCTCAAATTTAAATCCCTGGACTTCCAACTAGGCTCTCTGCTATTTTAAGACATCTCCAGACCCTTTACTTTTCTGCCTGAAGAGGAAAAAAGTCCATCTAATAATGCATTAATTTGATGGAATGATCAAACTGAAGGTTTTGTGTTTCAAGATAACATGCCTTTGAATATTTATGGTTTTATTTAAGAGAGACTGCTAGACCGAACCAAAGCAGTCACTGCATGATAAAATACTCAGACTTGTGAATTTCACACTTTAACACATGATGAATATTAAACAGATCATATCTTTGAAATTTATGAATTCAAAGTTGTTATGATCAGTGACACTGCGTGTTGTGTCGAAGTATGAAAACTTGGAATGTTTCCATAGTAGGCCTATAGATAGAATAATCTAAGCACATGAAGAAACATGAGTTAGATACTATTTCAACACTGCTCAATGAAAAAAAACTGCATATAATTTTGAACTTTGATACGATAGTAGTAAAAATTTAATATTGATAGCATAACAAGCCTCATCTGTAATGTGTTGCAAGCAGTGCACATCAGTGATTGCAGAGGCAGAGCATGCTGCAGATGATGTTTGTGTTATTTCCTCAGTTCAGAGTTGAGATCTGATCTCCTGTCAGTATCAATCAAAAAGAACAGCTTGTCTCTCAATGAAATAGAGAGATGGGAGGATAAACAGAGCGTGATTGATTCTCAGAGCTGTCTTTCTGTCTGTTATCTTAAACAGGGTTCCCACTCTTTTCCAGAGATCATTTTCCAGGACATTTCCAGGATATTTTCATTGATGATCAAGCTGGTATCACAGTCTAAATTTAGTTCCTAAATAGTCTAATATGTTCCTCTCAGTGGAAGTCTACATTGAAAGACATGTAGTCTATGGCTATCAATGAAATCATCTCTTACATACTTAAAAATGATGGCAACATCTCAGCTTTCTCTTTTCTCAAAAAACATAAAATGAGCTAAGAAAAAAACAAAAGAGCCAGCAAAGGAATCAGGAAGCTGCCTTATTGAAATAATTAAATAATAATAATGATCAGAGGATCAGTGCTTTAATGACCTAAATAGATCTGAATGACAAAAATGGCCACAAATGTTTCTCAACTCAGCTCAGACTCAAAATATACCTGCTTAATCCTGATATTCATCCTGCTAAGTGGTCGATATAAAACAAAGCAAATGTCACGTTTTTTTATTTGAGTTACCGTAAACTCTGAAAAAATCACACCAGTGTAAAGATGCACTCTGTATTTGAAGATCTCTCAGAGATTTAAAAAAATGTAAACACTCTTCCTGCATGGCGATGTCTATTATGATCAGCGATGTCTACAACGTGGAGTTTCTGTGCAGCTGGGTCGCTCTTTTTGTTCCGTTTGTTTTCACTATCGGGAGTTTGCACTCCTGCTAGCTAGAGCAGGGGTTCTCAAACTTTTTGGAGACAGGGACCTCTTACAGGTTAGAAAATTGTCCATGGCCCCCTCATAATTGTAACATAGATTAAGCACATTAGTGATGTGTCATGATCAAAAGCTGCGGCTCTGAGAGCCGATGCTTTATAGTGAATCAGAAGAGCTGGCTCGCTTCAAGAGAGAGCCAGCTCCCAGCTTTTTCCTTTCGCTGCTTAGCTCTCACAGTGCTCAGCCCCAGCTCTGCTCACAGCAGAACTTCGTTTTGATTGGTCAGCATGGCGGCCATGCGGCCAATCATATGTGAGGATATAGGATACAGGTGATGGAGGGGAGGCTGTGTATTGTGGCTTCATCTGTTCCTTCAGAGAGAGTCTTCTTGAAGACAGGGCAAATACTCACTGAGAGGAGAAATCGGATCAGCCCATCCAAGCTGAGGCATCAGATTTTTCTCAATGCCAACCTAAGGACGTTAATAATGGTTGCTTGAGTTTGGTTCTGGTTCTGGTTCTGTTTGCTCGAGTTTGGTTCTGGTTATGTTTACTTGAGTTGGTTCTGTTTCTGTTTACCTGAGTTGGTTCTGGTTCTGTTTGCTTGAGTTTGGTTCTGGTTTTGGTTCAGTTTGCTTGAGTTCGGTTCTGGTTCGGTTCTGGTTCTGTTCTAGTATGGTTCTGGTTCAGTTCGGTTTTGGTTCGGTTTTGGTTCGGTTCTGGTACGGTTCTGGTTCGGTTCTGGTTCTGTTCTAGTATGGTTCTGGTTCAGTTCGGTTCTGGTACGGTTCTGGTACGGTTCTGGTTCGGTTCTGGTTCAGTTCTGGTATGGTTCTGGTTCAGTTCGGTTCCGGTTCGATCCAGTTCGGGTCCGGTTCAGTTCTGGTTCGGTTCTGGTTCGGGTCTGGTTCGGTTCGGTTCTGGTTGGGGTTCTGGTTCAAGTCTGGTTCAAGTCTGGTTCGGTTCTGGTTCAAGTTTGGTTCAAGTCTTGTTCGGTTCTGGTTCGGTTCTGGTACGGTTCTGATACGGTTCTGGTTCAGTTCGGTTCTGGTTCGGTTCCGTTTCGGTTCTGGTTCAGTTCTGGTACGGTTCTGTTTCGGTTCTGATACGGTTCTGGTTCGGTTCTGGTTCAGTTCTGGTAGAGTTCTGGTTCGGTTCTGGTTCTGTTCTAGTATGGTTCTGGTTCAGTTCGGTTTTGGTTCGGTTTTGGTTCGGTTCTGGTACGGTTCTGGTACGGTTCTGGTTCGGTTCTGGTTCTGTTCTAGTATGGTTCTGGTTCAGTTTGGTTCTGGTTTGGTTCTGGTTTGGTTCTGGTTTGGTTCTGGTTTGGTTCTGGTTGAGTTTGATTCTGGTTCTGTTTGCATGAGTTTGGTTCTGGTTCTGTATGCTTAAATTTAAACCTAACCCTAATCCTAACCCTAACCCTAACCCTAACCCTAATCACACCCCTAACCCTAACCCTAATCACACCCCTAACCCTAACCCTAATCACAACCCTAACCCTAACCCTAATCACAACCCTAACCCTAATCCCAACCCTAATCACAACCCTAACCCTAACCCTAATCACAACCATAACCCTAACCCTAATCACAACACTAACCCTAACCCTAATCACAACCCTAACTCTAACCCTAATCACAACCATAACCCTAACCCTAATCACAACCCTAACCCTAACCCTAATCACAACCCTAACCCTAATCACAACCCTAACCCTAACCCTAATCACACCCCTAACCCTAACCCTAATCACACCCCTAACCCTAACCCTAATCACAACCCTAACCCTAATCACAACCCCTAACCCTAATCACAACCCTAACCCTAATCACAACCCTAACCCTAATCACAACCCTAACCCCAACCCTAACCCTTATCACAACCCTAATCCCAACCCTAACCCTAATCACACCCCTAACCCTAACCCCAACCCTAATCACACCCCTAACCCTAACCCTAATCACAACCCTAACCCTAACCCTAATCACAACCCTAACCCCAACCCTAACCCTAATCACACCCCTAACCCTAACCCTTACCCTAATCACAACCCTAACCCTAATCACAACCCTAAAACCTAACCCCAACCCTAACCCTAATCACACCCCTAACCCTAATCACAACCCTAACCCTAATCACAACCCTAACCCTAACCCTAATCACAACCCTAACCCCAACCCTAACCCTAATCACACCCCTAACCCTAACCCTTACCCTAATCACAACCCTAACCCTAATCACAACCCTAAAACCTAACCCCAACCCTAACCCTAATCACACCCCTAACCCTAATCACAACCCTAACCCTAATCACAACCCTAACCCTAACCCCAACCCTAACCCTAACCCCAACCCTAACCCTAACCCCAACCCTAACCCTAATCACAACCCTAACCCTAACCCCAACCCTAACCCTAACCCCAACCCTAACCCTAATCACAACCCTAACCCTAATCATAACCCTAGGATCAGGGTGAGAATGATTTTGTAACAGAATAAATGCACACAATTGGGCAATTATAAGGCTTCTCATAAAAACACCGTACGTAAAAGGGTTTTCAACACACAAACCATTAGTTTTTGCAAAATTAAGGTAAAATATACGGCTACAAAAGATCCTAAATTAAGAGCCTTTCGGGAGTCGAAAGAGCCGGCTCTTCTTTGGGAGCTGAGTTAAAAGAGCCGGCTCTCTGAAAAGAGCCCAACTTCCCATCACTAAAGCACATGCTTACTACCATTTGCACTCTTAGTTGCCCTTGGAACTTTTTGTATTGTAAAAAGTATCAATGTAAATACTTCAGACCTGTACCATAGTGATAAACAGATAACACTTCAATTTGAATCAAGTAAATACCACTTGTATACTTTAAAACAGAGGGTCATTTCATTCCTTGTGGACTCAACATGACAGCATTTATACTTTTCAAGTAATTGATCTTCAAGGCTTTCAGAAAATTAACAGTAGCAAGACTCACATATCCCTTCGAGCCACCAAATGGTATCATAACAATGGTGTTTGTTGTTTTGTAATGACACAGCACAATTTTATGATTTACTAGAAATGTATTCAAATTATTTCACGGACCCCCAGGGGTCCCAGGACCCCACTTTGAGAACAACCGAGCTATAGTACGGTAATTGAGCCAAATGTACCATAAAACATAAACAATATACCCCCATTTTCTGTGAATGCATGATTATGAAGTGAAGGAGAAAAGATGTGAAAAAAGTTGCGCAGTGTCACTGTCTTTTCCAGCACAGTGTGCACTCAACTTTCAATGAATGGGGATGTGTTTTGTTAATAGGGTCAGGTCAAACGCAGCCATGTTGGAATAATTTTCCAGGACTATACGTGATTTTCCAGGACATTTTACTTTCTCTCCCATTTTCCAGGTGTTTTCCAGTACTGGAAAACTGGTCAACTGTTGAGTGTGTTTCTCTCTCTGGTTCCCTTCTTTCAATTCACTTTCCTTACTTCCCCCCTTTATCTTCTAATTAAAGATGAACAAGTAAAGAAGTGTAAAGAGAGTCAGAGCTCCATCAGCTGTGGAGGATAAATATTCCCTGTGGGAGCTTTTCACAGTACAAGTCCTCCATTCACTTTAATGTTTCATTGATTCCAAGACTACCAACACAGGAGAACACTGACTGGACGGTATGAGTCCTGTGCACTTGGTAATTAAATCGTAAATGGGCAACAGGTAACTTGAAGATATCAAAGTAAAAGCTAACTGAGTAAGTTGAAGCATAGCATGATAAAAACTGACGGAACGGGTATTACAGTGAGAGGGAATCCATCTGACTTGGAAAAAAGGAGAACGATTCACCAGCACTCTTCACAGATGAGAGGATACTGCACAGGTAGTTTTCTTCCAAAAACAGATGTTTCTGTATTTCATATTCTAAATGTAATCTAGGTCATGTTGTGAATAGTTCAATACAAAGTTGGTATTATCCTGTAAAAATATATCTAGTTAATAATGTGCCTTTTGTCATCCCTTTATGTTTCACTTCATGAGAAGAAGAACAAGATGGACTTAGAGAGCTCTGACTTAGAGAGGAGAAAAACAGACGAGTGTTTGAAAGAGAAGATGAACAAGATCCCTGAGGGGAAGAGAAGAACAGCGACTGATCTGTGTTAGTCAGCCATGACACGTCACACTGTATCCCACACAGCTACAGTTAAGCACGCACACACACACACAAAACACAACAAGAGAGCACTTCTGGTGTGTGTTATGTTTCCAAGGAGGGCTCCATCAGCATATAGTTTTATATCCAAATTCAAACTCACCAACGTTTCAGTTGGACGATTAGTCTCTTTGAATGTCTTCATTAAGTTATCAGAGAAGCAGAGACATTATTTAATATAGCTCTCCGAGGGTAAGACAGATTTAGAGTTGAAATGCCCTGACCTCACATTTCTGAAGAAATATCTTAGTGTAATAAAAACATCAATAATGCATACAAATCTAAATATTATTATGGAAACAACATCACAGCAGCTATTGCTGAACTAAATTTTGCACGTCTGTTTAGTGAGCAAAGCATGTTAGCCGCTCCTGCTCACCGCTTGAGGGTTTAACCTGAACGTTTGTCCTCAGGTTTATGAGTTGTTATGAAGATGGTTTTTGGGAAAATGAAGCAATTGAAAGATGGAGATGAATGGAAAGTCTCTGCACGTGTGTGTGAATAAATCCAAAGAAAACCCTTACAAAACTTAATACAAGACTGACCTTTGGAGTAAACCAAAGTCTAACTTTCAAAGTAAAAGCTGAATAAAAGGTCAAAAAAAGTATGACACCCTATGAACATCACTTCTCACCTTGAAACACAGAGATCTCTTACTCGGGTGAACATCGTGAAATAGATTAATATGAAACAGTTTAGTCCGTTTCTGTGAACCATTTATTCCTAAGGAAATTTAAGGACACCTTTTATCAAAAGAACTCAGAGATGAAAAGAGAAAAGCAGAAAGATGGATTCTGTTCTGCTCACCTTACTGTTCAAAATACTTTTAAAGTGTTCTATTATTTCAGATACAGAATTCCATGTTCGATTAGAGCTACCTGCAGCATGTGAGGCTTTCTATGGTTTAAATAGTTGACTGCCATTCGCAGCTTACTAAAGACATCAGAGTATATTTATTGTACAACCAATAACCATGATGTTTGGTGAGGTGCAGCCAGCTCATGCTGCCTCTTTATTAAGGATATGTTTCATCTTCATCTCTAATACTGATACCTCAGAGCTCTGTAGGATTACAGGTATTAAGATGAGCATTTACACTTCAGCTCCACCATGGAAGACCAGGCCTTTGGGCTTAATCACATATCTATTATTTAAATACTGTACAGGAAACTGTTAGTCTGCTAATATAGCTGATTCAGGTACAGTTGTGTTAGAGGAAATCACAAAGAAGTAAAGAACAAAAAACACACTCACAGAAAAACTATCCACATGCAACCAGCTTCTCAAGAATGTGAAGCTACACTGGTGGAAACATGCAGAAAACAACGAGTGACATAAGCAGCCTGCACTGGTTCTGGTGCTGACTTGCTTCTGCTCTCAGCTGTGTTACTCTCAACTTGAAGCTAAACTCAACTTGTGATTGGGTGTTGATGAGAACCATGTGAGTAAACCACAACTCAAATGCAGACTGGAGAAGCACAACTATCACACAATACAGGGCAAGCCATGGTGAGTCTAGTCGAGTTATATAATTTAATTGTTGCCCATTATTTTCATAGATGTGAAGACTTGTTCCATTAAGTCATTTTTTGTAGAGGCTCAAGTACTGTTATTAAAGAAGATTATACAACAAAGCTCAAAGTTCAGATCAATAAGAACAGAGGGGAGTGATATATGAAGCATTTGTGACTAAAGCGATGGCAACTGAATATAGTTACTTATTTCTTCCTCTCGTCTACAGTAATCTTCCTTTTAGCTGGAGTCATCCTCACAATGCTACTCTGGCATCACTGTGTCAGTCTGTTTATCACCTTTGGGACACATTTGGACTCTTCTCCCCTCCTCTGATCTCAGGATGTTAATGCCAGACTGCAGGCTCAGGCACCATGACAGTGTGTGTGTGTGTCTGTGGGTGTGTAACATTGACAGTGCTTCATGTCTTGTTACTCTATCTCCTGCATGGCCTCTTGCCAGTTGTGTTCTCTCACTCTTCGTTGGACACATCCACTGCTTGAGCTTCTCCGCCTTTACGTTGAAATATTTTCACTCCTCATTTCAAAAGCAACAATATGTGAAGCCCTCGGGCAGCTGGATGCTGAATAATGTGCTGAGTGTTTGTCACTCTGTTTGTATTTCACATTTAACTGCTTCATCTCCTCCCACCTCCTATCCCCCCATGTTGATGTGAACTCCTGCCTCCCACAATCCCTCTCCACCACTGCTCTCTCTCTCTCTCTGCAGCTCTGATCAGGTGATACAGTACTTGACTCACTCTGCTGTGGGAATCGATGAACATCATGAATCAAATAGCTGATGGCTTTAGTGAGGCTCAGGATGAGGTCAGAGTGCATTGACTCAGGTCACCATCAAGATAATAAACATTTTGGACATACAGAGAAACACAAACAAGACCCAACAGCTGTAAATAATCGATCTGTGTTATATCTACAAGTCTGTGTTTAAACACTCCTCGACTCTGTGCAACTAAAACACTACTGCACGACATGAAAAAGCCTCCTCAAAGAGTTAACTGAAGGAGCCAAGTTATTGTTTTGAACCACCAGATGAGCAGACTTTATGCTTCAGAAGCTTTATAAACTAAGGGGAAAATGAGCTTGGACCACCTTTTGGTTCAACATGGTTTAGTAGTTGGTCTCACTGACAGTCATCATCTTGCAGGTTACTTCCTGAATCATATCAAACTCTCTGATTTAATCGATCCAGTGCTTAGTCAGT
Source organism: Notolabrus celidotus (assembly GCF_009762535.1). Classification (NCBI taxonomy): domain Eukaryota; kingdom Metazoa; phylum Chordata; class Actinopteri; order Labriformes; family Labridae; genus Notolabrus; species Notolabrus celidotus. The sequence goes on from NC_048285.1 coordinate 8,489,191, forward strand.
GACCTGCAGTTGATCCTGGATCTATTATCCTCTGTTGGAACATGAATCATTGTTGATCATTACTGAATGAAGGTCCAGTTCAGATCATCGACTGCTGCTGAAGATTAATCTTGTTCCTATCGACTCCATGACGTGAGAGTAGAGAAGTAGAGCTCTCTCTCTCCTCTTTACTCTTCACACCATTCATACAACAGCACTCTGAGAATCAGTGTGATGTCTCCATTGTGTTCAGATTACCTTTGTGAGCTCTTTTAAAACATGTCTGCTTTAAAGGAGCATGAAAGCAGCAGTATGCTAAAAAAAAAAGGTGCTCCAACCAAGAGACAGCTCAGTGTCTGACCTTCTGTGTTCTCTGCTCAGGTGTCAAACTTTCCATGAGGTTCTCTGAGACAAACTGTCCACCTGTACATCTGTCTGTCCATCAGTCATAGCCATTCAAAAAGAAAACTCCACCATCAAGGTTGTAAATTATATCCTGATGAAGCCTCTGAAGCTGAATGCAGAGTGTTCCTGATGCCTGAGAAGTGAATGTGAGCAGAAGAGAATCAACTTTTTCAGACTCAAAATAACAAGCGTTAACTCTTAGGAGCCGAAAACCCTGATATATAGAGCCTTAAAATGTTAAAGTGAGAAGTGTAAATATTTTATAAAAGCTGATTAAACTTTAGATTTATGGCTTTCGATTGAAAATTTCGTCTCCAGCGTAAATGTCAAAATGTCAGAGGTTGAATGAGGTTTAGCTCAGAGAAACAGCTTAGTCCCACATGACTGAGAGCAGAGAGAGCTGGCATATGGACCAGACATGATCTCACCAAGTGGGAGATTCTTCAACATTGATAGCAATAATGGAGGACTTCAGGGGCTTCACAGCAGAGGAGGAGGAAACACAAGATAAGGGAAGCATGAATGCATCCATATTCTATCAGAACTCAGACATTAAAATACAGCTGCTGTCCAGGGACAATGTCAACACAGCAGCAACCTTAATTAAAAGGCAAGACTTTACTTTCTCAGTAAATGTCAGAACATTGATCCTCACACAGGACAAGTAAGATTTGAGTACCAAGAATTTAACTGACAGGAAACATCATGTCCATGTATGTCTTTTCAGTTAATCTATTGCTAAGAGGCAGAGTTTTTTGCATCTGTATATTTGTAAATGTGTAATGACAAACAGGAAAGAAAACGTCATGCAAAAAGATGTATCTGAGCTGACAGTCAATCGGGACACATCTTTGTCTAAAAATGATTCAGGGAAAATGAGCACAAAGAAACACAAAGTTAGTGGAGGGTTCAGGAGGTAGCACAGATACACTATCAATGAAGAAACTTTGAACCACTGTCGGTGCAACAAAGGTTTTGTTTGGGGATCGTCATCAGCTCTCCCTGAGCTGAGGGTGAGCCATTCACCACAGATATCAGCTAAACACGACAACCACAACAATCAAACAAATGTACAGTAAACATGTCAATGACCAACATTTGAATACTGCATGATCCATTCAGATATTATGTCATGTTTTATAGCTCTCTCTATATTACTTTGAACTCATGTGTGTTTATGACAAACATAGATAGTTGTAACTTTCTGAAACCTAAGAGCACCTTGTGATACAGAGAACAATCACATCTCAATCTAAACAGATTAATGATTCGGAACAAGAATTCATCAGAGATCCAAATTGGACGACTTGATCAAATCACAAACCACCAGTGATACAGATTCCTCTCTTGTTCTCATCTGTTGAGACAAACTGATCAGCTGTGTTTGGATAATGAGATCCTGTCAGTTGGCTGCATAGGTTCCCTCCATAAATCAGTGCGTACTCATGGTATGAAGAACTCTTGTGAGAGCACGGCTCTGCTGCCAGGCCTGAACTCCCCAAGCTCTGCTCCTTCTCAGCAACCAACTGTCCCCCCAGCTGTCACCGTCCTTTATGATCATCATCCAGATCATGATCACGGAACAATTACTTTATGTGATGACAGAGTGAGAGCATCCAATTGTCAAGAATGTAAGTATTATAAAATGACAATAAAACTAATCTTACCAAAGTTTCTCTGAGTCCAATGTTTCATCAGCAAAATATAAAAATAACAGATTACTGTGTCTGTTTACTGAAGCTGTTTAAAAGGCTTGAGGAACATCCTGATCCCTCCACCAGACTACATTTATCCTGTTCATTCACATCTTGTTTACAGTTTAAACCAACATACAAAATTGTTCTTTAAAAGTTTTGTCTATTATCAATATTGTTTTTCTTCAATGATTATCTGTAGTTTTCTTCTAAACCAACTTTCATGGTCTCTAATTTACTGTGTACTGTGTTGATCACATTTCATAGAAAGCAAACTATAAACAGGAGTGAAATATGTGTGTTTACAAGTTGCAGGTGCATGTGTCTCTGTGTGTGTTTACAGTGTGTAATGAATATGACATATTTCATACTGCAGAGCAGATGTGTTTTACAGTTTAGAAGTGAACAGGGTGAGAGGCTCGGAACTAACTGTGATTTTTTTTCATTATAGTGTATTTCCTAACTGTCAATCATTCACAGACAGCTGACTCTCCTGATAGATGAAGGTGTGTGAGATAACTGACAGCTCTGAGGCTGCAGGAACAGACAGATGAAAGTCAGGCTGTGGACGAGCTGCTCGTATAAAGAGTTAGATCAAATCTACTGAGCTCTACTAAAATGTGACACTTCACATTAACTCCGCCCACTAATGCTCCACAGTCCCAGTGAAGAGAGGAAACATGGTGTCATTCAGCTGATATTGAACGTCTCTCTGTTCATTATGTGACAGTAAATCCATTACTGCGAAACAACATCATCACTGAGTTACATCATGTTAGCAAATAGCTGCTCTGACCGTCATTGACTTTGCTCTAGTATTACTCTGATGATTTCAATAACACATTAGATAAACTGTGATGAATGTGTCATCACTGACAATCAGTCTGCAGAGGAAACACCTTAGTCTCCAGAGGTTGACCCTCTTTACTCTGTTTTTTTCCCCTTAATAAACATTGATTATGTGAGACAGAAGAATTGCTGATGGAAGATGTCATATAGTGGAGGCCACATGAATTATATTACCAATGAAGCAATGTCTAATTAATGCCATCGCTGAAGGTCATTGAACTGTCAGACATCCAGAGAGAGCAGCCTGCTGTTCAGTTACTTATATTATGTTTATTGAGTAGATCAGAACAATCACGCAGCAAAATAACAGAGTTATGTTTCAGAGGAGACTGTACCATTTAGAGCAACAAAGGGTGACTCAGCTGAGTGTAATGGGTGATGATCTGCTCTCTGTGTATCTCTCTAAATGGATTAAAGCAGCAAATGAAACATTCTGACTGAGGCAGTGAGTCTCCATTACTGATACACAAGACAGAGCAGAGCACACATCACTAAGATCTGACATAAACATGATGAATGAAGCAGAGGATGCCTTCACACGTGTTATTACTAGTAAACCAGAGATGAACACTACAGGAGACTATATATCAGGTTTTAATGCACAAGAACAGCAGTAGAGGTGCGCTGACTGCATGTAGCTGCTGATGGGAGCTGTGTATTCATCTACCCTGCACCACACATGTGTGTTGGTGAAATATTTCTGTTGTAATCATTCAACATAGCAGGTTTTTGTGTTCTAACTTACCGTAAACTTGCTTTATTCATGTTACATAAGCTATACAAAATATGGGAGATGAAGACTGTTTAAGATCTTATGAGAGAGGGAGAGAGTGTTACTCTTTATATACACAGATTCTTGTTTGATGCTGCAAAATATTGGGATCAATGAGGCATCTATTTTCATCTTCAATCAGATTCTAAAGCTGTTTCAGCATGAATTCAAATATCAGTCATAAAGCAGGTCACATGACTCGAGCAGCTTTGAGTGTCATTAAATGAGAAAAGTCCTTTAACCTGATCTCTTCTTATGATGAAGTTGTTGGATTGATTAGAGCTTGCAGTAGATGGATGTTACATGAGTGACAGAATGTGACAATAATGATAACGTAAACCCAACCATGGCTAACAGGAGAAGCTCAGAGCTTCAAACCAACAAAGTAATCCAGCTGCTTAGTGGGATTCTGTGGCCTTCTTGTCATTCAGTATAAATGAGGTTAAGATGTTGTTGCTTTGTGGAAAGTTAAGCACAGACTGGCTTCATATTGTAAGAACACTTGATCCCTTTGTCCACACTCAGAGCTCTCAGTCTTTGTGGTGTTTCCTCACTAAGTCTGTCAGGGATTAGGAGAGTCCCACTGAGAAACTGTCAAGAGCTCGACATGACAGCTCCCTCTCTCAGACATTTTGAGTCTTTTATGCCCACTTTCAGGCAGTCAATATTTCTGCTGACTCTGACAGAGTGAATAACCAACAGTTAATAGATTATATGACCACCTATCCCTTAGCCAAAACAAAAAGACACAGAACCAGACCAGATTGTCAACATCACTGATAAGTGTCCTTAGTGTCACTGCTCTGGGAGAGGAAAAGTTAAAGACATGAGCAGCAGACATACAACAAAAGAGAAAAGTGAAAAGATTAATCAAAAATAGAAATGTAAAATGTTTGAAGAGTGGAGAGCAGACAAAGCTTTTTATTATTTCTGCTCACATCAGCACATTCAGGAGCTCAAACCCACACAGGGCGCCACTTCTACCTTTCAGCAGAGCAGGTATTAAATCAGTCTAGCACACAGCAATTCAAAGCACTCTGACAACAACCGTGATATTATGAGGCTGCATATGAGACACTCCTCTCACTCAGCTCTGGACTGTGGAGAGAAATGATGGAGGTCAGTTCTCAGAGATATGACTCAACAGTAAGTCTGTGAGACTGAAACTGATTTTGTCTGTGGCTGGATGTAGAGTCTGGCTGCCTCTTTTCAAGTCCTGTGTATGAGAAAAGAAGTGGTGAACTCAGTACTGCACTAACACACAACCAACAACTCACAGACACACAAATAAAGACTGAAGAATGAGTCCATTCTTTAAAAAAGAGAGAGACAAAAATGAATCAAAATAGACAAATGAAAGACTTAACACGTGTCTGAGATAAAATAACCAACTAGTGGCCACAGTTATTTCCAGCATTCTCAAGCCAATCAAGTGAAGCGCTCTCAGCTTAGCAGTTGATTGGTCACTGTGTTGCTTCTGTCAGCACTTTGTGACTACAAATCATTTAAAGCTGCTGAACCTAACAGACTGCAGAGCATCATTACTTACTGCTGACATTTAATCACAGAAGCAGAAGAAAAGAGACTGGAACTGAATCTGTCTTATCCTCCATCTATGTATTCTTCTCTTCATTCTCTGACCATCATCTCTGCTGCTCACTAGCTGTTTCTTCGTACTATTTATTTCATCTCACTTCGTCCACGTGTTACACATAACTGCCTATCCTCTCTTACACACAATACACTAACAGGACTCCTCTCGTACACTACGTAATGCCAAAGAGAATAAAGTAAGATTGATTAAGTCATGACTGATTGGTTTAATCTCCAATGCGGACTCCGTTGATTTAAGGTGATGTTATTTGCTTTTTTGAGATGTTTCAGCTCCATCAATTAAATTTAGAACCAAAAAAATACAATTTTCAGCCTCCACGTGTTTGTTCACTTCTCTGAGAGGAGACCCTGAAGCTGTCAGCTGGACCATCAGCCTCTGCGGCTGCTCTCTTCTCTGTGTCACACACTGCTCCTGAACATAAAGACTGCTGTCAGATCAGCTCAGCTCACCAACAACTTTATTTCGAGCAAACAGAGCTCTACTGTAACAGACAACAGCAGAAAGTCAGCATGAGGACATCTCTGTGTCATGTCAGTGTTTTCAGGGAAGTCACTTTCACATACCTTCAGAACTCGAGTCAGCAACAGACGGACAGAAGCAAAAAAAACATCCACGGGAGCTGTCATTTCTCTCCTAGTGGAAAATGTCAGGACATGAAATGAAAAGAATGAAACCACCCCTTGCCTTAAAATCTGAAGAGGAAAGTCATGCCAAGAATCTACGTGGTGTGTATCCAGAAGGAAAGCATGGCGTCCTTTCATCCGGTGAAAAGCTCAGTGCTCTTCTCGACGAAGCTCCTTCTCCAGCGGTTAAATTCCAGACGAGAAAGCGCTGAAGGTGAAGCCGAGCGGAGGGAGAAATGCCAATCTGACCGCTACTGATGAACACAAGAGCTGGAGACTATGCGTGTATTTACGAGTTCCCTTTGTATGCGTATGGTCAGTGTGTTTCTACTTAAGCATTATTTTACAGCTCAGCTCTCAGAGCAGGACTTACAGAACAAATCAAATATGGAGTAGAGGGGGAAGACTTTCTGTAATCTCCAAATGACAGGAATAGTGAAGACAATGTCAGGTGTATCTCACCTTTCAAGTTGGTCTTGGTTGCAATACTGTGATGTGATATAAAATGCTGCTCGGTCTATACATAATTTCTGACTACATGTAACTTCCGCCCATGAGAACTCATGACTCAGGCTGACTGTGTTTGGAGGTTTGTTTATATTCCCCACCTGTTTCTCTCACACTGATTAGTTGTATTTCAGGCACAGAGGAGATGGATATTACATTATAACTTGCCAACAGCAAGAGAAACTCGGCAAAGGTTGGATTTAATCACATCGAACAGTCTAATAAAAAATATGGTTTGCTGTCATAGACCAAAAAAGTGAGAAATTTACACCAGCTTCCATGTCTTAGCCAAGATGTGAAATGTCCATCAGCTGGAGGAAAGATAAATGTTTCCTGTATACATTATGTGTTTTGATTCAACATTTATGATCACGTGGTTTCTGTGTGTATGCATGTTCTGTGTAAAGAGAGCACTGGAAGGTTTCTTGTCATTTGAAGGTTTCATTAAAGTTACAAAGGTACTCTGTCAATCATTACTCAGAGCTGAACACACAGACCACAGACCATCTCACAGCCAGCCGTGTGGAGTAAATGCTCAGTGTTAGTGCATCAGAATTCCCTGAAATACTAAATGAAATGTTGGCAGAATGAAGCAAGATCTGTTAAACAAACTGCATAAAGTCCACGTGTGTCATATCAAACTGAAAGGGTTCAAAGCTTCTGACCTCTGAGTTTCTGGGTTCACTTTTCCACCAGCAGAGTTTCTGTCCTCCAGACAACCTCTGGATGTCTGAGAGAAATACTGAAACTAATGTCAGTGAAAACTGGCTGTGAAAGAAAGATATGCCATCAGTATGTAGAAAAACACATTAGTTATTCCTTTTGCTGCTGTCATACTCAGCTCAGTGAGCTAACGGATTCTCACATTCAGCACCATAGACAGCAGCAGCAGAGCTCAGAGTTTAGCTCACTGTAGAAGCAGAGCTCTGCAGCACACTGCTGTTCTCACTCTCTCTCTCCACGAGATCATATCAGATGACTTATTACATGTGTTGCTTTAATGAATTAAGTATTGCTAAACAATAATCAAGCCACTTTTGCACAGGGCAGATGAGTGACTCCCTATGCTTACATTTTATATATGTACTAAGCTACTAACTGTGCTAACTGTTAAAACAAAGAAAGGGACATTTTTTTGGTCCACTTTGAGAATGCTCCACTGTTGGCCCTGTTATGGCTCAGATGAGTGAGTTCTCTCCTTCAGTGTGTGTTCTTTGCCTGTAAAGCTCACTCTCCAGTGAGAGTGTTCATTACAGTATGATATTTTCACAGAAAGATCACAATCCTAACTTGTGAACAAAGGAAAATGAGAACATTGAGTAATGTAACTATCGACCAAAACTCAAACAGCTGCCAGATGTGTTTTCACTGACTCAACTGTTGGTTCCCCAAACAGCAGGCCTGACTCTGGACAGTTACTGTGAGAAGTTAAATGTCTGAAAGTGAAACTTCTCTGCCCAACTAACCATTCATCAGGTACACACCACAGAAAAGTTATGTGTAGTATCAATTTCTGGTTCTGATCTCATTAAAGTGTGTTGGTCTCAGTTCCCTGACCTCATTGCTAACATGGGTGATCTTAAATACCCAGAACAATACAATAAATTACACCATACCCCATGAAAATAAAATAATTGAACAGAAGCATGGTAATTAAGGCAAATGCATTTTCCACCTCACTACCTCTCCATTAATACAAGTGTTTACTCTGTAAACAGAGAGCCTCCAGCTGCAGTGTCTGCTCATGATGAGCCAGAGGACGAGGGAAGATGACTGACAGCAACTTAAAAGAATAACAGGATGTTGTTTGGACATTCAGAGTCAGCATTCAACCGTCTGGAGAATCAGAATCAGAAATACTTTATTGATCTCCAGAGGAGAAAGTTGGGCACGTAAATAATAATGATTAAACTACACAACACACACTGAATGCATTATGGGAGCAGAGATGGAGGTTAAGTTGGTGCATGTGATAATCTGTGACTTATCTCAACATCAACCTACAAAACTGGCTGTATGCTAAGTACATGTTTACTATCTTACTTACTTACACCAAAGAAAATGTTTCACAGATCATGTCATTAATGTCAGTGACTCAGGTAGAGCTAAGGAAAAGAAAACATGTCCCTGTTTTCTTCGTCACAGGCTGCTGGCCTGGTTGATAAATCAAACTTTGCTGTTTCCTGTCAGTAAACATGGCTTTACAGTCTCTGTTATATTTGCTGTTTGGTTAACTGATGGAGCAAATTGTGTGAACTGACAGAAAAATAACACTGCCAGTTTACACAACAGGCAGCGAGCCAGAATGAATGGCTGCCTCTAATACAGCAGGTGTTCTCATCAGACGTGTGCAGACAATAATTACTCAACACCTCAGTCTCTTTTCCTGTAAAACTCAACACTACAATCACTCCTCCAGTGTTCATTCACAGTGTTACGAAGTAACGGCTGTACGAAAATAAGAACAATTTTATCTGAGAACAAATCTTTGTTATCCTGTCAAAGTCACCTAACAGGTCACCCTGATATCATAAAGGTCCTTGGTAGAGTGATAACTGGATATCAAATGATGGAAATGAATTAGTTGAAGAGCCAATGATTTATCTCATCTATTCTCCCAACACAAAGTCTCACAAGTCTTCTCTCTGTAACACTTAGTGTGCAGGAGCAGAAAGACCGCCATGACAAGAAAGGTACAGAGAGACTAAGTATCTACACACAGAGACAGTGATCTGTCACTGTAGCTCTGATCTCTGGCGAGCAGGGTCACACAGTGCCGTGGAAGTACCCTGTAACCTCACAGAGCTCCAAGCAGTACAGCATTTCATTGTGGAGCACACAGAACTGTTCAGCACGCCTACAGATCTGCTCTGCTGTCAGCAGTCAATTCAGTTCTACAAATAATCCCCATAAAGGGACATGAGGTAAGGCTTGCAACTGACATGTTGAAGTCAGCCATGATGTTTGTAGTTCCACTATACACAAATGAAATCCCACAGGAAAAACACCCACACAAATACTCAAACAGAACAGATCCTTTCTATGTGATATAGCTTCAGGCTCTGAGCAAACACATGTAGCTCTCATACAAGCCCGACCTGCTCCAGTGTTTCAGCCTCAGGGTTTTTGTATAAAATATGAACATTCAGTATCTTCAGCAGTCTGATGACACAATGCTTTAACTGGGGACTAAAACGCAAGAGCAACGCTGTGTTGGTAAAAAATAAATAAAACTTAACCAAACAAAAGGTATCTCTCTGGAGTTCTGCTGTAAGAGGAACTTAGGGATGCTACAATAAAAAAGTGAAAATATAACACAAGTATTGATTTACTCCAGACTTAAAAACTAAGATAATGTGCATGAACCTCTGTGTCTATTGTAAGGTTGAGATAATCTCAGGAAGCCTAGGCCACTACCAGGGGAGTAAATCGAGTTCATGATACATATTTTTGAGATAATTCTGTCACACAAAGACGTTCTGGATTTTAGATCAGCTGAAACAAACTTTTAAGCCAGTTAAATGGTTAATTCAGATCTTACTGCACTGTATGTACTTGGAGAAATGGTGGTGTAGCACAACAACAGAGAATCTTCATCAAGAGGTGAATGACTGGGTTTGGTGTCATGTTGGAGGAAAAGTAAAAGTTGGGGTGCTGTAACTCCATGAATTTCCCTGTTGTGAGACGAATAAAGGAGTATCTTATCTTGTCTTATTTATCTTATCTTGTCTTGTGTTTTTATCTCGGGTAAGTCCCATGCTTTACATTTCTTGAAGAGGTAGAGGAGGGCGGGGAAAAGGCTATTTTGGTTCAAACATCATACACAGACAAATCCAGTTTAGTTTGCATGAAAATAAAAGACCAACACAGGATTACACTTTGAATACATACCATATTCAGTTCCTGAGTCATCCATAAAAAATGTATCTCAAACAACACATGCAAACACAAAGAGAGAAAGCTGTGAACCACAGCCAAGAAAAGAAGCAGCATATTTTGAATCTGTATATTAAATAAGTTCCTCCCTGGGACACATCTGAGGTCATGAGGTAAACTGCTACAGAAACTGCAGCTTAAACTGTAAGAGTAACTTCTCCAGACTCCTTGAATCTGTGAAACAGGCCTGTGTGAGGTGATCTGAGGATCTGTATGGTATATCATCACTGAGCAGGTCTGAGAGGTGATGTGGAGCCAGGCCAATAAGTGCTGTATAATTGACTCCAACGCTCTGTTCCTTGCTTTAGAAGTCTTAGTCAAACATTTATGGTAACCTGAAAATTGTGTTACTCTCACACTAACCCTAAAACTCACAGATATTACAGATCTAATGGATCAAAATAGTTTCACAGACTGAACAAACAAAGTGTTATTATCACTGCCAGACTGGCTGCCTCTTTGTGTCTCAGTGTTGGACCAACAATCAGATAATGTCACTCTTCCTCAGAGGCAACATGGAGCTCTGCTGCCCTCAGGACAATATTGATCTCCAGGAAAACTACAAGTTGTCAGACAAGATATTTTGTACAGCCTCTTCATGTAACCCAACCGTCGATAGTGAAGGAAAAAAACGCTTTAAAATGGTAGAAGAAGAATCTGTAACAAGTTTGATGTGACCAGAGTGCTACAACTTTCCTCAGTGCTACATGGAAGACGATAATCAGACACATTATCCACTTCTCTCTGACTCTGCATGTCTTTCAGTGTCAGAGTCCCTCTCTCCTCCACAAATACAATGACCGCAAAAGGGGCTTGTTCTTTGCTTGTATATGTTTCCATATTTTTGTTTAATTAATGCGCTTCTTTTCCTCTATCCATCTTTTTTGTTTGTTTTCTGCACTGGTTCATGAGGTTGGAAACAGAGCCGAGTTTCTGTTACTAACAAGGTGTGAAGCTGATCAATATCTGAAAAGTTAAATGTTTTTTAGCAAATAGCAGATCTTCACAGCTTTCTATTTTTGATTTAAGTGAATGATTAAGAGTGTTGGAAAGAACTCTAACTCTGTCATGATGGGCTCAACAAAGATAATAACACTGAAAGTTTTAAAGGTGATTTAAGACATCATGATACTGATGATATTGCATTTCATTTATAGGAAAAAAATGTGATCCCCCCTGAGAATCAGTATGCAGCCTGATGCAGCCTGGTGGAACCGCTCTAAACCTGACATAGCCACCAGTTCAGCCAGCTCCCCACAATCTGCTGTAGCCCCTTTTACAGCCACGACTTCAGCCAGCTGCCCAGTGACTATGGGGGACTATGGTAGTCCTGCAACTACCTTGAAGGCAGGACCCTCTCTTAAGCATCTGGCAATTGAAACATCCCAAACATTCCCAGAGGCCGCTGGAACTGCAGACCAGCCAGTAATCACAGAGACACTTTGTTGTGAGGAACTTTTGACATTCACATCCATTGCGGAGTCTGCTTTAGATGACTCTGACCTTGATGAAACTTGCAACCCTATAAAAGACAAACAGGAAGAGACTGAAAGCTCTAGCAACAGCGGAGAAAGTGGGCAAGAGAAAGAACAGGCAGAGGATCAAGTACCTGAAGATATTGTGGAGGAAGAAGCATACAATAGACCTAGGAAGAAGAAAGGTGTCAACTACAGAAAACAAAATATTTAAAACAGACAGATTGGAAAAGAGTACAAGGGGAAAAAGATCTTTGCAGATTTCTGGAAAATGACCTGGGAGCAAAGGAAGGTTTACGTGTCGTCACAGGTTGAAGCATACCCTACAAAACGACAAACAACAGGTGGTCAGTCTCGAAAGAACCGAACATACAAGTATAGACTGCAAGTCCATAACAAACAGATACCAGTTTGCCAGACATTGTTTCTGTCCATGCTTAACATAGGAGCATGGAGTGTCCATGAATGGGCCAAATCAGACATGGGAATGCACCAGGCACAACAGCAATTGCCATCAATGAGCCACAGTCAGCAGGATGGTTCGACACAATAATTTCTTAACAGCCTGCCAAAGGGTTGTATCTGGAGTCATGTATGTAATCATGTAGTCATGTATCTGGAGTCATGTATGTAAGTCAAAAATGTATCTGGAGTCAGTGTTAAGTACATTTTCATCACTGTACAGAAAATACCAGACGTACTGTGGAGAACATGGTCATGAAGCAGCCAGTGACTGCACCCTGAGAACGGTTTTCTAACAAATGAACCTGAGCTCATTCAAGCCAAAGAAAGACCTTCATTCCCATGATGCCAAATGTTACTTTTGGCATGCAGGTGAAGGGGGGCTAGAAGCCGACACATTTGCAATCTGTCTTTTGGATTACCTGAACAACAATGAAAGGTGCAAAGCAGCATCCACCATAATTGTGTACTCAGATGGATGTTCTTACCAGAACAGAAACAAAGTTCTTGCCAATGCACTGTATTACTTCTGCTGCAAAACCATTAAAACGTTTTTTCATAAAATCCTGGAAAAAGGACACTCAAATGGAATGTGATAGTGTACACACTGCCTATGAAAGAGCACTCAGGGACAAGAAAAATCTATGTCCCAAGCAACTACAAAAGGTACATAGGAAGCCCGTCCAAAGCAGCCCTACAAGGTTCAGTACCTGAAGCATGACTTCTTCAAGACATACAGTGATCTAACGTACAACTCCACAATCTGCCCTCGACATAAGGTTGGTGATCAGGTTGTCACTGACATCCGCCAGTTGAGATACAGAGACGGGTCTCTTGAGTACAAACTTGACTACTGTGAATCAGATTTCCTTCCTTTGCCTCAGAGGTGTAAAGAAAACACTGGTTTGGTCAGGAGGAAATATGCAGATACACCAAAAATTAAAAAGTTAAAATATGATGACTTACAAGCTCTGAAGGCTGTACTTCCTCAGGACTGCCATGCATTCTATGATGGTTTACCTCACCACACTGCTTAAAGGAGCCATCACGCTGGACAGTACTTAAACATTAGCATTAAGTCTCTACTTACAGATGGGAAAAATAGTTCATTATTTTATGGAACCAGATTTAATCTGGGATGAATGCCTGGTGGTATACAAAACTTATGTTAAAAGTTAGGCATTTGATGTTGGATTTTATGCAAGTCTGTGCCTACAAAGTTCAGGGCTTAATACTTGTATGTCATACTGTAAATTGTTTAAATTTAATATGGCTTTAATTAAGGTTTTTCTTCATGCCTACCGCAATACTGCAAGTTGTTACAACTTTTGTTAGTTACAACACTTTTTATTTTTGCTGCAGTACACAGTGATCATTGAATCTTTGAGCCATCCTGTGATCAGTATTTTGTTCAATTTTTTTCAGAGTTACTGGAGGTTTTTCAATAAAATGATAAAAATTGTATTACATGCAAATGTTTGTAGTTGAACTTGTGTTTTTTTCTCATCAAGAGTTTACATCCAGTTATTTGTCATTGTTTAGTTATGCAATCACTGAACATAATGGGGAAACTCGCAACATTCATTTTCAGTGGACAAGGAAAGAAATACACTGAATTTAAGAAATTTCCCACTTAAGGAATTCTGACCCTGGTATACTACAACTTAGTAACTATTCTATTTACTACACTGGCCCATCTTTTTACTTGAAAACACTTATTTTAAATTTGATTTTAGATATTAACTTAATTTAGACCATCATTTTGTAAAACCTGTTGCAACTTGAGACAAATGCAAACGCTCCTATCTGCAAAATGATCCAGGAAAAGTAAGGAAAAACCTCCTATCCGCACTTTGTGAGGCACTAATACCTAGTTGGTATTGTTAACAAATAATATAGTCATAAAGTCCAAAAACAGTGTATTATGTACTTGGTAGGCTTAACAAATAGCATTCTGCAAGAGAAAAAACAGTTTTTTTTAGTTTTCTCAAAAAAGAAAATTTTTCAGATAGGAGGTTTTGCCCTTTGGTCATTGATATAATGAGAATGATTTTTAAACAAAAATAAGGTGTCGAGAAATGCTCTTTATTTGATGCACAAATATGTATAAAAATAAAATGTTGCATGCAACATTAAATCTGATTATCATGTCTGATTCCTCAGAGGACCTTATTCATTACTGCCTGCCTGAGTATGTTTTTCAGAAATATAGTGTTTTTTTAAAGTTTCGATACGAAACGTTGTTGACCCGCTTATGAATGCACTATTACCTGCCATATTCTGACCGCACTCCTGACAGTAAACACAGTGCATTGCGTTCCTTCCTTTGTCTTACCTCAGCCAGGGTAATTATTTCAACCAGTCCTTTCTGAAAAAATACAATTTGGGCTTTTTAATTTGAGTCCCGGGGCCAGGCTCTAGCTCAGACTCTAGCTCAGACTCGGTTGTCTCCTCTGGTTCCAAGTCTGATGCTATCGCCGAAGGACCGGGGATTGGCATTATGCCAGGGACTGAGGCCTCCGTGTCTTGGCTAGATGGAATCTCAGGAGTGGGGATGGATAGAACGACAGGAGCAGGGCTGGTTTTAACAGTAGGGTCTGTTTCTTAATGAAAAAACGTTCAATATTTCAACCTTTCTTCATTTTCCCTAGATTCGCCGCATTCTTCTTCCATTTCAGTAAGGTTGCTTTGGCGCTCAGGTCTCTCGCAAAGTCGCAATTTTAAAACACACAAAACTTGGAGCAGTGAACGAGACCACAGCCAATCAGAGGCAAAGACCCACACAAGCTCTGTCTCTTATTGGTTTAGACCAAGATATGATCCTAAGATAAATGTGAGTTCGGTCACAGGAGAGCAGAGATGATGGCTTGCGAAAAAAAAATTCTATGCTTTCAACCAGGCAGTGTCAGGTGCATCAGTGCGATCTAGAAAAAAATTTAGTCACACTCTTAAAAATTTGGCTCACACATGCGACCAAATTGGTCACACTCTGGAGCCCCGAGGTGACTGTATAATGATAAATGCATAAAAATCTTGTTTGGAAAATAATGTGCAGACTTCCAACAGTTTGGTTGAACATGTTTCTGAATGTGTCCAGGTACAGAGTGAGGGATCTTCAGAGGATGGACAGTCACATGGGAGAAAAGTTGTATATTCTCCTCCTGGGCAAGATGCCAGAGGAAAATCAGAGCAGTGTTTCATAATTAATCTAGATAATCAAATAACAGACAAGAGTTAGGCGGGATCACTGTGAGATTGTGTAAAACTATAAACCTCCAAGATCGGTCTCTCTCTCTCAGTCTCTCGGTCTCTCGGTCTCTCTCTCTCTCTCTCTCTCTCTCTCTCTCTCTCTCTCTGGTTGTTATATTAAACCTCCATCACTGTCTGTGTCAGTCTTGTGTCTCTCCTTTGGGACAGGTTATGTCTCTTTGCTCTCTCACTGTGTCTGTCCTGACCTCTGTTACTGTGACAGACTGCTCCTCATCCTTGGTCATTACCAGAGTCTGTTAATGTCAGTCAGCCGGCTCAGTGTTTCTGATCTCATGCCAACCAGCTGAGTAACATTTGGCCACGTGTCAGTTTGCAACCATGATATTTCACTTAAATTCTAAACTCAAGGTGTCAGATGATTTCATACTGAGCAAATACAGTGTTGTCAAGCAAACTTTGAATGACATCACACAGTTCTTAACCCTTTTTTCAATCCAAACACACACACAAACAAACAAACAAACAAACAAACAAACAAACAAACAAACAAACAAACAAACAAACCAGATTCCACTTTCCTCCTGGTCTCTGTTTTGCACTCTTATTGTTTTCCAAGCAGGACTGTGACCTTCTGGTGTCAAAAAGGAGCCAACATTGAGAGGCAGCAGATGGTTCACAGACTGTTGTTTACTAACACCCACTTACACACATGCATACACTTTTTTGTCACAATATATTTTGCTCAACAATAAACAAAAAAAAACAAACTCAAAGAATAAGAAGTCAGTTTCAGTAAGAGCTTATAAACTCAACTTTTGCATCATGTGTTGCTAAATATGGAAATTATGACATTTGAAGAGAAAAGCAAACAAATAAACTTTGTCATTGAAATGTCAAGATAGTTTACTTCAGCAGCTCAATAGCTAAATTGAAATAAATCAATGAAATAATGTGAAACTCTGTCCTTCCACCTGTGTCTGTTTATCTTCTGCTCTCACCACAACACACTTGAAGCTTCTCTGGAGACTGTGACCAAACAGGGTGTGACAAATCCTTCATTGCATTATGCAGATTAGTGCCTCCAATTGTGCACTCCATGTCAACATTGTCCAGATAGTTTACTTCAGCAACTCAAGAGTTAAATTATAAAATACAAATCAATGCACAGCGTGAGAAACCTTCATCATCAGTTTCACAAAGCTTGTCCACATCTGTGCCGCAGCACTCACAACATGAGGTGTGTGTGCGTGTATGTGTGTGCACGCGCGCGTGTGTGTGTGTGCGCACGTGTGTGTGTGTGCATGTGTGTATGTGTATGTGTGTGTGAGCACAGGAGAGTGAGAGTAAGTGGTTGTTGTTGTTTATGTTCTAAGTGTGGGTCTAATTAAAGTTTAATTCAGTGTGAAGGACTACAGTATGATTGAAGTGCTCCACACTGAGTATTATTCACAGCCTCTGACAGGAGAGAGCAGAAACAACCACAGCAGCTTCATAAGAGCTGCTGGAAAAAGCTTCACTGAAAGCTTTCAAAAGACGCTTTTGTTGCTCTGCAATTTTTTTCTTCACCACATGAGATGGAAGTCTTTCTACTGACCCAAAGATAGTAATACTGTTGACTTTTTATGCTTCATAATAAATCTCATAAGCTGATGATATGCATCTGCTGATGCAGATATTAGAAATAACACTCTGTATCTGTATCTGCACAAACCTCTCTACTGCTACAAAAACAAAAGCTCTTTTTTTATTATGAGCTCAGAACAGACATTAACCAGCTCCTCCATCATCACACCTTTTAACTTTTACATTGATCCCACAGCAGCATAATATTGGTGCTCCAGTGTGTGCCACCTTAGATACCAGCACACTTGGCCCAACCATCATGCTTCTGTCAAGTTGATACTGAAGGCCAGACGTTATAGGGGGATACCGTCCAAACCTTTAACTGGTAATATAAATAAATAGCTGAAGAGACAAAGACATGAAGCATCTCTGTTCTTGGACATGAAGATATTGTGGCATCACAAGGGGACAAGTTGTGGATGGGTGCTATATGATCCATGGCTATCAGCACCCAGACAAAATGGCCGCAAGTAAGCACACTACAACTCCCAGCAGCCACCACTACCTGGACAGCTGCAGGTGCTTAAGAGCCTTGATTTAGGCAGGACAAAGGAGCTGGAAATCAGACTGGGAGAGGGAAGCACACGGCTGGAAGAGGAAAAAGAGAACTGGGAACTGAGCACAGGAAAGTAACTGAAAGGAACCTTTTTTTTTTATAACAGAGACTTTAAGTTGAACTGGACTAATTTTTGATTACTTTTAAAAGGAACTATTTTCTCCTCTGGGAAGTTTTCAGTTACCTTTTGAGACCTTGTTTGAAGAATGACCTGAGTTACCTTTATGTTTTGTGTGATTACACATGTGGTTAAATAAACCCCTCCTTTTGTTGAACCAGACCAGAGACTGTTTTGGAGTGATTTTACACTTTCCCACCTTGTACCGCCCTAGAAACCTCTCATGATGTCACAATATTTATTCTCTCCCTCTCCTCAGTGCTGCTGAACTGTACAGGCTGTTCAAATCAACAGTCAGATACTTTATTCTAGCAGACACATTAGAGCTGTAGTCGAGCTGTCTGTGTCAGTTAGTCTGTAGAGTCCTGCAGGACAGCAGTCTGAAAAACTCAGGAAATGAAGAGAGGCTGGACTGTTCAGGAGAAATAAGAGCTCCTGGGAGAGTTCAGCTGTTTGTTCAAGATGCTTTAACTTCACTATTAGTTCATCATGAGGTCAAAGGTCATTATGTAAGGCAGTGACCCCTCACATGAGAGACTTGTGAAATCATTAGAGCAGGAGAAAGATGTTCACTGGAGAGATCGTTACTGTATAGCTGAGACAGACAGAGAGACCATCCGAGTGAGCCTTTGCCACCTTTACTTCAAAGTGTTATTGTGTAAGCATGTATGTTATAAATAACAGTGGATTCAGCGTTGCTTGCATTAAACACTGGAAGTACATTAAATGATGCCTGATAACACCGAATAACTCCTCTCAGTAGTGCATCTTTAGCTAAAACTAGAGCTTTCAATAAGCAAAACAAGCTTCTGCGTTTCAATACTTCATCATTTTATGTCTGTGGGGATGTAACAATTGTCATGGATGAGGATTGCCGTCTCCATCTCTGAGCTCTGTATGAAGTGAGGAACCATACAGCTCGAGCTCAGCAGTTAAGCCTGCAGGGAGCTGAGATGACACCAGCTGAAGATAAACAGCTTAACCTCCTGAAGTCTATTGAGATTATAGAGCTGCTCTGAATATGAATTATAATCTCTGTTTATGCAAGAAGAGAAAGTTTCAGAGCAGTAGACTTTTCCGACAGAGGCTCATTATTTAATCTGAAACAAAGTACTGAACAAAGAGCACAGAACTAAAAATTGTGTTATGAACACTTTGTAATTCAAAATGCTGCCTCGATTTTAATCTGTGATAAATTCAAAGTCAGCAGATTTACTAATAACCACATCATAATCCTGCTGATGACCTTACTCATTCATGACTGAGTGCTCTAAAATATTGTGGTATCATCAATATGAGTGTGCCTTCACCTGTAGTGTAAAAACAACACCACAAACTGTAGATCCAGACCTCTCTCCAGTGTGATGAGAAAACAGACTCACTCAGTTTCCATCATGTAAGAGAGAGTGAGGAGAAGGCAAACAGCCCAACCAGTCCATCCTAAACAATCTGTCCTATACCCGCTATGCTCTCATCTCTGCAGGGGGATATCCTGACCTTCCACAAACACTGTGACAAACAATGAGCTGACAACACAGACATGGTCAGCACAAGACTTGATAACAGCTATCATAAATGTTTATGTTTTATATATATTCTGTGCCTGTATTTTAAAGTAAGTAAAATTATTTACGTTCCATAAAGTGCAGAACATATTTCAATTTTCGTTGGAGCCACTAAGCGGTCTACTACTTCCAGTGTTTTCAGTAGAGCTGTGAAAATATCTCATCTGTGCTTTGGGACTGCGAGTTCATTAAGGGGGATGTGATGAAATTAAAAACCAAACTTAAACACAATCAGTCTTGTGTCTCAGTTTCTCACTGGAGACCCAAGAAGCACACAAATCTCTCATTAAAGTTACACAGTTTAATTTGTCCTAATTAATTGGATGAATCACAGAGAAAAGGGCATCAACTTATCACATGAGACTACGAACTACAAGCCTCAGTCAGCCAGAGCAGCAGGAGGACAACATCATGGAGCCTCATGTTAGTACAACTTTTGAGATCTTTACAAAAACAAGAAATAAGTCTCTTTATATTTGATATAAAATCCATAAACTGATGTTCTAGTATTCAATAACGTCATGAAAACAAGTGACTACTAATGTAGTCGTGAAGTCAGCAGTCTCTCCAACATGAAAACAGCAGAGGAAAGATGACAGAACAGCAGAAGAGTAAAGAAGAGAGCTCATCTGTTTGACCTCTGATGAGTTTTTCTCTTTATAGAAAATGCATAAATATAGAATCTTAATCCTCTCTGAGCTCAACTGCATTTTATGCAATAACAACATCAAAGTATTCTTTCTTTCACACACAAACTGACTGCTGATGGATTCACTTTGCTGCTCAATGACAGTGTCAGAGAAGCAGCGTTGAATTTCACTGACAGCACATGTACTTCCTTTTGATCAGGCTGATTCAAACAAGAGAACAGAAATCACTTGTTCTTCAATGAATATTCATCAAATTAAAATACATATTCATCAAAAACGTTTTCATCTGTTGGTATTAATGTCTGTGTTTAGTGGAGGTGGTGATACCTGGAGGAGGAGATTATTCTAATCTCTCTGACACACTTCATTTAGTTTCTCATTAACACTTCATTAAAAGGCCAAAAGGACCTCAGCATTCAGTGTGCCTCATTTAAAGTTATCTCCAAAGTGTCTGACCTTACACGCTGACAGTAACCTCCCCACATAAATCTAAATCACAGTCACATTTTTATCACATAACTCAATACATTTAGACTTTTTGAATAAAAAAATAGCAGATACTGTACTAAAGTACTTTATGAGCCACTATGTTATCCAGAGAACAGACAGTCTGAGACTCTCAGTATGATGAGCTTCTGCCAGAGAGTTCTGAATGCTCAGGTTGTGACTGTTTGTTAACACCTCAAAGAATCTCAAATGTATTCCGGTTGTCTGAATAAACATCCTTATAATTAAAAAGCCTGCCCGGGTTTGTTGCTGGAATAAAAGCCTTGTCTGAAAGCCACCAAACATGTTTGCCACCAGAAAATATCAGAGTTTATAGACATATTGCAGACAACCAAACAAGCAGGCACGGAAGCAGAGATTTAGGTCTGGTTCAAGAGCATCAGTCAGAGCTGAAAGTTTCAACTAAGAAGAGGAGGACAAACAGATCCAAGTTCTCATCAGGTCCATGAATCTAACATGTTTCTTATTCAGCTGGTCTTGGATCTGACAACAACCCTCAGAATCAGTCTGTTTGAGGGATTAATCAACATAAAATTCTAACCACATTACCCACTGTGACATGCAAAAATTATGAATAAAAAAATGCAGATCTATCTGAAAACACATCTGAGATGTAGTTACTGCTGTCTGGATATATTTTCATTATCACATCACACAAACATGTGCACAGACGTTTACTGTAAAAGCAGTCATGACAACACAGGCAACAGTGCACACACGTAACACATCTCTTCTCCTCTCCATCTCCTCCAGCAGAGGTAAGGATGAGAGATTTGGATCAAACTGAAAGCATCTCTGGTGAGACTCTGAATTTACTCTGTGTTCATTTAGCTCATCAGTTCCTGAGCAACAGGTCAGAAAAAATCATGACTGACATTTTTAAAATATCAGATGTTTTCTTACTGTCAGCGATGAAGATCACCGAGCAGCAGGAGGTCGACTTTGTTATCCAGCCAACATGACAGACCACACCTACACACAACACAGACACACAGTTGGCAGTCTTACCTAGAAGAGACAGAGCGGGGAAAAGAGACAGACTGTTAGACAATTTATTTGTGACATCATCAACAACATAACTATTCATTTTAGCTGCAACTGTGAGGAGCTCAGAGCTACAGGAGTGTGAGGATATTGAGAAGCAAAAAGACTGATGTAAAGCTGAATTTAAGGACAGATGTAGGGGTGGATCCAGATTATTTTAAGGTGGGGGGCACAGGGGGGTACAACAGTTAAGTCCGGGGGGCCATCTAAAAACCACAGAAATGAAGGCAGCGCCGACTTCAACATTCTCGACCATTAAGTACTTACACTCAGTTGTAATAGATAGTACAGAAGACAGTGTTTTGATGTCTTCAACTTTCTTTAATTACACAAATGAATGAAGGCTAGACTTTTTCTCTGCTTCATGCACACTGGAAGTAAATCCAGTTCTGCCAGACAGCCATATCACAAGCTTCTATACCAAACATTAGTGGTCACAAAATAATCAGAACAAATTACATTCTCACAGAGAGAGCAATAATATTTATTATGACTGCTTGGTAAAAAGTAATGATAAACAACTTACAGCTGTAGTTCCACACCTGGACTGGACTGTTGCTAAGCAACCCAAACATTCCTCTGAACTCTATTACTCAGAGTAGATATTCTGTGGTACACAATAGACTCAATCTTATAAATTCATTTGCATGTTCTACTTTTTGCGACCAGTTAAATAAGATTCTGCTGTGCCGGTGTTATAAAGTTAGCGTTGGTCTGCTGTTGCTATTTCTTGTTTGAATTTCAAATTAAGAGCCCCTTAATGGAACGAACATGGTACAATCAGATATAGGGTTAGGTTTTGTTTTTCCGCTTGATCACAGAACGGCGGGTAGTGACATTAATTGACAGCATGAAGATCCAATGAAATTTGGGGGGGCACATGGGGGAGCCAATCAGATCGCAGGGGGGGGCGGGTGCCCCCCGTGCCCCCACGGAAGATCCGCCACTGGACAGATGTACTTAAGTTCCTTGATATTTATTTAAAAGTTCAAAAGAGTGAAGAAGCACAGAGGCAGACTTTGTCTCAACTTGAAATCACGCCCCAGCTGTTTGGACTCACAATCAAAGGGTTATTTTTGACCAAGCTCCCAAGAAAAGTCAGACCTCTACCTGAGCTGAATGAAACCAGCCTCAATCAGGCCTGGCAGGATTCGTCTGTGCTGTGACGGACAGAGGAAGAATAATAAGGCCTTCACATCCTTGTTCATGTCTCTGTCTGCTGAGTGAGAGCATGGTATGTGTGTAAGGTCTGACTGAGAGCAACAGGGAGCCGATATTTAAAGGAGTACAAAGAGTTGATGGTGAGCTACATAGATAGAAAACATGCTGTGTGGACTTCAGAATAAAAGAATGTTGAACTGAACAAAAGTTAGATGTAAGATCCAGGCTCCTCAGCACCATAGACAGAGACAGTGCAGGAACAGCACAGTGCTCAGTAAAAAAATTCTTCTCTCCAGAGCTTTTGTTCCAGCTCTCAGCATGTTTTTAAATCACAGGAGAGGTTTTCACTTTTCATAGCAGGGAAATCTCTGCAATTAAAAACATTAACAAGGCGTCTGTTCCTGTGTGGTGTCTCTTTAAGCACTGACAGTGAGCTAACATACACATTAACATAACCCTGAACTGTTGAAGCTAAATGAACATCGTTAGTGTGATTAATTAAACCTGTGACTTTACGGCTGTGACATCACACAGGTTGTCTTTTTTGCAGTCAACCACCTACAACACAGAACTGCAGGGACAGCATTCAACTCTGATTGCTGTTAGTTTGACCAAATCACATCTTTTCAACAGGACAGCACACAGTGCATTGTTCTCTGTGATCAAATCCCTGTAATCTCAGGATCAACTGTCTCTCTGCTATACCCAAACAATTCAAATAATGATATAGACTGAGTAAAGATCAGCACAGAGAGTGTCAAGTTGAACAAATGAAAGTCAAGCTCTATAGAAACATTGTTTTGCTATGTGAGTGAGGATGTAAGAACAAATACACACACCACACTAAACTTATTTTAGAGAAAAGCTGAGAACAAACTTGAGAGACTGAATGACTTTGTGCTGGCAGAGAAAGACGAGAGGAAACTTTGGAGGAGGACAAGGACAGTGAGGTGAGAACATCAAGATATACAATATTTACGGAGGAGGAAGAATCATATTTGGAAACCTGTCATGAATACAGTGAGAAGTAAAGACTGAGTAGAGGAGAAAAGAAAACACAACTGTAAACACCAACAAATACATTTGCTCTGAAAACTGTGAATAATCACTTATCATGCACCACAGGAGTTTCTATTCCTCACTGACAGATGAGGCAATTTCTACACACTGAACCTTTAAGTCAAAGAGTTTCTGCTCACATTGATTTAGTCAGTGTTCACACATATGCCAGATGTTTTTTAAATTCTATCAACATGGCTGAGCTGTGGTGTTTAAGGCAAGATACAAGGGTCATGTGTTCACTTTCTATCCACTGAACACTATACATGAGGCTAAATCCTTTCTCATAAGAAGGTATTTAGATGACCTGATACACTTATACCGCCTACACAGACTTCTGTTACACTGTGATTACACCTCACCTGCCCTCTGCCTCATAATATTACCCTGTAGAGTACAACACTTTGCTTGGACTCCACTCTGTGTATTATTCTCACAGCTGTATCTTTAAAACCTTGATATAATAAGAGAACAGCAAACTGTATCACCACTGTATCTATAAGAGCTATAAATGTACAGTTTTTACAGAGGTTCTGACATTTGATAGTTTGGCAAGTTTGTCTGAAGTGAAGTTCATCTAATGATATGTCCCACACCTGCAAGTTTGAGGAGCTTTATTAAAGTAAATTCAGTCTGAATGAGAGAAGAAGAAAAGTAGCCTCACCTGTCTTTAGTGAGATAAATGTTTTGTCACAGCAAAGACATATAACGTGACTGAACAGATTTAATATCTCAGTGAACAGCTGCTTGTGCTTCATAACTCTGCTCAGCTGTGCTTATCACACACATACACAGGCCTCTCACACAATACTGTGCAGAGCAGGAGGGATACTGCCTCCTTCAATATAATCAGAGCTCCATCAGCAGGGTGAGATATAAACAGCACCTATGGGAGCTTTCAAACACTCTCTGCCTTCATGCACTCTAATATGAAATTTGATACAGAGAAAACTGTGTGTTTGAAATATAGCCAGAGCACTGAAATATAAAAGAAAAGAGAAAGCATTTCTGGACTGATCGGTAACTCACAGATGTCAAAGCATGACCTATGGACTTTGCTGTGTTCACTTCAACTCAACAACTGCAAAGGTTTGCAAAACCAATAAAACCAAGGAAATGCTACTGATGAAGACTCATTGGTGGAATATTTCTTCACCGTGTAATGAGTCACTAGTGTCCAGTCAGCAGTTTCTTTCCATCAATTCTGAATCTTAATATGAAAACTGTAAAACTGTATTAGCAAACCTTCACAATCCCAATCAGTACCCTGGTATTGGCTGTGTGGTTGTAATCCAGAGGTCTTGTCCTCTCTTGTGAAAATGCTCATTGAGCAGCTTTTAAAACATGTGACTCAACAGAGCCCGGAGTCAGCAGTAAAACAGAGGGAGAAGAAATAGACCCTCAAGGTTAAATCTCTAGACCTCTTTACCTACTAGCACTGAAAATGATAAATGTTATCAACACACAAATCATCCAGATTTGTTCAACAGATCATAACAAGCAAGACGTCCACAAGAGCAAAAATGTCCTAACATTAAACATTTAATCCAAAGACAGACCCTGAACCTCTGCTGCTCTTCATTTTGATCATTTTACATGACTCCTTCATAAACACACTTTATAAATAAACTAACAGGGAGTAATACAAACATTCATCACTGTGTGTTTGACTGGTGTACATTTCTTCATTACATGGTCCACAGACTTCTGTCCTAATGTAGTCCTCAGAGCGGTCTGACTGACTCTTCATTATTAGTCTGAAATGGCTCACAGCCAGACTAAATAAAAACAATGTAAAAGTACAAAGATGAAGAAAGTGAAAGTCTGGAGCTGTAGACGTTAAAAACAAGATAGTAAACATGGAAGTATACAACAAAAACCCAGTCAGTCTTAGTGTGAAGTCTGCTGCTGTGTGAGGAGATTTAAGTGTGTTCATTGTAACAGAGTATCTGTCTGGTGTCATACATGTTAAAGGAAAAGAGAAAGAATGGCCGAGATGATTCAGTGGGAGGTCTGAATGAAACCTGACATTATGGAAATGTTCAGGTACATCCTGAGTGTGTAAAAGCTAGACTGGAAAATGAAATACAGAATTGAAGTACATTACAAAGTAATGGCTTCTAAAGGTCCTATTTCTGATGATGGTGATACAAAAGGTAAAATCACTGAGCACAGTGGTTCAGTCATGCAACTGTTATCAGTTATCATCATTTCCTCATTGCTCACTAGACGTTCAAACGTGAACAGTTGTCCCAGAAGAAAAGAGGTAATAACGTCAGATTGAGCTGCTGCTTGAGTCCAGCTTGTCGCTGCAGACACTTTGGATTCAACAGTTTGGGTCAAAGGTCATTCTGCAGATCATTATTTGCATGCACACTTTAAAGAGGAGTGGAGTGGGTAGAGCAGGAAACAGAGAGAGATTGGGGGGGGGTGACATGCGGTAAGGGACCACAGGTTGGAATCTAAACCTTGCCACCCGAGGGCTATAGCCTCTGTACACGGGGCGCCACCACCAGCGTGTGTGGGGCTTTAAATGGTGGATATTCTGTGATGACTGACTAGTTTGCCTGATGAAGGTCTGGTAACAAAATGTTGCCAGTATTATTTTTTTTTTTGCAAGTTGGACAGTGTGCAGGATTTTTGTAAATTCAATTTTCTGAGCTTCTCACTCCTCTCCTACGCACCTTTCCATGAAGTAGATGTGTGAAGCCCTTTCTTCACTCGAGCTGAGTGACTAACCTGAGCTGTCCAACTGAGACTGTGTTATTGAAGGGAACTCAAATGAACTGTGGTTTAAAATGGAAAATGGAAAAGTTAAGCACAAAGTTGAGTTGTGTTCTTTAACTGCTCTGTGTAATGACCAGAACCAGAGTCTGTTCTGTGGGGAGTTCACTGTGCTTAATGCATGACTGCCTCTGTGTATCTTTCAGAACCTTCGCTTATTAAAATTATTCATATCACTGAAATTAGTTTCACTTATTTTCCCAAGATAGGACTACTGTAAAATTGCACTGTTTAATACATAAATTATGTATAATGTGTACAAAATCACAGCAAGAGTAATACAGGCTGGTTGTTTGAGGAATATAAATAATTATATAAGAGAAAAAAAAACATAAACCTCTTTTCAGCTGACAGGAAGTGAAACAAAAATATCAATTCTAATCACATGTATTTTGTTAAAAACAGAGAACTAAATATTGAGCAAGTTTAGGTTAAGTACAGTCCACTTCCACTTTTTATAATGGCCCACTAAATAAATAAGAATAACAGATCCGTTCACATGTTATTATTTAAGACTATCCTCCTCAGTAATCTTTTTTGCATAATGTTATGCCCGAATTCCAGTAGTCTTGTCGTCCTTGTTGGAATTGAAGAGTAACAGGGAGTCAATGTTAAAACTATAACCACCAAAGATGAGTAAATCTTTTTTATGATATTCATTTACACGTCTAAACACTGTTTTTTGTTTCCACATTTCTGTTCTTTAAATCCATTGACTATAATGAATGACCCCTGCTAACTGCTGTTTAATATAACTACAAGATGTGAGCAGTCTCAATGAAGAGCTGGATTGCCTGCTTTGTTTTCTTCTGGTCATTGATACACATAATTAACTAAAACCACACTTTGTTAGAAAGAAGTGGAGTGTGATGGAGAGGTCTGAGCTTGAACACAGAGACACAGTCACATAGAAATGAAGTGATGGGATTTAGAAACCAAACCAAAGCCTCCAGCACTTCACTCACTTTAATCCTTTCTTGTAAGGACAATGAATTCATGAAGACAACAATGAGCACTAATTACATTTTCTAGTAGAATCCACTGACAGAACATCAGTTCATGTTTGCCTCAGACTTATAAATGTAACTGAAGACATGATCCTGCTTCAATAATATCATGAAACTATTTGCCCTTTTTCAGTGAGTAAAGACAAAGACAATCTGTTCGACAGAGTCCAGAAAATGAAAAAAGATGGATGGAGCAATCAGTCATGTTCACATCTATTGATTGAGGGGAAGGAAACCTCGCAAATGTAAAAGATCTCAAAGGAACAAAACTGATACGAGCTAAGACAACTCAGCCAGGTGGATTCAGGACTTATTGGACAGAATAATCAGACAGCTGCAGTACTTCCAGTTCTTCCTGTCAACAGTGCGATTATGAATAAAGTTCTAAGGATTTAGATTTTAATAAGATGACACAGGAACAGACAGACAGTGAAGTGGTTGAAAATCAGTGAATTGACCAACAGGTGGGACAGCTGACAACCACAGAATGATCACTCAAGGTAAAATAAACTCAGCTGCATCACTTCTACAGCCCAGCAGGTATTCTTACTGCAAGTCCAAAGTACATGGAAAAGGTTGTAAATGTACTTTCAGCCATCTAGCAAACCACATAATGTGTCTTTAAATCTACAACCAATGTAAAAGCAATACAAAATCCCATATTCAAAACAACACAACAGACACTAACCGTAACACAATCATAATCGAATAACTAGCCACACATCTGTAGCATGTTGACAAGTATGAAAAAGGGCAAATATTGGGCATCTAAGCTGTGTGGATCAAGATCCAGATAAAACTTCACAGAACAAGGACAGTGTATGCAGCTGTCCAATGAAGTCTCTAAAGGTAACTTTGAGATAAGCACGTCCTGCTCAAAAACATCTTTAATGTTCAGTTCTTTTCAAGGATTCAAAATGAATCAGATATGAACCAATCACAGAACATCTGCACTGCAGCGTCACAATCTCAGGTTCCATGACTCCACCTTTAAACACAAATTGTTCAAAAGTGCAGGATGATAGAAAAATAAAAAGCCTCAAAAATCAGCACCTATGCAGACATGTTATACTTTGTTTAAAGTATTTCAAACAGGAGAAAAATCTAAATCAGTGGAGACACATTTAACTGATATGTGCATACTTAAGATTAGAATCATGAAACGTCTTTGGTGATGATCTCCATCATATAATCTTCATGTTTTTTAGAGGCCAGAGAAGCCAGGATGAATCAGCATGGACACTGGATGAATTGAATGGATGTATGTGTGGAGGACATAGGCTGTATAAATAATGGACACTGATCCATGACGTCCCCCATCTGTTCCTGAGCGCTGTTTTGAAGCCAATCGATGGCGGCAGCCATAAGGGAAACGCGGAACTCAACCAGGCATAGTGACGTAAAGGGGTGGAATTTGAGCCTCCTTGCTAACAGCTATATATTCCCGTCCAGGAATCAAGTCAGTCATCTCCTTATTTGGGCATAAACCCGTAATCTTAATATCTTCTGAACCGTTGCGTTAGAAAAAAAATCACCCCCCATACAGTGTGTGCCGATAGAGAAATTAGGTATGTAGAGCCATGCCGTTTTTTTAAACAGGCTGTAAACATGTTTATTAATGCTGCAAAGATCGTCTTTTTTGAATCGGTGTGTAGTTTATCCGGTGTTTCTGCAGCGGTTTCACGATGAATTGCAGTTTATAACACTTCCGCAAGGGCTTCATATTTTTAGACCGGAGAGTGCCGCTTGGTGGAGGAGTGTCTCTTAAATTACACAGTAAATGTCTGATGACATCAAACACGGGAACATGTGTTCTATATGGAGGAATAAAGTCTATCTGCTGGAGGTGTACCTGAACTCAGTGATGATGATGTCATCTGTATTCAGGTAAAATTGTGTTATTAATATTCTACATGAATTAATGAGCTTTTAACAACGCTTGTGATTCTAATTCAACCCTTAGGCTTTAGACATGACTAATTACGATCTGCCTTTAATGAAAAGTTGTCATTAGTTGTCAAACTTGTTTTAATACAGCAGTCAGACAGAGATGAATTTACAAGCTTTCAGGAAATCTTCCCTGAGGCACTTTGGCTTCATAGGATTCAAACCTTCAAACTTCTCTGCTGCATTTGAAGCTTCTTCAAGAGTTTAAGGTTGAATGAGAACAACTCAGGAATAATAATTCAGTTCAGTTTAAATCAGTTCAACAAAAAACACTGATGGGAAGATCATGGTAGATCAGTCAGAGCTCAGGATGTGCAGTGATCAGTCCCTCCAGGATTTCGCGGGATTTTTTTGTGATTGTTGCGGCCCAAAAAGCCTGAATTTGCGACAGCTTTTTGAAAAAATTGCGGTGAAAGTTGCGATTTTTTTTGTTGCTTTTTTCCCCCAATAACATCTCAGGGGCAAGTAAATACGCTAAATTACAGTTGTTTTTAGAAAACATTCTTGATGTGGCCACTGTGACTGTGTTTTGATTCTCTTTATTCACAGAAAAATGCCATGAAAGGTCTGTATTGCACATTTACGACGGTCCCTGAATGCACCTCGCAGTGACAGAGGCACTTCACAGGCAGTTCACGCACTCTGAAATGAATCTGCATCTTTGTTGACGAGGAGTTGATCAAAACTTACTGAAGGTGTCTGATGTTTCACCAAACTGGATTAAATCAAGCTGTAGACGCGGAGCTTTTTAAGGTGATGGCGGCAACAACGTCAACCCTCAAATATTAAACAGGCGTCCCCCGGTTGTGTCTTTGTCACTAACACACACCGGGGGAAAAAACATCAATGAAGATGAGACAGATGCATGGAGGTGAGGAGAGCTGGTTCATAAAGCACACCTGCTGCAGGTAGAGACCAAGCTAACACTGAGCCCCTCAATCTATAAATAACGTTGTCATCGTCACTTGTCCTGCCTGCTGTCCCCTCTCTTCACCCGTTCTCTGCGTGTTTTATTGTTGAAAAGTGCCGATCAAGTGAGGACTTATGTTTATGTTCCTAGGAAGTGAAATTGATGACAAAACTGATGACGTACAGGGGCTGAGGTTAAGGTAATTGGTCAAAGTTGCGAGAAAGTTGCGCTGATTGTATAAAATTGCAAGGCTGCGAAAAAATCGCGCTGATTGGTTGAATTTGCGTTGATAGTTGCGATCGCGAAATCGCAACTTCCTGGAGGGACTGAGTGATTCAAACTAACCTAAAGTATTGACTTGATGTTAGTTGTGGTCAGCATAGATTATTAACTTGCTTCTTCAAATACTGTACCTTTGATATAGATAACAAAAGAGGAAGACAGCAGAGGGTAAAGAGTTGAGGTCCAGACTGTGACTGATTAAAATGACATTTAAGCTGTCACTAGAGGTGCTGTAGGGAGAATTAATTCCAGTGAGAATTAATTCCAGGCTCTAGGTGTATCAGTATTTGGTGTCGAGCATTTGGTTAGGCTAAAGGTAAAGTAAATGAGCTCACCTGTTCTTGAATTCCTGCTAAGTACCTTCCCAATGCTCCTCAACAGGCTAGCTCTCTCTTTCTGGAAAGATACGTCCACACGCCAGTTCTTCCTTTGACAGTTCATGTGTTACAGAAACACGCGGACAATAACTTTGAACAAAACTAGATAACAAAAAAAGGAAAACAGGACACTTGACGGCCTATTCTAACAATCATTTCCTCAGTCACATTCCACACCTGTTTCAAATTTACCCTAATTAATTTGACAATCACTCTTCTGATCAACCATTGGACATGAATAGGTAAGCCCCTCCCACAAAATCTGACAGCCACTAGGGAGTGTGCCATGACAGTACTGAATACATATGTAAAATATGTAAATGTGTAGTTTGTGTTACTTAGTGGGTCTCTCTGTGGATCTGTATTTCAATCAGATATCAGACTGCTCTTCATCTACATTCACAGCCAGCAGAGCAGCAGAGTCTTTAATAAACATGTTAGGAAAATGATAAAAACCATCAAATATAATTTGACAAACTTTAGACTGATAAGAAGCTGTCTTTCAGTGGATGCAGCCAAGACTTTTATGCATGCTATGATCCTTTCCCACATGTCATATTGTATCACATGCTGGGGTCAGGCTGGGGAGACGGTCATTAAACCACTTCACTCTCTGTATAAACAAACCTTAAAAATATTGGACAAAAAAACAATGCAATACCACCACTGTAGGATACTGGAGAAACATCATCTTTTGAGCTTTGAGAATTTTAAATTATATTCAAATGTGTGTCTTGTGTATAAGATTTTAAATGGCTTGGCCCCGCCTCCGCTGCGTCAATTTATCAACTTTCGGTCAGTGGACTCTGTTAAATCAACAAGAATCTCTTCGTTCAGAAATTGCAATGTGCCCTTTCGCGGTACTGCCTTTGGGCAGTCAGCTTTTTCTGTGAAAGCCACAACTCAGTGGAACACCTTACCGGAGGACATTAAGAACAGTGAATCTCTCAGCAGCTTCAAAACCAAACTGAAAAGTCTGCTAAAGGACACTCAACACTGCAACCACTGATTTGATACTTTTAACTTGATATACATACTGTTTGTTTGTTTGTTTGTGTGTGTGTGTGTGTGTGTGTGTGTGTGTGTGTGTGTGTGTGTGTGTGTGTGTGTGTGTGTGTGTGTGTGTGCGTGTGTGTGCGTGTGTGTTTGCGTGTGCGCGCATGCGCTTGTGTGTGCAAGCAAGTGTTTTTACAATGTGATGTTTTAATTGTGACTTGCCAAGGGACTGCAGATGTAAATTAGCTTTAAGCTAACTCTGGTACAATGCATCAGATGGTGACATTTATGTTAAATATTGTACATGGTCCCTTTACAAATAAATTGAATAAAAAAAAAAATAAAAAAAAAATTTAATAAGAGCAGCAGCATGTTTTCATCCTGAACTGTACAAGAAAGTTAACCAGCTAAAGCTCATTTACATCCAGATAACCAAGAACACTTAAAGCCTCTGACTCTGCTCACACATTATTACAAGAATCTGTGAAGCAGAACAAATCAGCTCTGTTCCTCACAGCAGGCCAGTCAGACAGGAGGAGAGCAGAGCAGCAACAACTACTTCACTACTGAACTATTCAAACCAACCAGTGACCTCTGGGTTTATACACCATACATCCAGCTCCAACAACACACTGCAGCACATCTGGACTGAACTTTATGTGGAGTTGTCCCCCTGGACTCATTAGTTTTTATCAAACCATAAAGAACCAATTATCATCACTGAAGCATGAAACCTTGAACCGCCTGTTGTTTCATTTCACACTGATGATTTTTATATTGTGTCTCTCAGACTCTCACGTTGTACACAGAGTAAGCTTACACAGCGCTGTGCTGATTTATTTAACTGACCATAAATCAGAAAGCTCCGACCCTTTACTTGAATTAATTTGCATCTCATCAAACGACAATTTTTCTCTTCACCGGCAAAACTCTTGGTGTAAAAATTATGTTTAAATGAAAAATTTCCAGGTGAACTTGGATTACTGGGGAGTTATGGGAACCATGTTGGTAAGAATATTTGATTATATGAACCACATTTTTTCTTGTATGAACAAATGTATAATAGTGCAAGAACACGTAATTTTTTACCTGCAGTTTAGGATCCACAAATGGAAATTAAGGAATGAAGGAGACATGATCTGAGAACAATTTAGACATGTATAATTCAAACACTGAAGTTGTAATACATCTGGTTTCTGTCAGTATCCTGCAGCAGTTATTTAGAGGTCTGTGGGAACTAAATAGAACTGGGTTTGACCCATATTGGCCCTCTCAAGAAATTAGCTATCACTGCTTTTCAAGGAGCATGTGTTTGTCTATCTTTAAATATGAGAGTTAGGAGAAGCATGGAGGTCTCTTCAATCAGTACAAAAAAATATCTCTGTTTGGTGCAGCAGTCTTGTAAAAATATTTACTCTCACAGTCCTCAGCCATGAGCATAATGTATCATATGACTATGAGCTGCTCCACAGCCCTGGAAGCATTTGGAGCAGAAACATGACGACATCTATCAAAGACCAAATGCACTTTCTGATTGTCTCATTTGTCTGAATGTCTGAGAGCTCTGCAACATCTAAGCTACAAATGTGTTTCCCACTCCAACACAGTAGGAACCCTCAGTAAGGCTTCAAGAGGTGCAGATTTATCAGTCACATTTATCAGGATGCAGTTTTCCGGTAAAGGAGAAATAATGTTTTCTCTCTTTCAGTGTAGAGGAGCTCAAGAGTTGATTCTAAGGAAGACAAAAATCCTAAGAGTCTATAACAGAAAGCCCGTTCTTCACTCTAACAGTCAATCTCAAGAGAACTAAGATGACCCTTGAAGGAATTACACTCAGTTTTCTGTCAGAAACTGCATCTAAAATGTCAAAATGAAAAGGACACAGCTTCCACTTGTTCTCTACATGCTCTGCCAGACAGTCTCTGACCTTTTCAATTGTCAAAGAAACACTCGTGTTTTACACATTTTTTATGAAGATAGATCCTCAACAGCTAGACATGCTTACATCCCTGTACCTGATATAAAAATAGATTTTGACAGGTACAACACTTGTTGACACTTCATTAAATTGCCAAACAAAAAGACA
This sequence comes from Notolabrus celidotus, assembly GCF_009762535.1. Classification (NCBI taxonomy): domain Eukaryota; kingdom Metazoa; phylum Chordata; class Actinopteri; order Labriformes; family Labridae; genus Notolabrus; species Notolabrus celidotus. Next base: position 8,523,390 of record NC_048285.1, read on the forward strand.
AAAAATCCCATAAAGAAGATAGTTTTTGTAGCTGGCTGAGTTAAATCCATGACTATATAGGTATTACACTTTATACATTAGCATCTGATTCACAGAGCTCTTTTATTATCAGACAATCTTATTAATGAGAACAAATACAGATAATATATGCCTATAGCTGGTATGACATAAGTACTATTAATATGAGTTCACTGATCAGAGATTCAGCTTATATCTTTAGAGACCTTGAGGCACTGAGTAAAACAGAACTTACAGCTAATTAAAATGCCTACTACTCTGTTAATGGTCCATACAATGTACACCTGAGTTCACAAGTTATGATATTTTGAAGGGAGGTAAAATGTATGTTGAGAAAATAAGAAATCAATGTCAAGGTAAACTGGAGTTTCAGATTATCATTGTGGTCAGCCAAGACGGTCTGAGGCTTACATGAAAGTATCTCATGTATTTAGGAAAGTCTCAACATACTGATAATCCAACTCTGTATTACTCTGGAGCAAAAATAAAGACAGAGTTTGCAGTTTTTCCCATTTTCACATAACATGGTCCACGGAGTAAAGCCAATGTGAAGTCCGCTCCCCAACACATCCCACTCTCACTGTGTTTTATGTTCACAGTCAATCAAATATGCAAGATGATGATAAATGGTAAGTATCAAAGGACACCTTTTTACATTTAAAGTTAGGAAAACAGATGGGGTTCAGAGGAACTAGAGGAAGAGAAATACATCAAAACATAATCAGATCTTAACTGTGTGAAACCACTCTCCAAGATCAAAGATGGTGATTGCACTTTGAGCTGCACCCTTCTGTGGAGACACTGAAATTTGTCACCCTCATGGATGAAAACAGTAGACTACACACCTTTCTCTTCTCACTCTCTGTTTAAAGCAACATAAAGACAAAAAGTATGACAGTAATTAAGAGCTTCAAGCCCCACAGTTCAGATTTGTGTTCAGCTGTCAGAGACTGAAGTTCCTCCCTCGCTGATTGGTTTGGGTGTTTAACTAAACGCAGGAAGCCAGAAGGACATAGAGTAATATCGCAAGATGTGTATCAGTGATCACAGTACAGCCAAAGATTATCTGTCAGACCACAGCCAAGTCCTCAATAAAACACATTTCATGAACATCTGTCCCACCGGCTTTGCCCTACACCATCAGCTTCTTGTTTCTCAGCTCCACAGTGTTAGGGTATCATTTTAAACTTCAGTCTGTGTCAGTCTTGTATCTCACCACTGGGACTTGTTATGTTTTGTTGCTCCCTCACGGTTCCCATCCTGGCCTCTCCTGCTGTGACAGGCTGATCTTTTAGCCCTGCCCTACACACTGTGAAGGCCAGTTTCTTGGCTTCAATGGCAATAATATTTCTACCAGCCAGTTAACTAACCTCTGCCATCCAGCAGAGTGTGTGCAGCTGTGTAGGTGTGTGACCTGTGCAGTGGGTTGTGTTACTCTTTCCTGACCTCCCTCCACCTTTGAGATAACCAACTTTCATTTCAGTCACATCCTAAAAAGACAGTGTCCAACAGCAAAAAGTGGAGAGAGAATAAAACAGAAAGAAAAACAAACACATGACTCTCTCTCTCCATGATGTCTATGTAAGAACTGGAACTGTGCCATCAAATTAATTGTTTTCTTGTCTTTCACTGCTGCTCCAGTGTTTACCAGAGAGACTGAACTCAATTGAACCAACTGTCCATCTGCTGTCAGTCAAACAGAAAGTTATCATAAGAGCACAGGGACACTTGGAGGGACTTGGGGACTTGCATAATGACGGCATTCAGTGTGTTTTTATTCGCAGATTGAGGGCAGTAACAGAATCCAACAGCACCACAGTGACAGTTGCATGTACAATGTACATGCTGTTCAATGTTTTGTGTGGGGCAGATTAGGAGCTAAATTGCTTTTGTCCTGAAAAATCATGTTGGTCGTTCATTATTCTTTTCTCCAAGGAGAGCAGAGGAACAGTAATCTACAGAGCAAATATGGATTCAGGGACAGAACATTTTAATCTGACTTTAGTTAATGCAAAAAAAGAGACTTGGCTTTCCCGTGAACTGCATTTTTTTTTTACAGTGTTATCTTTGAGTCAACATTTTAAACAGCAAATGTGCTGCATACTGATAGTGGAAGTGCATGGTTAAAAAAAGAGAGACTCAAATGTTTCCTTATCAACAGAAGCAAAAACCTGCAGAATGATAGATGTCACTTTAGACCATACTTTATTTTTGTGCCTAACTTTGTGTGTGAGTAAAGACTTATTTTATTTTTTCTGTACTTAAAAGCTCTGTCGTACGTTTTGCCCTTTTTGCGACAGACCTCCAAGTTCAGATCACAGAGAAGCAGACAGTAAACAGAGCACATTGTGGAGAGCTCTCTGTCAGTCCTGTCACACAGCTTCCTACAGAGAGGGAGGGAGAGGCCGCATGAAGAGCCTATTTATTATATTCAGTGTTCCATGTTCTGTCTAAAATATCCCAGCTCCAATAAATACTGGTCATTCATATAATGCTTATGATGGTCAAAAGAAAAGTAATCATCATGATTGAGAGAGGCTGGATGAGTACACCAAAAAACCCTTACAACATACGGTACAACATCCTCAACAAACGCATAATCCAATTCAAACAGATACAGGACATACTGAGAAAGAAGCTTGTTGGTTATGAAAAAGATCAGAGTGCTGCAGGGCTCTGACAGGATGAGCACAGTCAACAAGCTGCACCTCTAACATACACTCACACACACACACAGTACCATATTAGTATTCATGTTGCCTTTACTATATACTGTGGAGAAGAGAGTAAACACAAGTTTAATGAAGAGAAGCAGATGAGCATTCACAAATTCTGCAATGTGAATTCATCATCACATGCAAGCCTGCAAAAAGGCCACACACCAGTAGACACACACAGAGTAGATCCTCCGTCCTCAGAGTGCAAATGAGCTTTCTAGGAGCCTCTGTCACGGTTTAGAGAAGCTACATTATGGAGGGCAGTTTAAACAGCACAGTGTTGCATCAGAGCCTCAATGACATGCAGGGAGAGGAAGCCGAGCTTGCTGTTATGGTTGAGCACAGCTTGAATTCACATTAGTGAGGGAAACTTGGGCTCCTGGAATAGTAGGTGAAATATTGAAGAACTTAGCATGTGTTTTCAACAAGTAATCCTACAAATGGAGCACAGATATGACTCTTTCTAAAGTCTGTGTAGAGAAAGACAGAACCACAAGGGGTAAAATGTTTCTGTTGGCACTCCACAATACACACAGTGTGTAAGTAAGTGTGTATGCAACTTTGATGTAATCCTTGCTGTCGCACTGCTGTAGCAGTGTGTACAACAGTACCTCCAAGATCCTCAACATACCACACATTTCACTTATAGGCACAGAAGACCCAGCTAAGGAGTTAAAAGATGTTTTTTTTAATACATGTATTCATCTCAGAAGTCTCGTCAGCAAAAATAGACACTTGTTACTTGAAGACCAATTTGGAAGTCAATGGGAATACGCCAGAACACATAATTTTGTAAAAACACCGGCTTTATATCACTTCTTCTCTACATTGCAGAGACATGGACCTTTGTCAACAAGAGAAGTAACAACATATTTGTGGTCAAACAACAGAATTGAAGTTATTTGGAAGAAAATACACCAAGAGAAATCAGACAAGTGTATGAGGAAGAATTAATGGAACTCTTATCAAACACTGCTTTTAGAAATCTCAATGCAGTCTAACCACATTTAAAATAAGTAGAAAAATTGAGCATGTCAGGATTGGGTTGACTGAGATAAGTTCAGTTTAACCATCCAAGTTAGAACCAGCCCTAATGCCCTCAATGCAATCACTGTGACAGTCATTTAAATGATTGATAGGGAATGAAGGAACATTGTGGGATGCAATAAACAATACACCAAAGAGTGACAGACATTCAGAGTGCTCAGAAAAAACTAAGACTATGAACTACAGAAAGAAAAATAGCATCAATGAATGTCAAATAATTATTTTGTTTGTTACTTCTTTTATTATTTCCACACTGAGCTTTTATCCTCATGACAAAGAAAGGCTTGAGTTCAGAAAAAAGCCATGTGTAGGAGTATTGATTCCCTTTCTTCTCACACTCACCCACTCCTTGTTTACTACTCTCTCAGAGAGTCTGAATCACAGTGGGTGCTTTGGGAGGCTCAACCTTTCTGTATTTAATTTCTACAGCAGCCAAACATTTCCTCCGTGAAGAGAAAACTTGTAAACCTACAATAATGTAAATTACTGTGTCAGATCTGTTGAAGCCACATAATGAGTCATGGACCTTTTTCTCTGCAATGTATTACTAATGTAAACAAGACACCCTGTCTCATATCTTTCAACATTTCATTTATTTATTAATACTTTTATGGAAATCAATTTGGAGGGAAGTGAAAACCACGTTTCCAAACAGCCAGGGCGTTAAAACAAGGAAAGACACAAACAGTAAATCTCAGAAATATTGAACATTATATTGGAAAGAGGAAGAATTCAACAGATATAACAAGACTAGATGTTAGAAAATGTAAGCTGCTGGCCAGTTATACCATCATACTATGTTGACTGTATGGGATCTTGATCAGCCCACTCTGTTGAGAATATAATAAGTGTGACTTTTCCGTCTGTTAATATTTAAGGAAATAATTGTAGCTAACATAAGAAAAATATTTATATGCATATGACGTGGGCCTTAATGGATTAGCTAAACCTGTGTCCAATGAAACATTCTTTTACATGCTGCATAATATATATTCATGTGGTCTTGCATCCCAGTGGTACCATTTAAGAAGATGCACCAGTTTCCCTTCATTTCAAGTCATCCAGATGCTAGAACAAGTTCATAATGAAACCAGAAAAACAAACCAAGGTTGTTAGAAATAAGTTAACCATACATTAGGAAAAAATGGTTCAGTTTTGATCCAGCTCAGCCGGAAGCCGGAAGCTCTTTTTCTCTTCAGTTTAAGACTAATTAGCTGTTTCCTAGGAAGCAAAAGGAGGCTGACAGCGTCTGCTTCATGCCAAGATACCAGAGTGTGTGCCAGCTCAGTCTGGCATGGTGGCAACAGAGAGGCTCTGAGGTCAGGTGGAGATGAATTAATGAGAGCTCAGGCTGATTAAAAATTTAGAGTTTAAATACCTTCATATAAAATGATGAGGAAAACACCAGGCTCATTAATTTAGCCATTGGTGTGTAAACTTGATGTGATTCTAAGGGATTTCTGTCTGAAAGGCAGGAAGAAGCTCAGTGAGATGAAACGCATCAGAGCCAAAGTCGTCTATGAGTTGTTTGCAGCAACAGCTGCCTCTGTGTCCCTGTGTGAGAGTAAAGATTGAGCATCAGAAGTCAAGCTCTAAACCAGAAAGCCTCATTCTCTTAGGGTGAAAAACAAGTAAACAAAACAAAAAGAAAGAAAAACAGAATGCACAACACGTCTTCCAAGGTGAAGGTAAAAACTAACTCAAGAGATTGAATGACTTTGTGTTGAAGTTGAAGAAAGAAGACAAAGACAGAAAAGGGAACGTCCTCTGAGTGAACCAACGGGTGATTTTTCATTCACGGAGGAAGAAAAAAAAAATTCTGCTTCAGAACTTATCAGTAATTCCTGGAGAGGTAAAGAAGGCAAAGAGAAGAGGACAAAAAACACACATTGGAAGTTTAGTATGCAAGGCAAACATCTCTTCTTTGAAACCTGTAAATAGCAGAGCAGTATCCTCAGCTGTGGGCCTTTCTTTCTTCCTCTGCTCGTTTACAGTATAGCAGGCGGTACTCTTTGAGGTGTATGTATATGTGTGTCTGTGTCTGTCTGTGTGTGTGTGTGTGTGTGTGTGTGTGTGTGTGTGTGTGTGTGTGTGTGTTAAATCAGTGAAGGAGTGTGTTTATATACTGTATTTTCTTTGTTGTAAATTTTCATCTTTTTAGCTCTATAGGGGCTCTTTCTCTGCAGTGTATTTTTGAGTTCATACATCTCCTTGAGGCTCAGACTGTAAACCGGTGTTATTAACTTGTGACTAAAGAATTGTTTCTTGCAGTGTTGGTGCTCACAGACCAAAGACTCTGAAAAGCAGAGGCAGAGGTCCTTGTGCAGGCAACGCAACGGCTCATTCTTAGTGCCTATAACAGCCACTTAAGTCTGGGCTGAATCCAACTCATACTCTGTCTTTATAAAGCTTTGTCTGCTACTGACTGAGCCTTTCCTCTTTGTTCCCCTCCTCTGCAACATGCTGTACAGAGAGTCAGAAGGTCGATAGCTTGTTGAACTCAATGCTTTCCCGTCAGCACAAAGTAATGTATGGTATAGGATTTAAAGGTTTCAACCTCTGAAGTTGCACACAATACAATATATGGTGTGTTTTGAATTGAAGTGGGGATTGCCTGCAGCCTCTGCATAGTTGTAGCTTTTATTTATATATCAATATCCTGAGGAAGACTGGTGAGGAATTTAAAGCATGTGAACATTTGTACTGCTATTCAGGATACAAATTGGAGTGGGGAATAAAGAAGCAGGTGGTAGAAGAAACGAAGAAAGATTAGGAAAAGTAGCGGCACAGGGGATCAACTGCCAGAAGGTACAAAAAAAAAAAGCAGTCCATTAAAAATACTATAATAAACAAAATAAACTGCTTGTTTGGATGCAATAAAATGACTAATGATGCATTATTTTGATCAGGAGGGGGAAAACAGTAATTAAACACAGTGAAATTTTCAAACGGATCATAAATCCCATCAAACTGCTGATGGATCATGTTTTAGGCTTTTTAAATCAGTCACAGCAGACAGCAGGAGAGTGATAATGATGGCTCTGAATATGGGAAGCTTTTTTCTGGTGCTCAGGGCAGAGGATGGAGGTCAGTCTGTGTGTGGTCCCTCTGTTTGGTGGAGAAGAGACGGAGAGAGCTGAGCTCCAAACACAGATCCACACAGAATCAGACAGGTGTGAAGACATTTAGCATAATAACACCTCTGTTCTAACTAGGGGTGACCCCAAATAGTCGAATACTCGACGATTCGTTCTAACGAGCCTTAGTCGACTGCCGATCTCATAGTCGAATATTTGTATATGAAACGTGGATCATTCCTTTCAAACCATGGGGGTGCTCAATGTCTAATTTAACATTATTTTCCTGTTTCCCGTAAAAATAGTGTCTCATGTAGCCTATTTTGATATAAATATAGACTTATTTAATGTAATTCTGAGAAAAGCTCTTGAAGTGTTAAATCTCCTTAAAGTGGTAATTAAATCTCCCCTGGTAATTAAAGAAGGACCATTTAGCAGGGACCTGGAGCAGACGTACCTTAGCTGGTCTTTAAATCTTTCTACATTCATGGTAGCTCAAAATGTCAGAAAATAAAACTTCAGTTGATCCTAAAAAATGGTGATGAAGATGAGGAGCAGCTTCATGAAGAGGATAAACGAACGAGCAGGAATACCCAAAGCTGTCCAAAGCCTCAAAAACAATCCACAGCATCCCATCCACCTCCACTCTGTTAGAGAGGATATTCTCAAAGACAGGATTTACAGTCAACAAAGCAAGGAGCGCACTTCTGCCCGTAAACACGATGGTTTTACTCGCGTACAATTTGAAAAGACTCACGCGGACAAAGACGCGATGAAAGACTGTTTTAAAAGGTTCTGTTAAGAGATTTAAAAACCCTCTAGCTGGATCAGGTTTGATTTTGAACATTATACAAATGTTTAGCCTTAAGTTGGACAAACTACCCTCCGCAGCGCTGCTCTCCGCTGTGTGAACACTGTTTAAATATCTCCTGATTCCTTATTCTATAACGGCGCGTTGTTCCATGTTTAACGGATGGTGGCCTTATTTGAGTTTTCTCTCCATCACCTCGTTGTTTTTGCAATATAGAGTAAAAAAATCTAAGTTTTATGCTTATAATATTCTGTTGTCCCTTTGACTTTAAGCTACGAGTCTCTTAATTGTAAATGGTTATGCGTAACATTGTCATGCGGTCACCATCATGCAGACTTTGGGTCAATAAGGAAAAACAACAAACATTTGACTATTCGTTGACTATGGGCAAAATCTGATGAATCAGATTCGACTAAGCAGATCTTTAGTCGGGCTCACCCCTAGTTCTAACAGAGGACGCTGGAAGGAAGTCAAGTCAATATTGGGGAACATGTTGGAAGAAGAAGACTTCCAGGGGTGAAATTAGAAGAATATATTATAGAGACATAAATGCAAACTTGCAGCCCTACAACCATGCGTTGCATCATTCAACCATTCATACCAAACTTTTTGTACAGTTGTGCAGTACAGTCTTAAAGTTTTACAGGAAATTCGTTTGTGAATTTCCTCCCCTGCCACTCTCAACCTGAGTTCTGAAAGCTTTGCAGAGAGATCTCTGTCTTTCTTAGAGAATCGTGTCTCCTGCAACATCTGAGCAGAGCTCAGTTAAGTCTAATGTAATATACTGTACATCTCACTTAAGCATCACTTTTTCAAATGCATTCAAAGTAAATATCTTACACAGCACCCCTCACAACAAGCATGCAACAGTCTGGGTTTATCTTCTTAAAAAGACAGGCACATGAGGTTTGATGTAACCATATGTGTAGTAAGGTATGGTCTGTGTACTGCTACAGTTATAAAATGATTATTATGGTAAGCAGTCATTCCTCGTCTTTGTTTGAACACAATTTTAACTTTAAAAAATGAGCAATGTCTCTGTAAAATAACTGAAGAAAGAGATGCTGGAGAGAAAACTGGATCAATCTGAAAACATCAGATCATTGTAAAATAATTTCCAAACAAAGACGACCCAAATCAATGCTGCACAATGCTCCGAGTCAATGCTACATCAATAAAAGCTACATTTAAGTAGTTCTGCAGCAGGAATCTTAAGTGAAGAAATCACAACAGTAGGGTTATTTCAGCAGGAAAAGTTCACCACAAAGATAAAATGTTTTTATCTTAAAATGTCACACATGTTCCTGTGGCACATTTTTTTTGAAGCTTCCTGAAGTATCTTCAGAAAGGAAGGAAAAAAAGAAAACACTCAGTGAAACATTATTTTTGTCTTTTACTTAAAACAACTAGCAAGAATCAACGAGATATTATGAGCTACAAATGTGGCCACAGTCACACTCCATGCTACATGTACATTATGTCTCTATGTTTCGAATCAGTTTCACTTTGTTCCAGGTCAGAAGACAAAAATCACATCCAAAAATCTTGACCTCCCCAGAGCCCGAGGTGAGATTCAGATGTATTACCTATTATACAACAGTGTAACTGTTATAATACTACCAGTGCATGTGGATAGGCTGATAACAAGCTCCCTCTGGAGACATGGAAATAAAAAGAGCTGTTTGTGGAAGTAATGACTGACTTCTGTCTTGATAAAAACTATTGTATTCAATGTCAGGCTCTAATGATGTGTTGATTTGTCACATTTGACCAGTTTACTCTCATATTAATCAATGATGTTCATTTAAAAACAAGCTGATGTCACTCATCATCAAACTGAGCTTTCTTTTTAATTATTGAATCTTATTAAAAATCTCAGTCGAAGGCTGAAGTTCATCATCATCTGTCTAATAAATGACTTTCATTGACATTGAAGCAGAAATCCAGTTTCAGAATTAATAAACTTTTGACACATGACTCAGAAACTTTGAAAACAGGAAGTCTGAGCTTTCTTCACTCACTCTTAATTTCCTGCTGTCAGACATTTGAAATGCTCCCATTTTGTCAAGGCATATTAAACTTCATTTGGAAGTCAAATTTCATAATTATATCTGATTGGTAATATACAAATCAAGATCTGAGGAGCACAAAAAACACTGAAATATAACCTGTCATCCAAATAACAGGACTAAAAATAGAGTTTGAGATATGGTCGTTGTTAGGGAGAGAGCTCACTTGCTATATGTATACTAGCAAGTTTGCACTGCCTCACTTTGTGTCACAGACCGCTCCTCTTTGGCTAACTGTGTACACGCAAACAGAACAAGTTGTTCATGCAAATTAAGCAAATAAACACAGAACATTGTGGCATTCAAATTCAAGTGAATAAAGTGAGAAATTACAAGACATGATACTACCAATACCAACTTTGCTACATTGCGATATATAGTCATACTTGGGGCATGGTCACTTTTCATCGCTAGTCTTTGTCCCATTTTCATCACCTCACCATCAATAGTTGTATCTGAGAGAGAGCCCATCCTTATAACTGACCTCTCACTGTTTACCTGACAGTGACTCCCCATAAAAGCCTGATGAATGTTCCAGATCTATACACTAAAGATGGGTCTCTAGTCCACATTATGACACCAACGATCATCATGAATGTCAACAACCAGAACAGACGATAAATCCTACAGATTCTTCAAACCTCTCTGGGCTAAAAAAGTCAACAGACTGAGTTATGAAGCTAATTTCCACTTGAATCTGTGTCCTTGTCAGAGTAAAATATAAAGCTGGAGTGAATCTGAGAGAATATGTTGGACTCATGTGAATACAAAGGCACTTTACTATCATTTCTACCAGCAGACAAACACTCCTCAGAGGTCCTCTTCACCTCACTGACAGAGATGAGTAAAGTAATAATACAAAACATTGAAGGACAATTTCCTTTAATGATAGAAATGCACCAAGCTGAATTATAAATCCTAAATAAAAGTCATAATGATTGTGAAGTTGAGAACAACTAAAACTGTTACTTAGTAACATTGAATGACAAAATGCAAGGCTACCTGTTCAACTGGTTCAGTTAGAGAATAATGTGAAAAGACACTTCTGTTCTTCTGCCAGCACCTTTCCTGCTTATTAGTATATACGGGCATAATAAAGTAACATGAAAAGGTAAGGGTATGATTTGACTTCTCTAAACTTCATAATGACACAGGCACTGAGAGGAAATGAATCAATCAAAACACTCTGAACTGAACGTGATGAATAAGATATTTTCAAATCATTGTATAGCTCATTGCTCAGAGAAATGGAAGTGAGGGCGTTAATGTCACAGTTCATACTCACTTTCAGGGAATGGTTCATCAGATGCAGACAAAGCTGCTAGACTGTAGAGAAACTTCAATTTGCTCATCAAAGGCATTTATTCAGTCTCTGCTGTGTGCTCTGTTCATCACAGCAGTGCAGTCAATACAGGAGGACTGATGATGGATGTCACTTTAATTCACAGAGACTGACAGCAGTGTGACAATGCTCTCCTTTCATAATTCTCAGGAAATGATGATTACAAAGCTGATGAATGGAGTCATTGATTGCTCCAACAAGCCAAGAGCCTTTCTGTGCGAAGAACAAAAGTACAGAGAGAACAAACACACTCTGAGTGTTTGTCCAAAGAAATTATGATTTCAGCCTCGTACTTCAAACAAGCACATCCATTCTACTGTGAGAGCTGTTCCATGCTGAGGATGATTGAGGACCTACATGAGTTGATGACATTCAGAACCTGCAATTTCAACAGACCACACCCACCAGGACAGACAGCCTCACAGTGGAGTGACCATGTTCATTCAGTGTAGCACATAAAAGCCTGACTTATAATTTGCATTTAGAGAGCAGTGTGGCTGATTTTCTGTGGAGGATGGAAGGAGAGAAAAAAGCCACAAAGTCATTTAACATCCGGAACTCGGTCCCTGAGTGTCCAATAAGTCAAGTCTAATGTCAATTTTGAGTGTTTCAATCAGGAGTGAGATGCCGGGTGTGGACAATTAAACTAATGGCAAGCCTGTCAACAGCTGTGACACGGAGAAATATGTTTTCACCCCACATCTTCAATATAATTACACATAATTAATGAGCTAGAGGTTTTTAACTTGTCGAAATGAAAGGAGGTTACAAACCAGAGATGAATAAGGTTCAAATAAAATCGAAAGGTTATATAGGATAAGCGCTGCAGTAAGTTGTTCTTTGTAAAGCAGCAGGGAACAAGTACGATTTGTTCAAATTTGACATCACTCCATTGGCAAGAAGTAAAAGTAGCTACGGACATACATGTTACAAATTAACCAAAGTTGGGCTTTCATTGAGATACAAAAAGCATGAATTTGTAAGACAAAGTCAGAGTAGATGATGGGCTTTTGACTGACTTAAAATTGGTAAGACACAGGAGTAAGCTGACTTTATAAGCACCAGGGCTTTAGGAATGGTAATGTCCTTCTGTCATATATTTAAAAAGTCACTAACTGGTAAAATTATGATTTTCAACATGATAAACATTTACATGTACATGTAGTAAGACACATTTGTTATTATGCATAATGCAATAAACATTTAGCACCTTGAGGATGTCCTTTGGGACCATTGTGCCCAAAGTGCATTCTGTCTGGACAGGTACTTCCTGTGACATTGAGGACAATGAATTACAAGTATACTGAGGCCAAAATGTGGAAAGGTCAGATTCACCAGGTGATTGTCTCTCTCTGCAGTATGGCCTCAGACCCCTTCTTATCCATTCATCTTCAGCTATAGTCAACATCTTGCATTTGGCTTTAACCTTGAAGACCAACATCTTTTACTCAGCCTGAGAACATTCTCTACATTGATTCACAAAAGGGGGAACACTTGCATATAAAGTGCCTGTGTCCTTTCCTGCTCTGTCTCTGGTTTCAAGGAGTTTATTGTGTGGTGCCTTTAAAACCTTCCTTCTGCTTAAAGTGCTTATCATTACATGCAAACATTCAACCATCCATAAGCAGATCTATGGCAGAGACTATCAAGCTGCTCTTGCAGATCTCATCTCACTGTCTCCAGTAGCACAGCCTCTGAGTAAGTGCAGGTTTGGTTTCTTGCTCAAGAACACGTTGCCATGAATGCTGGAGGAGCCAGGAATCAGACCACTCTGTACATTACTTCCTCTTTCACACCATACTGGCTGCTACAGGTTTAAGTATTGGAATCAGTGCCAGGAGCAAAATTAATGGTATCAGAACATCTCTACTTACGAGCAGGTTGCCAAAAACAGTTATTTTGCCAAAATAGGAAAGTAGCCTCTCTCAGCATTTAACTGTTTAAACGATCTTTGTCAAATCACTTCACATTTTAGTGAACATAAATTAAAAAGTTTCAGGGAAACAGGCAATGCATCAGAAACTCTGCTCTAGTTAGAAGCACTTTGCTACGATGAATAAAAGATGTGGTGTATAAAAGAGAGACATGTTGGATTTACCTGACTCTTTTCACTGTTGACAATTTAAACCCAACGGACACAGACCCATTCTTCTTCTTATCTCACCACATCTTCTCTCCAAAAACTCTTCCCCATCTTAATTCCCTTTTTCAGGTTGTTTGTTTTTTGCCTCTTTTCTCATTCTCAGTAATCACTCTTTATCTTCCTTTCTCAACCCTTCGTCTCCAGCTTCCTCCCCTTGGCTTTCTCTATCCCCATTTCCTCCTCAGTATTTATTCAGGGACCATTTTCTCTTTAGATGCCAGCTTTTGTTGAATAAAAGCACATGTTCTAAATCAATTTCAACACTAACGGCTATGTTTTTGTTCTCCGTTTTCTCTCATCAGTCAGGTCTTTTATTCTTCTTGAGTCATTGTTTTCTGCTTTGAGAGATAAGAAAAATGGATTTAGCTCCAAGGACATTATTTCTCTGAGTAACTGTCCTCAATCTGATGGGGAGTTAAACAACTCATTATGCATGGAGTGTTGGTGTTTTCTAACAAAGAATGAACAGTGCTGACTCCTGTGAGGGAGACACAATGCTTAACTAACTGTTCACTCATAATCTTCTTCTTCTTTTAATTTCTGGCAGACTAGACGTAGCCAAGGCGTATTGCTGCCCTCCACAGGTCTTCACTATGAGTTATTTGTGCATCTCCTGCCCAGTGTTATACTTGATGTGTAATTAACTGTTGGCTGAATTGAAAAATAACACAATGCTTAAGTAACTGCTCACTCATTATGTGCCTATTCTGTGGTTTTCACCGTCTGTTTCCATGATGAGTTTATTCCAAAGGGAACAATGTTCTGTGTGAAAAACTCTCTCATACATAACAGAAGTGACACAAGAAAACTCTTACTAACATGCATGACTCAAGAATTGAACATGATAAAAAAAAGAATGAATGCAAATGCTATTTAATACTGGCTTTAAATGGTATTAGGATCGTAATAATAACATATATCCACACTTTGAATCGTAAATCTGACACTTTACCAAAAACATTTAAAGCACTCTTCTCATACAATCTTAGTATATCAAGACGACAGCAGTGACAAACAAAAAGACCACATATTCCTCTCATTGTCCTGCATTTTCACTCCATAGAGGTCGTCCACACCTCACTCCCTCTGTGCCTGTCATTTTTCATCTTCAGTGCTGTCTTTGCTCTCTGAAAAACATTTACTTTTTAATTAGCACCTAATCCCGAGATTCTCTTTGTTCCTGTCACATTTTTACCTCCTTTTGCCAACACCTTTTTTTATCACTTATCCTCAGCTTGCTCAGCAAGCTTCAGTTTATTTTGTTGAAGTGAGATTCTTCAGAGAGCAGTGAATCAGTATTATCACTGTTGATGTCAAACATATAGTATGTCTGATAAATTGATTTTATACATTAAATTGAAATATTTTATGCATGTTTGGAAATAGATATTATCACAGTATTTGTACATTTGCACTGATGACAAAATATATTTAGAATGCTAACAAAAGCCTGTTAACTGCATTGAACTGAGTACTGTACTTATGATGAGGTTTCAGTTCTTCTTCTTTGAGAGTTTGTGAACACTTGCATCATTTATTTCCATAACTTTTCATTTTTCACAAAGGTTCGACCCCTTAAGGACTCATATTTTAGTTCTGGGTTAGCTTTTCCACCTGTGCTTTTCTCTTTTTGCTCACCTTCCTGCTACTTCTCATCTTTTCTCAATTATGTTTTGTCATTTCAATTCACAGCATTCAAATATCTTCATACATATTAATAAGAGGTTCTTGAGATAGGGAGGAAGGAGGGAAGTGAATGGGGAGCTGGATTCTACCACCAAACCCCTGCTCATGGAAATTATGAATCATCTGAATAGCAGTTCTTGCGAGAGAGCAAAGGAGAGAGGGAGACAGAAAAGAGCAAGACTTTTCATTACCAGTCAGACACATTTAACAACCATGTCCTCCAAAATGAGCGGGGGTCAGTTAAACTCTCAATGCATTAATATGTATGTGTGCATATTAATGTTAAACACTTATAAGATGGGGGTACTTCAGCAGATGATTTGAAGATGTTACATTCATTAGGCAACCATACTGATGAACTGATCTCAACTCATAAGAACATATTTTAACAGAAGAAAAAAAACATGTTCCCATGGTTATGACTCCTGTGATGTCATCTTGTTGAACACCTTAATCAACCAGTGTGCTGTGTCTCCGCAGCAGCTTGTTAGGTTAACTGGTATATACTCGTGATTGTGAGTAATCCAGACAGCTTTGGTTGTTTTTGCTCAGGTATAGAGGCCTCTCCTGTATTGCCATCGAACAGTGACAGTAATAAAACGAGGGTTGAACATCTTTTCTATTTCTAATTTCTAATTTTCTACATTCACAAACACAGAGTAAGTGCTACATTTTGACTCTTTCTTCATCTCTTAGACATTCTGGCTCCAAATATATACTCAGCCTGAAATTAATCTGTGAAACAAGTGAAAAATATTTGTCAGGAATTGCCTTCTGAAAAAAATGTAGAGAGAGATATATGAGCTGAGGAGTCTACCGTTCAGGGTACAAACAAACACTGCCTGTTTCCCTTTTTTAAAAATCTGTCTGTACTGCTGGTTCTTTTCCAGGGGAAGAGCATACAAGAAAGTCAGCAGAGACAGGGACCTGCAGGATGTTTAGCTATTTTCATCTCATTTAACTTTCAATGACTAAACATGAAAAGATTATAGTTGAAGGAGAATTATTGAGTGGAAAAGGGTCATGTTTCCTGAGGAAAAGTTAGACCAAAGTGCATATCATATTGTTCATATTGATAAAAGATTGTTTTCTTGAGTCGTTTCCTCATATTTCTCCTGGTGGCTGATTTTGTGTTTTTCCCTTCTCCAAACAGAGCAGAAGTGTATTGGGTTTTCAATATTGAATCACAATAAAAGCAACTTGCCAGACAATAATTGTATCATATCTCCTGTTTCCGTTACAGTATAGACTGTTATGCCCAAACACTGTGATTTATGAATCATCCATCTGACTTCTTTGGCTTTGCTCCTGACAAGATCAATACCCCTCTAACAGCCCATTGCTTTGTGTGAGTTCTACTTCTAGGCACAATGCCAGCTTGATAACAGGACAGTGTTACACACACACTGGATAACGCTGACCACAGCACAACGTAAAACCCATTGAAAAAGTTCAAACAACTTCACGCTGTAGTAGTTTGTTTGTCTGTACTTTTTGTAACAGCTTAAATAATATATGAATGCACTAGACAAATGCTTTGATTGATAGAGAGAAAAATACTCCCTGCATAGTCCAGGTTTGAGAAATATTTGCTTTATGGTGAACCAAATGTTGGCTTTCTCATCAGTCACTGTCATAGTACCAATAAGACTTCAGAACTGTGATCTTCAACGACAGAATCATTTGTTTCTCTATAGCCTCAAATCAACCAGTGAAGTTTTGATGTAGCTCTCAATATCAGCAAAAGGACATTTGCTAATCTTTCTGTCACTGTGCAGTCATGCATGGAGACAATCTGTTTGGTAGTAGCTTGAATTGTATCTACCCGACTGACTTGGTACATTTTGTTCATGTTTGTATCCAGCTTCATAAATAATGGAGTATCTACATTAAAAGCAGTTCATGAAGTGATGTTCAAACGGACCCGGCCAGCTGCCAGTAACTAATATTTTAATACTTGACATTTGCATCTTATTTGTGGCATTGTGTTCTGTCAGTCAAATGATTTGGATAATTGTCAATGATTGCTTAACTGTGTCAACAAAGCTGTCCCAATAAAAGGAATAAGAAAGAAAGGGAGAGAGCACGACAATAAAAAAGGAAAGATGGTAGATTTAAACAGTGCCTGTTTTCACTCTCTTCTGCCCAACAATGTCAAGGTTTTTTTTTTTTTTGTCAAATAAAGCAAAAAATGTTTCTTATAACCCAGAAGTCTGTTGTCTCAATCACAAATGCATCCCCAGCACAAACCACCCATCAATAAGCAAACACCACCAGACCACTGTCACAAGTGTTAAAAGCATGATTTTTGGTTTATTATTTGATACTGAGAGAACCAGGTGATCTTGATGATCAATTGCATCCAACATAAACCAAGTGCTGTTGATTTGAAGGATTAACTACTTCAATTTTTTTTTAAATATGTTCATCACTTCTGTCTGTGTGTTCTCAATAACCCCAGTATTTATGTTGCTATTCAAAGTATGCTGTAACATAAAAACAAGTATGATCACAATTAAAATAAAGTAAATATAAGGGTTAAAAAACAGAAGCAGTTCAGCAAAACACCTTCCCATAATCGTAAATATTTTACAAACCTTTAAGTACCCTAATTATAGTGTCCCTCTGTGGGAGACAGGACACTCATTTAGTAAAGTGGGCTGAATCAACGAGCTGTATTGATTGTTCCTGTAGACCACAGCATTTGTACAGACAGTCTAAAAAGGTTTACTCCGCTCTTTTAACCCAAGCAAGGCAGAGAAAGAGAGAGAGACAAATGGATACCTGAGGGGACGGGGATTGACTTTGTCTTGGTTCATAAAACACTCCACAAGTTACTGAAATCAATCAATCAATCAATCAATCAATCAGACTTTATTTATAAAGCACTTTTCATACAATGACATTGTAACAAAGTGCTGTACAAGAAAAACAACTTAAAATAGAATAAATTAAGAAAAAGATCCCAGCCCCAGCCCCGACCCCGAACCCACCCCACAATCCTAAGGTTAACAACACAATATGCAACAATAGTAATAAAAAAATAAAAAAATAAAAAATCTAAATAATTTGCTGAACGAACTGAGGAAACACTCTGATGATATCTTAATGAGGAAACACTGGAGGTAAAATAAGATGTTAAACTCAACACAGGAAATTAAAATTACCAAAGTAAAATACATAGCTAAGATAATAAAAGACTAAAATATTAAACCGTTAAAAGAAAATAAGATGTGAGACTTAAAATAAATAAATAAGTAAATAAATAAATAAAGTAGAATTAAAGTGACTAAATTTGAAATAGATATTACAATTTTGAAAAATTTGAAATAAAGTGCTGCACACTCTGCTCTGCGCAGAAACACAGCAGTTCCCTCCACTACAGCCAAGACAGAACAGGCACATTTGGCATTTTTCAAAGCAATATTAAATTTTTCTTCAAGCAACACACGGTAAAATTTAACAAATCACTTAATGTGCTCTCCCTCACCTAGCCCTGAAGCTGATTTGAACAGTCCTGGGGCATCTCCCTCCACTGATATATCATTCGTATTGATTACCATCTTTACAATCAGGTAGGGTCTGCTTCATCCCTGTGGCCTTCTCAGTCTGCATGACTGGCTCTGTTTGGCTATGAGATGTCAATATAACTAATACTATGCCTTTAAAGATTTATTTTTTATTGCTTACATTTGCAATCATGTTCTTGATGACCTAAGAGGTGGGCTGTTTGCCTTTGTCTGTGTCTTTAACTAATCTGTTGCTGATATTAATTATCAGTATGGGTACACATGAAAAAAATAAAACAATTTGTCCTTGCTATGGGGAAAACCTCAGCTTTATCCAGGCTAACTTTATGTGTGGAATTATCGATGCATTGGATAAATAAGGTAAACACGATTTACTATTTATCCTTTCACCTTTCAGAACCATGGACAGCTCCACAAAATACCCACTGGGCAGAGTAAGCAGGATGCTGTATGATCTATTTTCTTTTTGACCATGACCAGTGTTAGAGGGTGTTTCTGACACCCTCTTGAGAAAAATAAACACAATAATAAGCCACTCTCTCTCTCTTTCCCGCCCTCATCTTGATTCCCAAACATAAAATGAATAATTAAAAGAAGTGGTAGAACAGGTCATATAACCACCAGTAAATCGAACACTTACTATACTACACTGCCATGATTTCATTACCTACGTCACCCTCAACTAGTTTTTATCTACACAAAAACTGTTTGCAGCACACAACAGGTTTATATTTCTTTAATTTGCCAGAATATTTCTGTTCACACAATCATTCTATGTTTGAATGTCTCCTCAGAGGTGTTAGATTCTTGCTACAGTTAACTTCCCCAGAAATGAACTTCAGCTCACCCTGAATACAAGATATCTCTTCCTTTACTTGGATCATCATAGACTTCACAGTTATTTAAAGAAAACCCCTTTTGGGTCCAGTAAATGAGAGAGAAAAGTGAATCTCCCCTCTGTTTAGAAGCAGTTCCCTCGCTCTTTATTCTCTGATCCCTTCTTTTAACACAGCTGGCTTGAGATACTGTTTCTCCTTCTGTGTAAGTAAGTCATATCCTCTTTTATTCTTCACAAAACATCAAAAGATCATTGGCATGCCTCTGCTGTGCAGAATGAGACATGGAGGAAAGCCCTCCTGCATCCCTCCCTTCATGGAGCGATCCATTTTAGATAAAAAAAAAAGCACTTCTCTCAGAATATCTTAAACCTTAATCCTTCTTAGAGACTCTTGTCTGACCAGGACATGTTCAGAATGTCAGACACACATAACCTCTGAACATGAACATGAAATCTAAAATGAACACATTTTAACAGAAGAAAGCCACACAATATCCAATCAGTACGATGGAAGATGGGAAGTATTTGGGTGTTGTCTGGTATCATTTTCTTCAATGTATCTTGCAGCCTAAGGGAAGTGTGAAATGATATTAGCCATGTTCTTCTTAAAGCAACAATGTAACAATAAAAGCTCTGATGTGGCAAACGAAACTCAGTTTTGTCGTTTTGAAAATATGTGCCAGTACCGGGAGGGAAACTTAAAGCTAGAAATGTTGCGTGTTAATGCTACATATGTATTTACAACTATTTACTCCAAGACTGACCTAAACAATTGCATTCTTAGATTTAAAGTATTAAAAAACTGACTTCATCAGATCAACAGATAAGTCTCATTCTAAATGATATTGATAGAAGTACCTTTTGGAACAATGTCATTACAGTAACATCCAAAAATATACCTCTGAGATACTCATTTCTTCCTTCTATTTTTAAAACTGCAGGGTCCTGAGCAAAATGGGAATACATCAGTTTTTTAAAAAGTGTATCCACGTCAAATGTAATGAGATACAAGATGAGGCTGAGCTACTTTAAAAACTGTGTGGGGTTGCCAATCACTCAGATGTAAAACAAGCTGCAGAAACCCCACATTTATTCAGCCTGCATGAGGATTTCAAATGTGTACTTACTCTATCCTCCTCCTGATGCTTCTCTTGTGGAGTCCTTATTTTCACCGGGCTGCTGATCTCCAGCAGAGCTGATACCCATGGTGAGCAGAAAAGGCAAATCTACCCAGAAGTCACATGTCAGAAGGAAATAGATTCATGTATGCATGCAGGGATAAATGAACCCAGAGATGTGCAGGTTCCATGTGTGAAAGAGGATTTTGTCTCTCTGATTACTCTCATGCTGCTCTGAGTCTTCAATTATCCACTGAGTGTGACTCTCTGCTGTCCTATCAAAGGAAACCAATGTATCAAACAGAGAGTTGATTCACAGTCTGCCATCTTCTGTCCTCTGCGTACAACAAGTGTACATGCCAACTCACAGGCAACAAGAAATCTGCTTATAGAAAATGGTGTTTTCAACCTTGTTAATGTGTTTCAGAGAGATAATGGTACTCCGACCTAGTACCAACAATATGAGCCACTAGTGATCCAATGATGCAGCTATTTCCCAGGTCTTTGTGCTCAGATGTTAGTGGTATCTCATCTTGTTCGAACTTGGGATCACCTATAGGTCATCGGCAGCATCGCTGTCATCAATTCAACAGAACCAAGCTGTGCTCAGTGAACAAAGACATGTAGAGCCCTCTCTAGTGTGACCCTGGGATATTAAATAGCCTACCAGTCATCAAGGCTTGCAATAAACTGTGATGGGCTAGAACAAAATGCATGGAAATATGTCCTTATAGTATGGAAAGTATTGAAATTAAAAGCAACATTTAGAACATACATTACTCTGTAGTGGAGAAAAGTACTTGAAACACAACTTAATCAAGCAGATACATAGAAACCATGCCAAGGTGATAGCAAAGATAAATTGTTAAACCTTCAGAACTGTGACACAGAGAGGTACTGTACCTTTTTAAATGTATATTAATGTGGCAGAAAATGGTCAGACCATAATTGTTAAAGCTGTGCACATTTCAACTCTTTCTATTTTGCTTTTACCTCCTTTCTTCTTGTCTTTTTGAAACGTTTTTTATCCATGAAGACAAAAAGCCAATAGCCATGCTAAGAGCTCCACATTGCTGGACTTAGTTATAGCAGTGCTTGAGACTAAAAATGCCACATTCAGCAAGCTTACATGCTCACTGTAACACATAATTATCTGCACAGCAAAAGATTCAAGTTCACCAAGCATACAATGATTGGGTTCACCTCATTAATTTGGAAAAACTTGGTTAAGTTAATTGCACAGCTAAAAACTGACCATTAATATTGTGCTTCATGGGCCCCCATAGGTTACAAGTTGCACATGCTCAGAAGCTCACTTCACTGAATTAAGGACTGAAGTTTAATCCATATCTGAGTAAGTAGCGGCTACTGATTATCTAACAGCATTATAACGTATTTCTTTCTTAATCTGCAAAGTTGCTATTCGAGGAGTTAGACTGTGCACTTTTGTTTGTTTAATCCTCTTTCAAAATCTCCAGCAAAGGATGAACCGTTAGTCACTGCTTTTAAACGGAAGCAATATTATAAGGGTCATTTTAATATTGTTGATCCAGTTCAGTATATTTCTGATGCCAAGGTTAAAGGAAGCTTTCACTATGTTCATTTGCTTTAGATTTCACATCAAGGATGTGCTAAGCAAGGTTGTTGAAAAGAGGAGAAAGCACCAGGTAGTGAATTATTTACTTCATTATAAATATTTTTGACAATGGCCTGAACTTTAAGAAAATTATTTTCCTTAGGTTAAGAATACAAAATGTCCTTACTCATACGTGGTTGAGATTTGCCACCCCCTCTGTAATTCACGTAAAACACAGGTTCTGAGCTGTATATTGGATTTTGGGAAATCGCGACCTTGCTGCACATGGCATTTTTGGCTTAAGAGAAGGGTTCTCAGGCCAATATTTTAGTAGGTTTTGCACATAAGAGTGGACAGAAACACAAGAGAAATAAACAATCTGGTGCAAGCAGACATCACACTTAACACCCCGATCTCACAACAGTAACAGTGGCACAGATTGTCTCTTGGAAAGGCATCCAATAAATAAATGGAATTATTATTGGGCATGGATCAATAGGTGGGCTGCCTGAATAAGCTGAGGTAATTCAAATGTGTATATTGGAAAACACAATGATCTTCATTTGCAGAAAATGAACTACATGCTACAGGGAGCACTACAGAGGATTTGCACTCCAATCACCTGCAGCAAGTGAGACTGTGTTGGCTGATTTAAATGAACTGACACACTGTCCTTTGTTTGACTACAAGTGTGGGACCCCCCCGTATGGTCATCCTCAAACATTACAGATACATTTGTAGTAACTATGCTCAATTTTAATTGGACTTTGACTGAATGGGAGGGAAATTAAAACGATATATTAAAACAGAAAGAACAACAAAGCTTATAAGATCTTGCTGAACCTTAAAGACACAGTTGAATATGCCAATGTCACCAGGTTTTCTGGAGACTCCTTGTTTTTCTTCGACTGTAAAGTTTTTTAACATGTGCTGTTGTTCCAGGAGGTGTTTCTTGAAGAGAGACTGAAACACAAGCCGCTTTTCATTGAACACCAGCCTATCTCATCCATTTTTTAGGGCTGCTGGTTGACACCTGGACAGTGCACTTTGAGTGAAAGCATTCTTTCTTCAAATGAAAAGTTTGTCACAGCTTTAATTAAAAAAAATCCCCTAAAGACTTTGTCAAGCCAACAGTCGCTAATGTAAGCTTATTTTAATTTTTTATTACGGCACCAGACTTCTTTAAAAATCTGCTCTTCTGGATGTCAATAGGAGCACAAGTGCACAAGTCGGAGGCTCATTCCTGATTACCCTGAAGAACAAAATGCTGAGGATTTGGCAAAGGAGAGTGTCTGCCTTGTTTTGGATCTGAAAAAAAGGCATGTCAACCTGAAAGAGGACCACAAATACTTGCCGCCTCTGCAAACCTTGAAGAGGTGAGGAGCTGACAGTAAGCCTTTTATACAGTACACATTTTGGCTGTCATGAATGGAACAGCACAGGTGTTACTAATTACACGATTAAAAGCTTTGTTCTCTTATGACAGAGCCAGACTCCAGCCCTCTGAGACAGAGGCGGCTAATTAACATCATTTATTACACCTGTGGCTCTGCTGCTACATGTCATAAAGTCTCATTTGAGAAGGTGGACTGTCTAACTACGGCTACATCCACAGGTGTACGAATATTTCCCAAAACTGATTTCTGTCCATACCAGAGCTGCCCTTGATTATTTCTCTGTCCACACGTCAACACAGATGTGATTGAAAAAGCCTGCGTACACATGCCAGGCCAGTTGTTGGCGAGACTGTGTATTCAGTCCGTCACATCATGTTCAGAAGAACAAAGTGCACATTTGTGTCGAGTGTCTCTTGAATGCATGAAAATTGTAAACAGTGTACTTTAAACTATGGCAAATTAAAAACTAGTGAGTGGAATATAGATATTTGGCCTCACACTACAATATAATGAAGACAGCAAGTTTTCCTTCTAAACATGGAATGAAACCTAAAAGTACAGAACATACATTAACAAACCGGTAGCTCCCCATCTTGGCACATGTGCAATATATACATAAACAATCTAAATACTAAAGTATGACAGCATTTCCCAAAACCTCTCTTTTTGGTGACCTAAAACTCTATTTACGTGTGGACTTTAGACCAAAATACAGGGAAAAAACGAAATTATGTCAGATGCAGTGGTGTAATTTAAACCTTTTTATGAACTCATAAAAATAAAAGTTGTACTATGTAAACAGTGTTTCTGTCAGTCTTCCAGCTGTGTTCTTTCTGCACATGCCAAACATCTTGTCGTGACGTACAGTTCTTCTCAACTTACAGCAGACTGGGCCTTCAAAGTCCAGAGTTTGTTTTTAGTAAAAATACTCAAAGAACCTAACATAATACAACACTCTGACAGTAGGAAGGTCTGCAACACAGACTTCTTCCAAAAAGTTCACGACAAACTGCAAGAAGCTGGGATAGACAAGCTTATCAAACGAAAAATGTATATTTGTGCTTGGACCAGAAGAGGAGAGGGACACCTGGCAGACTAACATCTCTTTAGCGCATCTCACACAGCTGCTCTGATTACATTTGTAGGTGTATGTAAATACCAGATCCAATTAAATCACATGACATGTAAACACTTGAACCAATATCCTACATCAGAAGGATTTAAATCAGCATGAAGAAATATTGTCCATGTTAACCAGTCTACTGTCCCTCACATCATCCATCAACAATATTAAATGTTCATGTTTTTTTAAATCTACAAATAAACGTGATGACTGCAAACTAAATGATTTTATGAATAAATATTCTTGTGGACTGTACTAGTTTTAATCAAAGGTGCACACACATAATAGCTCAATTCCCACTCTCCATTTTCTAAAAGCACACTTTCGGATTCCAACATTTTACCCAGTATTTTTCCCCTGAGGTGAACTTCGACTGCTGGGCTCAGAGAGAAGTGGACAGCAAACAGAGCAGGTGAGATCAAATGTGGAGAGGAGGACATGTCGGATGTCTAAATCTCAGTGGAGTGGAACATTGTGAAGAGCTCTCTGTCAGCCCTGACATATCTTACTAGACAAAGGGAGGAAGAGGATATCTGACAGCCCATGAAATCAGCTTTAATAAATACTGGACTTCTGAATCAATGATATTACTATACAGATTAATTTAAGAAGCACATAAGTACACCCCAGACTATAATTTAAGAGACATATCAACACCAACTGACTAAATGCATGGCTGAAGGATTAAAAAATCTGACACTAACAAGACATCATGATCCACAGCCTTGCTGCTAGTACAGGGAAGAATATGAGTATAAATGCAATGGAATTTAAAAACAAATGCATCTAACAAGTTCAAATTTAAAAAAAAATGTGTGTGACTTCTCTGTGTTTGAGACGTGACTTGAATGCGTGCCGTGCCTACTCCATTCCTTACAGCTCTAAACATTTTGACAGGCTTGTTAAAACAACTTAATTTCCACCTACAACTTTGAATGAACTCTGAACATGATATGCATGAGCAGTGGTGCAGGTTTGCAGGTGTACATTGGTGTGACTTAATGTCTGCCAACTGACAGCCAAGAACATTTGTAAGACGAGAAAATGTGTAGAATACATAACTAGCTTCGGAGGACAGATCTGTGTCTTCCTGTCTGTCATGTTCTGTGCAACAGCTTTAAAGCCATGGGTGCCATTTACAGCATATGGTGCACAGTGTGAGAAACAATCAAATATGAATTAAATTAATCAAACCCAATAGATGAATGACTTATAGTTAGACTAAAGAAAGCTCTGAGTGCTGCAGGATGCTGATAGAATGAGCTCTATCATTGAGCCGTTCCTCCTACACACCACACACATTATTTTTGTGACCTTTTCTCTGCAGTAAGATGAGTAAAGGCAAAGTTTACAGAGAGAAAAACATTGACATAGACACTATTCAGACTGCCCTGTAACTGCAGTAACACATGTAAGCTTACAAACAGGCCACACACTAGTTGACACACACACTGACACTAAAAGATTGATTTCACAATTCAACAAGTAATACTGCAAGAGGAGCACGAATATGACATTTTCTTAAGTCTGTAGGAAAAGACTGAACCACAGAGGATATCATCTTTTTTCTAGCATCTCAAACACCACCTTGTGTTAGTGTGTTTTTGTGTTCACAATTTTGATGTAATCCTTTGTTAAGGTTGTTTCTGTGGCAGTGTGTACCACCATATCTCTAAGATACATAACAAACATTTCTCCAGGGCACACATCCAGCTCAGAAAACTGATGCTTCCTTCTTCTGTAGAGACATATTTTCAGCAGACTGATCATATGACAGAAAAGTTTATGTCGAACATTCCGTTGACATAGATTATGTCAAGCTGATGGAGTCCATGGTTCAGTTGAACCGGGACAAGACACAGCATCTCATCTAGTTATCCGTAACTCCATTTGAGAGGATAAACTGACATGCTGACTTTCTGTATCTTTCCCTCCTCTTTCACATCCAGGCATGTTAATTATTCACTGCTCAGAATGACTGGCAGTAACCCAACCTAAAGGTTATTGTTGGACAGAAGTGACTGTGATAATCACACTGACCATAAGAATGTCACTGAAAAAGCTGCAACAATACTGGCAAGATGACAGTACAGACAGCTGTCCATGTCTGTAAACCCTGACCCAAGCTATAGTGCACTGTAGTGATGCAAGAACGATGAGTAGAATGTATTTTTCTGAAAAAATTGTACCACAAGAAGAAAGGTAAATCAACAGGACCAACTGTAAATTGTAATGTGGAAGTGTATTTTTTATTGTGAAATGTGCTGCACAACTACAGTTTTCTGCCTTCACTAATGTATTCAAGAAAATTCACATCACTACAGTGTGAGGATACATTAACAGTAGCCTAGATAAAATTCACTGTATGTTTAAAATAATGGTGTGAGCAGCTGGTAATTGTTTTTCCAGCCTTGGTGAATGCAAACCAAAGACCAGAGAAAAATAAAGGCAGATAAGGCTCCGGGGGAAGCCAGTCCACATCTCATCATCTAAACACACAGTAAAAAAGTTTATGTATTGCACAGCAGTGTTTCCCCTAGGTTTACACCCTTGAGCGCACGTGTTTGTGTGTCTGTGTGCGCATGGAGCGGAACGCTGCCATGCAATACAGAGAGCAGATGAGCATAATGACATCCTGTCATGTAAATAAGATCAATAACATAAGGATATTTAGTCTGTTTGATAAAAGAACAAGTTTAAGACCTGATCTATAAGAGCAGTAACCCTGAATACTTCTGCTGTGATCTGGCGATATGTAGAAAATAAAATTTACTGAACTTCCAAGGGGGGCGGGGGCCGCTGTTGTATAATGGTACCTGTATAATGGTAGGGGAAACACTGCGCAGGTAGTGAGACATCCTGCACAAATAACCACATACAACTATAGTGTCTAAAATTGCTAGAGCTCCATGTCTCTAAACAGTTTCATACATCCCTGCACAGGTCCTGCAATGGCCCGTTCTTAGAGCTTACAGCACAGCCACTTAAGTCTGGGCTGAATCCAATTTACACTCCGTCAGTAGCAGACAAAGCCTTCAAGACGGATTCTCTCCTCTTCTCCTCCCCTCACTTCTCCCTTTTTGTTCCCTTTCTCTACAACAGGCTGTACAGACAATCAGGAGGTAAGTATAGTCTGTTCGACTTCCCAAGATGAAATGCTTACCTGCCAACATATAGAAAATGATTTCTTATATAAGATTCAAAACATTTCAAATTGGGGAGTGATGATTACTTACAGCCCCAGTCTGTACAGCTAAAGCTTAATATACCAATGTCCTGATAGAATATTTAGACATTTAAAGCTTGAGAACATTTCTACCACAACTCATTAAAAAGATTGGAGAGGGAAATAAAGGAGCAGGTGGTAGAAGAAATGAAGAGAAATAGGAAAAGCAGTGGTGCAGGGGATAAATTGCCAGACGATGCAACAAATAACAAGAAATGCATTAATTAAAGCTGCTACAACAAACAAAGTAAACCATCTGTGCAAACTGCTAAGGGATAAATATGCTTTTACAAAGCATTGTTTTGCTTAGAATGAGGATAATGAAAACGAAGCATTTCTTTGTGACTTCCACGGGATCAGAGCTGTAAAAATTGAATGCAACTCAACCACTGTGATCAATTCTATTATAAGCTCTCCTAATCAGTCAAAGCAGACAGCAGGAGAGTGATAATGATATGACTGAACATGGGAAGCCTTTTCTGGTTTATGAGGATAGAAGATGGAGGTCAGTCTGTGTGTGGTCTCTCGGTTTGGTGGAGAAGAGACGGAGAGAGCTGAGCTCCAAACACTGACAGGACACAAGAGAGCAGCTCCAGCCCTCTGGCTCTGACAGAAGACAGGAAGAGGTACAGGTAGAGGAGAAAATAGAAAGATGGAAGAGGAAAGGACCGAGGACTGGACACTGACAGGACACACAAAAACCCTCCACTCACAGAGTCAAGCTCACATCATATGTAGCCTTCATTTAAGATGAGGACTGCAGGGGACTGGTTTCATTTGAACAGCTGCTCTGCTATACTTGAAAGAAACCACACATGTCCAGACTTCAAACCCAGACTATATAGACTCCCTTACGGTGGCCCTGAAGTGCAAATCACAACTGCATATCAGAAAACACTACAGCAAATCAGAAAACACAACGGCAAATCAGAAAACACAACGGCAAAACAGAAAACACAACAGCAAAACAGAAAACACAACAGCATTTACCAAACTGGAAGAAGAAGGTACCCTCCGGGGACATGACTCGTCGCTGATGTACTTACTTCATGTGTACCTACTTCTTCTGGTGCCGTTGTGTTTTCTGATTTGCCATTGTGTTTTCTGATCTGCCGTTGTGTTTTCTGATTTGCCGTTGTAATTTGCACTTCAGGGCCACCGTACTCCCTAGATAGAAATAAAAGCCAATCCAATTTATATTTACAAGCTATTTAATGTTAATTTCCTTCATTGTGAACGGCCATCAGCTCAGCATCTGCTGTGTTACAGAGCTGATCAGCTCAGCAGATGTGTTGTGATCTAACAGGATCAGACAGGTGTGAAGACATGCAGCATAATAACACCTCTGTTCTAACAGAGGAAGCTGGACAGAAGTCAACAAGACCATGATTGGGAGACACACTGGAATGAGATCTGACAGAGGAAGACTTACCAGAGTAAAATGTACAGACAGGCATAAAACCATGGCATATACGGCAATTAGAATAGGGACCAATTCTAAACTGGTTTTATGCACCAGTCATAGTAAATTGAATACAGATGTTGAAGTTCCAGTTTTTATTTCTAAGTTGTCAGTGAATAACTTTGAACCTGAGTTATGATAGCTTTGCTGAGTGAGATCTCTTTCTCTTTTTGAGAGGGTGTATGCAACATCAGAGCAGAGCTCAGCTCGCTTTGAGGTCTAATGCACTGTAAATCTCTTTATAGCTGTTATCAGCAGAAATATACTTAAAAGCAGGCTATCTTACCTACTCATTTGCATAAAACACTACAATGACACTTATTATGGGCTGGAAATGGTCAAAATACTATTTGGGTTCTTCCTCTTCGAAGGTCAGGTAGAGAAGACTTGATGTAACTAGATGAAGAGGAAAGTGATTGTATGTACTGTTAGAAATGGAAAATAAATTATAGGATCCTAAAACTCTTCACACTGTATTTAAGAATTTAAATAACTTAAAGTCTATGCTGTGGCTATGTCATCACCATCGCCATTACCTTTGTCATTTCACTATGCTGTCATTGCTTGGCCTTCTTTGGCCCGACCATGAGACTGTTAGGAATAAACAATTGGATAAAATCATACTCCGCGCCTCTCTGTGCTGTTATTGAACACCAGAGGAAAACACCTCACACTATCTATGCCGAAGAAAAAAATGGATCCGAGTATTTCACAAGAAGAAGAAAAAAAAAGCCTGCCAGCAAAGACGACACAAATCAACACTGCTGAATGCTCCAAGTCAATGCTCTGAATTTAATTAACGTCAATAAGAGCAACAAAAACAAAAAAATACAGAACAGTGGCAGATGGTTTAGAAAATGATGGATTAAGAGGGTTTTTTTGGCAAAATAAGTTCACTACAAATGGAATGGAATGTCTCTACATCACTGAGAGAAGAGTGTCTGCACTTCTTTCTCATTCCTTTTTTTTGCTACATTTGAAAACTGTGTCTGTGGAAAATTTCTTTTGAAGCTGCATGATGTATCCCCAGGAAGGAGAGGACATAAGAAGCTTTCAGAAAAAAAGATGCTATGTTCTTTGTTCTCATCACACTCAGAGTGGATCACAGCAATACATCTGGAAGGGAAAGCAACCACAGTCACACTCCAGGCTACAGGTATACGTGTGTATTTATGTTGCTGATGAGGAAATAACTTTTTATGGTGAAGCAGCTTATATCAGTCTATCATGTAAATATAACTAAATCAAAGCTTTGATTTTTAATAACTGAATCACAGGCACTTAATCTATCACCATGGATGAAGGAAGAGTCATTTCTCATATCTCACAGTATTCATTCCAATGTTAAAATTCCGGGGAAGGGCGTCTAGCAGTTTGATGCACCACAATCCTTTTCTCCAGCCATTTTCCAGCCAAGATCCTTATAGAGCAGGCACATGAAGGCAACACAATGTTCATCCAATACATCAGCTTATCTGAATAACAGCCTCAGTGTCTGCCTCTCAGTGCCAGCCCACTGTCAGCTTATGTTTGTATGACGGAGTGTCAAAGAAAACAAGAGGGACTGACCCACTGTGTTCACTTCTATGACATTAATGTGACAGTTACTGGTTAGTCTCTAGGTTAGAAAAAGGTTGTTAAAAAAAATAATACACGCACTGCACTACTGTAAATGTTTAAGAACAGAGTGAGTGAAGATATTGAGTCATTGAAAGTGGTGTCATTACCATCAGTGAATCTGGGGAGACTGATATCAAACTTCGTAGTAGAGTTGGGATTAAAAAGCTGTTTGGGGAAATTATGACCGACTTCCATCTTGATAAAAAATATAGCATTGCAGGTTCTATTGATGTTATGATTTGCAACATTTGACTGATTCAATCTTTCTCAGGAATCCCTGAATATTAACGGCCAAGCAGATGCTAATTATCCTCAAACTGTGCTGTTAGGATATATGATAAATAACATTGTTGATGGTGTTCTCCAAGCAATGACATCCATTCTACCTTTAGAGCTGCTCAATGCTGAGGATGATTGAGGACCTACAAGAGTTGATGACATTCACCCCATAACCTGCACTTTAAACAGACCACAACCACCCAGACAGCCTCACAGTGGAGTGCCATGTTCGCTTAGAGCAGCACATAAAAACCTGCACACAATTTACATTTAGAGAGCAGTGTGACTGATTTTCTTTGGAGGATGGAGGGAGAGAAAAAGCCACAAAGTCATTTTACATCCTGAACTCTGTCACTGAGTGGCCCTGTGGAGAGAATGTCGACCCTGAGGGTTTCAACGGGAGGCGAGACATCGACTAAACTCTTGTCAGGCCTGCCAACAGCCTTGACACGGAGTAATCAGTTTTCACCTCAAGCGCTTCTCAAAATAATTACACATAATTAACCAGTTGAAGGGCTTTCAACTATTCAAAATGAGAGCCAGAGTGGGAAGGAGTCAAGATAAAGATGAAGGGTCATATGAGGTGAGCATGCTGCAGAAAGTTGCACTTGGTGAGGCAGTATAGGACATGAGCAGAGTAAGATGTATGCTTCTTTAAATTTGGCTCAACTACAACGTTCAATTGACAATTAGAAAAAAAGGAAGTGCATTAGCATTACAACGAAACAAGAGTTTGGACTTTAATTTAGCTTCAGATGGAGCATGAAATTGCAAGACAAGGTCAGAGTAGATAATAACAGCTTACCACATATTGGTAAGAGTTTGTAGCAAGCCAACTTTGTTGGCACTATGGGATGGAAATGTCCACTGTATCGATGCAAATTAATACATATTTAACAAATTATCAAGATTATAAAATGAGCTAAGCGTTTAGCTCTTTCAGGATGTTCTCTGGGAAAACCGTAACCCTGTACAGCCTTAGATGGATGCATATTGGTGAAGGAAGCACTGTGACACTGAGGTCAGAGCATCAAAAAGAGGAGGAGATGGAGACAGGAACGATGCATCAGGTTAGTGTCTCTCTCTGCAGGGTGGCCTCATAAGCCTACTCTGCAACGGTTGTCATCGTGCACTTTGACCTTAAGAGAATATGTATTTTGTTATTTTTTGGGACTGAGATTATTTTTATACTTTGTTTACAACATATCACAAAATGTGACAAAGCTTGAAGGACTTAGGTGTCATTCTATATAAGGGTTTGTGTTGGAAGTACTTTATGAGGTACAGGAATAGAACAAGAACAGCAGATTATTCTTGTTTATTTGATAGGCCAAAGTCACAGTTCGCAGCAGACTATTCATACAACAGTCAGTCTGTCTTCGTCAGCTCAGAGTATGAAAGGTAGCATGTACCAAAATAAAGTTGTCAGTGGAAGAAAGATGAGCTCATGATACTTAAAACATGTATGACTACCAGTTGACAACAACTGCAGACACTTTTTGCTGTACCCGTGATGCTTTGCTTTGTAAGAGAAGGTACCAAGACTACATTTTTCACAGAATCAAATGGTCTTTAAATTGAAGCAAAAGCCAATTGAATCCTTTTTTGAGCTAACAATAGAATTAGAAACCAATAGAAAGCTAATTCTGTCTGTGCATTCTCCTGTCAGCCCACAAACTGTATCCCTTTGGTTCAGGCGTCATGCACTGACAGACGATTTCACAGCGAGATGCACTGTGCTTCAACCATTGGGCTTATTATGGATTCCAATGATAACTCCTGTTTTATTGCAGAAATAAGTCCTGACTTCTGGTGTTTTTTGCATGACAATAGCAAACAACAACAGTGTGGTGCAAGCAGAGGGAGTCAAGTTGGTAATGGAAAAAAAAATATCAGCAATGTGACATCATTACACTTCAGAATAGTCAACTTTGCAATACTAGTTTTTATATTTTTCTTTAAAAGTCTAAATATAAGCCTCTCCTACCATGTTACTGTTAAAAATGATCTTTGTCAAGTCCCTTGTATTTTATTTAACATAAATTCAGTCAGGGAATCAGGCATTCTTTCAAAACCTCTGCTCTACCTTCAATTAAAAGCACTTTGCTGTGATGAATAGAGACGTTAAGAATAGAAGAGAGACATCTGGATGTTGGATTTATCTCACTATTTTTAGTTGGTGAATTAAACTCAACGGACACGGACTCATTCTTCTTCTTGTCCTACCCACCATGTTCTCTCAAAAAACTATTTCCTTCTGAAATCCCCTTTTCAGGTTGTTTCTACCTCTTTTCTCATTCTCAGTAATCACTCTTTATCTTCCTTTCTCAACCCAACATCTTCTGCTCCCTCCCAGAGGCTTTTCTCTATCCACATTTCCTCCACAGTATTTATTCTGGGACCATTTTCTCTACAGATGCCAAGCTTTTGTTGAATAAAAGCACATGTTCTAAATCAATTCAAATACTATCAACTGTGTTTTTATTCTCCCTTTCTTTTCATCATTCAGGTCTTTTCTTCTTCTTCAGTCATTGTGTTCTGCTTTGAGAGATAAGAAAAATAGATTTAGCTTCAAGGACATTATTTCTCTGAGTAACAATGTCCTCAATCTGATGGAGAGCCAAGTCACTCATGCACGGAGCATTGTGCCGCAGGTGTCTGTTTGTTTTTCTAACAAAAGAATGAAAAATTAGGATTCCTGTGAGGGTAACACAATGTTTAACTGTGTACTCATTATGTGTCTCTTTATACTCTTTACAGTCAGCTGCTCTGATGATTCTTTTCCAAGCGAGAACATGTTTTTGATTTGGTGATGTTTGACAAACTCCCCCTACAGTTAGACAAATACAACTTTTAAAGTTGTTCTCATATCCACAGCTCAATTTACAAACTTAAGGTGGTCAGGTGATATAAAGGTCATTTCTACTTGCTGTAAGTGGCTTTGGCAACCATCCAATCACTTTTTCAATCTGAGAGCTGACACTGGGCCACAAAGATTGTTCCAATATTTTTATTCATTTTTCACTATCCTTTCAATGGTCCGTGACTTCATTCTGTTTTTGTTAGTTCGAGGGTGAGGCACTTTCAATCTCTGAAAGATTGTGTTTCTTGTTCCTGGAACATGAGGTCGCTCTCCCTGTGGAAGACATCCAGGCAGCGCTGTCACCCACAATAACTCAGACGACAGCAGAGACGAACAGAGACCCCTCACACCTCACTCCCGCCAACATTTTTACTCCTTAGAGATGTAACCAACACCTCACTATTCATCTTACATGTTAGGTTTCTCTCTCTCATCACAAATCAATCACAAAACTCTCTTTGTTCCTGTCACATATTACCTCCTTTTACCAACTGCATTTTGCTCCATTGGTCCTCTGTTGTTTCACAAGCTTCAGTCTCATAAATGGGGCAGATCTAGAAAAATATACACACGGTGGCAAAGGGATGGTGTAGAGAAAAAGGGTGGAAGAACAAGTGTAATCGCAAGATAACCAGTACTGTTGCTGAAGGGGTAAAAGTAATTCACTAGACCTGTGAGCATCAATTGAAAGTGAGACCAAACAATAATGACACCATAAAAGCAGAGTTAGCATATTTTAATAATTCATGGGTGATGTCATATATTTCAGGAAAGCTCTGTAAAATGAAGTTGATGGGAGAATAGTGAACACTTAAGTTTCTAGATGTTAGACTCCGCCTATTACATCCACTTCTAATCCCTGAGCACACAAAATGCAATAACAAGAACCACAACTGACATTTCCGTTCCGCTTCTCTGACAGTGTGATGAACGATTCCATCATTTACTTTCACCTTTCATACAATTCATATCTCACTTCTCCCCAAGGCTTGATCCCCTCAAGGACTCACATTTCACTTCTGGGAGTTTTTTTCCTCCTGTGCTTTTTCTCCCCTTGCTCAACTCCCTGCACACTTATACTCAGATTTTTCTCAAAATGATGCTCTGTCATTTCAATATAATTCAAATATCTTCATAAATATTAATACAGGGTTCTCAAATTGGCAGAGGGAGGGGAGTGTAAGGGAGGCCAGAGTCGACTCCCACGTCTCTGGTCACGGACATTATTCAATGCATCATCTGAATAGAATTTTTTTTGCTGTAAATCTGAGCAATGGTGAGTGGGAGAGAGAGAAGAGTGGGTTTTAATTCACAGTCCCCCACATTTAATAACCATGTCCTTCCTAAAATGAACAAGGGATTGTAAAAACTGTCACATTCTTGCATATGGCAATGCAAAACACTTACCAAATGTAGATACTACATGTGATTTTAAGACTTTACATTCGGTGCTACAGTCATACAGCTAAATGTATGTCAAACAATCATGTCGTGACTATGTGCAAGGTAGAAAATATCATTACAGTAGATAAAACGTGTTCTCCCTGCTCGACTCCTGTGATGTCATCATGTTGGTCACTCTAATCAACCAGGTGCTTTGTCTCTGTTGGAGCTCGTTAGGTTAACTGGCCAAACCTGGGGGTCCAGGGTGTGTCCAGTTAAAGGTTCACACTGTAGACAGACATTCAGCTGATAACCAAACCAAATCAACAAAAATAGTACTATTACAGCCGTAAAAAGGTGATATAACGCTGAGTGAACAGGGTTGGGTTTTCAAACAGACGCCCGTTTTATCACAGTGCAGCCATGCATAGAGGCAATCTGTTAGGTGGCTATTTGAATTTTATCTACCAGACTGAGCTGGTATTACTTAGCATTCAGTGAAGCACCCTGCCTCCTGAAATAATTACCATTGGTTCCAAAACCAGTGCCTGAAGTGGTGATTTGAGATGAGTCCAGCCAGCTGCTATAAACAACTATTTCCTTTAAACTTTGCAGATTTCTGCAACATGATTTTCTATTAATGAAAACATCTATTTCAAAAATGTGTCAGCAAAATCGTTAACCCAATGAAAGAAGAGTTAATGAATGAATAAAGTGTTATTTCTCCCTTTGGACTGCACGTTGAAATTAAAGTTTGTGTTTATTTGGTAAATATGGCTATACACATTCCTTTCAGCCTATACAAATCTACTCTCTTAAACACCAACCACCACGTGTGCATCTTTGAGAACATCTTTGAGAGTTTAAAGCATGATTTGTGGTCATTTGCCTGAAAGGATGAGAACGAAGATCAAACTCTTTAGTGATCAGTGTCATGATCATCTCACACAAACCTAGTAATATTTAACCATACATAACCACCACAAGGCCAAAAAGTAATGATAAATAAAAGAAAAACAAGTGAATGTGGGGAGGAAGAAAACTAAACAAGGGCAGCTCTGCAAAGCCTCTTTCAAATAGACTCTCTTTCAGGCTTTTAACTAATCTAATTGTTATGTCCCTCTATAGGAGAGAGCAGACTCATTCAGTAAAGTGGGCTGAATGAACAAGCTGTATCGACTGTATTGCTGTGGGCCACAGTTTCTGTATAGACAGTATAAATGGGTTTACTTTGCCCTTTTAACCCACGAGAGGCAGAGAGAGACAAATGGATACCTGAGGGGACGCAGACTGACTGTGTTTTGGTTCATAAACAATCTATAAGTAAAGTGCACAAAACTCTGCTCTGCACAAACACTCTCTCCTAAAGCTGAGTCAGAGCAGGCACATGTTGGTACTTTTCATAGTGAGATTTTTTTTATTAACAACACACACAAAAAACGTAACAGACTACCCAATTTGCACCCCCTAGCCTGGCCTTGAATCTGATCCCCACACTCCTGGAGCATCCCCCTTATTTGTGATTGTTGATTTGATATTGTTCTTATTGATCAGTGTCTCTACACTCAGGCCTTTTTCATCCCTGTAGACATCGCTGTTGCTTTCTTCGCTTTCTGCCTGACTGCCTCTGTTTGGCTGTAACATATCAGTAAAAGTCAGGTTGTGGCGGTAACCATTTATTTTTTAAGGGTTATATTTTCATTCATGAAATGTTCTGTTTGGCTTCAGAGGTGGTCTATTTTTCTCAGTCTGTTTGTTTTTAACAAACCTGTTGGTGACATTACCAACAACTGTGTAAAAGCACAAGAAATGTTATTCATACTGATACTGGGGAAAATACCTCAACATACACGGACTAACACTATGTGTTGAATTATCTAAACAGAGTGTCCTTTTTTACTCTGTGGTGTGCTGGGGGGGCAGCACATCAAAGAGGGACTCTTCCAGACTGGACAAGCTGATTAGGTGGGCCGGCTCTGTGGTCAGCATGAAGCTGGACTGCCTGGTGACAGTGGCAGAGAAGAGATCCATGAACAAACTGCTGGCCATCATGGATAACACCAGCCACCCTCTGCACACTGTCATCAGCAACCAGAAAAGCTTGTTCAGTGACAGAATGCTCCTCCCCAGATGCAGCACAAATAGACTCAAAAACTCCTTTGTTCCTCGTGTAATTAAACTGTATAACTCCTCACTTGGAGGGAGGAGGGGGGGCGGGAGGAGGACAGAGGATTGGGGAGGAGAAAAATAGTCTTCACTGAACTGACCACAACACAATTTAAACAACCTTGCACTACTCAGTATTTATAGTTAATTATCAATTTATTTATTATTGCTGCTGCTATTTTATTATAAACCTGCACCGGTATTCCTTTTTAGACTTGTATATCGCTGCTACTGTGAACTGTTCTGTGTATATAACCTGAGATTTTTTATCTTTGATATCTGCGTGCTGTTTTTCTGTCCTTTGGTGTTACCTGGTTGCTGGAATCTGAATTTCCTGAGGGAACCTTCCCAAAGGATTAATAAAGTTTCTATCTATCTATCTATCTATCTATCTATCTATCTATCTATCTATCTATCTATCTATCTATCTATCTAGATAAAAAGGCTGACTACAAAAAACTGTGATTAGAACCATGGACAGCTCCACAAAACACCCACTGCACAAAGTTTCAGGTAGCGTCATACCCACTAAGAGTAGGATTATCTGTTGCTAAGTTAGGCATGATGCTGATTTGTTTTCATTTTGAACATGACCCAAGTATTAAAGCTTTTTGTGACACCATCTTAAGAAGATAACACCATTATAAAGCTATTTCCTCCCCATCTTGATTCTTTAAGTTTGGCTCATGAAAGATAACTTGCTCTGCGATGGTTTATAGGAACCTGCTAACCTTCAGAAAGTCATCAAGGATTTTTCTTTTCAAAGATTTTCTGTGAAAAACATTTTTGCTGCAGGCCAATTTATCTTTAACTGCTGCACCTCCTCACGGTGCCAGTCTCCCCACCTGCAATGAATAATTAAGAGGGGTGATGGGGAGAAATATTTACTGCCATTACTACCACTAATTAATTGCCCATCCCATCCTCAAATACTTTGTAGAATGTCTCTTTACAACTACAAGATTATTGCTACCGTGAACTTATCCAGATTTGAACTTCAACTCACCCTGAATGCAGGATATCTCGTTCTCTCTGTGATCATCACAGACTTCACAGTTATTTAAAGAAAACCCGTTTTAGAGCTGGCTGATTGGTTCCAGTAAATGGGGAGAAAAGTGCAACCCTTTCCTCCATTCAGACGAAGTCCTTTCCTCGCTCTTTTTTCTCTGATCCCTTCTTTTAACACAGCTCGCTTATGATACTTTTCTCCTTCTGTGTAAGTAAGTCATATCATATCCTCTTTTATTCTTCACAAAACATCAAAAGATCTTTGGGATGCCTCTGCCCTGCAGAATGAGACATGGAGGAAAACTCTCCTACATCCCTCCCTTCATGGAGCGATCCATTTTAGATAAGAATGCTCTTGCTTCAGAGGATTTCATACCTCAAACCTCCCCATGGACTCTCTTTTAGGCCAGGACATGTTCAGAATGTCAGACAGACATGAACTCTGCAGCATTTTAACAGAAGAGAGCCACACAATATCCAATCAATAATATAGAAGATGGGTAATCTTTGGCGAGTGTCTGGCACATTTTTGCTCCTCTTTCTCTTGCAGCCTGAGGAAAGTGTGAAATGACACCGGACAGAAAAGTTCTTCTAAAAGCCACAATAACACTTAAGTCCCATCAGTATCAGTTAAATGCAGGATGGTGTGGTTTTCTATACTCCACTCTGCACTTGGCTGTTTTGTTCAACAGTTCAAAAGGGCACTGAGCTGTCACAGAACTCACAAATGTTCTTCAGAATTGAGTTCTTTATGTTTAACGTTAACATCCCCCAACGCTCGTCTTCATTTGGATCCAACTAGACATGTATTCACAGGAATCAATCTTGTAAATGTTTATTTCATCAGATCAACAGACACATCTCATTCTAAACAATATTGATAGAAGTACCTTTTGGAACGATATAATTTCAGGAAATAAACAGCAAAAACATGCCTCTGAAGTCTTAACTCAAATTATTTTGTCTGTTTTTGAGTGTCTGTCCTGTCTGATGTAACAAACAAACCAATGCTGAGCCTCTTTGAATAACATTTGGAGTTGCTAGAGCTCTCATGCAAAACAAGCCTTTAAAACCCCTCATTTATTCAGCCTGCATGAGGATTTCAAATGTGCTCTTACTCCATCCTCCTCCTGATGCTTCTCCTGTGGAGTCCTCATTTTCACCCGGCTGCTGATCTCCAGCAGAGCTGACACCCATGGTGAGCAGAAAAGGGAAATCTATCCAGAGCTGTCATGTCAGAAGGAAACAGACTCAATACTGAATATGTTCTCATAGAAGATGTGTGAGGACAAAATGTGTGTCAGAAAGCATCTTACAGGGATAACTGAACCAAACAATGTGTAGGCTC
The DNA here is from genome assembly GCF_009762535.1 of Notolabrus celidotus. NCBI lineage: Eukaryota > Metazoa > Chordata > Actinopteri > Labriformes > Labridae > Notolabrus > Notolabrus celidotus. The sequence goes on from NC_048285.1 coordinate 8,563,237, forward strand.
CATGTGTGAAAGAGGATTTAGTCTCTTCGATTACTCTCATGCTGCTCTGACTCTCTTTTTTTCTCCATGGCTGAGTGAGACTTTCTGCTTTCCTTCTTTATATCAACAAATGTTACATTATTTTCATTTTTCTTAAGATGCAGATAGTGGGAGTATTCTAGTCATCAGTTCATCATTATATTTATACAGTTCTATACATTTATGATTTATGTTCTAAACATGCTGATCCCTTATCTGTAGGTGCATCGCTTAAACTACTGTAATCACATAGAACAATGTCACAAAAGATGGATTAATATTATTCAGTGTATCACAGCTCTGATATGAACAATATGCACATGCATGCTTCTTTGAATTTATTGTCTTCTGCCTTTTTCTCTCGACCTTTTTCCAGCTATGATTCTCTGAACCTCTCTGTGCGTCACACCACCTCCTTTTCATAACAACAGCAGACTTTGTCTATATCTATACCACAGCATATCTCCGTATAGATTCATTCAGGGCAGTAACACTGATCTGTAACAGCACATGCAGAGGAGAAGTTATGACAGCATGAAAACACAGGCAGCCTTAAATCTGCTGTTTGAAAATGGTACTCAGCTCTCACAGTACATCAGGCTTGGTGATGTGTTTTAGAGGGATAATGAGGTGAACTGAGGAGTACTACCCAAAACAGAAGACCATTATATCGTGATGCAGTGACTCAGCTATTTTTCAAGGTAGTTTCACTTTCCTGCTGAGCTCAGATGATAACAGGGTGTCTCATTTTACTATGAGTCAGATGTTACACTGCAGTCATCTTCAGCATGCTATATTTCACTGAACCCACTGAACCAACTGTACTGAGTCAAAGAAAATACAAAGGAGAAGTTGGAGATTCACAAAGTCCAGCCTCTAATAACTTTGTTTTGAAGGTACATTTCCTCCACAAAGGCTTGCCATGTCTGTTTTTATGTCCACACTGTATGAAAAATACTTTTTATCAAAAGCACACTTTGCAGACACATTCTCCTTGTAGTGGAGGACTTTACTTGCTCTATCACACAACTTAATCAAGCAGATAAATAGAAACCAAGTGAAGGTGAGAGCAAAGAGAAAGCTGCATAACTGTGACACAGAGAGGTATTATACCTTCCCCTCTATTTTTTATCAATACTACTGGAGAGAAAACCTCATCTGCAAAAGAATCAAACTGAGACTACGGAAATTGCTTTCCATATCTGAACTGTCCGCCTCAGATACAATACTTCATTGCCATATTTGCATAACTGAAGCCTGGGCAGCCACATTTGAAAGAGTAAGAATGGGAAAGTATCAACAAAAAATAAGTTCAGCCATTCCTTCAATTTGCATGACGACAAACTACAGTGAGAAAAGAGGAGAGCAGCTTATCACTGCTATTGGTAATGAAAGCTAACCACTGTTTTGTGCAGCTAGCATGCTAATATTAAGTTCAGAAGACTCCTGTTGTGCACAAGGTCTAACCAAGCCTCACCCAGTCCTCACTCTCCTTTGAGATCACTGCTGTCTTCTCACTTTCAATCCAAACCACCTTCTCTTCCCTCTCCCCTGTAAGTGACAGTAGACCTGATGAGATCAGAGGCAGGCTGAAGGGCATGTCTGTGTCACTGCTCTTAATCTGAAGGGAACAACAGCTTCCTGCAGCCCAGTGAGGAGGATCATTGTAACTGAGCAGCTTCAATCTCCAGAAAACCCTGACACATCTTATAGTAACACTGAGCAGAGCGTGTATAAATGGTGTATGCATCATTACCAGACTGTTAATGTAGAGAATAAGAGGAAAATGGGGGTGGGGTTAGAATGATGGGAGGAAAGATGTCAACAAGAGTAATAAGAGGGAAATTACAGAGCTCAAGATAATTTTACAAAATACAATTTTAGATAGCATTGTTTCTGCATGGATTTGGATGGTTCTGTAATTTTAATCAATTCTTTATTCTCTAATCTGTCAGATTTTCTTTTACTAAATGATGAACAAATTATTTCCAGTATGTCTTGGGCCAAAAAAACATTAGCATCCAAAGGGGAAGCTGTGAAAAACACATTACACTTTTATTCTTCTCTCTGAAAAAGACCTGGATATAGACAAAATTATCAAGTACTGATACATTTTGTCCTCTCCACTCACACTGCAAGAACTCAGAGGTACTTCCTGTAGTGATGTCACACTCAAGAGGAGGGTGGGAAAAGGAGTTTTGCTCACGTCCCAGAATTCAATAGCAGTCGAGAGCCGTACAGCTCACACTCAGCAGTCGTCTTCAGAGACAGACAACCCTGCAGAGAGGTGGGATGACCCCCTGCTGCAGTTTCACAGCTTCACCCTCCTTTAGTCTGACGGGATTATCCATTAAGATGCTTTGAATGAGAATCATTTTATCTTTGAGGGTTTAAAGAGATATCTCAACACAGGCAACAAAGATGAAGAGTATCACACTCATCTGACTGAGGCTAATAGTTTGATCTGAGATGGAGACATTAGCTGCTGTTGCCCGGCTTATAATATGCTTAAATTGTCTCTGTCCTTGTCTCTCTTACTTGGTCTCTCTGCAGCAGCTTAACTAAAGTGAAATTAAGCCATCATTTATGTTGCAAGCTGCGTTTCCTTCAACACAAAAACGCAGTTCTTTCACAGCTCCAGATAAACATCAACGACAGACACAGTCCTGGTCACAACAATGTGAGAGAAACTTTCACTCAGGAATGAAACTCAACAGTTCACTTTCTGACACATTCACAGGAACACCATGTTCTATTAGAGACAACCATGCAAAATAAGACTTTTTAAAGGAGCGGTGAACATGCATTTCATGAATAACATGAATTATGATCAATTCTTGTCAACATGCATCAACCAACACTTGTCTTTTTTTTACATTAATTATGTGCTTTTCTTTCCAGAGGTTAAATTGTCCAGTTGAGCTAAGCAGGGTCAGGACCCAAAGAAAGATATTGCAACACAAATATACCAAACTGTGCAGATTAAAACTCAAAGATCTTCAAATGTCAGAGCTTCTGCCTTGATTTCCATCTTAATACCTCAGTGTGCACGTACTGTATTTGTCTATTTACACTTTTATGCTTCATGAATATTTATCGGAATGCATCAACGATCCCTGTAAAATGTCTTCAAACTGCAAACACCCATCCATAGTCCGCAGCACTGCATGTGTACAAGGGATGCCCACATTCTTCAGGCCACAGCATGCAGGGCTCTTCTATTTCAATTCATTCCTTCACTGTGTCTAAGATGTCCCTGTTTTGCTTCTGCCATCTGGTAACCCTTCTTTCATGTGAACAAATCCAGACAGAGCACATCCTGTTATCATGTAAGATCCTAGAAAAGAGTCAAGCTGTGTCAGACAAAGTCAATTCAAGCCAATTCAAGTGCTCTTAAACCATCTGTATGTTCTGAACCATAACTAGAGCTTCTCAATGGAGTCAACCACAAAAAAAGCGTTTCCAACCCAGCAGCTTTGATTTCATTCAGACCCTGCCGATGAAATTAGAAACTAATCACACAGCTCCAAAGAAAAACTTTGAGCAGAAATTAAACCAAAGAGGCGTCAGGATGGAAGTGTGAGAGAGATGAGTAGACAGGAAGCAGCTTTAACTATAGCTGTGCATTGAAATCTTGCTTTCATTTCAAAACTCAGGCTTGTCCTTCACTCATCTGACAGACAGAGATATAACACACATGCAAAAATGCGCACAGTCACACACTGACTTAGGCACAGCTGGCAAAGGATCAAGACTTCCCTCTTACCTAGAAAACAGAGAGAGGAGCAAAATGATAAGTGAATATGCACAACAGACAAAATACAAGGTTCACTATAATAAAAATACAACATAGAGCAGTAAATGTAGCTGTAGAGTGAGGGTTTAATCACATGCTCCTCATAACACTGTTTGATTGGTGAAGAAATGAAAGTCCACTGGTAGATCTGCTGTCCTGATAAAAAGTTACGATAGCTTGGCTAAGCTAACAACCATACGATGCTCCACTTTAACACTAAATCAACTTGCCTAAAGCCTTTGATTACAGTGCCTTGACTCAGTTCATGTCTTCAATAACCAATGCCCAATCGTAATGGAAAAATACAACTTCATTATTGATGTACATTATTCATGCATTTCAAATAGTGCAGCTAAAGCTAACCAGATCCACACACACATTTGTGCATATTCTGTAGATAGGACATATTGTGGTTTCAAGCAAAATAAAAAAGAGACACCCCTACAATGCAGTAACTTCAAGAACTCTAATACATCTGCTCTGACATGGATCTAAAATGTTTTAAGAGATATTGTGTTCACTTTTTGTATTTTTGTTTAGGCTGCTGTTTTGTATTGCAGTCATATAAATATGTTCCTCCTAGGTTTCCATTTATATAGCAGGACGAATGGTAGGATATTAGAAATAATGGCTCCAATTCTAATTCAGCAAAAAAACTTCAAAAGTTGCGGCCATATTGTTCTCAAGTTCTGATAGACAGCTGTAAAAATACATTTACTTTTTGTCAAAGGTTTGAAAAGATGTTCCTGGAAACTATTTTTACAAGGTCAGCAGGTAAAGAGCTCTGACAGCTTTCCTCAAGCAGCTATTAGTTCTGTTTATTATACTTCAGGTGATTATCTACTGCTCAGAGCAGGCTTCCTGGAAGAAATTGGATTGAGTGAAAATCACAAAGAGACTAAAATGTGCTTCTGGACACAGAAGCAGCGACTACATTTTACAGAAATGTGCAAGAACCAAGATTTTTTTAAACTCAATTCACTTTGTGCCCTTAAAATCTTGACTTGCTCTTCATCTATGGTAGAGAGCGGAGAGCAGGTAATTCTGGTTGGGCAAAGTCATTGTAAATATGATTGATATTATTAACTGACAGCTGTGACTAAATAAGCTGTATTGAAATAACTCCATATAAGTGTTAATTCCATTTTTTTTTCTGTTAACACTTGTTTAAACATTGTTTAACTCACAAGGTAAAACTAGTTTTATATTACCCTTACAGAGCTCTGGAGCTTGGTCGAGCTTTGGAGCTGCGATGCTTAACAAGCTGCATAAAGCTGTGCTTGATATTAATTCATTATGCTAATTTAGCTGCTGTATTCCCCGAACTGAAGCTCAAGTGAGGATGTTTAATGCTAAGTGGGTGTATGTACTGCATACATGTGAGTCAGTTTGGGACTTGCTGTGTATGTTTGGCTCTGTGTCTGATGGTATTAATGATTTTGTCTTGCGGTGAAAATGAGGGGGGAAATTCTTCAGATCCAGAGTTTTACCACAGGACTCATCAACGTATGTGCTGAGGGTGAATTTAAAAAATATATATATATTGTTTAAGTGACACTTTCAAGATTATTATCACGCACACAGCTAAGACAGTAGCAAATATGGTGGGCCCTTTTGACCCAGAGATATTTGTGGGTCTTTTTGACATCAAGATATCTCTCATGAGAAGATATACTCTACAGGAAGTAGATTACATCTTACATGAATCATTTGTTTAATTTTCATTCGGATTAACAGTGCAGACTTTTTGTTCACGCATTATGCATTACAATCTGCCGACTCAATCGACTCTACAGATCTGTAATTATTTGAATAAACTACACTACAGGTGTTCGCAGCATGAAACAGACACATGCTCCCTATGACACTGCAGACAATATGCACAGTGCTTTTCTCTCATGCAGCTAACGATGCTGGGTCCTGTCTGCATACAGTGTGTGAGAGTTAATCCGCAATGTTACTTATTTATCAAATCCAACCTCATTCAAGCAATTCATTTTTTCAAGTGGCCATTTTTTTGGTTAACTTGTCATAATACCACTTCAATCAGGACTGCTCTCGTCTTAATTGATTAACTGACAGCATAAAAGGAGGAGCTGGGGTGGAGGTGGGCTGCAAATCAGTTTGCAAGAGAAGTGGTAAGAGAAGGCAAGCTTAAGCAGTTTAAATAGAATGCATATATTCTTATTTACCAATTTGATGCTACTTTGGGCAGAGCTTGACTTTGTGGCTGTCTTTACTGTTCTATGCTCAGTTAAATAACTGAATTACCATGATTTAACCTGTAAACTGCTGACACATGCCGTTGATGGTCGGCCAACTTGTTTGAAAAGAAAATAATCATACATCATATGCAGTGACCCATTCACCAAATATTGTCAAAAATGTGAAATATTACTTTAAAACAAGTGAGAATTTGATACATTGATATCTCCGGCTCTGAATTCCACATTAGTACATAAACAGAATGTTTGATTCTGTATTGGCTGACAGAGGTGAACTCTGTTGTCTGCCTTGCAATGTAACCAATGCTAAATAAAACAAAATACTGAAGAGTATAACATCTTGTATTTGTTCATATAAAAACAGGTCATTCAATTTAAAAGAAGCTTGAACTGCAAAATAGGCTAAACAAAATAAATCCAATATATGTATATTGACTTTGAGTACCCACTGTTGTTTTATTCTACCTTTATTGTGCTAGTTCGCATAGTTTGGAGCTCAGGATAACAGACAGACTATCCTTAGCCTCTCCAGGTAATGAACCACAGCAGGTTATGACAGGGCCTGATGGGTGTTTTATTACCCTCAGACCTGGCATGGCTCTGCTGGGTGCCAAGCCTGTTATGCAAACTCTGACACAATATTCTGTTCACCTCAGTTACCAAGACTTTCTTTTAAGTTTAAAACAGTCAATCTTTTACATTCTGTGCTATATGTCAAGTCCAATAAAGTTAGAAATCAGGCTAAATGCTTCTGATATATGAAAGACGTGGAAGTCATATTTTGAGACCAAAATAAGAACGTCAGAAACTGCAATTGCGCTAGGGAGGGGGCACATTCATAGTCAACACACATAGAAACACAGCGTGGTTAATCCTGAGCTGTGTGTCAGCTGGCATTTTCTATTCTAGAGGGAAATGAAATGTGACAGACATTACTGCAGAAAACACACTCTGAATAGGAAAGTAGCTTCTGCTGCAACATTCAAGGTTACACAGCACTCATAATACATGGAAGAGGGAGGAAGAAAACCAGGTAGGTAGGGAGGGAGGGAGGAGGTAGGTATTGCTGTGAATGAGTGGATTTCCCTCTTATTGTATACGAAAAGAAAAAGGGGTTTTGGAAAAGGGTGGCTTTGTAGTCTGACAGCACATTTTGATCTCCAATGTTCATGAGTATTGAGACTGGTTGAAGAATGAGAAAACATATGATAAAATATTACTGTACCATTGATATCAAAGACTCTCAGTCCCCACAATTATCTTTTTCAATCATTTGTAAAAAAATATATTAGCAATCACAAGCACATTTAAGATGTGTGTTAAACAAGCCATGGTTTAAAGCTTGTGTGGGCACACGATAAGAACTCATTGTAATGACCTGTGGGTGCATTATGCAATCACTGCAAGAGAACACTGAACCATCATTCACCACTCACTTCATCTGTGGTTTCTTCTCTGATGATTAAAGCCTCATTTCACATCCAAACTGTACATCTGCAGTATGCATTAAAGTCTAATTACAGCAGGCCTCTGCTGTGTTTATAACCATCAGCAGAGCAATAATCATAGGAGCTGGAAAACAGTTGCATTTCTCATTAAACCAGTGATGAACAAAAACATGTAGAATCAAGGTGAAAGATTCTCATCACAGTGTGAAACACATGTCCTTAAATAAGGCGAGAAGGTGCTAGCACTGGGGATGTGAAATCAAAAAACATTGGCTGAGTTAAAAAATGAACATGTTTTATGAACATGAAGTTAAAAGTATGCTCTGCATTTGCAAGCTTCAACCAGTGAAATGAGATTTGCAAAGTGCTGTCAAATAGACTACAGATGGTGTTGTTGCTCCATTTCAGTTTTTAAGGTGAGGAAATCCATTAAATCAATGTCGGCCAAAGACAAATGAGAACCTTCCTTCAGAGTCTGATAAATGTCTCCCTTAATGAAACGTTGAATGAGTTGTTTGTGTTGTTTGAATGTGTTTAACCTAAAGTAATGATCTCTTCACTGTGATATGCGATTCTGTTTGTTTCCTTTCAAACCCAAAAGTAAACCAGCCTTTCTTAAAGAGATGAAAAGGACAAATAGAGGCTGGAAGCAGAGAGGATATTTTCCTTTGACAGCCCTGCTGACCCCACTCTGACATTTGATACCCTGCACCATGGGACCCTACCTCTTTACACACCTTGTGATCATGTTATTTTATGTGACTGTAGTTTTGGTTTATTTCAGGATTCAACACAATTAAATTAAATTAAATGCAAGATGAGTGTTAGCATCAGCTTGGTCTCTAAAAGGCAGCTGTACATCGGCATTCACTGTGAACTGTCTCTTGTACATACATCAGTTGTTACAAAACACTATCACTTACAATACATAAGTTTGACTGATAACATCATCTGCCAGTTCTAGAGGCCTGGTACTGCATGTGCACACTGGCTCATCCAGACAAATCAATGGAACAGAAGCACCACAGATGTGAAGGTAAAACATGTGTTTTCGTCTCTAAAAATCTATGATAGCACAAAGGAAAAAGGAATAACTGCAACATAGAGAAACAATAAAGACTAAACAGTGGAAAACACGGTCCTATCAACTTGCAAGGCAAAGAGGGAAAAAAGGAGCTACCAGTGTTATAAATCATGAAAGGTACTAACCACTGATGGAAACCACTGGAGCTGAGACATTAGAAATAGACATAAATAGCACTCCATTTAGGACAGAGACCAAAATTAAGGAAAAGTAGAGCTCTCAAAGTCATGAGCATTAGAGAGCAGCTTTTACATGTACTGTATCTGAATTTTACTGTGAATGATACAGATCTGTTACTCACAGCATCAAGAGTGAACACTGCTGTTGTGAGTTTATCGTCTTACTGTTTGTTTTTCGTATTCTTATTCTTGATGCAGACCAAAGAGTTACCCACAAACAGGGAACACTTAATCACTCTGAAACACATTTATTCCAGCAATGTGTATGCATCATCAAATTCAAACCTGGAGATCAACACTATAGTCACATTTCACTAATAACTGATATGCATCTGATACTATGATGATAAAGTCATGAGAAAGAAAGAAAGAAAGAAAGAAAGAAAGAAAGAAAGAAAGAAAGAAAGAAAGAAAGAAAGAAAGAAAGAAAGAAGCCCCTCTCTAACTTTTTTTCAACAGCAAACTACATCATTGACAGCTGAGATTTAGAGTCAAGCAACAACAGTTCCAAATCCACATTTAAAGGGATAAAATATAATGTTGATTGAGGATGGCCAGATGATATAGATATATGAATGTTAATGCTACGTCTCAGAAATGTGATGTTACTTCAGAATAAGCTTGTTCAAATAGTTTCCTGCATGCACAGAGAAACAATCCTAAACCCAGAGAGACTGATAGTCATACAGACTGAAGACCAACAGCGAGTCATGGCTCTCATGACAAGGTCAATGAGGACACCTCACCCTCCATCTCTCTGCAGAGACATGCTGTGAGCAGTGAGTGCTTCCATCTGTCACTCTGCTCCTGACTTTCATCTCCTGCTTTCAATCCAGGTATTACTTTGTAGTTACACTCTACCTCCCTCTCTACATGCTAATTCTCTCTTTCTTGACTCTCTCACTCTTTCCCTTGATTTGACAACACATTGAAATACTACTAAGAATAATAATACTAATAATACTGTTAATAATAATACTTTAGGATCAACAAGTTCTAGATTTCACAAACAAAAAATAAATAAAATAAAGACAACTTCAAGTATTTTTGCCATTCTAGTTTGGTTTCTGCAGCATCTGAAGAACAATGTGGACCATGCAAATACGTGTGATGATGGAAGAAGATGACATCTGTGATTAAAATACAACTATCAGACATTAATTAACAACAACTGTATTGATTCTTCCTTTATGTCTTCACAGCAGATAAAATAATGTGAATTTAAACCATGCTTGTATGCTGCCATAACATGTTTTGCCTCTCCCTGCAAGATGTAACAAGCTGTGACGGACTTAACTTTGCTTACAAATATAAAGCTGTAGTAAAAATGAAGAGTCAGTTATAAAGATGCTCCCTTGAAATTTGGGGAAGATAATCTTCTTACCCTCCATCTTTGAACCAAGAATCCTTAAAAAAAAGAAGAACTCAAATGAAATGAAAAACACAGCATCATACCACAGTTATGTGTAGATCTCTATGTTTGTGTGAACGTGTTGGCTCTAAAAAGAGGGACTTCAGATCTGAGCTCCGCTTTGATGAAAATGAGCTCCACAGAGCTTAAAGCCTCTAGAGAAAACCAATGAGTGACACACTTCAGAGAGCTCTGTGGCACCGTGAAACAAGCGTGTCCCAATGGTGTAAAGTGTTCAGAGGCAGCCAGCCGTGGTATGCGTGTGTGTGCCTGTGTGTGCCTGTGTGTGTGCCTCTGTGTGTGTGTGTGTGTGTGTGTGTGTGTGTGTGTGTGTGTGTGTGTGTGTGCCTGTGTGTGTGCCTCTGTGTGTGTGTGTGTGTGTGTGTGTGTGTGTGTGTGTGTGTGTGTGTGTGTGTGTGTGTGTATGTGTGTGTATATGTGTGTGTATATGTGTGTGTATGTGTGTGCGTTAGCCAGAGCAAACTATGTAAGTAGGCGCTCTAAGAAATAATCCTATTTGACTTTGAAGCCAATTGTGCTGAACTGCTCTGTTTATTTTCATTTATTTATTAAACAGAGGCTTATTGTAAGTCTTTGCAGCCTTAAATAAATATGAGAGGATTAAGTTATTCCTTAGATCCACACTGGACATCTAAAACAAACCCACTACAATATTATAAAAAGACACAGAGATGGATAGAAACTTCATTTTACCTAAGAATAACAATACCAAAGCTCTATCAGAATAATTCATACAAAACATCAAATGATTTGAACACAAAGCTCTGCTGCTAATAAGTGTTTGCAGAGAGAATACGTTTTTGATCAAAGAGCACAAAAGCCTCACAATAATTCACGCTGTTCCTCTAATTCTCTGTTTAGATCCAGAAGTCTGACAGTCCTGTTATCAAAGACACAAAATCATCATCACTTATCTCCAAACATCTGTATAAATTATTCAGCAGGCAGCCATGAGCTCAGATAAAAACACCCTGTGGAAGTGTAGAAATGATTTGTGTGTTTGATAAAATAAAATACAGCACACTGAGACAATCAGAGACTGTGATCATCTTTTTTTTTTCAAAGTAACAAGAGAAGATATTTTGTTGTGCAAAAATTACAAAAATCAATCACTTTCTATTTCTCTCCCTCAGAGCTGAAGATGGAGTTGAAGTCTTTGATTTTCAACATCAAGTGTTTATCATGAATCTGTAATGGACTTTGAGGCTTTATTACATTTCAACAATAAAAATCATTTCATGTCTCATTATAAAAAAGGCTGTTCTTTCCTACATTCTCATCTCTCTAAAACAAACTGATACACTGAAGCCTCAGCAGCTTCACTAAACAGACATCATGCATCAAAATACTGCTGTTACCCATTACCTCCTGTACTCAACAATAAGTAAGAACAGGAGGCATCAATCTCCATCATGTCAACATGGCAAATTATCAGCCAAAAACACCTATGAAAAACTTTAACTTTATCTGTCTCTGTATTGTATTGGCCCTTAAATTATGCCCTCATGCAGTCAGAGGAGTCATCTTACAGATTCTAACTGTGTGAAAGCAGAGCTCTGATACTGGATCAGCTTTGGCAGACATCCTGAGTTTAGGATCTGAATGTGTAAATAAAGTTTAATTTATCTGTTAACTGGTGTTCACGTCTTTCATTCAATATAATATAATTCATATATGTCAAATAGATATGAGTTAAACTTTACTTTAGTACTTTACTTTACTTTAGTTCACTGCTGTGATACATCAGTGAATACACATCCTCTTCACATTGACACAGACTGAGTCAAACCATTAAATCAAGCATTAAAGAGGACAGGCTAGTGAAGAAACTGAAGTCATTATCATCACATTATTATCCTGCGATGAGACATCTGGGATCTTAAATTAGCTGAGATAAAATCCAATTAATATTTGTGATGAAAGTACTAGTGGCTAGATCACATTCTAGTATTCTATTATCCCCTTTAAGACTTGATTAACACTTCATTCACTTATCAAAGTTGAAAAATCACATATAAAATCACATCATTACACCATCTACTGAACCTGGACTCATTTTATACTTTTCTACAGAGTCAGTCATTTTCTTTTGTTTCATATGTTACAGCATTTTTGTATTCTTCCCCAAAAAATTGTGAAAAATATTTGGAGTAAATGTGAACAATCTGCTTTCAATACCAGATTCAACAAGCATCCACAGTCACAACAGCCAACACCTAGCCTGACATTTGAATACTGCACTCACTCGTCAACAGTGTATGAATTATGGAGCGATTGAAAGCCTGCAGCTGAAAGTCATCTATAAATGTATGCTGTAATTAAAATGATCAGTTTTACTAAACACTGCACCACAGGACTCTAACTACATGAGCTGATGAGGAAAATAAAGGCATCAAAAGAAAGCAATAGTGTTTTTTTAAATACTTTAGGTATTTCAAAATGTTTTCGTCTACAGCCATGAGTGACCTTGGATCATATCACAACATCTAAACTGCTCTACCTCCACTTTCTCTCTCAGCAGCTGTCACTATCAAACTGATATCATGACAAGCTCACATGGAGACTAGAGAGACTCCATGTGAGGTCAGAACTCTGTGATCTTCATATGGCTGACATCTGTTTTTCAGAAATTTAAGATATATAAATCAGACAGGTCTGAATGTTCTGTCACTTTAAGAGGTAATAAAAGTTAGATGGAGCGTCGGAATGATTAATGCCCTCCATACTGCATCTCTAACTGGCACTGTTTAGTGCCAAGTACAACTATTCCTGCATGACACAGAAATAACTTCTGCTTTTGTTGGCTCGTGGGTGATGATTTGATCATGTTCCAGATTGTCTTTTTTTTGTAATGCTTGAATATGATTAGAAATAAGTAAGCCTATCTTTCGACCTTCATGAGGTAAAACTGATCTTTGACTAAGAATATAACTTGCATCTTTGGAGGGTAGTTAAACTGCAGAAAAGTCACATGACACACTGGATGCTGCCTTACTGTCCCCAGTGTATCTCAGAGCTTTGTGCATGTGTATATATTCCTGCAATCACTTTGAGTGATATGGAAGTAAGGTATGAAATATGTATCTCTCTTTCTCTCTCTAGGGTCTCTATAAAATGTGAATTTGATTAGATTACTAAGGTCATGACATTTTGGTCCGCCAAAAGAAGCCTGTCAGTTGTGTTGCACCTTTGAATAATGTCTGCATTCCAAGTGACTTTCATTTGATCATTCTGTATGACATAAGTAGAGGATATTCAAGAAAATCAAAAATAAAATGAAACATGAATTAGTTAATTCATTCATTATCCTGCTTTTCTCAGACAACGCATCTACGGAGCAAAATAGATCCTCCATATTGTTAATAGAGACAAACTGAGTTGCACTTTAATAAAGGCGGGTTTATCATTTATTGAACATCTAGTGTGACATTTTAAAAGCTTTCCTCAACACAGCAGTGATGATGAATGTGTAGCCTGCCTTGTTAGATGAAGACACATACAGCGGAACTGCAACCTGTGTTTGTGCAATAGTGCTATTTTTAATAATTGCAGTTTGCAGACAGACAATTCCAGTTACATTTAATAATGAGTCTTAACCACATTTCATTTGTTATTTGGCAGATTGGGATACGTCCTCAGTCACTCTCTCTTTATTTATGCTGAATGCCTCAGGTGACAGCAAAGGTGCTGAAATTAAACTCATAAATGTGACTCAGAGATTTCCTCACTGATGATTTAAATCATTCACTCAAGCTGAAGCCCTGTCTAAAATACAAACAGTCTTTATCGCCTCTCACCTGCTGGACTGCTTATTATGACAGAAAGTTACAATCTCAGACTAGAGAAAGATGCAGAGCGCCGAGGAGACTCAGAGTCACAGGCAGAAAATCACCAGCTTGTCATGGTGCTCTCATCCTTATGAATGAATCGCCCAGTAATTACTTGATATCATGAATTCATTGGTTGTGTCAGTGGTGAGTAATTTGCCTGCAGTAACCTGCAGTAAGTCAAAAGCCTATAAGTGCTAATATATTCACATTCAGGACAGAAAATCAGGGGGTAGAAAATCTTTCAATGTCTGACTGTGCTTCATCCTGAGCCAGGAAACAGTCAAAGAACAATCTAAAAGGAAATCAACTGTTGAGTGCTTCACATTGTTCTCATGTAGTAAGTCCAGGAGCAGTCCACGTATACTATAAGACAGCCTTGGTATCAATCAGCCTGTTTAACACAGGACTGTTGATTAACTGCAAGCCAACTATCTTTCAGCCACGTTACACGAAGCTTGGTTCAACACCAGAAGAAAAGGAGTTGATATAAAGAACAGAGCAGCAGCAGCTAACAGTAATTGACCAGGTCTTTGCTGAGGTCAGTGGAGTACAGCTGGGTTAACAGGGTCACTGCTGAGGGAGAGGAGAGGAGAGGAGAAGGAGGAGGATGGAGGATGGAGGCAAACACTTCTGTTATTCTCCAGGGTCCTCAGCTCTATTACTCATAGTCACCACCACTCAGATTTTCAAAGTTCAGTCCAATTTGTGTATTTTGCTTGCTTACTGAGTTCCAACAAGAGTGAGAACTTTACACAAAACAAAACACACACAGAGGTGGCAATGTACGTGAACAAGGGGGCTTGTCAGTGTTAGTAAAAGATGTTTTTCTTGCCGATCCCATGTCACAATCACTCTGCAGTTGCTTTCGGGCCACTCAAGGGTTGCTTTCGGGCCGCATGTGGCTAATTGAATAGGGCTGCCATAGACCGTAAAGGCTGATTTATTATTCTGCGTCTCCCCTACGCGGCAGGGGCTGACGCGGCCTTGAGCCCCACATACTTGTGCGTCGGTGTGTCTGTGTCGCGCAGCAATTCTCCGCCGAATCACTAGAGGGCAGTGCGGTCTCTCTGATAGCCGTCCGCCTGCTTCCTGCCCCGCTATGATCTCTGTTTACTTTTCCACAGAGATTCAGAGCGTGTTATGTTAATCTACAGCTGATACATGTTGCTGTTTATCATACAGACATGATTACATGAAGAATAGAGAGGAGGAGATGAAATACACAGCCGATGTGCGGCCGATGTGCGGCCGATGTGCGGGATCCCGGAAGTGTTGTAAATGCGGGAAATACAAAGCCGCCGAGCGGACCAATCACAGGGCCTGAGGTCCGCGTCGGCTCTACGGAGAGTTACATTTTGGAGGAGGTGCACGTCAGCTACGTGCGTAGGCCTCGGCGTAGGTACGGGAGCTCCGCGGACCCCCGGCGTAGGGTATGCCGTTGATTCAACGCAGAAGTATAAATCAGCCTTAAGGGGAGGTAAAACCGTTAGCTTCCGTTAGCATGATATTGGTGGCCTTAACATTAAATTCGGTTAGCATGCTAAATCGGCAAGCTCTGGATATTTATATATTGGATCCTGTCCAGCAATATTAACAACAGCAGCGGAGCAGGTGAGAGAAACTTTGGGTTACTGGTCTCTACAAAGACACTTAAACCATGAGCGGTGGTGATGATAGCAGCAGGGTTCAAAGTTGTGACATTTGCCTCGTTTATTTTCAAAGGTGTGTGAACCGCAAAGCTCAGAGAAGAAGAAGAGCTGAATGAGGACATTTTCATGTTAAATTCACCGCAGCAGGCAGATAAGAACCCATCACCATGGAACGCTTACTGATGTGGAATCACTGGGACTATTTTTTTAAAACTGTAAACATAAATCCTTTTAGATCAATAAAATCATCTTTAATCAAAGTTTTTTGACAACGTGTTTGTATTTTAAGTTAGTAGCCGGGTAATAAGCGGGACAATGTATGGTTAGCAGGTTGTTATAGGAAAAATAACCCGTTCAGGGTGGTCAAGACCCCTACGCCTCGCATGGGGGTCTTGTCTCACCCTGTCAGGATTCCTGAGCCTTGCTAAAGGAAATCCACCACTCATACTGCACTACAGTACCAAGCAGAATGAATCAATCTTCATTCATTCATAACTAAATAAATACTTTGACACAGAAAGCTGCAGACCCTCTGCACCTTCACATCGGCAGAGACCCTTGCTGTTTATTTACTTCTCCATGACCCTTGAAAACACATATCTGACAATTCTCTGTCCAAAATATCACATTGAGTGTGAGGGTAAACACTGGAAGCTTTTCCAAACTGGCAATGACTTTAAGAATAGATGTGAAAATAGGTCACTGGATGTGATTCTTCCTTCGAGCCAACAAAAACAGCTTAAAGAAGTAACAGCAAACAAAACTGTGAGACAAATAACAGGAAAGATATTTTTAATCTGGATTAATACTCAGAGGTGAAGTTCACTGACTGCGATTATGGATTGCAGTCATGATAAAATGCTACCCTCTATTAGTCTGTATCTTCACCCCCATGACCCTGTGTTAGACCCTCCTCAACTGGAATTACTGGCTTCATAAAATCTCTGAACAAGAACTCTGTACTTTGCTGCAGGCACTCCATCTTACAACTGTTGCAGTTGGTATCAGTCTATTCTGCAGTATTTCCATTCTGCAGTGGAGATATGATTTAAGAGAAAGGACTGACTTAGCTCCCTAGTCTCCTCAGGCTATTTGTTCCACAGCCCAGGGGTCCTGATGATAAAGATTCCTGCAGAGAAGACTGCAGCTGCAAGCACACTTAGGGAACTTATTAACCACGTCTCTCCAACTATAGCACAGACCTTTTTTTCATCTGCAGAATTATTTTCTTCATCATTAGAACACTGTAGGTGTATTTTGTAATTGTGGAATAGAGTCCAATTCCATCATGTCACAGATGAATAAAGCCACCTGTCTATCAAATGATAACACAATACTGGTGGTGGTTGTGTGGAACATTTTCTGCTTCCCTTGCAGAAAGCTGATATTTGTTCCTCAGCCAGATTTCAGCTTTGGCTGAAAACCTGAGAGAAACAGCCAAGTGCAGTCAGAACGGTGAAGTGGCAGCCAGAGTGTTGGCTGTGATTCTGTGTTTGTTGCTGTTTTAAATGTCAATCAACTCATTTCTGCTGCTCCAACTTGCAATGAGATTTAAACCTCATACTCCATGATGCTTCCTCTTACAGTATACACTGGCTGCCTGAGACTGATCCAACTTTCAACTTGAATCTCCCTTCAAACATGTGTAAGATGAATGTGAGTCTTCTGAAACACCTGATTGAAAGACGTTAAACATGGCTCCACACAGCTGATTACTACTGAACCCCATAACAGAAGATTATGTGGGACGACTGTCTGTTTAGAGATCTATTCAATAATAATTACCAGAAAGGATTGAATCCCTGGGTTGACTAGTATTTTTCTAATGTTACAACCCTAACAGATGGACAAATTAGCTTTTCAAAACAAAACAGTTTTTAGAACCAGACAGTTAACCTCAGCACTCGAGGAACTGCAGTTTTTGGCACTACCGCATCGGCTTTACATTATAAGACCAGAAGGCTGGCGGTTGCTTAAATCACATTCATTATGTTTTCTGGTCTGAACACCAATAAAACATCATAAACATTTAATGCCTACGTCATCATATTTTAACGGACCACCCAATTGGCTAAGTAGAAAATGTCCTTAAAGAGCAGCTGCTCCTAATAGAATGGCCAAGTTTTAAACAATGCAGCATAAGTAAGGGATAATGTATGGTTAGCAGGTTGTTATGGGAAAAAAAATTCCGACAGGGTGAAACAAGGCCCCGACGCAAAGCGAAGGAGTCTTGACCACCCTTAAGCATGTTAACAGACACCACCACAGTGCTGCTTTACAACCTTGTGACACTTAGGACACTGACATTACACAAAAACATAAATAAAACAAATGTGTGTGCGTGCTATGCTGTTTTGGTTCTAAGTCTGGCTTTCTTGTTGTCTAATCCACTCTTCCGCTTCCTTCTCATTTCTGTCTTGTGTAGCTCTAACAGATGTCTGACCACAGACCGCAGCATAGATCTGAGGCTCTGCAGCAGAAACCTTTTAACTGTATTAAACTGTCACACCTCCATTCTTCATGCGGCTCACACACATTCAAAGGTTTAACAAGGTGGTTAGAGTACTAGATCTCTTCCTCTCTCTGGGCCTTTCCAAAACTGCCCCTTACACCCTCTCCTTTCACACTTCCCCTCCATCTGGGCGCTCACATGGAGGGTCTGCCACACTGAGTGCTGTTCAAAACCTCTGAGTCTGGAGTGAGAGTGAGTTGTCTGCACCAATGCTGGCTTCCTAATTGCTGTTGATTTAAATATAAACATTTACACTGAAATTCCAAACACATAAATACATAATAGGTGATTCAAGGGCATTAAATTCATCATCATGAATGGAGTGTTTAATTTGCTGGGGAACTCTCCCACTGCAGACTGCTCTGCATTCACACACCAGCCTGTTGTGCATGAGCTACACTGTTATGAAGAATGAAATGGACTGCTCAACCAACATTTGAATAGTGAAAGCAGGGCCAAAGCTGATGACCTCAGCATGAATAATGACAACCAGCTCCTGTGCTGCTGCCTGTGTTGCTGAAACCACCATCAGCAGCAAACACTGGGGTGTACACAAAAGCAAAGACCCTTTTAGCATTCTGAGAATAAGCTCTGCACCTTTTCTATAATCTGGAGCTTGAGCCTGTGAGCAGTTCTGCCACAAAGGCAGCTGAGCTTGACAGATGAAGTGTATCACAAGCACACTAACCTTATGGCTTTTCTTGCATACGTGAAAATATACAAACAAGCAGCAAGTGGTCAAACTCAACCAACTAAAGGTAGAGTAAAGCATGAAGGACTAATATAGTTCAAACATGAAACAGTCTTTTTTGTATTCTACTGTCAACTCTGATAATAAGAAGCCTCTGGGTGTGTGAAAGGTAGATTGGGAAGGAACAGTCATGATTGTATCAGCACACTGTTTTCACCCAGTGCACCTCTATGCTCATACATGGACATACATTGATGTTGTTTATAAACTGCTGCAGTCAGGCTACACCCAGCAGACGTAGTGTTGTAGTGTCCCCCTTGATTTTGACCCCCTGATCTATTGTCGGGTCATTTCGGCCAAAAAGCTGCATGTCATTTTGAACTTTGATACGATAGTAGTGAAAATTAAATATTGATACCATAACAAGCCTCCTCTGTTACTTGTTGTAAACAGTGCACATCAGTGTGAGCAGACAGAGAGCATGCTGCAGATATTTTTTGTGTTATTTCCTCAGTTCAGAGTTGAGATCTGATCTCCTGTCATAATCAATCAAACAGAACAGCTTTTCTCTCAGTAGAGGACTGAGCCAATGAAAGAGAGAGATGAGAGGATAAACAGTGTGATTGATTCTCAGAGCTGTCTCTGTCTGTTATTTTAAAGCTCTTCCTCTAACATTCAACTCATCTTGCTGATTCAGTCTGTAACTGAACTCTGATACCTGAACTCAACTCATGTTTGTCTCTGTATCCATCAGTTACCTCAGTGTCCCTGTATTGTATCTTGATCTGGTTCGCGTTCATTCACTTTCTGTTCTCCATATCCTCGTTGTTAGAACATGAAAAAGAAATGTGAAGGGAAGTCAAGAGGGAAGAGTCAGAGCTCTGTCAGCTGTGAATGATAAGCTTCCCCTGTGGGAGCTTTAAACAGCAGGGAAACCTCCGTTCACTTTACAGTTTAATTGATTCCAAAGCTAGTAGACGGCTAACAGAAAACACTGATTGGACGATGATCATCTTGAGAGCAGGAGAGCTTCTTTAAGATGGGAAACAGGAAACCAACATTTACAATGTGGAGTAACTTCAGATTACTCAAGCGCTAAATAAATCATTTCTTAAACAGTGTTTTCAATGAGTTTGTTGTTGAGGTCGAACCAGTATGTGTAAGCTCTGCATTAGAAAACGTTCTCCAATGACGTGTACTACTTCTCAGGTTAACTCTTGACTTTTAATTCTCTTCACCTTCATGTTGAGACATGGATTAGTTCCTCTGCAGCACCTTACAGCAGAATTTTAATATGAACATATAAATGATTTAATAGCTTGTACTAAATACTGTAGTAATAAGCCTGTACAGAGTGGATTAACCTTGTGAGAGAGCAGAGAGGACACAAAGGTACTGAAAGTTCAGGAGACATGCAGAAGTCCTATCACTGATGCAGCCCTGATACACCCCATTCAGATTTCAACAGAGCTCCCAGGAGGATGTCAGTATGCATGCAGCGGCATGACTTACAGTAAAAGGGAATCAGACGTACTTTTCAAGAAAGGTGAGAGCACTGTAGAGGTGAAGGGGACTGCTCAGAGAGGTAGAAACTGAACAGGAAGACAATCATTGAGAGACAAAACTGAACCTGTCTGGTCTCTTTAAAAAGGGTCAGTATATCCAAATTAAAAATTAAATATGGACATATAGTGAGTGTAACATTATTATTCATAGTCTGTATTATACATGTTATGTTGACATATATTGACAGTTGTAAACTGTGTCAAAAACTGTGTCACTTTAAACCTAATGATTGGTTCTGTGTTCATCTCAATGAGAAGAAGAAGCAAAAGACAAAGACACTGCAGGCGCAAAGCTCAGACTTTGGAAGAGAAAAACAATTTTTTTTAAATGAACGGATAAGCAGGAGTTCTTGAGAGCTGCAGCTGTCCCTCTGCGGACAGCTACAGCTATGCACACTCACACACATAAAACACACCAAGAGAGCACTTCTTGTGTGCAGTATGTTGCCAGGAGCGCTCACTAAGCACACAGTTCTCTCTCAAAAGTCCAATCAGCTTCAGTGATTGTGATCTCAGTGTCTTTGAGTTGAGTATGAGCTTTCACACAAACAAAGACAACAGCTGGGGAATTTCCATCACTGCAGTTGATAAAAGCTGCTCTGTATAAAGACAAAAAAGCAGTTTCACTTGAGAGAATGCAGAGCAGGAGAAATAATGTTGACAAAGAGAGCTGAGAGGACGAGACAGATTTAGAGTTTAAATCTGTAATCTGTGTAATGAATACATAACTCACTCATAAAAATCTAAATCACAATGTTAGCATAGCGTGTTAAAGCAATTCCCATTGTATTATATTATAGGTCCTCTTGGTAGAGGGAGCAGGTTACCTGCTTTCTTCTTTTCTTTCCTCCAGATCCACAGATTGAAACCCAAAAGCCCCAAAATAATTTTCAAACAGTCCTGTTATATCAGCGACCAAAGACCATGTTAGATGACATCTGTCTGACAGTCATTAACAGTCTAAAGAGGCATTATATTATGATCGTTGAGGTGCAGTCAGTCAGCCTCGTGTGGCCTCTTTATTGAGAGTCTGACTCATCTCTTTAATTCTGCCTCCCCGGGGCTCTGCAGGATTACAGGTATTAAAATGAGCATTTACACTTAATTTCCAGCAGGACGGACCAGGCTTCTGGACTAATCACAAATCCAATATTTAAAAAAAAAATATATATATCGAAAACACAGGTAGGCTGCTGATATAACAGCTTGAGAAAGTGTTTCAGAATCTGTTTTAGAGTTAATCAACAGGAGAAAATGATATCAGTTAAAGAGAACCAGCTGTCATGAACGTCACCTATTTGTGTCTTAACTGTTTGCCAAGCTCCGGGTGAAAGCATAAATTAGCAGAGAGAAAAATGTGTGAGACCTGGGACCAAAAACTCTAAAAGACCTTATTGTTACTTCTTTGGTCCCTTTTTCTTTACACAGCAGGGATTAGGGATGTGCATGATCCGTCGACTACATGATTAAACGTCATCACCCTGGCTTACTGACACCAGAATCAGCAGTCTGTTAAACAAGTTATTAATATTTAAAATGGCAGGCATATGTGTCCGAGCTGTATCGCAGCCACATGCCTCTAGCTGTAGCTTTAGTGGATGACAACGACTTCTGGATGTAAACAAACACAGATGACAGATAGCAGCCTGGAATATGGAGGGGTTCAGCATATTTTAATTTAGAATATTGAGATAAAGTTGTCTGTGAGTCGGTCTGGTTAAATCGACAGGGGCAATGCGTAGCAAACTCAGGTATCTGAAAATTAACTTGCAAGGAGGACCAAAGGCTGGTGGTACTAGGTCTGCTAGCGTTAGCCACACTCAGCAAATTGATTTGACATCATTTATATGCAGATTCTGAGATCCTCAACTCAATTATACTGTTTTTCTACGTTTTGTTTTTTACCTTAAGACTAGTTGATAATAAAATGTCTCTAGTGGTGACCTACCTTTCAGCTATAATCACCTCCACAATGACATGTTGGTGTGTTTCAACCTCCACCACTGTCTGCCTATCTCACCTCTGACTCTTCTCTCCTCCTTCATCTCATCCTGGACTCCCCTGCTATGACACAGCTCCCTGTCCTTTGCCAAGACTAGCGGATGCTAAAGCCGAGTAACTTCTGGCAGTGGGCAGACATAGCAGTAGGTATATTGCTGTGTAGGTGTGTCCTTGGCAGTGGGTTGTGTTGTGTTGCTCTCTCCTGGCCTCCTGCCTGCTATGTCTCTCCTCACCTCTTTGTTGGACACATCTGCTCCTTGAGACTCTCCAGACACCACCAACATGACACACAAGGTTATATCAACAGACCCTGATGCCAAAGAGCACAGAGAGTGAACCTCGGAGTACAGATAGTGTGTCCTTGGACCTGCCACTGTGTCGGGTCAGAAGTTTGGATTTAAGAACTCACTGAAGGGTAAACAGAGATGCTATTCCATGACACATTAACACTGTCAATAACCTGATCGCTATCCTTTTCTTCTATGCTTGAGAGCAACATTAAGTAACAGCGAGAAAAATGACAAAAAAATTTAATCTGAATCATCATAATCTGAATGTATAGAAATGTTGTGCGACAGTTGAAACAAAAGGCGCTAACAAAAGACATCTGCAACATGAATAAAGGAAAAATAACTGTGGATTATGATAATCAGCTACTCTTTTTTTAGAGCCAGCAGAGATTATATTATAAGCCTTTATGTTTGAATAAAAGCAATATGCGGGACCCTCAGGCTGCTGGAAGCTGCCAATGAGTCTGAAACAATACTGGGATTTTGTTTCTATCTAACATTAAGCTGCTTCATCTCCTCCCACCTCTCATCCTCCCTTTGTTAACATGAACTCTTGCCTCCCACAATCCCTCTCTCCCTGCTCTCTGTCTGCCCTGTAGGGAACGAGCAGCTCTGATCAGGTGATGCTACACTTGGCTCATTTCCTGCGGGAATCAATGGGAACAGTTGATCAAATGGCTGGAGGCTAATGGCTTTGGTGGGGCTTGGTTGTCCAGAGTGCACTGATTCAGGTCATCATCAGGTTTGTTAAAGCACTTTGGGAAGGACAGAAATAGAGCTAATTTAACATTGGTATGTGAACTGTCACACTAAAAAAAAAGTTAAAAATGAAAAATAAGAATTTAAATAAACTGCTCTGACTGCAATAACATATGGATATAAAGTCATAAAACACTTCATTCAGATCTTGTTCCTCAAACTGAAATTCAACCACAAATATTTACATAAAAAGTCAATCTAAGAACTGGATATGAGCTTATTAATACGGAAAGGACAAATGTGACATATCTCATAAGAACGGATGATATTTGGGATTTATGGCTTTCTATTGAAGATCTCGTCTCCAGTGAAAGTGAAAAAATGTCAGAGGTTGAATGAGGTTTATCTCAGGGAAACAGTTGACATATGGAAAAGACGTGATCTCCCAAAGTGAGAGATTCTCAACACTGATAGTAATAACCCAGGATTTTAAGGGCAGTGTAAACATGTGGAATGATAACAGAAGCGTACAGTGCATCAGAAATGTCTGCAGACATGATGATGCAGATTTACGGGGATAATATTTAAAGAGCAACACTCTCATCTAAAGGTCAAGACTTTAAGTTCTCAGTAAATGTTATTGCACTGATCCTCACACAAAACCAAATGTGGCTCTAGAGCAGTAAGAATTTACCCGCCAGGGCCTTAAAATGTCTCTTTTACTTACTTGTATAATTCCATGTTTTAGTGAAAAATATTTGCATATCTGTTTATGTATCAAAATAAGACTAAACATGCATGAGAACTGTTCACTTGTTTTCTTTTTTTCGTTTGTCAGACATCTAAAGACTTAAGACTTTAAAAACTGATCAGCTGTGTTTGGATAATGAGCTCCTGTCAGTCGGCTGCAGAGGTTCCCTCCATAAATCAGTCTGTACTCATGGTATGAAGAACTCTTGTGAGAGCACGGCTCTGCTCCCAGGCCTGAACACCCCAAGCTCTGCTCCTTCTCAGCAACCAACTGTCCCCCCAGCTGTCACTGTTCTTTATGATCATCATGCAGAGTGTTCATGATGGGGCGGCTGTGGCTCAGTGGGTAGAGTCGGTCGTTTATCAATCGGAAGTTAGCGGTTCGATCCCAGCTCCAACAGTCAAATGCCGAAGTGTCTTGAGCAAGACAATGAACCCCGAATTGCTCCCTCTGTTGTTCAGAGGTGTGTGAATGTGAACAAATGAGATTAGCTAACACTGATGGTCCCTTACTGTAGCAGCCTCTACCATCAGTGAGTGAATGGCAATCCCTCCAGGATTTCGCTGGATTATTTTGTGATTGTTGCGGCCCAAAAAGCCTGAATTTGCGACAGCTTTTTGAAAAAATTGCGGTGAAAGTTGCGATTTTTTTTTGTCGCTTTTTTCCCCCAATAACATCTCAGGGGCAAGTAAATACGCTACATTACAGTTGTTTTTAGAAAACATTCTTGATGTGGCCACTGTGACTGTGTTTTGATTCTCTTTATTCACAGAAAAATGCCATGAAAGGTCTGTATTGCACATTTACGACGGTCCCTGAATGCACCTCGCAGTGACAGAGGCACTTGACAGGCAGTTCACGCACTCTGAAGTGAATCTGCATCTTTGTTGACCAGGAGTTGATCAAAACTTACTAAATGTGTCTGATGTTTCACCAAACTGGATTAAATCAAGCTGTAGACGCAGAGCTTTTTACGGTGATGGCGGCAACAACGTCAAACCTCAAATATTAAACAGACGTCCCCCGGTTGTGTCTTTGTCACTAACGCACACCGGAGGTAAAAATCCTCAATGAAGATGAGACAGATGCATGGAGGTGAGGAGAGCTGGTTCATGAAGTACACCTGCTGCAGGTAGGTGACCAAGCGAACACTGAGCCCCTCAATCTATAAATAACAATGTTGTCATGGTCACTTGTCCTGCCTGCTGTCCCCTCTTTTCACCCGTTCTCTCTGCGTGTTTTATTGTTGAAAAGTGCCGATCAAGGGAGGACTTACGTTTATGTTCCTAGGAAGTGAAATTGATGACAAACCGATGACGTACAGGGGCTGAGATTAAGGTAATTGGTCAAAGTTGCGAGAAAGTTGCGCTGATTGTATAAAATTGCAAGGCTGTGAAAAAATCGCGCTGATTGGTTGAATTTGCGTTGATAGTTGCGATCGCGAAATCGCAACTTCCTGGAGGGACTGGAATGGGTATGAATGGGTGAATGTGACGAGTAGTGTAAAAGCGCTTTGAGTGGTCAGAAAGACTAGAAAAGCGCTATATAAGTACAAGTCCAAGTCCATGATCAAAACAACTCGTTATTGAATAAGAGAGTGAGTATCACATATTCAGCAATTAAATTATTTTAAAATGAATAGAAACACTATCTCTATAATCCACATCACATTCACCAGCAAACTAGAAATAACAGATAACTGTGTCTGTTCACTAAAGCTGTTTGAGGACCATTCTGATCTCTCAAGCAGACTTCATTTATTCTTTGTGCTAACATCTGATCTGAGATTGTTCAATACAAATGTCCATTGGGATGCACCGATCCTACTTTTTAGGTCCCGATACTGATATCGATACCTGGGCTTTGGTGTCTGCCAATACCGATACTAGCCGATCTGATCCCGGTATTGATTTAACAATCTCTATTCCTTAATGTGAGGATAGAATCATGTTTTGGCAACTTCAGGCTTTTCTGACTTTGGAAACCAAAATAAAATAAACACTTTGAAACTGACAGTATCATTATTCAAGAGATTATAAATATGTACCAGCAGTTTGGTGAGTTAATCTTCATAACCGACAGATATTACAATTCAACTGTAAACCTCAGCAGTTGATAAGAGGAATTAAATATTCTGGATAAAAAAAATGCTTCAAATGAGAAAATAAAAAATATGTCACCTTGGTGTTTCCTACAGAAGTACAGTATACCTGTGCCAGGGATTAAAATCATTGAATACGTTTCCCTTCTCCGCATCCGATATTGTGACAATATTAATTAGCAGCACACTTTATAAATTATGACGTAGGAGACGCACATGGCTGTTGTAAACACAGAAAAGCATAGAACTGAGATGAATAGATCTGCCATATGGATCGGCACTATATATCGGCCCCTTGTCAACAATATCGGATCTAGCTTTTTGAGTCCGTTCTAGCCGATATCCGATACCAGGATCGGATCAGTGCATCCCTAGTCCATTACCAACATTATTGTTCCCTCTCATAAACAAAGGCAAATTAAGAAAAAAGTAATTTTCTTCTAAACCAACTTTCAGGGTTTTCAGTTGACTATATATTGATTATTATTCCACAGTGATGCAAACTATAAGGCTTTACAGGCTGAAAATAGTGTGATATCTGTATTATGTTTGTATAGTATATGTATTGCCATAGCTGGAACCTAATAGAATTGATGTGTTGTGAAATGTGTGTGTGTGTGTGTGTGTGTGTGTGTGTGTGTGTGTGTGTGAGCAAACTGCAGGCTTATGCGTGTAGGACTCTGAGTGTAAAAGAGATAGCAGAGAGGTTTCAGAGTTTAGAAGAGGACAAGTAAGAGGATGTGGACTGTGTGATTTTTTTTCATTACAGTATATTTCTTAACTGTCAATCATTCACAGACAGCTGACTCTCTTGATAGATGAAGCTGTGTGAGATGATTGACAGCACAGAGGCTGCAGGAACAGACAGATGGAAGTTAAGCTAAAGACCAACAGCTCATACAACAAACTGTCAAATAGGAGAGTAAATCCACTGAACTCTACTTAAAAGTGCCACTATCCATAAACTCTGCCCACTAATGCTCTACAGTCACAGAGGGGAAAAACACAGAAAGGAAACATGGTGTCATTCAGCTGATATTGGACAGTCTCTCTGTTCATTATGTGACAGTAAATCCATTACTGTGAAACAACATCATCACTGAATTACATCATGTTAGCAAATAGCTGCTCTGACCGTCATTGACTTTGCTCTAATATTACTCTGATGATTTTCAATAACACATTAGATAAACTGTGATGAATGTGTCATCACTGACAATCAGTCTGCAGAGGAAACACTGCAGTCTCCAGTGTTAGACCTCCATTCAGTTATGTGTTGTTGTGTCTGTTTGTTCTTTTAATTAAAAAAAAGAGTGTTTAAGACCAAACAAGACAAAAAAATAAAATAGTGTGTCACTCATTAAAGGCCAAATTAATTATTGAAAATCACTCATTAATGTGATTTCTGTTTGTACTTTAACCATCAAACATTCAGACATAGTAATTTGCTGTGCTGTTATTTATGTAAGTATCCTTTATAATTATGTATTTCCTTGTGTGAATAATCTAAATCAATCACTTGGCACAGTCACACATTTATGTTTCAGGGAAGACTGGAGAATTTATAGCAACCAAAGCTTGAACAGTGTGTGTAATGCTTGATGATCTGCTCTCTGGGTATCCCCTCGAAATAGATCCAAGCAGCAAATGACAGATACTGTCTGGAGCTATAAGCTTCCACTACTGATGTACAAAACACAACAGAGCACTCTGAGATGTGACATAAACATGATGAACAGTGGAGCGGATGCCATCACAAGTCTAATCACACTAATAAACCAGAGTGTCAAAATGATGAAAACCACAGGAGCTTCCATAGCAGGTTTTAATATGAGGAGGCATATCGACTGCATGTATCTGCTGGTGGGAGCTGTGTGCTTATCTGTCCTGGAACTACACAAACAGCAGACACATGAGGCATGTCTGACAGGATGCCATTAAAACCCTCCTGCAGGTGCTGCTACTGTTGTATAGAGGAGTTGTTACACACTCTTACACAAAGACACGGAAGCAGAAACACATGCTGTTGAGTTTCTGAGTAAACCTTTATTCCAATAGAACTGCAGTTGTCTTTTTTCATCTCTCAGCATGTCCCCCTTCAGACACCTACAGTCAGTGTAGAACACAGCATCCAGAGTGTTAACAAGGTCAGACAAATGGTCTCACATCACCCCTGTCCTTAAATCCCTTCACTAGCTCCCCGTCACTTATAGGATCTATTTTAAAAGTCTTACACTTACTTACAGATCCCTTCACGGTCAGGCTCCAGAATCTGTGTCAGAACTCATCCACCCCTACCAGCCACCTCGCCCACTTACACTTCCTATCTGTTCCACGTACACACCTCAGCCCTCATGATCACGGAGCTTTATGCAATAGTATGGTGGCCCTGAGAGCTCACAGCACTGCAACTTAGAAAAACACATGCAAAAAGACAAAACACAAGCAAATTAAGAAAACATCTTCATCAATTTGACAACACATGCACAGCCTTAAGAAAATGCGCTGCAAAGACCACAACACAACACATTAGAAAAACGCGCTGCAAAGACCACCACACAACAGAAGTGTTTCCAGAGGACACTTAAAAGTGATGCACACATCGGACACACTTGTTGTTGACGCGGATTTTGAGTCACAGTGCCATTAAGGTTCTCTTACCGTTAGTGGTGTTGGAAAATGAGATAAAAAAGTAAGTGTTTTTTTATTTATTTTAACAATGTGATCGCATGATTCAGTCTATTGCAGCGATATGCTTTTAAACTACAAGCATGTCCGTATGTGTGCATCACTTTTAAGTGAACTCTGGAAACACTTCTGTTGTGTTGTGGTCTTTGCAGTGCGTTTTTCTAATGTGTTGTGCTGTGGTCTTTGCAGTGCGTTTTTCTAATGTGTTGTGTTGTGGTCTTTGCAGCGCGTTTTCTAAATGCTGCGCATGTGTTGTCAAATTGATGAAGATGTTTTGATAATTTGCTTGTGTTTTGTGTTTTTGCATGTGTCTTCTTAAGTTGTAGTGCTGTGAGCTCTCAGGGCCACCGTACCATAGCCCCTGGACTCTGGAATACTCTGCCAATATCCCTGCACTCTGCAGAATCTGTACATGCTTTCAATTTTGTGTTACAAACACACCTAACTGCAAAGAATTTAGGTTCTTATTCCTCTAAAATTTACTCTGAAAATTTTAATTGTCAGGCAATATTTAACTTAGCAGCAGATACAGAGCTGAGTTTAACACTTTAATTTGAATCTTACGTAACTGGAATGAAACTTTATGGAAAAAGAGATAATTGCAGTGATCTCCAACTGTGATAATTATGAATAAAGACAGTCATTCATACATGCCTTCAATATCAGCTTGGCAGCTACAGCTCCCACACGTACCATGCAAATACATACTGATAATCATGTTTAACACATCTGAATGGCAAATTAAGAACCTGACAGTGAAACAGCAGTAATTATTCTTGGCAGCATGCATTATAGAGCAGATACAAACTCACACTTAATAGTTAGGAAAAGAGGGATATGAAGGAATAAAACAGCCTCAAAAACTGTGACACTGCAGCTGCACAGGTGTGTGAGGAAGAGGTCATCCACTGGTTTTCAGAGAATCCTCCCTGAGGCTGTGTGACTACAGGCTCCTTCATGCCTTCAGGCTCCTTTGTCACATTTCAGCTGCTGGTTTTTACAGGAAATGAGAAACGAGACAGTACAGAGTCTGTCTCCTGTCTGACTCTGTACATCCCTTCCTGTTCCAATTATTTCAGACCTCTTTTTCACAAATGTGTGGGATGTTTAAACCTCACAATCAGAGCAGCAGCAGAGAACAAGCTCTGCTGACTGACTGAGGTTAACATGTTGTCTCTCACTCCCTCTGTGGGTAAGGATATATTCTCATGAGGCTGTTTGCTCCAGCTCAGCTGTTTTAGGAGTCTGATTAAAGCAGCTTAAAGTCAGAGCTTCAGTCTAAATTCTGGTACAAAACAAAGTAATCACAGAATAAACCAAACGTGGTGTTCAGTGATGAAGGTCGGAGGACAACTAATGGAGCCCACAAACACCTCTGAGCTAAACAGTCAGGAAGAATGAATGAACTCAGAGTGAGTAAAACCGTTTCATCATTCTGGAGAGAAATAAGACGTACTGCATGCCCTCAGGGGATGTGCAAATGAACACAAAATTTGACTTTACAGTTTTATTCAATTCAATACATGCATCTAAATACCACTGCACACTGTGAAGACCATCATTATTCATTTTCAAACTGTGTAGTTTCAACTTATACTTAGCACTGCATCGAGTGTGGGTCTAACAATGTCCCCAATGAAGAATACAGGACATACATTATGTCTTTGCCTTATAATTTCTTCCATTGGTTATGATCTATGATGAATAAAAGTTGTTTTAACTTACTGATTTGTGTTAAAGATGCATCACATTGTAAAATAGACTTGGCATTACATCAGAGCAAAGTTTGCAAATGTCTTCAGCTGCTGTGCCTTCATTGTTCTTTCACTGTATGGAAGATACAATGCAAAGAATGAATCTTATATATTAGCTGAAGCAAACATAACTACATATGGGCTGAGATGCAAAAAACAAATGCAAAGCATACAGCTTGCCTGTGTGTGTGTATGTGTGTGTAAGCCGCACTGTTTTTAGCATGCATGCTGCTGCTCGAGCAGACAGGCATCATTACGCTGCCTGACAGCATCAATCTGTTCTGATGGGACACCCAGACTGGATGGAGGAGAGGTAAACAGGTTTCCTGTAACTTACACTCACTCGTATCATGGAGCAGCTCAAACACACAGCTTTTCACTCCTCTGACAGCCTATGATCCTTCACTCCTCTGCACTGACAGAAAACCTGACTCAGCCATTTCTTCTTCCTCCTCTTCATCTTTAAAGAACAGTATTAACTGTCTCTACTCGCTCTGTTGATGTATTGGTTGATAGTCCTCTCCATTTTTCACATGCTGTGTGTTAAAAAATGTCCTCTAACTCTGGACAGACTATGCTTCTGCATTTTAACACTGACTTGTTAGAAAATCAGCCCATAGTACATACAATATAATAAAACAAAGAAACAGAGTTGGCAGGTTTGCAGAGACACAAAGGCAGAATCCCATAATTTGGTTTGATTTCAAGGATGAGTGCAGCCTCCTTTCCAGCCTTTTCTCTGTGACTATTTTAGCTGTTTCCTCTAACTGCAGCTTAATCAGCTACCGGACATGAACAAACCTCCTGTTGATGCCAGATATTCAATAAAAGATGGTGAACTCACTGTTGTCTTACACCCCCTCCTCTCTTTGTGGAGACATTTGAATCCACAGAGGAGCCAAACAAAAGGCAGAAACTTCATTCACAGAGAATCACAGAAATGTGAATCCAGCAGCAGACACAGTATCAGAGGTGTTTCCTTCAACAGGATTACCTGTTTGAATGAGGGATTAATAGAAAGAGGATGTGGGTGTATTTAATGACTGAACACGTAAACCAAGTAAACAGGCTTTAATCCGGTAATCCTATTATTCTCTGTCATGTCAGACTGCTATAAACTCTTAAGTAAAGAAACAAATATCCTCTGATTTGTTTGTTCAACGTGACAAAAAGTAACAACTTCGGCTCTGTGCTGTTTGCTAACAGAGACACTGTGGTGATGTTTGTCTATCAGTTTAACTCTCATTGTTGTATAAATTCATATAGTTGTAGCTGAATTATCCAACCAATAGCCAAAAATAAATGAATTGTGTATGTTACCGTAACTGCATAGTTATGTTTCATTGATTATTAGCGTAAAATTACAGTTTCAAATGTTCCTATATACATATTATTACAGCTGAGGTAATAATTACTGAAAGGTTTTCTTTCAGACAATTTGAAGCTGATACTCTGAACATACCTCGTCCCCACCATACACAGTATAATGGTCCTGACCCGGTTAGCTTTCCTAGGTAGGTTAGCATGGTGACATAGCCAAGTTAAAGAGAGCCAGCTTTGTATCACTGAAAACTCTGACTTAAAAAACAACAGATCCAATTTTCCCTTGAATCTTGTACACCCCTCAGGCTTTTTATTTTGAAGGTTATTTTTGCATTTCTGTCACATTCACTACGGTGACTCTGCCTACTGATTGGATATTTAGTCATGAAGGTGTTTCTTTTCCCAATGTATGGACTCACAGGAACACTTTAGCAGAGTCAATTCGGAGAGAGATATAACGCAAGGTCGCTAGTTCCATGCAAACCAAAAATACTGCAATTCACAAGAGCGTTTTTAACCATGGATGCCGTGACAAGTGATTCAATATTATAGTAAGAATTGTGGCATCCTTAGTAAGCACTTAGAAAACATCTCCCAATGGAATCCAGAATAAAACCAAAACTGATTAAATCTGTTTTCAGCTAGATCCAAAAGGCTCCAACAAAGACAAGACTAAATTAACTTCTATTTTTGAGAAGTCTCTCCATTCACAAGGTTAAGAGCCAGACAGTTAAAAAAAAGCACTTGGCTCACCTCCATCTTTCAATGATGGAACTGTTCCTGGCAGTATAAAAGGAAAAAACACAAGAATAACAAAGAGTTGGAAGCCACACACATTTCAATTAAAAACAAACACTGATAGAGAAAGAACAGCATCCTGTATCTCAGACACAGATTGGATTTTCCTCCTCTATCAATAAACAGTCTACTGCCAAAGGAAAACAAGTATTTACTTTGTGTCTGTTGTTAAGAGTGTCTGACTCACAACACTGAATCACCAAAAACTCTGAACAACTTTTATAGACTAAAATCTTTTCAAAAGAGCTGACAGAGGAGGAAGATGGAGACATGTATAACACTTCAAAATGAAGACAAAGACATGAGGGACATTTTCTAACATTTGTTCTTTGTTATCGCGAGCTGATCCAAGCAGTGAAAACAAAAATAATTCTAGTTCACTTTGAGAAATAACTTCAAGTTTGACATTATAATGATCATATCAAAGTCACAGGCACAGATGCATTCATCAAAATATCTCTTCATATTGCTCAAAAAAGGGTATTCTTCAGCCTCATTTAAACTCATAAAGAGACACTTTAAAATCCAGCAGCAGAGACGGTCAACATCTAAATCACTGGAGGTCTGAGCAGACCACAAGTTCAAAGAAGCTCTGCAGTGAGACGGACATCACAGCTCCCCTCAGAGGAAACAATGACTCAGACTCAGCTTCACCATTCTGCTGTCAGTCACGGGTCGGGAACGTTTGGAGAACAATTACACAATAGATACAAACAGAGAAGAAAAATGATGGCTAGGCTGGAGTACATGACAGCCATAAAATAGGATGAGGAAAGAACAGACAGTAATGTGAGTGTAGAGAGAAGCTGGAGATGGAAAGGGAGGTTTGCCGTCTGAGTGAACTTATGAGTGGAATGTCTTTAAATCTCCCTGAGAAAGGATTTAAAGTGAAAGGCAGTGATGGGGTACTTAAGTATGGATCTCTTTTTCAGCTCTATAAGTTCCCCTCTTTCTA
Organism: Notolabrus celidotus; assembly: GCF_009762535.1. Classification (NCBI taxonomy): domain Eukaryota; kingdom Metazoa; phylum Chordata; class Actinopteri; order Labriformes; family Labridae; genus Notolabrus; species Notolabrus celidotus. The sequence continues at coordinate 8,597,026 of NC_048285.1, forward strand.
CATGAGCTGCGTGACATTTTGTATGAAGTAAGGAAAGATACAAAAATACTTCAGGTTTGCTCTGGTCACAGTCTCTCTGACAACATATCAACAACAACTCCCTCCTCAGACACTGTCTCATATCAACAACCTGTCCCCTGTGTCATTTGCTTTACAGCAAAGCATTCAATAGCTTTGGTTGTGCTGTTACGACAAACACTGTGGAGCACAAAGACACACAAAAAATGGACATCATTTAACGGCCATTGCGGTGTTTATCTTATTCTTTTTTCTCTCTTGCTCTTTAGCTGACTGAAACTGTGACAGAATTTGGAGATCCTTTAGTATATGCTTGCCAGTTTGGAAAACAAAATGCATTCGCTATTTTAGCTAAGATTGTACTGTAACATGAATGTGTGGATCATAATCAGCCAAAATCTAAATTTGGGTTCGAGCACGAAGACTATTTTGATTCCTGATCCATTCGGTCTCTATCTTTATCAATCTTGTCTTTCTTCTCAAATCATTTGAGCATAACTCAACAGGTGTCTTGGTGGAACTGTTTGACTCATGAACTACCTGTATAACCAACACTCCCAGAGTCAGATTGAGCAGCTGATTGTTCACTCTGCTGTTTCTGTCACCATTTCATCACCATCCATTCACAACTGATTTCAAAGTTTCTGTAGTTTAAGTCTGAAAAGCATCATCACAGTAGACATTTGATTACGATTAAATAGGCAGGAGAATATGAGAATCATCCTTCAGCAATCTTCTCTCCTCTCCATACACATATTTCTCATTTCCTGCTCTGTAAAGTCAGCTCCTCTTTATTGTTTACATAGGTTTTCATCCATGTGTTCCACACTCCCCCTGGCATGAACCACACACACTCCATGATACATTGCCAGCACTGAGATTAGTGCCAAAGACAATCTAATAGATCAGATGAAATGGAGGATGCAGACATCATGCTCCTGCTGGGAAAATATATTCTTAGGGGGATATTTATTTCAAGTTAGCACAGAAACTATTTATTAAGTATTATGGACCCTTTTCTCTTGTTTTTTACTGGTGGCACTTTCTTTCTTTTATCTTGTATCTATCTTCCTTTATTGACCAATGGTTGATTGTTATGGCCATCTTGTTTTTATTGATTGAGTTCTTATTGATTGCTCATTTCCTGTTTTATTGTTTTTATTGAGGGTTACCTCTTAAGCACTAAGCACTTTGTCACTTTTGTTTGTCATGTATTGTCTTGTGCTGTTTGTTGTTTTGATGTTAAAAGGAGGCTGACTCACTGCAAACGAAATCTACCTACGGGTAGGAATAAAGTAGCCTTGAACCTTGAAACAAAAATAGAGATGTGCATTGACAATTTTCAACAACCTGTCCCGCGCCACTCACATATCATCAGAGATCAGCAACAAGTGTCACAGTGGAGGTGACAGCCGAACAGCCTCCACGTGTTTGTTCACTTCTCTACTTGTATCCTGAGAGGAGACTCTACTGAAGCTGTCAGCTGGACCATCAGCCTCTGCGGCTGCTCTCTTCTCTGTGTCACACACTGCTCCTGAACATAAAGACGGCTGTCAGATCACTTCGCATACCTTCAGAACTTCACATACCTTAAGAACTCGAGTCAGCAGCAGAGGGGCTGAAGCACAAGAAACATCCACGGTAGCTGCCTTTTCACTCTCATATCCACTGCTTTTTAGTGAAAAACGTCAGGACATGAAATGAAAAGAATGAAACGATCCCTTGCCTTGAAATCCAAAGAAGAAAGCGACGCCTGGGATCCACACGGAGTGTATCCAGAAGGAAATCATGGCGTCCTGTAATCCAGTAGAAAAGCTCCGCACTCTTCCCGACGAAACTCCTTCTCCTTCGGTTAATTTCCAGAAGAGAAAGCGCTGAAAGTGAAGCCGAGCGGAGGAAGAAGTCCCAGTCTGACCGCTGCTGATGAACACAAGAGCCGGAGACTCTTTCACTGCTCCACCTGCTGCTGCACACGGACAGCAGCGACCCCTACAGGCACTCTGTACAACAGAGGAAGAGCCCATGCAATGCATGTGTGTGTTCTCCCTTACGATGTGTGTGGTCAGTCTGTTTATAGAAGTCTCTCACAGCAGGACTTACAGAACTAATCCAATACGGAGAAGAGGAAGACTTTCAGTCATCTCAAAATAGCAATAATAGCAAAGGCCAAATGTCCAAATATATTTCCCCCTCTTTTTTTTTTCTTATACCTGCCTTCAATGCTGATTTATTACAATACAAGTTGGTCCTTGCTTGCTTTATACATATCTCTCACTACATGGAGCTTCCGCCCATGAGACCTGATTGCTCAGACTGACTGTGTTTGGAGGTTTGTTTGTATTCTCCACCTGTTTTCTCTCACACTGCTCATTTTTATTTCAGGCACAGAGGAGATGGATTTTGTTTTCATTATAACTTGCCAGCAGCAAGAGAAACACAGCAAAGGTTGGATGTAATCCCATTGAAAAGTCCAATAAAATATATATCCTGCTTTCAGGGAAAAATAAGACTTGATGTTTTTGGCCCAAATGTACACCTTATTCATATTATTCATATCTGACTGCATGGCTTGTGTGTGTCGGAGTGTGCCTTGTAAAGAGAGCAGATGTAGGCAGTTTAATGGCTCGGTAAAGTCAAGTAGCATACTCTGTCAATCACTCTGAGCCAAATCAGTTAGCACTCTGACCACAGACCATCTCACAGCCAGCTGTGTGAATTACATGCTCAGTGTTAGTGCATCAGAATTCACTGAAATACTAAATGAAATGTGGGCAGAATGAAGCAAGATCAGTTAAACAAACTGCATAAACATGCAAGATGGCTATTTGTAATGAATGGACATGTGTTAGAGAATAATTTCGTATTAGTAAGTGTCATTAATAGCAATGTTCCTAAATATATGCTTGATGAAGACATTAAAGTGAAATGATGCAAGAAAGTAGGTGTAGGTCTATGTATTTTAGTCTACAATGTCAGACAGCTCAGATAGTTTCCTAATCAGACACACCAGCACTGTGGTCAAACGCATCCTCTTGACCCTCCCTCATAAGTGGAAAAAATGCCTTAGTAATTCACAGACTGCATTCCACTCATGACTTATTACATTGCACACTGGGGTCAGAGCCCCTGACCTCTAAGTATCTTAGTTCAATGATAATTTTCCACCCACAGTGTTTCTGTCCTCCAGGCAAACTTTAGATGTCAGGGTGAAAGACTTCAGCTAATGTCAATGAAAATTATCTGTGAGGAAGAGATATGGCGTCAGTCTGTGGAGAAACATTTGTGAGAGACATGACTTATTTCTTAGCCACTGCCATCATCCCAAGTCCAGTGAGTTGATCTATCTCTCATTCAGCACCATGGACAGAGACAGAGCAGCAGCTCAGCTCTGCACACTGCTGCTCTTACATCACTGACACTCTGCCACTGACACTTATTAATGTATGCTATCTGTTTTAACACAGAAATGTATTAGTATTACTGTTAGTTTATTTTCTATCTGCTCACTATTCTGAATTACGTTGGGAATGCTATGCTGGGGACATACATCACTCTTGCAGCATGTTCTTTGACAGAAGCTTCTCTTCACCTGCCAGATCGAAGCTTCAACACAAAAAAATGTTGTTGCCCACAGGCCATTATGTGTGACATTAGAGTTAGTGTCCTCACAGCAGCCCTGACTCCTGCCAGTTGCAGTGAGATGTAAGAAGTCAGAAATTGAAACTTTTCAGCTTGACTTTCCATCCATCAAGTATCAGGATACAGCTCAAAAAACGTCTGTATTGATCTAACTTCTAAACCTGACACCACATTACAAAGAACTCTCTCCACTCTGAGCTGTGACCTGCAGCAGTGGATCATTTACAGTAAAGTTACAGATACTCTGTGGTTCCTGTACTCTGGTGCTAATGACTCTTGGAGCTCTAGTTTCCTCTGCTGTTGTCTCTGTCCTGAATAAAGAGCTCCTCGGTCTATTTCTAGTGACTCCATCCCAGTGGTTTCCATCACATCAGACCCCCAGCTGATTCCCTGTGACTCTGTGGAGCGCTTTGATTTATGACTGTTTGGCTCTCATTACTTCTTTTCTTAGAGGCAAACTGGTATCATAGCAGACAAAGCCTTCGTACAAAGCAAAACCAGCACAGAACTTCAATAAAAAGAAATGTTATAGAAAGCCAAATGTCTATGGAGCAGAGCATCACTTTCTGGTGTTGGTCTCTGTCCATATACCTTGATTTTAACAGAGGTGATCTTGAACACCCAGCCAGGATTTACAGATAAGACTACACCTATAAAAAGTAAATCAATGCAGAGTTGATAGAAAGGCAGTAATTAAGAGAAATGTTCTTTCCACTTCACTACCACCCCATTAAAGCAGTTCCTCTGCTGTAAGAACCACCAGCTGCAGTGTCATGGATGGGGAAGGAAGTGGAAGGAAGATGATTGACAGACAGTTTTAAAGAACAACTTAATAATGTTGAGACAGCTGGTGTAAGTGTTCAACTGTCTGGAACAATAACAACAAATAAAGATTAAACCATACATCAAATGACAAAAAAATCTCACTATGATTTACACAAAGAGATATTTGGCTGACTCTTAAATAAAAGTTTCCTGCCTTTAAATTTGCTAACAGTACATTCAGTCCTATTCACGGACCATGCAATATAATTAAGTATTTATCCGAAGGCAATCTAAATTTACAACTATGTGTTTCTCTCGTGAGTTTGCATTTAACGTGAGTGTAATTGTAGATGAAACATGTGGATGTATGGATCAGTCAGACTCCATGAACAGGCTCAACAGAAAAGCTCAGCTGATCTCCTGAGGATTCTCTGGTTGAGTCTCTGCAGACTTGTTAGCTCGTTCACTTTCTCAAATCCTGTCAGAATAAAAACTCTCTGTAGATGAAAATCACACACCATGTGTCAAGCTGTGTTTTTATATCTGCAACTTTGCACTTCATTTCTTCAAATTCTATCAAATGCTGTCATCATCTCAAAACACTGAAACCATGCAGCAGGTATGCAACATATATTTCAGTCTAAAATAATGTATAACTACTATATATCTAAGATATACTGATACATTAATTTAATTAATCTGACAGCCAATCAGACAGCCCGTTTTTCCATAAAAGAAACATGATTTTAGGACTGCAGTCACTGTTATGTATCACAACATCAGTGCACTAGAGACTACAAAAGTAAACTGGAAAACATTGAAGCAGTGGATAATAATGGGTAACACTGCATCTTAAGTATGCATTCAGCAGTCCAGGTGGAGAAGGGTGGTGAACTCTGCAAAGTGTATAAAGAGCATCACAATAAGAGTCATTATTAACACATTAGGGGAGCAGTGAAGGAGGTTCAGTAGCCGCTGGTGATCACCTGTGACTTCTCATAACAGCAATCAACAAGATTTGCTTCATGCCAATTACATGCTTATTTTTAGCATAATGAAGTCATGTAAGAGGTTTAGAAAAATAAAATATTTCCCTGTTTTCTTCCTCGCAGGCTGCTGGCCAGGTTGATAAATCAAACTTTGCTATTTCCTGTCAGTAAACATGGCTTTCCAGTCTTAGTTGTATTTGCTGTTTGGTTAACTGATGGAGCAAACTGTGTGAACTGACAGAAAAAAAAAGTACCAGTTTACACAACAGGCAGTGAGCCTAAATGAATGGCTGCCTCTAATACGGCAGGTGTTCTCATCGGACGTGCACAGATAGTAAATATGTAACACCTCAATTAATTTTCTTGTAAAATTTCAAATAACTCACTCCATCTGCACAGAAGAGCAGAGTGCTGTGGAGTCATGCTCCCTGATCCATCCTGTCTGTTACTCACATCCTGTAAGACCTTCTGCCTGTCAATAACTCCTCCATCATGAATGATTAGATCTCCTCTCTAAGACAGAAGCTGCAGTCAGCTAGATGCTAATTCAATAGCTTGTGTGTATGAACAAAATGCTGAGTGACACATACTATTAAACACTACCACATACTACTACAGATTAAATCCAAGGCTAAGCTGTTGTGATGATAAAACTAGCAAATTAAGAGGACCACATGAGACAAATAGATAATATGCATTTACAGCATCCGATAAACAGCAAATATACCATATGTGGCTGAAATACATCAAAGGTTTGACTGTTTAACTGGCATTGTTGTTCAGATGGCTTCATGAAAGGAATAGACTCTTCTGTTATTGTGCCGAGGAGATATTTGAAGGTCAGTGTGTGTGGGAGGGTCCGAATATTGACAGGACAAAAGAGAGCAGGTCTAGTCTTCTGGCTCTGACAGAAGACAAGCAGAGAGGAAGGACAGCTGTCAGGGTTTGGATAAGATAAAGGAGAACATGGGCAGATATAAGAGAAGACAGGACCAAGGACTGGACACTGAGGGGAAACATCATCTTTTTGGTTTACGATGAGAACAAACATAGACTCCAGAGAATTTCCATTATGTGAGGATATAACTGAAGACTGAAGGGTACTTGCCCACCTACGTGGCATGTATGTAGAACTGCTTTGTTGTATTAAGGGAATATGATATTTCGTAATACATATGTCCTTGGCACTGGCAGGACAGTAATCTAAACAAGTCTCACCAGTCTACCCTCTCATTTCTATTCCCTCTGTACCCTCTGTTAATAGTTGTGTCTGCTCTTGTACACCTTACATGATGGAACACAGTGCTTATACAGTACCCTGTAAACTCACAGAGTGCCCAGTAGTACATAATCTCTATGCAACATAGGAAACAGTTCAGCAGACAAGCAGATCTGTTCTGCCACAGCTGAGAGCATATAAAGTGCTGCAAATATTCACCATGAAGAGGTATAAGGTAATCTCTGCAACAGATGTATTTCAGTCAGCCATTTCAGTTCTGCTATATACACAGTGCTTAACATGGGAAAAACACCCACATAAACACTTCAAGTGAACAGATCCTGTCTCTGTAATATCACTTCAGTCCTGGCTATGATAAAAACATGTGTGGTCATTTCAGCCTCAGGGTTTCTGTATAAAATATGAACACTAAATATTTTTGGCAGCATAATGACAAAGCCGTATCTCTGGACTTTATTTCACAATGGAGTCACCATTTATAGTGGATCACCTGTAGCTGGAAATGCAGATCATGTGAAAGTTTGAACAGAAGGCTACAGTGAACAAATTGTTTCAAAGCTATATCTTTCATTGACATTCACTTATAGGCAATGTGTCTTGCCCTTTCTTTTGGAAAGCATTTTTCTTCTTGCAGGCTACATTTCCCTTCTATAGATTCTCCTGAAAGGAAGTGACACAGATGTCATCTTGAGGTATACATTGCCTCCACATCATGTCAGATTATTGTGCCAACAGCCTCTCAGCATTTCGGTTTGCATTATAGCTTTTTTGTTCATGTTGGATGATTGCAATTTTAATGCCACTCCATGTCACTGGATTGATTGAAGCAGTAAAGACTTGTACTCATTATACAAACAAAATATTCAAGCAGGGCCTGGATTTAACAGTTGAATCGGAAGAGCAAATACGTTCCTATATCTCTCTCTATGTTGTACAGTAAATGTAGCTAGTTTTTTTTTTTCAGAGAACAAGCCGAGGAGTCATTGAAGACATCACTAACGAGCGGGCTCCATTCAGACGCATCAGGTCCTGGATCCTGCTGTAGTTCTCACCGACACTCAGAGGAGCTGAGCCCTCGTTAACTTAATTACTTACACCTGTACTTTCCTGCCCTAACTAGAAAAATAGAAACTGAACCACATTAACCCTTCTATTTTGTTGAATCTTGAAAATTGTCATTTAGAGCTACTAGTTTATGAACAAAGACCAGGAAAAGCTCTCCCAGGAAGGGTGTCATTTTTTGATATTATCATTTATTTATTCATTTCTCTTTTAAGATTAAGGTTTTGGGCAGGATTATCTGCTTGTGCATGCGCTTGTTGTGTCGACAGAAATGAAAGGAAGCCTGGTAGTGAATGATTTCAATCGAGTTTATGTCAATCAACTATGACTGTAATCATTCAGCAACGGTCTATCACATGGCTGTTATCAGCTGCCATTGAGGGGTCTGATATGGGTTTGCAGCCCATTTAGATGACTTAGGTTGCTGTTATCAATCTAAGGTGGAATGACCTATGTTTACATTATGGTAGGGACACCTGTTAAGCATAAATATTGTGAAACATGCAAAGAGAGGCCAGAACAATACCAGGAGAACAACCAAAATGAGTAAGTTAGTCAGCATCAGGAGGTAGTTTGATCAGCATGGGCCAGACACTCAGAGGTCTTTAAACAAGGACACTGTAGCCCAGGTGAGAATAAAAGGTTTGATGACTTTGATTGAGGTAGGGTTGCTATTATTTAACATGACTCACTTCATTTATAATTTGCCTGAGATGTAACATTTTAATCTTCACAAGCACCTTTGTCTTTAAACCTACAGTATCTACGGTAAGTACTATTGGAGCCTCCACATTGTCAAAATGTACACATTTTAAAACAGAAATTTCACTCTGACTACAAAGGTTATTAACTAAATGTCTGACCTCTCACTCTGAATGTGTTTAATAACAGATGATTATGCACTTTCTGGCCAACCAGTAGAGCAAAGAATTTGAAATATCAACCTTTTAAGTCCCTTTGTTACAGTTAATATATAGAAATAAAGCAATTTGTACATGCAAAGTAGTTTTCCATGGTCAGGCACAATGAAAATGGGATTGAGATGGGACTCATTTTAAAACTAGCTAATAACTATCAGCTGCAATCTACACGATAAAATATAGGTTCTAAATATTTTATGGGTAAGTATTTAAAGAAACAAAACAAAACATGCAGCCTATGGGACACATCAGCAGTCTTATGAATATTAATTAGAAACAAACAGCTAAAGGGAAGTATACAAGACGGACTACAAATCCCATAACAGGGAGCTGGCTGGAATTCAGCAGTGCACACCCAGCAAAAGTGTAGCAAACAACAGGGAGGTGTAAAAAATGCCTTGATGCAAAAATAGGTCCACTGCTGGCAACAGTTCTCTGCTGGGCGGTCTTTTCTTTGGTGATTGTGCTGCACATATCTGTCTGGGAGAAGAGGATCATTGCATGATCGAGACGGGAGAGGAGGAAGAGGAGGGTGGGATAATGATTCAGTTCAAACCATCATCTCATTCAGAGGCAAATTCAGTGTGTTTTGCATGAAGATAGACCACAAAGAAAAGGATTAAACATAATATACATAAAATATTCAGCCCTTGATTCATCCACAGAAACTGGGATTCATATAAGATGTTTCTTAAACAGCAGAACGCAGAGACAGAGCTATTGTTTCTTTCAGCCTTTATTTTGATAAAAAAGCAACAGGAAATTAGGGGAGAGAGGGGCAATGACATGCACCTAATTATGCCTGAACTAGGGATCAATCCAGTGTAACAAGGACTGCAGCCTCTGTCCACGGGATGTCTGCTCTCCCAACAGAGCTAAATCAGTACCCTGAGACAAAGCTATTCTAAACCAAGGAGACAGCAATCTAAAGGTTCTAAAAGTACTATTAAATGTGGTCCACACATGACATTATCTGACCATCTGTCACAGGAGCTGCAGAATAAACTGAAACAGAAACTTTGGCAGTCTGCACTTCATCTGTGAAACAGGCCTGTGTGAGATGACCTGAGGGACCTGTGTGTCACCGAGCAGGTCTGAGAGGTGACATGGAAAGAGGGCTTTTAGTGCTTCATAAACAAGGAGCAAAGCCTTGGAATCAATTTTTAAATCCCACAGAAGCCAAAGTGATCTAAAAAGTAGTTTCATTCCATCTCTCCCCAAACACTTCAGAAGTCCTGAGCAGCCAAACTGTCCTTACTGTTTTACAGACTGAACACAGTGTCATTGTAACTATCTGGTTGGAATTTTTCTTTTTGTTTTAAACTAGAACCAGCGCTCATTTCAAATCACTCCTCCTTGGTGGCAACATGGAGCCCTGCTGCCCTAAGGACAACATTGATCTGCAGGAAAACTTCAATGTCTCAGGAAAGATGCATTTTTAAAGCCTCTACTCTTTTCTCAAAGTTCCACAGATTGGACAAGAATGCTGTAAAATTGCAGAAAAAGAGAAGGTTACAACTTTTATGTGTCAAGAGTTCTCAGAGTCTCCACTGTGCTTGTGAAAACAATAATCTAATACATTATCCCCTTGTTCACGACCCTCCTCTTCAGAACCAGTGTCAGAGTCCCTCTCCCCCGACCAAAGACTTACCAGGGGATGATTTTGGTACAATAGAATAGTAGGAGGGCTGGATTTTTCCCCAGAAACAACATTAATGGGTCTTATAAATACACAGAATTATTTTGGCTGACATTCTAAAGTTTGCTTGCCAGTTGTACTCTAAAAACCTAGAAAAAAAGAACTGGCCTTGCATTGATCATCTTTAAACAAGCAGCTGAAAAAGATTTACTTCACAGTGTTTATGAGAAACTTTAAAAAGGAAAAGATGCTGAGGTGCATTTCCAGGCTATAAAGTCCCTATCAGTAACAAGCTGTAGGGAAGCATTTTAGTTTATTCTCTGGACATTTTTCTTAAACTTTTGGTGCTTTGGGCTTTTTATTGTTTGTTTTGTTTTCTTCTTTTGATCTGTCTCTTTTATCTCACTTTATCTTTCTCTTTTTACTCATCCTGTCCTCCACTGATGCCTTATCTTATCAAGTGTGAACTCCATTTCCTCCCCAACACTCAACAACACTTTCTGCAATGAATAAAGATCTGGACATTATGAATTCTTTAAAATCCTCAGACATATTTTCACACTTTGTTTCATTCTGTCTTTTTCTCACATCAAACCATCTTTCACTCTGTGTCTCTCTCTCTCGGCTCCTCTGTGCCAGGTTGGCATATTAAACCTCCATCACTGTCTGTGCCAGTCTTGTATCTCTCCTCTGGGACAGGTTATGTCTCTCTGCTCCCTCACTGTTCCCGCTCTGGCCTCTGCTGCTGTGACAGGCGGCTCCTTGTCCTTGTCCGTGTCTCGAGGCTGTTAATGTCAGTTGGATCAGTGGTGCTGATTTTTATGCCAGCCAGCTGAGTAACCTTTGGCGATGTGTCTGTGTGTGATCGTGTATCTGTGTCAGTGTGGGACCTTGGCAGGGACTAACCAAACAGATCCTATACTTTAGACTCACAACTCAAGGAGGCTAATTTGCTATAGAGCAGTCATCAGAAGGAATTAACACAAATGCAGTCACATAATGCAAAAACACTAGGTCCCCCCTTGTTTTTTTTTTTTGCACCTTTTCTGTTTTCACAAAAAAAAAGGGTGACTTTCTGGAGTCCAGAGAAAGGAGCCAACATTAAGAGGCAGCAGATGGTTCACAGTGAGACTCCTGTCCTTTTAATTCTGCATGGGGGTTGATAAACACACACACACACACAAGCACACACACACCCTTGTCGCAGTGCTTTTTTTCTTGACGACAAGCAGCTTTTTGGAAATGCTGAATTGTAGACTAATGTCAGCTTCAATAATTAAAAAAAACACATTCCTATCTTATGTCCTCCAGGTGGGGTAAAAGTAAAATATATAAGTGAACTTATTAGCCGAACAAATACATCCCTCCTTCAGTGCTCCATCAGAAGCTCTACCTAAATTCAAGAAAGGTGAAATACCAGGTAAACCATCATAATGACTTGGTAACACTGTGGAATTTCAACTCACCTGCTGGCTCAGGTTAAGTTGCCCTCAGCAGGTGAGTTGAGGGCAAGCAACTGTCATCACTTTCACACTGAAACTCTCTTCCTCCATGGTGAGGATGTGTGAGAGGGAAAGAAGTTCAGCAGGCTTAGAGGTCAATGTACTCCCATGACATTTATGCAAAGGGTTGAAACATAGCCTTCATTACACCCTCTTTTGTTGTGACGATGTAGTTCAAAAGGTATAACAATTTAAACAAAAGTCTGTCCTGTGCACCATACACTGAAGTCTCTTCTGAAACCAAAACATGCCAGCACGACCCTCATCATCACAACAGCAGAGCCTGTCTGCATCTATAGCAAAGCACACGATGTAGCTGTGTGTGAGAGTGGGGGAGAGAGCGAGTGGTTGTTTTGGTTTATGTTCTCAGTATGAGCCTAATTGAAGAATAATTCACAGTATGATTCGAGTGCTGTGCGTAATTCACAACCTCCCTGACAGGAGAGAGAGGAACAAACAATAAAACCTGCAGCTTCCTAAGTGCTGTTTGAAAAGGCTTCTCTGAAAGTTGGTTGTTTGTCTTTTTTCCTTTGCAGAAGTTATTTACATCACTGATTTGTCTTTTAATATATCACATATTTCAAACATTGCTCAGTTTCTTCATCTGAAGAATCACTTCCTCTCCTCAGCACTGCTAAAGTGTACAGGATGTTCAAATCGGTCCAGCTGTTTCATTTAGTAGACAAATTAGAGCTGTAGTCCAGCTGTCTGTGTCAGTTAGTCTGCAGAGTCCTGCAGCACAGCAGTCTGAGAAACTCAGGAAATGAAGAGAGGCTGGACTGTTCAGGAGAAATAAGAGCTCCTGGGAGAGTTCAGCTGTTTGTTCAAGATGCTTCCACTCCACTGTCAGTGTATAATAAGGTCATAAGTCCTTCTGGAGGGCAATGACCCCTCACATGAGAGACTCATGAAACCATTACAGAGTTAGAGAAAGATGTTCACTAGAGAGATCATTACTTTAGCTGAGACAGACAGACAGACAGACAGACAGACAGACAGACAGACAGACAGACAGACAGACAGACAGACAGACAGACAGACAGACAGACAGACAGACAGACAGCTGTCACTGCTGGGCAGAACATGTTTTTCCAGTAAAATACTTCTTTATAGTACTTCTTAATTTCTGTGATGATGGAGGATTGATGTTTCCATCTGTGAGCTCTGAGGAACCATACAGCTCAAGCTGAGCAGATAAGCCTGCAGGGAGCTGAGATGACACCAGCTGAAGATAAACAGCTTAGCCTTCCTAAAGTCTCCGATTATAAAGCTGCTTTGAATAAGAATCACATTATCTGTTTATGCAAGGAGAGAAGTTTCAACAAAAGCAACACATTTTCAGAGCACCAGACTCTTCTGACAGAGGCTCAACATCAGGTGTAAGACTAAACACTAAACAAAGAGTATAACTACCAATGATGTTGTGATAAATGTGTCTTGATACAATTATTGATTAACTTTCTTTATCCATTAACATTTGCAAACTCATCTGTCCTTGTTAGCCGCCTTGCTCCTCACTGTGTTTGTTGCTGCAATGCTCTTTGTTCTTCATCACCATCAACTGTAGATCATCTTATAAGAGGGAAACACTGAAGAAAAGTGGGTATGTTGACTTCTATGTGCTGTTTGTGCATTAACAAAGCCGCACTGATGCTACAGCTCTAAACTAGAGCAACAAGTACCTTCTGCTAATTTTAGCTTCATAATGAAGACACACTCCTGAAACTGTAAACAAACTTTTACTGTTGTCTACCATAAATAATATAGTACTGCCGATCCAGACTAATTTTGGATTAATATGAACTTGTATTCATGTAGTGTTCATGTAATGCCTACATCTTATGCCTCTGTGTATGTGGCTGTGTATTAAAATAAAGAGGTTAGCATACACTGATATGTGCATAATAAACAGCAAGTAATCCCAAATATCTGCTGCAGGGACAGGATTTACATTCTCTCTGACCTGAAGCTTCTTCCTCTTGTTTCATATCCAGCCTGTGGAAGCTCATCATGGATCCATACAGAACCTTCTGTGTTTACATTCTGACTCTCACTTTTTGATAAGCCCCAGGTTTTATTCTTTGAATCTACGACTGAGACCGATATGATTACATTATTCCCAGCCTCTGATCATTTATCTTCACAGCACTGTATATCTATTTAAATGTAAATGATCTGTGTCTGAGGTGAGGATTAGTTACAGAAATGCCCTGTAACACTTTGGAAACATGAGTCAGAGACAGAAAGTTTTAGTTCCCTCAAGCAAACAAACTATACTTTCCCATGTTTTAGTTTCTCTCCGAATCTCTCTTCTTCACTGTCACTGAGTGTTTCTAATTTTCCCATTAAATGTGGAAGTAACTGAAGTGAGCAGGACAGAGCTTATTTCTGGTCAAAGACAACGGTAGGCTGCACATTTTACACCTGGGTCTTTAGTCCTAAACCACTGCATTATAAACTCCTCTGAATCTAAACAAGAGGGAAAAATATTACATCAATCTTTGAACTTTTCATGCTATGATGTGCTGTTAGCTAGTTTCACAACAGTTAGCGGTGCCCACCAACCAAGTAAGCAACAACAAAATCCTCAAGTACCTGGCAAGGCAAGCTGGAGGGCTCTGACATATTGGGGCTGTTCCAAAACATGAAGGCTGAGAATCTTACCAGCTGAAGACTATGAAAACTATCTCATTCACTTATACTGCAAAAGGGTTTATCCAAAGGTCTGAAGGCCTTTGTGCAGATTTTGACCAAGACACAACAAAGGGGTGAATTCTGATTGGATGACAGCTCTACTTAAATCAAGCTGCACTGGGAGCAGCACAACAAGGGGAGAGGTTAGCTATGAAAGTAACAAGCTAATGGGAACAATCCTGTTTAATATTATTAAGAAGATGTATGAAATTAACCAATATAATTTTGGGGCTCTGACAGTGTATAACCAGCAGATAAGGCCTTGCTAGCCCTGATGGTCCACTACTGTTCAAAGACATGACACCTGTAGATGGAGAGACCAATGTATCAGTGCAACAGAAACAAAAATCAGTGTCTTAGCAAGCACTGAGGAAAGGGAAGGACATATATTCTATTTGTACTTCTCTCTGAACGCAAACAGACATGAGGAAAAACAGGAAAAAAGACATCTCTCCAGGATTTCAGGGAAGTGTTTACACTATAAAACTCCTCTACACTCTTGTTTATCACTTATATCAACAGCAGTTAGCGCGGACACTTCTTGGCCCTGTCCTCCATTTCTCTTCTCTCCTTTTTCCCTGCCAGTATTCTCAGTGACAAAGCGGAAAAATAAATGGGCAGATTGTCTTTTCTCGGTAAATACCAGCTGCATAAAAACCAGGCTGTAGGTAAAGCCTATTGAGCTCGGCACAGCCTGTGTTGAATGAACTGTGGAGGCTTTCAGTTCATGAGAGCAGCAGATTAACCGAGGAGGTTGTTCAGAGGGGAGCTGATCATTTCAATTTTCCACAACCTCTGTCACTTTACACATAAGCTGCTTTCTGTTTGCATTGATGTTTGCTCTCCTCTATAGGAGGATTTTCAGCTCTATGTCACTTCCTGTGTATCTCTGTTGGGTCTTTAATCCATGTATCTTTGAATTTTGAACAAATAGTGGGCTGTGATGAGGCTGAATCTTTCTGACCTCCCTCTCATTGTTAGTGCACGCTCATACCACTGCATTGATTTCTTTTATACAGCCTCCACATGGTATACATTACAAAAACATGAGTCTCCCACGTGATGTGTGAGTGATTGTGTGTGTCTCAAAAAGCTGCATTATAGGGATGTCTAGGAAAAGTTACTGCTGGTTGGATTGACAGACGCTCCAGGTGAACTAGATGCGTTTCTGATCCAGTAACTATGCATATTTAATTTAAAATACTTTGCAGAGGGACTCTCACTGGATGATGTAATTATAAGGATTATTATGATGCACCTAAAAACTGTCTGCTGTGGGATGGAAGTTCAAATCAAACCTTATGGCAAACGTTTAGACTTCTGGACTCTTTTGCAAACAGTCAGAGAGTATGGAATAGAAATAAAAGAAAGCGTTTCAGGGCTGAACCAATTTTTCCTTGACCTCCTTTCACTTTCTTTTTTCTTCACACCTGTACTTTAAGCCACTGCAAGTTGGGCTACAGGTTGCATTCCAGCAATCTTTCGTTCAGATACATAATCACCTTTCTTGTCTGTAGGTATGTGTGCAAGCCAGTATGTGTAGTAGGTAAAGAAATAAAAAAATTCCTGCTTCAGGTCATTATATATTCTTGGTCACATGTCCCAGCTGTGACGGCCCTCCCACTGGCATAGAGCCTGCTGGTTTGTTTCCTTTTGCTGGTTCTGTTTGTCTCCCTGCAGGTCGCTGGTGGGTGGAGTTTCGACGCACCTGGGAGTATTTGGCCAGTCTCCCATGTGTGTATATAATCCCAGCTGTTAACTCCCTCTCCCCCTCTCTCATCCTTGCCAGGATACTATGTGGCAACATGGTTTTGTTTGGCTTGCTTCAGCCATGTCTGTAGCTTATTTTACCCTAACAACATGCTGTACACATCATTACACTCACCCAACAACTGAAACACTGACACAATGATTTTATTGACGCACACCTCATCATCTTCATTTAGTTGACTGTGTATTTCTGTTTTGTCATGTCTTGTGAGCCAGGTCATAACACAGCCTTTTCAGTTATCAATTTGCATTTCGTTAAATTCAACACAATATAACAGATAAGTCCTCTGTTTTGGAACTTTCTTACTGGTGTGAAGAAGTAGAGCCATGATACAGAAAGTAATAATTCACAAAGGATCATGAGACCAGTTTTAACTTTTCATTCAGCTCATTTTCAAATCCAGACAGCTGCTCTGTTGTTTTGCCAGATGAGATGTTCCTTTAAGGATTGTTGCTGCAGAATGCAAAAAAATAAGACTCTGTGTCAGTCTTCAACAACAACAGACTGAGTACATTTGTAAAGACCAGTCTGGACATAACTGAAACTGAAATTTCAGTAGTGTCACATGTGTGCAGTGTGGATTTTAAGGTGAGAGATTTTTCCAAACTGAAACTGAGATCTGCAGTTTATTACATACTTTTAGACGACTTTACCTTTCCAGTATTTACCTTTAAACAAAACTAATGGAGACATCAAGATAACCTAATACACTGTGGCACTTGAGAACAGACAAACTTGACTCAAACTCTTCATCAGGTTACTGAAGGTTAATAAAGTGTTGAAAGAGATCCATCAGGTAGAATGAATAATTACACGATCACTAAATTTCCAATGTATCCGTTTCGCATCGTGAGCTGGGTCAAAAAACAACAAGAGATTTCCAATCACCAACGGACACATTACGGCAGTCTTTGCCTCCAGCAGAAGTGGAGTTGCCACATGAAGCTTCAGAGTATTGATGTCTAAAGTGAAATATTCAAGTGAAACTCTCCTGTGTTCTGATATCCAGCTGAACTCGCAGTGGGAGAAAATAATGAAACAACACAAGCTGAATACATTGCAGCTCATGTCATGTGGAGAGAAGTTCATACCACGGAGAGGTGAGGTGAAGATGTGTTCCAACATTGAAAACATTTTTGTTTGCAAGAAATTTGTAAAGTTTTTTTAAGCAGATTCATGAAAAAGTTCTACTTCTTTTTTTTTTTTGAAAAAACTTGTATTTATTTATTTATAGAGGGTCTCAGAGAGAATAAGGCCTTTAAAAAAACAGGTATTCCAGAACAATAGCAGCCTCAATATAACTGCATATTATGTATTGGTAATGTGTCAAGTCTACCTTTATAATTATTGAACCTCATTGTCACGAGAGGAAAAAGCGTCTTCTATCACCACTTTGAATTGTCTTTTTTTCTTTCTGGACGGGGATGTGATGCAACACAGCTGCATCACCTTTCAAATCTTTGATCACTGGTTGCTGTGAGGTTGAATCGCTGGCACACAGAAAGACGTCAGACTCAGGGGAGCTCAGCCTTTACATCACTTCACCTGTTTAAAGCTGCAGTCAGGGGGAGAAGACAAGGACACTTTTATCCTCCATGTTAGGATGTAAAGCAGGACTTCTATCACCCCAATGTCTGACACACTGATCCTACTTTACTTTCAGTCAGCGTTGGACCGCATGCACCGACTTTCAGTCCTGAGTCCGTCAGATGAAATATGTAACAGCAAGAAACACAACACAGGTCAAAGGTTTAAATCGAGTTGTTTAGATAAACAGATGGCTGTCTGGCTGCACTGCATGCTGAAGGTGAATGTAGGGGGAGGGGAGCCCTGGAAGTTCGAATTCAGGAGCAAAACAACGTTCGGGAGGATTGAGGAAAATGGAAACTCGCCAACAACAAAGGTTAACTTGAGGCGGGAAGAAAAAAAACACTCAAACAACTTCAGTACATGCAAACATTAAAAACCTATTTCATACAGCTTATTGATACTAATGAGTCTTATTCAAGTATGATCATAGAGAAACCACGACATACCACAGAGAGAAACATCATTTTCTTAATCAGCTTTTTTTTTCATAATTTGAACTAGAGACCCTGAACCTCTCATATCCAGTGCAAAAGATAAGATTCTGACATAAGGAATCCTTTCAATTCAACTCTGCTAGGTTGTCGGTTATCTTAAACATCTTACTTCTTGGTCATGTCTAACCAATTTATTAAAATGTATTACTATTCCTTTAAACGGTTTAGGCCCATCACAAAATAATGAATGCAAACAAGCAGTCAGCGGGAACCTCAGGTATTCAATAAATGTATTCCTCTAAGTGTTCATAATGATGGTTTTAACATTAGAATAAAAACTATAGTAACACCAGATAAGGGTTAGCATTTTTCCCTCCATGTAATCCATGATCAACATGTGCTATCCCACTGGAGTCACTTGGTTATGGTCTGTCGGCAGGTAAATACAGCTTATTATTGTCAGATCAGATGTAAGTAAGGCTGAAGAATGATCTAATAAAAAGTGTTGGAAAATAAATTTCTTTTTTTTTTAAGTTGTCCTTACAGCAGAAATGTTAAACTGTGACCAAAGCATTAACTAAAGTAAGACAGATACTTTCATGTATGTCAATACCTCACTCTCTCTCCTGGTTTCATTCTCTGTCCACTCCCCTCTCCTCTCTAAATTTAAGGTGTAAAGAAAGCCAAAAATATAACTTTAAAAAAAGAAGAAAAAAAGTGACCTCTATAGAGTGAGAGTACGAGAGAATGCTGTTGGTGATACATTTACAGATAGTTTGTTGGGCTATCACTATAGGGGCCTATGGGAGTGTTACACCCTCAAAGTGAGACTTGTGGCTTGTCCATCGCTCAAAGATGGCACATTTCTACCTCCTCACACCAACAGAGACTGTGCAGGAGAGGGCTTCATTACATTCGCCAGCACTCCTTACATATTGATGTCTCATATGTCAAAGCCATTATGCTGCTTTCAGTGTCCTTGTGACAACACACAAATATGAAAATATGTAAGGCTTTCTGGGTAATTAGTTTGCAGAGGGTGAACAATAAGAGAGTCAGAGCCAACTGATGTTACATCTCTGTAAACCTCTCCAAGTGTGAAATCTAATCGTCTCCAAAGAGGGACAACTGCTTGGAATCAATAAGCAGGGAAATATTGATTCACGCTGATGCTGCAGGGCTGCTTCTAGGTGACACTGCATTACTTGTATGAATGGTGTTTAGAGCTGAGCTGGTGGTTATTTACCAGTCCTTATTTTCATACAGAGAGCTGTAAAACAAAGCTACAGTGACACTCTATGGCTGTTTTACATCAGTTAGAAAGTGAGCTTTGAACAGCTGTCAGGGAAATCTGCACAAGACTTTGTGGATAATTAAACATTCAGAGTGATTTATAAATCCTATTTCAGTATTTTGCATATCAGTAGGTGCCATAAACCCGGTACTGTAAACACATTAGGTTAATGTGATTTAAAATGTAAAATATCACGCATATCAGGAGATTGTTTATTTTCTATCCCTGATTATGATGGCAGAAACAGCAAATTAAGAACTCAGATGAATCTTAATTACAGACCAACAAGAGTGACTTAGTAACAGTTGACATTGATCGTTTTTCTGCAGTAAGTCTTTACTGTGGAAATAAAAATTAACTTCCCTTTATCATCTCTCCTCAATTTTGCAAAACACAGTTTAGGTAGAGAATGAGGAGACTGAAATGTGTCTATACTGCATTTTAGGTTATTCCCACAAAACCACAGTGACCGCTTAGAAAGACACCAGACCTCTTCAAACCCTTCTCTAAAAATCTTTAAGGTAATCAGGAAGATGAAGTCATTTTACCCCGACTGAAGTCCCCTAACAGTTTTACATTAAATACCTCTAAAAGGAAACACTCAGGAGGTACAGTTCAATATGTGAGCTATTCCACAGCTGCGTAATAGATGCAGGAGTGCTTCAAACTCCTCAAGCTGTGTCTCAGCTTGATGTCGCCTTGCTCTACACACCCATTTGTAATTCAAAACACATCCTGTAAATAATGTGTGATAATAAAGTCAAAGTCACAGCACACTCCTAAACCCACCCCCTTCTAATCCTGCTGATTAGGTGACTAATTCATGAGTGATTACTCTAAATTTCTTGGCGTCAGACACTATTATTAACTTCTGTAACAAAATAATGAAGTGTGTACATTAACTGTGGAAAAACACTACCACAAACTGTGCCTTCCCATATATTTACACCTCTCTCCAATGTGAGAAGCAAAAACAGACTCAGTTTGAGCGAGAGGGCAAACAGCAAAACCCGCTCACCTAAAATAAACCATCTTCCAATCATTATTTCTCGCTATCATCTCTGCAGGGTGAAAAACAATAACACTGACATTCCACGAGCATTCCTTCAATGTATGACTAACAATGAGCTAACGAGTCAGATACTGCCAATGCAGATGCTGACGACTGCTGATAATTGCTAATAAACTTGCTGTGCAGTCGTTTTAAAGTGGTTGTAGAATTAACTGCAGAGCAATCTATAATGACTATCTGATACTTCATTAAAAAAGGAAGAAACACAACGATGAGATGACAGGCACTCAGAGTCAGGACTATTCTAAATCTAGATACTGAATGAGTCAAGATATCAGCTGGCAAACAACATGTAGCATTCAGCTGTCAGTCCAAGTGGCCCAAAATAAAGCTTATATTAAAGCCATATATTTAAACATCAGGCAGTCAATTGCCCATGTGTAAGTGTGGAAAAGTACAGGATCAGCTCTGGGAAATGTGAGGGTAAAGTAGTTCTACCAAAGCTGTCAATATTAAAGCTTGAACTGTCAAACTGTGGATCCAGCCTGACTCAGGCAGAATGATGAAACATGCCTGAAGAGGGGAACAGAAATCTCTCTGGGATTCAAGACAGATACTGCAGAGAAAGCTGTATGTGAGAGTGTTATTTTTACATTTAACAATCCTAAATATTGTTGGTGTTTTGAGAACACATTGAAAACTATATTATTATTTGTATTTTCTCAGTTTTATATACCAAAAATGATATTGTTCATGTCATTGTGATTTTGTACGAGTAACACTACATTTGATACAAACCAATCAATTATCACTTAATGCTCCTCCAGTGGGTCTGAGAATTGAAGCAGCAGCTCATTTTCAGATGCGTTTCTTACGGAGATGAAATCTGTGTGGAGAGGAGGCTGTAGTTGATCATTAAGTCTGTAATGAATATGGCAGGACATTTAGTTACTGATGTTTTTAACTAGTGTGTTCATGATCATTATTTTACTTTTAGTATCCCCCTGTGGAGCCTCACCAAAGAAGATACGGTACAGGTGCACTATTTGGTAAAGTTAATACTCTCCTGTTTCACACAACTAATTTGTGTCAGACTCAGAGGAGAGGGCGGTGTGTTCATTATTAAGTGTTAGCAGCAACACAAAAGGAGAAAGGACAGGTTTTGTGGGGTCATCAAGTAAATGATGAAACTCTCACTACTCACTAAAACTCTGCACTGACCTCTGACTTCACATGCCCCTCAATGTAACTTCAAATTTTCAGTAGCGTCAACACATTGAATATTTAAAGAGACAGAGCAGTTTGCAGAACATCACAAAACTATCATCAGTTAGAGCTCCAAGCAACACGTTTCCATTCTATGCCGATATTCAGAAAACTGCTTGCAAAGACTTGTTACATTGTTGGCAGATGACAGCTTCATATATTGGATTTTTTTTGTTCTGTATCACAGATGATGAAAACATTTCATTGCCATCCTTCCTGAGTCAGAAAATTCATATTCAGCTTTCACACAGTCCACTCACCTCTTCAAGTGAACACAAGGTTCAGAGCTCCTGACCTCTGGGTGTCTCATTCATATTAAATATCCAGCCCACAGTGTTTCTGCACTCTAAGACTCAGCTGTCAGCAAAAACATTTAGCTCATGATTTACACATTTTCTTTTCATGTTTTGAATGTATGAGTGGTGCAGATTTAGACCTCTGATTCTCCATGTATAACTTCAGAACCTCTCATCGCCCTTAAAGGTACTGTGTGTAGAATTGAGCTGTATTTAACAGAACGGACTTGGTAGAAATGGAATGTAACATTCATAATATGTTTGAATTACCACTTGAAAATAAAAATTGTTTTGTTTTTGTAAACTTAGAATGAGCCTGTTATATTTACATATAGAGCAGGTTCCTTTCCATGGAGGCTGCTGTCTTGCAATGCTGTGTTTATCTACAGAAGCACAAAGACAGACACCTTAGGTGTTTTTGCACTCAGCTGAAAATCAAGACAAAGAAGAAGAGGAACAGAGCAGGGGTTTTTTTCCGGCAAAGGATTATATAGTATATTGATCAATGATTTTGATTTCAAAAACTTGATATTTGCAGGATCATACTTGTTCTGCATCACAGAAGCATCATTTCCTTGACAACCACCATCATTTCACAGACGAGAGGGAGGAGTAATATCGCTAAATATTCCCATTTCCTCAATTGTTAGAATCCATCTATCCATCTATCCATCTATCTATCTATCTATCTATTAGCTGCTTGCTACAACACTGCCAAGTATACATGACAGATGACAAAAAGAGAAAAGAAACAATGCAATTTAGATAGCAAGAACAAAACAAGACTGTTCTGCTTTGGACATCACTATGCTCATTGGTACGTACGGTTAACAATGCGAGTACAAATCATACTCTGAAGTTAAACGTTGCTGTCAATCACAGCTGTGTTACAGACCGTACTCGGATGATTGATAGATACAGAAAACTGTCTTGTGGCTCATTCAAAATCATACATTCTGGAAATGTAAACCATAGTAGTCTAAGTGGTGCCTGGATACCTCCAGGAATTCTAAAAGAGGACCCAGGGGTTTGCAGAAATCTTACTATGACCACAGCCAATGAAATCCTAAATGAAGTATCAAAATACCAACTAGATACAAATGTTAGAGGACTGATTATCAGCTGATTGGCTCAGCTCCTAAAGCTAACAGGTTGACTGAAGTCAGTTTGAAATGTACAGCCTTTTCTCCCAGCAGCCAGAGGGGACCAACACTTATCTCACCTCTGATATCTTACATTGTTAAGACCCAATTGTGTCGCAGCAGAGCCAGCACTCACAAACACTTTCAGACACAGTAACAGGGAGGCCCACATAAAGCTGCGTGAACACAAACACTCACTTTGTGTCTGTAACTTTGCGATCTGGAGGACTGTGGTTTCACTGTGTTGAACTGATGAGGAGGCTGTGGGTGGTTACATTAGAGCACAATAGATGGCCTCACAGGCTGGGAGTCTCTTTACATTTGATAGAAAATTCACAAACTGATGTTCCAGTATCCATTAAGCACGTGAAAACAAGTGACAACAAAAAGACCATGAAAACTCAGCAGCCTCTTCATCATGCAAAAGTAAGAGGAAATATAGCAGAGCAGCAGAAGAGTATAAAGAAGATACTGTCGTTATTTGACTCATGGTGGGTTTCTCACCTCTTAAAAATGCACAAAACATGAATCTTAATTCTGTCTCAGCTGTGAAATTGCATTTTATGCAATAACAACAGTGTCAAAGTATTCATTCTTTCACACACAAACTGACTGCTGATGGATTAGCATTGCTGCACAGTGAGAGACAGAGAAGCAATGAATTTCACAAACTGCAGGTATACTTCCTTTTGGCTGTGCAGGCTGATTTCAATAATAGAAAATAAATCAGCCCCTCTTTAAAGAATATTCATCTTATTAAATGAATATTCATTATAAGCTATTTGCATCTGTTGGTATTAATGTCTGTGTTTAGTGGAGGTGGTGATACCTGGAGGAGGAGATTCTTCTAATCTCTCTGACACACTTCATTTAGTTTCTCATTAACACTTCATTAAAAGGCTGAAAAGACCTCATACCGAATGAAGCGTTCAGTGTGCCTTATTCAAATTGCACTGAAAAGTGTCTGACCTTACACGTTGAACAGTCACCTCTCCTCATGAATCTCAATAACAGTCCAATCTAATTAATTTAACTTTAGAAATGCGAGCTGTTTCATGTGTGTTGCTCTAAACAGATGTTCAGCGTTAAACGTGCAAAGCTGCTTTAAAACAAAAAAAACAGGACTTTTATTTTTACTGAATTCTCAGTCAGTCTTTAAAGTTTGTACCACTCATATAGTCACCTTTAGCATGAGCAAGGTGCAGAACTATAGCCTCCAAACATGACAAATCTAAACCTGCCAATGCAGGTTCATGTTTGCTTGCTGATTTTCACAACGAGCAGACCATGTCTTAAAGCAGATTACAAGAGAACGAGAAGGATGAAAGTTACAGTTTGTTCCTAAATGCCACATAAACATTACACTAGAGTAAAGTTATAGAATTAAAAAAAATATCTTAGCTAAAAACAATGGTTTGCAGGTAATGTCATGGAACATCCCTTCTCTCTTTTCCTCCTTTTCATCTGATCAACACAGATCTCACACGTACTCTGGAAATTCAGTCTTTAACCACTGAATGGAAATCTGACTAATGACAGATATGTCAGTACTTGTACCTCTACAGAAAAAACGTTTTTTAACAAAACATAACCTCAGCCCAGCCTTGAGTTTTCTCTCACTGTGTGTGATTGTGTTTTAGCTGATGTTGTGTCAGACTAAAGAACAATGATCATAAAGGGCTGTTCATATAGAGCCTGACACACAAAGAGAAAAGGAGGAGTCTGTGATGGTG
The DNA here is from genome assembly GCF_009762535.1 of Notolabrus celidotus. Classification (NCBI taxonomy): domain Eukaryota; kingdom Metazoa; phylum Chordata; class Actinopteri; order Labriformes; family Labridae; genus Notolabrus; species Notolabrus celidotus. Next base: position 8,622,032 of record NC_048285.1, read on the forward strand.
AACCAAGTCAGAGACTAACTACTTCATCAAACAACAAGACAGAGCAGCAAAGTGAAGAAGCACGAGAGAGAGAGAGAGAGAGAGAGAGAGAGAGAGAGAGAGAGAGAGAGAGAGAGAGAGAGAGAGAGAGAGAGAGAGAGAGAGAGAGAGAGAGAGAGATGAGAGAGAGAGAGAGAGAGAGAGAGAGAGAGAGAGAGAGAGGGACTCTCCTCTCTCTGCAGTGACAGATCGGTGTTTCAGAGCTTCATTACTTTCTGCAGTTCTGTCTCATTTGTCACATCTGTTATGATGAGGCATGTTTTTTTAAGTAAATCTTTGTTTAAGGCAAAAGAAAAACGAGATGTTGTCAGTGTAATCACTTTTGAAGGAGGAGTAGGGAGTGAGATAACATTTTGAGGGAGGGGAGGAAATTAAAGAAAAATAAAGAAATAAATACAGGGGGGTTAAATACAGCTATTAAAAGCATTACTTAAAGGTTTTAATCACTGATGCTTGAGCTGACAGAGTTTTGATCACCAAAGATAATAATTTAAAAAGAGCAAAATTAAGAAACTGCAAGTACAGTATCTGAAGGTTCTGAGCTACAAGGTTATCCAGAAAAACTACAGTCTGAGAAGACTCTCAGTGTGATGAGCTTCTGCCAGAGTGGGCTGATGGCTCAGTTTGTGACTGCTTGTTAACACCTTGAAGAATCTCACATGTACTCCAGGTGTGTAAAGGATTTCTACATAAACAAGACACAATAGCATTTTTCTGTAACAAGAATATTTTCCTCATCATTTCTCACCTCCTTTCAGCAAGGAACAAGTAAGAAGTAAATAACCTGTTGTGGTCGATTGCTGGAAGAACAGCTTTGTCTGAAAACCGTAACACACTGGAATATATAGAAATTTGTAGCCATAGTACAGACATCCAAACAAGCAGGAACATAAGCAGCAAGCTAGCTAATGAAACATTAGAAAGACAACTTTATTTTGATGAGTTGCTGCTATAGTTTATCAAAGATCTGTGTCTAGTTCAAGAACATCATCAGTACTGAGAGTCTAAAAGAAGAAGACCAAAACTAACAACTAACTAACAGAGATCCGAGTTCTCATCAGGTCATATATCTAACATGTTTCTCATTCAGCTGGTCAAAGACCTGACAATAACCCTTACAACAGTATGCTCGAGAGACACCTTGTAAAAGACTCAAGGATCTACAACAACATAACCCGCCGAGACATGGGAAGAAAAATGATCTTAAAATATGCAGATTTAACTGACATCAAAGCAGAGATGTAATTAACCAGTATAATTTTTCCGTGATATCATGAATAACAAGAGAGATCAGACACACAGGTGCACAAACATGCTGGGAGAGCAGTCATGAGATCACACACACATAACTACACACACCCTTCTCTTTACCTCCTCGAGCAGAGGTAAAGGTCAATTGAAACGATAGACTCTCGCAAGAAACTTAATTCATCACATGTTCATTTAACACATCAGCTATTGAGCAGCAGATCAGAAGCTATCATGACTGACACTTTGAAAATATCAGAGGTTTTCCTACTGTCAGCTCTGAAGATCACCGAGCAGCAGGAGGTTGACTTTTTTATCGAGCAAACATGACAGAACACACTGACACACAACACAGAGGCACACAGAGAGTTGGCTGTCTTACCTAGAAGAGGCAGAAAAGAGAAGAGACAGACTGTTAGATATTTTATCTTTGACATCATCAACAACATAACTATTTATTTTGGATGACACTGGAAGGCAGTCTGTTGATCGCTCAGAGCTAATGAAGCACTCATGTCTGGAAGTATTGGACTTAATGCAATTATGATGTGGATCATAATGGAGGGAAACATCAATGATCATTTGTAGTAAGAGTCAACATGAACAGGACTGAAGGCTCAATTCTTCCACCTGTTCTCTGACAGAGAGACATCTTCAGCCCATAAATCAAACAAGAACCAAACACCCTCCAACTCTGCTGACTCAGAGAGATAACACACAGGTGAAAAATATGAAAACTCAAATAATGTCAAGAGGACACATGAGGGCCATTATCTTACAAGAGAATTGCTATTTATTGTGGAACATTTTGGTAAATAAAAAAATCAAACAATTGTTTTCACCTGTCTGTGCTCAGCTGGGTTGTGCATGTGCTCCTCTGTTTGAACCAGGAACTGCCCAAACTGAACAAAGGCTGCCATTGGCTAATGAGGAGGTGTCCCTGAGGAATGTGCCAAGTGTCTAAATGTCAGAGGGGTGCTCATGTTGACCCTATAAAAAATTACTTCTACTTTCAGGGATTTTCACCTGTCTTAAATTAGTTTTGCTGGGCTTTGTAATGCAGTAGCCCATGTATGGATATTGTAGTGACAAGTTCTTGATCTTCTGAGGAAAACAGATTTTTTATATCATTCAGTATCTCTTAGTAGAAGCCAGCATACAGAAAGAAGGAGGATAGAGGTACTAATTCATCCTTGTGTCTTTTTCTTTGCTGGTTTTTACTTGGCCTTGGTTACTTTTAATACTAATAATATTGATGTCAAACATTTTTATCAATGTAAAAAGATTATCCACTGAGCCATCTTCACACTGTGAACTTCAAAGGGATGATGGCAGACATTTTAATGATCTGCCTCAATCATCTTTCAAAGTGTTTCCTGCCCTTTGTTAAGTTTTATGTTCTTGTGTGAAGCACTTTGAATTGCCCTTTGCTGTAAAGTGTTGTATAAATAAACGTGCCTTGCATGTCCTAAAGTTGAGCACAAAAATTTATTTTAGACTCATTCGTACTCTTTAACATGTGCTCATTTAAAAAAATTATACTGAATTTAAATTTAAGCAACTGAGCTTTAAAGACCGTAGCATGGATTGACATTGTTTTTGACATTTAACCTCAAAGTCTTTACAGTCATAGAAAATACAACAGTGTGCTCTTTCACTGCTACTTGACAGTTCACAGATGTTAGACTAACTTCGGGATTCATGCACCCAAAAAATATTTGATTTATCTTTTACTGAACATAATGTTAATGTTATTTTAATAAATACAGATACATAGCACTCTCTTTTGTTGTCAGCTAAACAAAAGTTCTCAAACACTCTTTTCTTGTTCTAAAACCTCCTGCTCAATGATATTTCTTCAAGTTATTTTCCCCAATTTGTACACAGTCATACAATTTCTATCAAACAAAGCAGGGATGATAAATCAGCAGCCAGCCTTGTTAGAGGAAGACAGAGTAGATGGAACAGTGAGCTGTGATTGCTGTGATACTCAGCAGATAAAGAGCACTTACAGACTGTGGGAGTGTAGTGTTTTCTTAATGAGAAACAGAAGAAGTAGAAGACAGAAGTGAAGCCTGCTGACTCGAACTAATAGGATTAAGATGTACACAAGAAAGTGAAATTTTGTTTTTATGTTAATGAAAAGCTAGTGTTACAGAAGCATACAGCCAATATGGTCAATGTGTGACCAGATGACATCATCACTTGAAAGTCGTTATGCTCTCATTTCCGGGTGAGGGGTAAAATATGTTCACTGCTTTTTATTTAACAATACAAAATCAGTAGAGAAGCACAGAGGTAGACTTTGCCTCAACATAAATCACATCCAAAGCTGGTATGACTCATAATCAAAGGTTTTGGTTTCTTTCTGTTTTTTTAAATCTACAAGCACATTCAGACCTCTACCTGAGCTGAATGAAACCAGCCTCAATCAGGCCTGGCAGGATTCGTCTGTGCTGTGACTGACAGAGGAAGAATAACAAGACCTTCACATTCTTGTTCATGTCTCTGTCTGCTGAGTGAGAGCATGGCGTGTGTGTAAGGTCTGACTGAGAGCAACAGGGAGCCTCAATTTTAAAGGAGAACAAAGAGTTGATGGTGAACTACACAGATAGAAAACATGCTGTGTGGACTTCAGAGTACTAATCTGTTTGTTGTTGTTTGTTCTTTACAAAGAAAAACAGAACAGCATCAACTTTCTTGCAATAAGGACAAGTGATCAAAGCAGATGTGGAACTAGTGAGTTCTTCAAAACTTTGACTGCAACCACTCAAACTAGAGGTGTTAAAATGATACTCTAGTATTTGCAAATTCTTTGGTTAATTCATTGGAGTTTTTTGGACATTCAAACACTGCCCCAAAACAAGACTTTTTCTCCAGTTGGTCTACTATGAATAACCTTAGGTATTGTTAAAATGTATCAGAGTGGCTGCTTTTGCCATGTGATTGCTAATTTGTTCCACAGAACACTATGAATGACCAGGGCTCTGAGAACTATCCCCCACTCTATCCTGAATGACAGTCTGTACAGAACAGTCTATCTAAACCCAGCAGCACTCCAGACATCTTGACCTGCACACAAATAGGGTTACACACTCATGTTCAGTGAGGCAAAGAGATGAAACCCTTAATCTTAGCAGAAGACACCAAAATATAACTTCCACACCATCAAGCTAAATAATACCTTTGGTTGTAAAGCTGTCCTTGTTCTGAGCTTTTGTTCCAGCTCTCAGCATGTTTATTTTCACAGGAGAGGTTTTTATTTGTCATAACAGGGAAATCAAAGGTGTAATTAAAAAAATTTAACGAGGTGTCTGTTCCTGTGTGGTGTCTCTTTAGGCACTGACAGTCAGCTAAAATACACATTAACAGAACCCTGAACTGTTGAAGCTATAATGAACACGCATCGTTAGTGTGATTAATTACACCTGTGACTTTACTGCTGTGACATCTGCCTTTTTACAGTCAACCACTTACAACACAGAACGTCAGGTCACAAGTTTACTTTGGTTGCTGTTAACTTTCTTAATATACTGTCACTGAAACTTATTGTAAGAAGAGTTTAAGTTGGTTTTCCTGTCTGTAAAGAAATAACAGCAACTGTTGTCGTCACTTCTCTGCTTGGTGAGGTCAGACAAAGTTTAAAAAGACTGTGATATGCAGGGTCGTGTAAGTATTGCATGTCAAACTATTACAATGTTGAACAAGTGAAGAGTTTGAAGTTGGATCAAAGAATTTCAGGCTCTTTAGGGAAATATTGTTTTATTATGCAAGACAGGATGTGAGGAAAATACACTCAAAATACAATATAAAGATAAAAGATAACAGGAAGTGTGTTAAAAGATTTAGACATTTGCACCTGCACTTTTATTTGTAAAGTCAGTTGTCAATAAGGAATGAAATCACAGTATTTGAAATACATATCCAAAGTACATATTTGATCCAAAAAGCATTTCTGTAAGACCAAATGTAAACAAAAATAAATGAATAAATAGCTAATGGAAAGAGTAAAAGTTTCTACCAACACACCATTATACTGGTAAAAATACATAGGAATTTAAATAAAGTACTTCCAGAAACAGCACAAAAGCATTGGTTCCCTCATAAAATGATGACTGATTCAAACCCTGAAGCTGCTCATTTAAATTTCAAGATCTAATTTTGAGACAATTTGCCCCATTTCACTTGATTTATATTTTATATGAGTGATGAGTCACACACCAGCCTTGAGACAGTTTTAAAATTAAATTACAAAGAAGCTTGTCCCACTTAAATATGTGACCTCTGAAAAGTTCCCATTGGAGGTTTTAGTGAATGTGAGAGAGCTCATTATGGACGGAACTGATTGCAAAAACACTTCACTGTTGTCTCAACCAGCAGCCAGGAGACAAACACTCATCAGAAGGCCTCTTTACCTCACTGTGACAAAGAGATGCTGAGAATATGTTAATCTGCATCAAGTCAAAACTTACAAGTGGGCTGAGAAAGTAAATCTGAAAGAAAGGAAGCCCGTCACATCTCAGCTGTCTTTAGTGAGAAAGATAACATGGTCTTTCACACTGCAACAGATAACTGGATTGAACAGCCTTAATATCTCAAATGAACAGCTGCTTGGGTGTCTCAAATCTGCTCAGCTGTGCTTATCACACACATGCACACACTCCTCACATACTGCTGTGCAGATGAGGAGGGATACTGCCTCCTCCAGTATAATCAGAGCTCTGTCAGCAGTGTGATATAAAGAGAGTCCTTATGGGAGCTTTTAAACATTCCCCCAGCTTCCATTCACTCTCATGATACAGAGAGTACTAAAGGTGTGATACTGACACAGAGGACTGAGATATAAAACATTAGGCTGGTTTCTCACCCATCGCTCATTTGCTTTGCTCTAATTCAGATGAAAAAAAAAAAGACAATTAGTTACATTTTTTCCTTATTTTCATACAACAATAATGCACAGCACGCACCAGTTTGCGGCTGTCCTTGCGCCATGGCATCCCAGCCTCATTTTCCCACTGCATAGGTAAAGCCATGCACCAGAGGATCAAAGAGTAACCCTGTAATCTGGCAACTTTGAGCTTGTTGTTGTAGATACTACTGCTGTGTAACACGGAAAGAGTCCTCACAAATGCAGCTTTTCTTTTTATTATAATGTCTTAATATACTCATTGGAGATGTCTTTGATGAAAAATAAAGGGAATTTGCGAGAGATGCAGTCGGCTGAAAGTCGCCAGTTGACAGGATTCCCATTTACACTATAACGCCAGCTACAAGATGCTAACCAGCCTAGCTAACCTTAAGCCAGATAAAAAATGACTCATGAGTTGACTTGGAGCCGCGAGGAAGTCAAATGCTTCATCTCATCTTCATGTTCAGTGCTGGAGATGTGGGCAGCCTGTTGCAGCAGCTCCAAACCACTTTTACTTTTTTGTCTGTTTCTGCAACAAACAAATTTTCCCCCGGAGATCAATTAAGCATTATCTTACGTTATCTCATCCAATGAACATTATACTGTAAATTGAATGTTGGACACCACCATCAAAAATTACAGAAGTTTACAAACTTGTGACTCAGTACTTGTGACTCTTTTTGCCTCGCAAAGCTGAGCAAAGAGTTGCGCTAAGGCCAAGAAACTTCAAAAGCAGTATACTGCTATTATTATTCTAACTATCAGTTGTAATTGAAATTGCTTTGCAGCTGTATTACTGCATAAGTCACTACTAGCATATTGATGTCTAAGCAGCTACTTGTTCCGGTTGCTGGGTTGGTGGCATTCTCACTCAAACAAACCATGTCAGGATTCGACAGGAAGTAAGCTGATTCCACCTCTTCTAGGTGATCTTGGCTTGTTTGTTTTGTCCCTCTTCAGAGAACGATTGCTGTGTTCACATTATGCTCGAACAATCTGGGGTTGTTTCTGAAGAACTCCTTCAAACAATCCAGGTGTGAAAACGCCCTGAGAGAGAATAGATCTGGGCTGATTGTTGACTCAGCTGTCAAAGCAGGACTTATTGTCTTTGCTATAATCACCACAAACACTGAGCCGAAGTTGTTGCTACAGATGTTTGTGTTTTCAGCTCCTTTACTTTAAACCCTCATCAATGGTCAATGACTCCGGGTGAAATTGGAGTTTGTACTCCCCCCTCGGGTACAAGATGAGGAGCTCATATGTCTACTGGTGCAGTTTATTGTAAGTTTGTGTCTCTGTGTTCATTTGTGTGCAAGCACCTGTGAAGTTATGTAAAAAGGCTTTAAGCAAGTCAAGCAGCTGTTGACTCAGTGTGTCAGTGAGGCAGAGCAACATCATCTCAGTGCTGCTGATCCCATTTATGTTTCTCCCTGAAGGACTGATCTCACAAGACAATTTCATGTCTGTTCAGTCTCACTTCTCTCACCCCCTGACTCTCTGTTTTCTTTTCTCTCACGCTCGCTGGTGTTACATAAACCTTGACCTGGCTGGAGGGAGGCTGGCCTGTCCCAAGAAGGATTATTTTGTTTTCAGTTCAGCAATACTTCATTCCTCAATAGAGACTCTTCACCCGTTTAGCAGATCTACCACAACTGGATGAAAACAGGAATTTGAAGCAAAATAAACCAGCTACATTTCAGTCGGTGGTTCTCAATGTTTGCCAAGACGTTCAATAAAATCCAAAGACCTTGTCTTCCTGGGTAAAGAGAAGTGGAAATGCTCCTTTAACAACTTATACGAATGTAATTCAACGAAGCCCAAGGAAACACACCCTGCTATTATGAAGTTCTCACCTTTTAATCACCTGACACTCTCACTGTAAAATAAATATCCTTTATTTCTGTAGATGTAGTTTTTATGCCATATGACTTTTGTATAAATAAACTATAGTGAGAAAGAGAATCCATCACTCTGATTGACTTGTGTACATTTCTTCATTACATGGTTTGCAGACTTCTGTCCTCCTTGCACAGAGCCCAGCCTCATCACTGACTGACTCGATGATTTCTTAGGTATGGCTGACAGCCAGATTACATAAATGAATGTAAACATTGTGAGAAAGAAGAAGACAAATGCCTGGAGATGTCACCATGAAAATGAAACATAAAATATGGCAATTTACCCAGAGCAAAATCAAACTGCTGCATCTGCAATGTCTACTGCTGTATAAGCCAATTCCAGAGTGTTGTTGTGACTGAGAGTGTGTGTGTGCTGTCATACATGCTCAGAGTCAGGAGAAGTAAAAAACTGCAGTCATGTAAATTACTTTCTCATTGGATGCATATGACAGTTGGAGGGGTCAAACTTTTGACTGTTGTATTTAAAACAACTTTAACAGTGGTTAACAAATAAATAACACAATGAAAACAGTAGGATTCAGTAACATTCAAACAATGCAAATGTTATTTTACTGAATACCTCATCTCTTTCAAATATTCAATCTGGCCCTTCCAATATATCATAATGCTTAAGTTCCTAATACTTAAGTAGCTATGTGTTTAAGACTGCATTACAATGCCTGAGACATACTGCCTTTATAACAGAAAGGGAGGCGGGAGGGAAATATTGACTAAACACGAAAGATTTCCTTTAAAATCACGTTTGTATTTCTGCTGAAGTCTCTTTGAGGACTTTCTGTCTGTTTTCTCATCTCTCAGCAGGATCTAAATTTCAGTTGTCAGTCAGTCCTCTCTGCAGTCACAGCAGTCTGTCCTCTGAGCTCCTCCTTCAGAGGAGATGTTGAGTCACTGGGAGCCGTCTATCATGTCCTCTTTCCTCTGTGTATTAAACTCTAGCAGAGAGGTAGAGCTGTGCTTACAGCTTCCTGTTTCATAGACTGAGTTATTATTCATTCAGCTGTCAGTCAGGGTCGAGATGATTTAGTGAGGCTGTCTGAATGAAACCTGACATTATGGAAATGCTCAGGTACCTCCTGCATGTGCACAGCTAGACTAGAAAATCAAACAGAGTTGTGTGCATTAGAGAGTAATGGTTGAAGAAGATTCTGGTTCTAATGCTGGTTATAAAGTGGAAAAGTCACAGAGCCCATTGGTTCTGTTATGCATCAGTGAAATGTTTCACTTCCTAACACTGGTTATCAGACTTCCAAATAAGGATCAATTTTCACAGGCGAAAAGAGGACACAAAGTCAGATTGGGCTGCTGGTTTAGTTGAGCTTAAATAGTTTAGGTCAGATGTCATGCGTCAGGGTCACTACAATCTTAGTGGTGTGAAGAAAAACATCTGTGTTCTGTCCACTCACAGCAACAACTATTTGTAGCCACCTCAAGATATTTATTTCCAGGCTCCAAGTTAAAAAATAAAGAGAATGTTTTTGCAGTTGTTGAGATGATAAGAAGACAGAAATGAATGAGTCAGATGGATCTTAGATAACTGAGTTAGACAACAGTCTACAGTGCATGAAGCAGAACAAGAGATACTTCTCTTCCTTGTTGTTCAGAACTCTAATTAAAGAAAGATGTAGCAGTCAAATGTATTATTTAAGTTTGACTTTGACAGGCAGAAGAGCATTCTGTTTAAAGGCAGACTTTTACAGACTTTTAAAACCCTCTCCAGGGAGGAAACTTTCTATTCATTTGTGTTGTTGTGTAGCTGAGGAAAATCTTTTGGGAGTTTTCTTTGAGGAAAATCTGATTTGAATTCAAAGCTGGATTTGACCTTTAGAGAAGAGGAATCCTCACTGAAATGTAGGGCTGTTGTACCCTTCCTTACTCAGCTGAGTTTACCACATGAGACTGAGTTTATATTTTAAAATATATATCTAAAATATACAGTATATTCTCTGGAATTGCTATTCAGATACATAGCTGTAAAGTCAGAATCATATGCTGAATGAGTAAATCACAGTAGGCATTTTCTACAGTACTGTGATTAAATCCCTCTGAAATAAGTTATTCTTTAGCATCACAAACTAAGTGTTGAGTCAACAAACCAAGAAAAACTCAAAAATATCATGTCCATCTCACATTAACAAGCACAAACTTTACCACCAATTTATAAATAAACTTGTAGCAATAGAAAAAATAGAAAACTTGCACATCATTTTGGCAGATGGATGCTGCTTGGTGGTGAGAGGAAAGAGGCATCATTAGCAGGACAAGCAAGAGCAGAAACTGAATACGGTCTCTTTATCAAATAAATAAAGTCACACAGAAGCCATCAAGAACATGATAGTTGACAAAGTGCAATGACAGACACGGGCACAGAGTGAAAACACTGACACAGCTCTTAAACTCTGTCTGTAATGAGCCTCTTTTCAGTACCACCACTGAAAGTCTGAAAGAGCTTGAGCACAGAGACAAGCCGGGCCTGAAAAATACACAGTTAGCTACTGAGCTGAAATAACAAACAGCCATTAACATGTACCCTGGATAATCTTAGGCATCAGGTGCATTTATAAATATGATAAGATTGAGATGCAAAAATATCAAAACTCACAGTCTGTCACTGTGCAAGGGAAATATTAAGTTGACTCGTACATGATAGACCCAATTAGCTGATAAGGCATTCACTGTGGGTGACACAGGATTACAAATGCATCATATAACCTTACTTCTAAACAACTTCTACCGTTAACATCCACCACTGTATTACTTGGTAAAAACAAACAATGCTGTATTGTAAAACAAGGTGCTGCTCTCTGGTCAAATGACACCATTGATGTGCTGGTGCTTTACAAATGTCTTTGTTTCCATCAACTCTGTTCCCACCAACTTGTTATTCAGAACACAAGCCAATCTAAGATAACAGACATTGATACAGATACAATCCAGCATGAAATTGTGTGGTTAGCCTTTAAAGCCTTTTGATTCTTATCTAATTACCCACAATCCCCTGGTTTCATCAGGGTAGCAATTATCTTGTCTCGACTGTGGCCATCTCGTAAAGAGTATCTGATCTGACTGTTTCTATTGGCTTCATGATTATTTATGGCAATGATGAGAAAGGTCACTCCATGAGAATCTAACAGAAACTAAATTACAAAGCTGCTTTTATTTTCAAGTTATTCACATCAATTTTAATTTAATTCAGCTAGTGAACATTTCAGTCACGATGTTGCCAGTATCAGTATTTTTCACACTCTAGTTAGATCTTTGCCAAAGAGCCATTCTGTTTACTGTCAAACTGTGCAGGGGGAACGGTGTTGTATAAAACCTCAAATAAGATTTAATGATGGGAAGATATTAAAGCTGAGTTTGTTAAGATAGCGCGTCCCTGATGTAAGATGCAACACACTTTAGTAAAGAATAAAATATTATGTTTGCTTTGGCAGGTGTTTGTTCTGTATGCACATTTTAATGATCTGATGCAAAATAAGGGCTGCAGACCATTATGTTTCACTGGATTTGTCGTATTGAAGGCTGACAGTTTTTATAATGTCACAGCATCCTGTTCCTGACAAACATAAGAACACACACAAACACACTGTTAGCTAAACCATGAAATGATCATCTCTGAACAGCACTGTTGTGACAAATCAAACTGTATCCATCTGTTGTCTCAGTGCAACGTTAAGTGCTGGCATGTGTAAGGGTCTGGTGTTGTTGGAGTCACAGATGTTACTGAGACAAACAGCTGGAATTGGAACTGGTGTGTACTGTTCTCAACAAATCCACTGTTGTAAATCAAGTTAAAATGCTCTACTTATACTGTTTGGTAAAACAGAGCAACGGTGGCCAACAAAGGCAGAGGGTCTACAAACACCCGAAACACTCTGCAAATACACAATGAATGCAAAGTCAAAAACTTGCATAAGCAGAAAACAAGTCTAAAAGTAAAATGTCAAAAGTCGCCTCAGGAGACCTGAGACCTGAGGCTAATGACTAACAGAGCTTCATAGCTAACATGCCCGTATTCTCTGAGCCTGACACAGGGCAGAATTAACTGATTGGAGCCAGGCTGAGTGGCTAAATGAAGATTGTAGCCAGAGGAAGTTGCTCTCAGTAGCGCTGTGGAATCCTTGCTGGGTTAAGTGTCAGCATGTGTAGGAGTCCGGTGTTGTTGGAGTCACAGATGTTACAGAGACAAACAGCTGGAATTGGAACTGGTTTGTATACTGTTCTCAACAAAATCCGTTTTGCAAAGTTGTGTTAAGGGCAGCCTGGAGCTCCTACCCCTAAATATCCTGCTCAGGTCTCCAGGGATCAGGAAATTTCTGTGCCGACATTCCTCCTACACATCTCTCATCCCCACCATGCATTCACTCAGATTCCAGAACAAACTCGTTATAAATTTCATTGGCTTCAGTATAAATGTATGAATATATATCAATTTAAACATTACTCCCAACTAACCTGAACTAACTTCAAAATACTCCAGTAACTTTCACATTACACCTTGGTTTTAAACTATGCCACTTTGGAAAGCAGCACATTGAACCCCAGGTCTGGAAACAGTTCTTTTGTGGCCTGAAGCTCGTGTAGTTGTAAGTGAAGTAAACACCATCACCATTTTCCACCATTTAAAGATGTGTGGATTTTGATTACATTTTTCTAAAGTTGTGTACAGGCACAGTAGTTATGAGGACATGATCATCAGACACATTGTGCTCTGGTGGTTTTGGTTTACAAAACTCTAACTAAACATTATCACAAGCTGAAAAGCTGATGTAAACAGTTTTATATTTTTTATGTGACCTCTCTCAGTAATGATCAGAAGTGCATGTTGTTTATTTGGGATCATGGTGCTTAATGCATGACTGCATTTGTGTATCTTCCAGTAGCACCACTAATTAAAATGATTCAAATAACTGAAATTACTATCAGTTATTTCTCCCAAGATAGGACTGCCATCAAATTGCTCTGTTTCATACATAAATTGTGTCTACAAATGTGCCAAGCTAGCAGAACAGCAGCCAAAATGGAAGAGTCATCCTTTGAATACAAATGAGCCTAAATAATAAATATACAAAAACTTAAGCACACAGGGAATAAAGAGTTTACAGAGGAACAAGAAATAAATACTTATACATTTAATTAAACATCAAAGGAAATATTTCTTTGCTTTAGACTATTTCATCTTACTGCAAGTTATGAACCAGATACTTTCATTCCACCCTAAGAGAATTAAATGTTGAGCATTTTTTAAGACACTAGACTCAGCAAACTTCTACCTAATGGTACAACAATTAAAAGATTAAACCCATCACACAGGCATTCACACATTATTTTAAAGCCTCTTCCTTGTTCATCCTGTGCCATGATATTGGATATGTCCCAAGTCCGGAGGCTTTGTCCTCCAAAGTACAAACATTGCAGCTTCAATCACATGTAATCCTGCAGAGCTCTGGGATGGCAGCATTGGAGAGAAAATACATAAAATCAACCCTAAATGAAGAGTCAAATAGCCAGCTGATTTTGATCAAAAAGAGCCACAAAGTTAAAAAAACAAACAAACAAACGTTTTGTTCTATTTCTTCATACACACGTTATGCTATCAGTGTTGCTGCTTGATTTCTTTCCTGACCTCTCTCTTTGTATTTGTCACTGTAATAAAAGTTTTCTTGGCTGTCCCTCAGATTAATGTTAAAACATTTGCAGAACTTCTATTACTATCACCTATTTTATAGTTTGTCAATGAATTACAAAGTACATATTTGTATCCAGGAAATTCCAACAGGTGGCACTTAGAGATGTGAACACGAATGTGACACTAATATTGATCTGTGTTAACTACAAATTCCTGAATAAGGTTCTCAAGGAAAATGAACAGATAACTTAATTACTGAAAAAGTGCGGCATCAGCCATCCTGCTGCTCTGCACACCTGTTCTCAATCACCTCGTTATTCTCCTGACCTGTTACAGTTCCCGCCTCCACAGCTCAACCTGATTGGTTAATCAGAGTATTAATGATTTCTCTCAGCACTTTGTCGAATAGCAACACATTTTCAATTTCGAGGGATGTCCCGCTCTTCAGGTCTGTTTACCCACCTTTCCTGGTTGGCCATGTCCACTCTGCCACCCACCTTTGGTTAATTAGGGCATTGGCGACACCTGCATCTGTGGTGGGTAAACTCACCAACAATTGAATTCATCCACCTACACTGACTTGGAACTTCAAGCAATTAAACATCTCCTTATAAATATCAACAAAAAATAATTTCCCATTTCTCAGACATCAAATCTCAGTTCATGTAACAAAGCCTAAAACTGTAGCCCCCAGCACTTCACTCACTTTAATCCTTTCCTGTCGGGACAATGAATTCACGAGGACAATAACAAGCACTAATTAGATTTTCTAGAAGAATCCATTGACAGAGCCTGTGCTTATGTTTCCCCCTGACTTATAAATGCAAATGAAGGCATGATCCTTCTTCAGTACATTCCTCCAACTCTCTTTCCTCTGTGAGTAATGATACACAGTTGCTCTGCTACTGTGCTTTACAAGCCCTGAAGAGGTCTGCATAATGTGAGGCTCCAGGTCTGTAATATTATAAAGTGAAAGTTCCTCTGTATAAATTCATAATCAATGGTGACTGGGGCCTGGTGGACTCAGTTGGAAGCTGAGCATAAATTGTCGAAAAAGCACGAATGGAGAAGTGTTTCCTTGCAATCCAATGCTCAGATTATCCAGCAAACACATACAAATTGTCTTTGTTCTGTATAACTCAGGTGTAGATCCAGTGCTGGGCTTAATTGTGACATCACCAGGGAGCATCACACTGTGAGGCTGTGGTGGGAAGCTGCAATACAACAAATGGTTCATCAGAATAACACATCTGTGCTTTATTTCCACACCAGGCAGGCGACAAGTTTCAGTCAATGCATCAAACAGCTAAGAACATGTGGTATATATTTGTACTTGTTTAAGTAAAAAGACTGGGGTGTCTTTAGAATTGACAGGACTAATGTGTTCAGTCATGTACCATAAATACAATATGAGTTTTGATGGAACTGGGCCAAATTAATCTGCTGTTGTTGTTGTGGTTGTTGTTGTCGCCCATGCAAAAGACTGAAGCAATTCCATTATAGAGGCTGCATACTCTTAACTGTTTTAGTATCAGTAAACTTTTGACATGTAACTATTAAACTGAATGGATTGAGGCTGTGTTTTTATCCTGCTTTGCTCAACAGCCAACTGGAGCTGAGCCCAGAACCACTGATGTCCTTAATGGGGCTTACTGTGAAAACGGGTTGAATGGTGTGGGATACTAAAGAATCAGGCCTAAATTTCTAATGACCTGACTCCGCCCATCAGACTCAAAGAGGGGAGAACCCTGCATCCAGAGATTGCCTTATCCACACTTGACACAACCTGATCACTGCATTCTTATGTTTGCATGTCAGGTTTTAGTCATTAGTAAATTCAAATGAAACAAGACTTTATGCAGGAGGAAAATTCCACTTGGTTAATTTCCATGTGACAGGTGGATATTGCTCAACTAGGATTGGATGTCAGGAGACCCTTGACTGCAGGAAGAGAGCTAGGTTCAGAAGCCCAACATTACCTGCTTTGCATGCCATTTTATTCCAACCAGCTCTACATATTGCAGCAAACGAAAGGAGATGGGTGTCACAATCAAGCATTGCAATATCTATTTATGGCACAAAAAGGAAATCTTTACCACAAAAGAAACTAAATTGAAACTAGCGAAGTGCATGAAGGCAGGCTGATTCCTGTGCAGGACATATTGGACAGACAAATGGATACAAGCAAGGCAGCAATTCCTGTCCTGTCCTACCTGTCAGCAGCTTGATTTTCAAATGGAGCTGTAAGGATTTAGATCTTAATAGGATGTCACAGTAACAGACAGTCAGGGAAGTGGCTGAAAAATCAGTCAATTTAACCAACAGGTGAGACAGCTGACAGCCTCAAGGTAAAAGAAATTCAGCAGAGCATCATTTCTGCAGCCCTGCAGATGTTTTTACAGCAATTCCAAAGTATGAGGAAAAGGTTATAAATGTACTTTCAGCCATCTGGCAAACCACATACTGTGTCTCTAATTCTGTGACTAATTTTAAAGCTGTGCAAAAAGCCCATATTTCAAAACAGAATAAAAATGAACACTGAGGGCATTATTCACAAAGTGATGGGACTGCTTTTGCCCCTGCTCAACCAGTGAAAATGAGTCCATCAGACATCATCCAATTCACAAAGCACGCGCAAAGAGTTAAATGCTCCACAATTGTGATAGAAGAGGGACAAGGCATCTGTCAGGGATTATAACAGGGAGCAGGCAGCAGCAGCAGCAGCAGCAGTATCTCTGACATCAGGAGGCTTCATAGGTAAGGAAACATGTTAAGTGGCTAAAGAAATACTGACAGGATAATAGTGAACTCTAAATTAATTGCTCCATCAAGGATGACACAAAAGCTAAGGCTTATTTCCTTTGTGGTCCTTTAGTGTTTAAAAGGTGGAGAACAAGCAGAGGAAAGATAGGAAGTGAGACACATGGAGGATGCTGAGATGGACGGTTTGGCATTCAGAAAGTTATATTATGAGGAATAAGAATATGGGGCACATTAAGTGCACCCCATGTCCAGAGGCTTTAGTCCCCCACCCAGCAGCTACTGGTACAACTCCCAGCCACAACCCTTTGATGCATCTCCTCTACCACTCTCTTCTCCCCAAGTTTCCAGTCTGTCTTCAGCTGCCCTATCAATAAAAGGAAAAATGCCCAAAAGACCTAACTTAAAGGATAATAATATGAGCAAAAAAATACAAATACCATTTTGCACCAAAATCTTAACCATAATAATTTGTCCCCCTCACTTCTGAAATGATTGTGACCCTTGGCTACACATTTCAGTTTTGCTTTGCAAAAACCTTTTTTCTTTTCCTAGATCTGAACTTTTAGAAGAAATTCTTAGAAAACATTGTAACTCTATGAATTGTCTTAAAAATGTGTCACTAGGAGGAGCTTGTTGTACTAGGAAGATTTGTGAATACGGCCACTGGACTTCATCCATGTGTCATAATGTTAAATGTCTTACCCTCCAGTTCTAGCCTGTTGATAAGTATGAGAAAAGAAAACATGGCGGTGTATGTTGTCTGAGTAAAAATACAGATACAACTTCACAAGGAGAGTGGATGCAGCTTTCCACTGAAATCTCTGGAAGTAATTCTGAAATGTCTTCCAATGAACTGAGTTATGTGACACTAAGTGCTATGAAGTGCCTCTTCACTGCAGACATAAAGATGTAAAGACCATGGGTCTCAAACTTAAAGAAACATCTTTAATATTCAGCTCTTTTCAAGGATTCAAAATGAATCAGATATGAACCAATAAAATAACATCTGCATCCAGCAGTGTCACTTCCTCAGCTACTCCACTTTGAAACACAACTTGTTTTGTGCAACTTATTCTAATTGCATGATTATTAAGACATAAAGGGCCCAATGCTCCGCTCAAATGCAAACACAATCTTTTTTTCTCTCTCATCTCTTTGCATGTAAAATGGCAGTATTAGCATTTTACACAAATTAATGAGTTTTTAAAAATTATTGGGATTATAATACAGCCCTGAGGCTTTTCAATGTACTAATTACAATCTGCCTTTAATGAAACATTGTCATTATCTTCCTCTCATACAGCAGTCAGGCAAAGGTAGCCTCATAAATTTACAAATTTTCAGTAAATCCTCCCTGAGGCCTCGCTGTGGCTTCACAGGCTTCAAGCTTCTCTGCCGCTACTTCAAGAGTTTGAGGTGCAATGAGAACATTTCAGGAATAGTAATTCAGAACAGTTTAACTCGGGTCAGTTCTACAATAAAACACTGATGGGAAGATCATGGTAGATCAGCCAGAGCTCGGAGTGGAGCTCACTGAAAAATATTAACTTATTTTATTGGGTTACACAGTGTTGATATTTCAGTGCGTTTGTCTACTTTGTATTAAACTGTGCTTTCAATTTTCCTCTCTTGCTCTCCCTGTGTCTGAATTTACTTTGCATGTATCTGCTGGTGGTTGCTTACAGTCCAAAGCTTATTATTGGTAACTGCTGCCTGCTTTAGCCTGTTGCTGCAGTCTTACCCACATTACACAAGCCTTGTTATACAGTGCTTTGTTTGGTCTGAAAACTGAAGATACAGTCCTAAAATGCCCGTTTCCTATTTGTTGTTTTGTCTGAATCACACAGCAGGTGCACTGCAGGAGCTGCTGGTGCAACATCCACAAAATACATATGTCATGTGTTCAATACGGTGGCTCTGAAGTGCAATACACAACAACACATGACAAATGTTATTTTCTTTTAATACAGCAGAACTGTGATTCACTACAGGAGGATGTATGTGTTGGGTTTGTAATGTTGACATACTAAGTTGGGATTAACAGAAACTGGATACTGTATGGTTACAACCATGGTTAGCTCAGGAGTTTTCTGTTTTATTTTATTTTTGCCCAAAAATGACATTTTGGAAATAATTAGATCTGTGACTCAGAACTGTGAACGATCCAAACTGTTAGTTTGTTTTCTATTGCACCTCTAATCCCAAGTTAACACACAGAGCTAGCTCATTAAAAAGCCAGCAAGGAGAGAAGTACACTGCCTATGTGAACACCTGTAGCACAACAGTATGCACTTCAACTGAATCATTGATTAGAGGTAACACTTTAGACATCACAAACCCTACAACACCCAATTTTGCATTTATACACCAACCACTTTCTCCAAACTAAAGCACCCAGCCTTCTACTTTAGACCAATCAGGGTCCTCCCAGAAATTACTTTCACACACAAAAACATTCTATTTTGGTGTTGTCCCAGCAAACACAACTCTGGTAAAAAGTATACCAGCTCTTGTCTCTGTTGCTCGCTCATTAATCCTTAGTGTCAAGCATTTGGCTGTCAGGCTTAAGATAATGTAAATGAGCCCACCTGTTGTTGACTTCCCTTGGCACCTGCCCAGTGTTCTTCCCATCATCCCTTTCTCTGGCTTCCACACATCCTTGTGTCAGTCTTTTTAATGAGTTTATTCGTTACATAAAAACACAGAATAACTTGAAACAATTCACTATCAAAAAAGGAAAAGGGGAAAACTTGAGTCTGTCCTCTGTCATGACACTCAGAAACATTTCCTCACTCTGCCACCTCTCACACCTGTCTCGAGGTTCCTCTAATTACTATGACCATCACCATTATGATCAACCATTGGCTGGGTTGGCCCACTACCCGAGCCTGACGGCCAAAAAGGAGAGTCTGCCATGACAGTACTGAATGTACCTAAAAAAAGAGGTGTGAATGTGTAGTTTTTGTTTATGTGAGAGACCATTGCTCATAATGAGGATCACTCTAAATCAGTGCAGAAAAAAGCATCAGAGCATCAGTCTGATGAGATGGAACACTGATACAGCAGCATGTTTTCATCCTGAACTGTACAAGAAAATTAACCAGCTAAAGCTCATTTACATCCATATAACCAAGAACACTTAAAGCCTCTGACTCTGCTCACACATTATTACAAGAATCTGTGGAGCAGAGCAAATCAGCTCTGATCCTCACAGCAGGCCAGTCAGACAGGAGGAGAGCAGAGCAGCAACAACTACTTCACTATTGAACTATTCAAACCAACCAGAGACCTCTGGGTTTATACTCCATACATTCAGCTCCAACAACACACTGCAGCACATCTGGACTGGACGTTATAGGTGTATTATGAAGTCTCCACTTGGTCCAATTAGCTTTTATTAAACCAGGAAGTAGATTATCTGCATTGAGGGATAACACCTCTGACCCTCTGTTGTTGTTTCATTTCACACTGACTGTTTTTTATTATCTCACAGTTACTGTAAATGTCTCCCTGCCTTTACATCAAAGTGAAAGTGCTGTGTACTCACTACTTTATATGAACACAAGGTTGAAAGCTCCTGCCCTCTCATTATAATGATTTATCATTAATGACAGCAGGAGTTCTTAAACTCTTTGTTGATTTGTTGTGATTGAGAAGTGTTACAATAAATTGAATTTCTTAGGAAATACTTAAAGAAACTGAGGATCTCTCTGCATCATTTTAGGACTTTGTTTATACAAGTTTGGTATCTGTGTGCAAGTCTTGTAAATGGCAACACACTTCCTCTACGTTTGTCCAATCTAAGCCCGAGTGAGGTCTGATGATAACACAGAGAAACATAAATTCTGGATTATACCCTATCGTAAGTTCAAAGCTCTGAATGAGAGCATCATCAACAAAGAAAGGTAGATCAAAGTTTAACATTTTCTAACAGTGCTTTGAATTTAAAAAAGTTGAGTCATTGTGCTTACAACGAAGAAATATGACGACATTCTGTGTATTTGTAGCGAGTGGAGAGAAAAGATCAAGAGTTTGCTCAGAGGATGAACAGGATCCTTTCAGGTAAAGACCTGGAGCTGATCTGTGTCAATCAATCACACTGCGCAGAGAGCATCACACACAAACACAACACCTACACAGATACAACCAGAGGAAAGTGTTCTTCCACTAAAAATTGGCAAAAGTGCTGAAAAAAGGAAAACAATAAAAAATGAATTTCCCCCTCTATGCTCAAGTATCTCAGCAAGGTTTCTAAATATGACCATCTAGTAGTTTTGACAATCTGATAACACAAAGTCTTTCCTGTCAGCTACAAGAGAGAGCAAAATATTGTGGACTCAAAAAGGTAGCTCCTGGTCTGCTGTAAGGGGAATTCAAAAAGCTAACAAGCTAATCAGATCAACGACGAATGAATGCGAGTCATGGCCAGTGCTGCGCGTTTTCTGCTTGTACTCTCTCTTTGTATGAAACAATATAGAAAGTGTATGAGTGCTGTGATCTGATGATATTCAGTAGCCCTCTGGTTACAGTTCTCTCCTCTTCATAAACAAAGAGAAAAACAAACCCACTGTGTAATGAACGGTGCTGGAAAGAGGTGCTTAGTTTTCTTATGAAGGAGGTCTCAAGCAGCACTTACCTTTAAAAAAAAGCCTGTTTTTTGTTACTCTTTTAAAATAAATATCTTGATGTCCTATAGGTCAATATTTAAATGAAAAACAAACCAAACATCTCAAACGTTCAGATCCCACTGAAAATGATTAATTTAGAGAATAAGCAGAAACAAAGGCCATGGAACCAGCTTAAGCTATTATTGATCAATATCTATTAGTTAGTATTACTGAGGGATTAATGCA
Organism: Notolabrus celidotus; assembly: GCF_009762535.1. NCBI lineage: Eukaryota > Metazoa > Chordata > Actinopteri > Labriformes > Labridae > Notolabrus > Notolabrus celidotus. The sequence continues at coordinate 8,643,392 of NC_048285.1, forward strand.
AAACTTTGTCGTTAAAAAGAAACTCATCCAGTTTCTTTGATTCTTGTTGTGAACAATAAATAATCAAGTGTTTATCAGAGTGACCTTCCTGTAACATTTAGAGGCAGAGAAAAACAATGCTATGAAGAAGAAAAATATATCTTAGAGGGAGAGATATAATCATCCATTATCTAACTGTACATCGCTTATCCCATTCCTGGTCTCTGGGGGGCTGAAGCATATCTCAGCAGTGATTGGGCAACAGGCAGGGTTCACCCTGAACAGTTCCCCAGTCAATTAAATGGATAGCATGAGACACAATCAAAGTTAGTAAAATAGATAAAAACACGTGTCTGAGTGATGTGAACTCTAACTTTTTACCAAATGCAAAGAAAATGACGTTGCATTCATTTCACAGTTCAGACCCCAAATGTCCCTTTTTTCTCTTTAAGGCAAAGAACACGACCAAACACACAGAGACATCAGACACAGAGAGCCATCAGACTAATGAGGCATTTACAGACCAAATATCAGAGTCAATGAAACCTTTCTCTGTTGTGTATGACTATAATTGCTCTTATGTTGCAGTCAAGCTTGAAATAGACAGAGTCACAAACAAAAGAGTGGACACAAAATTGAAAGAGACCTTCTTTTAAGAGTATACTCATACGAGGACGTGACTTATGTTCATAATCAACTAGGGCACATTTCCTTTTAATATGAGAAAAGGCCACATCTGATACAAGAACCTCCACACTGCTTAATGCAGACCATCATTGAAAGGACTGAATCTTACTAACATAAGGTCAAATGAACTGTACAGAACACACATACATCCTCACGCACCTCCTCTTGACTCTAGTAACTCATCTACTAATAAAAAAAATACTGCATTGATTCACAGCAGGTTTAATATGATGAAATAACTGGTAACAGCTAATAAGAATTTCACATCACACTAAAAAGTTGTCGTTTCAAGTTGAAGGTCAGAGGGAGGAAAACTTTAACAGAAGCAATGTAAGGTCTTTAATGTGTCCTGATCAAAAGCAGGAAGCTACACCTACATCACTCCACACCTCCTAGATGGGCTAACAGTGGCTTATTGACTAAGTGGTACAACTAAGCCACTATATGACAACCTAACATATGAAGTTTTTGGCAATGTAAGAAATCCAAACCCTTTTCTCTCCATCAACCTGAGGATTTGTCTAAACATATAAAAAAACATAGTGGACATAGTAATTGTTGTAGTCACCGTTACACTTTGGGACACTTAGTTAACAGTTACTGCAGTATCAGAGAACAAAGAATGGCTGCATCGTGAAAAAGAAGTCATCATAAAAGAGGGAAACCATTCTCCGAGCCTACGCAGTGTATTTCTTCTTCCTCAGCCCTGAGCTAAATCTTCCTCTGGGAGACAATGAGATGTGTTACCCTATCATCAAGCAGACAGTACGTGTATATCATCAGGGCAAAAAGCACACTACAAAACTCTACCATCCCTTCCTTTGTCAAGCAATAGGAAGACGAAAAGTAAGACAATGATTAAGAGCTTCAAGCCTCAAAGTTCAGATATCTGTTCAAATCTCAGAGGAGATACCAGAGACAGGATCAGAGTTCCTCCCTCACTGACTGGTTTGTGTGTTTAACCAAAAGCAGGAATCCAGAAGGATATCAGAGCAATACAGCAAGATGGATATCAGTGATCACAGCAGAGCCAAGGATTATGTGTCAGACCACAGCCAAGTCCTCAATAAAACACATTTCATAAACATCTGTCCCACCGGCTTTGCCCTACACCATCAGCTTCTTGTTTCTCAGCTCCCCGGTCTTAGTTTGTCATTTTAAACTGCAGTCTGTGTCATTCTTGTATCTCACCCCTGGGACTTATTATGTTTTGTTGCTCTCACTCTGTGTCCCATCCTGGCCTCTGCTGCTGTGACGGACTGCTCTTTGTCCCTGGCCTACAAGGCCGTTAAAGCCAGTTTCTTGGTTTCAATGGAAATAATCTTTCTACCAGCCAGTTAACTGACCTCTGTCATTCAGCAGTGTGTGTGAAGCTGTGTAGGTGTGATACCTCTGCAGTGGATTGTGTTACCCTGGCCTCCCTCCAGCTGTCAGACTACCATCTTTCTTTTCAGTCACATCCTAAAAAGGCCGTGTCCAAGCCTTGTAGAAACTACGAAGTGGACGGAGAGATTTTATTTTTAAATCACAAATTGCTTTCTCTCTCCAGGCTGTCTATGTAACTGTAACTGTGCCATCAGATTAATTGTTTCCCTGTCTTTCACTGCTGCCCTAGTGTTTCCCCAAAAGACAGTACAATATTCGAGTAAACTAGACTGCCAGTGGCTGTCAGTCAAACTGAAAGTTACTGTTAAGGGAGGACACTTGGAAGGGGGGAAAAATAAATACGTGTTAGTGATAGATCAGATCAACAGCAGAATCAAACTACATAAGGTTGACGATTGCAGATACAACATGCGGTACATGCTGTTTAATGTTGGGGAAGATGACGTTGGTTATTCATCATTCTTTTTGTTTCGTTTCTCTGTTTTTCTAAGTTGAGCACAGGAAAGGTGATTGACAGGGCAAAAATGCATTCTGTAACAAACAAAAATGGAATTTAATTTAAATCTGACTTTATCTCATGCAAAAATAGACTTGGCTTCCCAGTGAACTGCAAAATTCTTTAACTTATGTAAGTCCCCTTAAGCCAACATTATAAAACTAGTTGAGCTGCATACTGATGTTGGAAGTGCATGGTAAATAAAGTGCTATATTGTTCTTTTGTGAGTAGATTTAGAAAGGGTAAGAGCTGTAGACAGAGACCTTAGAGACCTACAGCACTGATTCTTATATCATCAGCATAAAGAAGTGATGTGTCGGTCGCGAACGATCCTGCTCTAAGAGCCGGCTCTTTGAAGTGAACGACGTTTTTGTTTTTTTTCCTCGTCTTTTTCTGTGAAAGCCTCACGTGATTGGTCAAGACATGGTGGCGTCTTGACCAATCACATGTCAACATTGAGCAGAACGGGGAGGGGTCAGAGACACAGACAGCACAGTGAGCACTCCAACAGGAGGGAGGCGAGAGGGAGAACGTGCGCGACAGAGAGAACGCACTGGAAAGGTGAGAAAACGAGTGACTGCAGAAAACACAGAAAACTTTAGACACATTTAAAAGGCATAGACTGTTCAACGGCAGAGGGAAGACTGCAAGGTGAAAGTGTCATCAATCAGGCTCCACAAAAAACCTGCAAAGGCACATTAGAAGTGTCTGTGAAGGTTCTCAGTCATCCAGGTCATGGACATTAGAAGTGTTCATCCATCAGTGCAATAAGTGAAGAATAAAGACAGTCAAGGTAACCTGCTGTTAATGAAGGTGTTTAGAAGTTTATAAATAATATACATACAATCAGAGATTGGACCTTTTTGTCTAATTGTGATGGGTCTTGTTTTTGTACTTTATAATTTAATTTCTGTAGAACTCTGCTCCATGTTGAGAATATAAATAAAGCCTTTTAAATGATGCACATTTCATATAATGTATGTTTGTTACATTAGTAATTCATTTTACATATAATTTGACATTATTTTAGGTAATACAGTCATTCAAACAAGAAAAAATCTGAGGAGCCACTTGGGAGCCGAAAGAGCCGGCTCTTTGTAGTGAGCCGAGCCAAAAGAACCGGCTCTCTAAAAAGAGCCGGAATTCCCATCACTAGCATAAAGCTAACACATACAGTACACTGAGCATGGAGGAAAGAGGATTACAGCTTTTTGACTGTCATTGTAGAACAACACAGGTGTTACGAATTACACAAATAATGACTCTGAACTGAAAACCAATCAGAATCCACAACAGCCCCTGAGACTGAAGCAGCTAATTAAGTTGATTAATTACACCTGTGCTCCTTCCACTACATGTCATAATGTTGGTTTAAAGAAAGGTTAACCTCCTTGTTTATTTTCTTGTGTCATAAAGAATTTGTGGAAAGGGATAAGACGGAAAAAATCTACATAAAACCTCACTTGATGATTCTGCAAATAGATATTAGATGATGATCATTAGACGAAACATAGTATACCAGTGAATCATGCAGCTAAAATCTAAGAGTGTACAAACAATTCATTACTATTCCACTCTCTTCTCTCTACAAACACTAACATATCACACTGGAATCTTTCCACTGATATGAGCTTTGAATGCTGGGATCACAACAAGGCAGACAGGAAACAGAGCAGGTGAGATCAGATGAGGATTGGAGGACATGTTGTGTGTCTAAATCTCAGTGGAGTGGAACATTGTGAGGAGCTCTCTGTCAGTCTTGACACACAGCTTCCTGCAGAGAAGGAGGGAGATGATGCCTCATATAGGTCTGTTTCATTCTGTCCTGTTCTAAGAAAGTATTTGTATCCAACAGAGCCCAGTAGACCAGCTTTATTAAATACAGCACTTCTGAATCAGTGTTGTTACTGTTCAGATCATATTGATAAGTAATTATGATGATTTGGAGAGGCTTGCTAAGAACACCTCAGAATGTAATTTCATAGACATATTAACACAAATAACTTGCTTGTGTTGTCTATTCGTTGTGCTCATCTGTCGCTCAGTCTATATGTTGCCTCATTTGATCTGCATGCAGCTAGTTTAATGATTGGTAGTCACTGCCAGATGCAAATATGTACAGCATTGTTAATTATTGTCCTGTTATGTCTGCATGTGTTTTCTTTAACATTTCCTCATTGCTGCTTCCTGATTGTGTTGCTCCATGTATTTTATGTCCATGGACACTTTCTCCAAAACTGTCATATCATGTCCTTATGTTGCTTTTAGTCATTTTTAATAGTATGGTGCTATATGTACTTTTCTTTTCTTCTCTTTTTTGTTTGAATGTTTGTGTTTTGGTTTCTCCTCTACCTTCTTACTTTGATTTTATTTTACTCAATTTTATCTTTGTTTAATCATGATCTTTTATGGAGCCTTTTTAACATCTGGCAAGGGACTACAGATGTAAACTAGCCTTTTGGCTAACTCTGGCATATTTACAGAAATGTTAATTAATATGCATGGTCCTTTTAAATAATAAATAAATAAATAAAATATTAAATACAGCACTTCTGAATCAGTGTTGTTACTGTTCAGATCATATTGATAAGTAATTATGATGATTTGGAGAGGCTTGCTAAGAACACCTCAGAATGTAATTTCATAGACATATTAACACAAATAACTTAAACATATGGTCGAAGATGCAAAATCTGACCATCCGGACATGACATAATGAGACATCATGATCCACAGTCTCTCTGCTAGAATGAGGGAAATAGGCATGTGTGCTATGCTTCCTCCGCCTGATCATTGTGACAGGCTCTTTAAAACAACTTAATTTACACCCACGACTTCAAAGGAACAGAATGAACATTATATGCATGAGCAGGTGTGCAGGTTTGCAGGTGTACATTGGTGTGACTTAATGTCTGCCAATTGACAGGCAAGAACATTTGTTAGACAGGAAAATGTGCAGAATAAATAACTAGCTGCTGTGGACAGATTTGTGTCTTTCTATCCGTTATGTTCTGTGCTACAGCTTTAAAGCCGTGGGTGCCATTTACAGCATATGGTGCACAGTGTGAGAAACATTCACATATGTACGAATCAGGGAAGAAATAAATGAATCAAACCCAGGCAGATGAATGACATGTTTGGACTAGAGCAAGCTCTCAGTGCTGCAGGGAACTGACATAATGAGTTTGGTCATCAAGCCGTTCCTCCTACAAACACCCACACACAATCTATACAACATTAATATTTGTGTGACCTTTCCTCAGCAGTACAATGAGTAAAGATATTAAGTTTATACAGAGAAAAATATCCACATACACACTAAACTGACTGCACTGTAAATGCAGGAACACATGCAAGCTTGCAAACAGGCCACACACTGGTTTACACACACACACTCTGATACCTAAAGGATGATTTTGATATGCAAATGAGCTTTCTGGGGAGCCTCTGTCATGGTCCAGAGAAGCCTCTGTATAAAGTGCAGTTTGAATAGGAGGATTATAAGCACTGTGTTGCATCAGCACTTTCATACCACACTGGGACAGGGAGCTGTGTTAGCTGTCATGACTGAACACAGAATGAATTTATACAACAAACACTGCAATGACAGAGAAACTCATGGACAAACGCAAGCTTGGGTTCACACAATAGTCGGTGGAATACTCAAGTTGTGCAGGAGAGTCAGCGGGAATGCATCGTGTAATAATGCAAGTGGAGCACTGACATGGTATTTCCTAAAGTCTGTGTAACGAAATCCTGAGCCACAGAGGGTATGATGTATACAGTTTGTACTACTACAATAACCAACATCCTCAACATAAATACTTCTCCAGGGCACACATCCAGCTCAGAATACTGATGCTGGCTTTTTTCTGTCAAGATGTTTTTCTCAGCAGACTGATCATATGACAGAAAAGCTTGTGTCGAACGTGTTCTTGTCACGCATCATGTTAAGACTGCCGAGTCAAAGCTGCTGGAGTCCCTGCCTCAAGTGAACTGGAAGAAGATGCAGGAGTGGATCTATTTGTCTGTGACCTCTCTGAGTGAGTTTATTTATTATTCACTGCTCCAAAAGTTTAAAATAACCCAATCCAAAGGTTACTGTATGACAAATAACCTTTGGGATGGGTTGGGTGACTCACTGACCATATGGCTGTCACTGCAAGAACAGCATTCACATCGGCAGGAATACGATATAGACACAGCTGGTACTGTGCTTTAAACCTTGCCCAAGCTGGCATACAACAGAACAGTGCATAGATGATGAGGAAATTACATTTCAAGAAGTATAGAGTCACTCAGTTATGTACTATATATTTCTAATGTTGTGCAGAAAAATGAAACCTGTTAAAATGCAAGTTTCAAAGTGACTTTGGAAAGTATACGACAAAACGCTTTCAGTGTATGTGGTGCAAGATATGGATGTTGAACGTGACAGTATTCTTCCAGGTTAACTATCATCAAATCAATACTGTAGGACCTATAGGTAGCACATTCCATTTAACAATCAGAAATGTATTTCACTCTGACTTAGCTAGTCCAGTTTGTGATCAGGACCCTCATTCACAAGGGCATTGAATGTGCATTGACCGCATTGCCACACTTTGCATCATCATAGAGCACAGACGAGGATGGAATATGTCTCTTTGCATTACCTTTATACACTTTAAACAGGCTTTCAGCCTCAGCTTCAACACCCTGCGGGCTCTCATGTGGCATTATGGCATTCCAGACAAGTTTTTCACCTTCATACGCAAGACCTTCCAACAATCATTATGTTGAGTAGTACATGACTTCTGCCTCACTGATTCTTAAGCATGCCAATGGTGTCAGGCTCTGTCGAAAGGACATCTATTTCATCTAGCAGTGGAGTAGATCATGAAGGACAAACTTGGGGTTACTTTTTATCATGTTTGAGACTTTGTTAATAAAACAGCCTTAAAATCAGCCACCCTTCTACAGGTCCACGAATACATAAACCTCCAATAACATCTGCCAATACACAAGACAAAAAAAAAAGCACTAATGAATGAATAAATAAACAAATTACTAAATGAGACTCTACATAGTTATCACTTTAAATCTGCGCCACACTCAGGGAGAACAAAGTCTGAATCTTTGTCGACGAGTGACTCAGAACCATCAAGTAAACCAAAAACCTGTTCAAAAAGATGGTATTGAAATAAGAACCATAAAGAAGAAAAATATACCAGGGTTCCCACTCTTTTCCAGAGATCATTTTCCAGGACATTTCCAGGACATTTTCATTGATGATCAAGCTGGTATGACCGTCTAAATTTAGTTCCTAATTAAGTTCCCAAATAGTCTAATATGTTCCTCTCAGTGTAAGTCTACATTGAAAGACATGTAGTCTATGGCTATCAATGAAATCATCTCTTACATACTTAAAAATGATGGCAAATTGATAATAGAATAATGCAACCACAGATGTACAGCACTTCACTTTATTAGTGCAACCAAGTAACAATGATGGGCAACTCTCATCTCAGCTTTCTCTTTTCTCAAGTAATATAAAATGAGCTAAGTAAAAAACAAAAGAGCCTGCAAAGGAATCAGGAAGCTGCCTTATTGAAATAATTAAATAATAATAATGATCAGAGGATCAGTGCTTTAATGATCTAAATAGAACTGAATGACAAAAATGGCCACAAATGTTTCTCAACTCAACTCAGACTCAAAATATACCTGCTTAATCATGATATTCATCCTGCTAAGTGGTCGATATAAAACAAAGCAAATGTCACGTTTTTTTATTTGAGTTACCGTAAACTCTGAAAAAATATCACCGGTGTAAAGACGCACTCTGTATTTGAAGATCTCTCAGAGATTTAAAAAAATTTAAACTGTCTTCCTGCATGGCGATGTTTATTATGATCAGCGATGTCTACAACGTGGAGTTTCTGTGCAGCTGTGTCGCTCTTTTTGTTCCGTTTGTTTTCACTATCGGGAGTTCGCACTCCTGCTAGCTAGAGCAGGGGTTCTCAAACTTTTTGGAGCCAGGGACCCCTTACAGGTGAGAATGTTGTCCAAGGCCCCCTAATAATTGTAACACAGATTAAGCACATTAGTGATGTGTCATGATCAAAAGCTGCGGCTCTGAGAGCCGATGCTTTATAGTGAATCAGAAGAGCCGGCTCGCATTGAGAGAGAGCCTGCTCCCAGTTTTTTCCTTTCACTGCTTAGCTCTCACAGTGCTCAGCCCCAGCTCTGCTCACAGCAGAACTTTGTTTTGATTGGTCAGCATGGCGGCCATGCGACCAATCACATGTGAGGATATAGGATACAGGTGATGGAGGGGAGGCTGTTTATTGTGGCTTCATCTGTTCCTTCTGAGAAGGTTAGGGTTAGGGTTCTTCCAAGCTGAGGCATCTCAATGCCAACCTGCACTGAAGATATTAATAATGTTTGCTTGAGTTTGGTTCTGGTTCTATTTGCTTGAGTTTGGTTATGGTCCTGTTTGCTTGAGTTTGGTTCTGGTTCTGTTTGCTTGAGTTTGGTTCTGGTTCTGTTTGCTTAAGTTGGTTCTGGATCGGTTTGCTTGAGTTTGGTTCTGGTTCTGTTTGCTTAAGTTGGTTCTGGTTCTGTTTGCTTGACTTGGTTCGGTTCTGGTTCGGTTCTGGTTCGGTTCTGGTTCGGTTTGCTTGAGTTTGGTTCTGGTTCTGTTTTCTTGAGTTGGTTCTGGTTCTGTTTGCTTGACTTGGTTCTGGTTCTGGTTCTGTTTGCTTGAGTTTGGTTCTGGTTATGTTTGCTTGGGGCGGTTCTGGTTCGGTTCTGGTTCGGTTTTGGTTCGGTTCTGGTTCGGTTTGCTTGACTTTGGTTCTGGTTCTGTTTGATTGAGTTTGGTTCTGGTTCTGTTTGCTTGAGTTTGGTTCTGGTTCTGTTTGCATGAGTTTGGTTCTGGTTCTAACCCTAACCCTGACCTTAATCATAACCCTAACCCTAACCCTAATCCTAACCCAAAACCCAACCCTATTCCTAATCCTAACCCAAACCCTGACCCTAACCCTAATCATAACCACAACTCTAACCCTAATCACAACCCTTACCCTAACCCTAACCCTAGGGTTAGGGTAAGGGTTGTGATTAGGGTTAGCTGGGCTTGTCGCTGGTCCGTATCAGTTCTGGGGTGTTGGTCAGGTCGATAAGCAGCTTCTCTTGAGGCTGCAGAATCAGCGCAGGAAGATCCAACAGAAGCACCTCTTGTGTCTTAACGCTGCTCTCCTCCATTCTAAAAAACATTCTAACCCTAACCCTAGAGTTGAGGTTAGAATGGTTTTGTAACAGAATAAATGCACAAAATTGGGCAATTATAAGGCTTCACATAAAAACACCATAGGTAAAAGGGTTTTCAACACACAAACCATTAGTTTTTGCAAAGTTAAGGTAAAACATACGGCTACACAAGAGCCTAAATTAAGAGCCGTTCGAGAGTCGAAAGAGCCGGCTCTTCTTTGGGAGCCGAGTTAAAAGAGCCGGCTCTCTGAAAAGAGCCGAACTTCCCATCACTAAAGCACATGCTTACTACCATTTGCACTCTTAGTTGCCCTTGGAACTTTGTATTGTAAAACGTATCAATGTAAATCTTCAGACCTGTTCCATAGTGATAAACAGATAACACTTCAATTTGAATCAAGTAAATACCACTTGTATACTTTAAAACAGAGGGTCATTTCATTCCTTGTGGACTCAACATGACAGCATTTATACTTTTCAAGTAATTGATCTTAAACACTTTCAGATAATTAACAGTAGCAAGACTCGCGTATCCCTTCGAGCCACCAAATGGTATCATAACAATGGTGTATGCTGTTTTGTAATGACACAGCAAAATTCTATAATTTATTAGAAATGTATTCAAATTATTTCACAGACCCCCACGCTATGGTTGTGGACCCCCAGGGTCCCAGGACCCCACTTTGATAACAACTGAGCTAGAGTACCGTAATTGAGCTCTCAGCCTGCAGAGAAAGTTGTGAGGCACAGACCCCCGAGCTCTCTGCCCGACTCCGCTGGTCACACTATAAATTAAATATAAGACTCTTTGAATCAAAAGAGCACTCTACAAGGTTCATGTACCACAAAACATAAACAATATACCCCCGTTTTCTGTGAATGCATGATTATGAAGTGAAGGAGAAAAGATGTGAAAAAAGTTGCGCAGTGTCGCTGTCTTTTCCAGCACAGCGTGCACTCAACTTTCAGTGAATGGGGATGTGTTTTGTTAATAGGGTCAGGTCAAATGCAGCCATGTTGGAATAATTTTCCAGGACTATATGTGATTTTCCAGGACATTTTACTTTTTCTCCCATTTCTAGGTGTTTTCCAGTACTGGAAAACTGGTCAACTGTTTTCCAAGTTTTCCAGGTTTTCCAGGACGCGTGGGAACCCTGATATACAAAAGAACCATAAACTGCAAGAACCAGAGGTCAGTAAACACTGAGCCAGAGGAACTCAGATAGAGCGCATGAGCAGCCTGGGATTGGAGTGACAGGGCTTGGTTTAGGACATTTAGGTTGACCTATGTCCATTTAAAGAGATAGGGTTTAAGTCACTGACTTTATTGTGTGAAGCAACACTACTTTAAAGAAGTTATAACAGCAAATACATTTTGAACAAAGTCAATGCCAGGCTTGTCTGGTGTGTATACGCACATATTAAATAATAATTATATAGAATGATGGAGTGAATAGACAAATACAATCTGGCAAAGAGTATTTCTTCCAAATTAAAACCAAACTAAGGCCCCCAATAGCCTCTTACGCACTACATTCCACAGCAGTGCTATAATGGAGTTCCGTACTTGTTGCATCCTGAGACAGGGTAATATTAGTGTCCAAGTGTGTGATTACACATCACATTATGGGGTTGTGGAAGCACAAGGATGGCTTGCAAACACACAGCAGAAGCGCCACATACACACACGCTGTTCAACCCTGCCGACTCCAACACTATACATGGTACCGTCTTCCCCCCATTCCGCCTCTGACTACCTCCAGATGAGGCATAACGGGGCGTAAATATCCCGCCCTGAAATGGCAGCACGTAAGCGCCTAATGTTATCACTGAGGCTATTGTTTGACTTGTTGGAGAAGAAAAGCAGAACCAGTGTGGGTTTTAGAAAGCACAAAATCACCAGTAATGATTGACATGCAGCTTTTAATAACGAGCCAATGAATTCATAAAAGCTAAGTACCATCAATCATAATCATTGTAAGCTGATACAACTTTTTATTTGCTCTATCAAGCTTTGATCCTTTCGACAAAGGAAATGCGTAAATGATGAATGCCATTTGTAGAAATATCAATTACCTTTCTGCTCACACTCACCCACACACTGTTTACTACTCTCTTAGAGATTCTGAGTCACAGCCGGTGCTGTGGGAGAATCAACGTCCTGCATTCAATTATTGCATAAGCAGCAGTCTGATTAAAACATTGCAACAGTGGGAAGCAAAGGTATAACACAATGATTGTGCAAGTAATGGAGCTGGACTTGATGTACTTTGTATAAGTGAGGTCAGAGCCCCTATTTCTGACTGCCTGGTACAGTAATTGTAAATAAGACATCTTATCACATAATCTGATTTTGCACTCACAAAAGACAGAAGAGCACTCGTTCATTCATTATCATTGATCACATAGACACTCCAACCATATGGCTGCTCCTGCATGAGCAGAAAAAACATTAGTGATCACTCAAACTGGAAACAAGTGCTGCCCATTTCACTGTAGGATGAATTTAATCCATTCAATTCATTCAAATGTTGTAGCTAGTAAGTAAAAAATGACAGAGCTATGCAAACCAAGTCTACTCAAAATTGAAGGAAAGGGTTATATTGGAGTTTATATTCCACCATGACCACATATTTAGACATTTTAACAATCATTATTATTTCACCATTTTCTAATGACAAAAAAAAAGAAGGAACAAGATGTTTTCCTGTTTCTAATCATCATTCAGACAACAAAAGCAAAGTACACACTACTCATGTTTGTATTCAAAGAGGGAACTAAGATTCGGCCATCCCAGGACAACACTGAGTGTGCCAGCTCAGTCTGGCATGGCATCATGGGAGAGGCTGTGGGGTTAGACTGGCGTTGAGTTGAAGAGGCCTTAGGTTTATTGGCAGATAGAGTGTGAGCATGATTATTTACAATGACAAGATAGTTGGTATTATGTAAATCGGATTTCAATCTGAAATATTGCTCAGATTGTGGCCAATTTTTTTGATGTGCCATTTGCAGCAACAGCTGCCTCTGTGTCCCTGTGTGTGTGTAAAGATTGAGTAATGGACGCTCTAAACAAACACACCTTCATCTATTGGGTCAAAAAACAGCTGAAAAAATACACAGGGCCCATAGCACTATTTTCAAAGTGAATCCCTCTCTGTGCTCCCTGCTTCCCAGCAGACCTAAGCTTATAAGACTGTAGATGTGTCATAAAATGTCCGTAACAGAGTCCAGCCAAAGGACCCCAGTCTCTTCAGCAGGTGCAGACAACTTTGACCCTTCTTGTACAGGACATCTGGGTTGTGTGAGCAGTTTATCCATTTATCGTGAGGTATTTCTATTTTACCTCCCTCTCAATGTCCAATCCCTGAATGCTCACCAGTGCAGTCTGGGGTGTCTTTCTGTTAAAGTCTTTCACCATCTCATTTGTCTTGCTGGCATTGAGCTGAAGGTGGTTGAGCTCCCACCACTTAACAAAGTTCATGATGACCTCCCTGTACTACTGATCGTTCCCCTCAGACACAAACGCAACAATGGCTGTGACATTGGAGAACTTCTGGAGGGGACAGCTCCCAGAGTTGTATCTGAAGTCCAAGGTGGAGAGAGCACTGTCCCTTGTGGGCCCCTGTGCTGCAGGCCCCTCTGTCAGACACACAGTCATGGAGTCCTCACATGCATTGTGTTTTCTTTCCAGAACTCTCTCAAACACGGCCTCATACATCCTTGTTCAAATTCTGTGACAGCTCTTTTGTCTGTGCTTCATGCCAAAGCCTCATATGTGTGGGCTGAACCTAATTCACTCTCAGTCAACAGCAAGCAAAGCCTTAGAAGACATAGCCTATCCTCTTCCTGTCTCTATTTCTTAGTTGTCCCATTTCTTTCCACCCAGCTGTACAGTCCGTCAGCAGGTCAAAAGCTTACTGAACCAGTTCAGTTGAAATTCTGTCACTGTATCAAAGACAAAGATTTTATGCACTTGTTTTCTTATTTAAAATCATATTCAGAGCTATATTTGGTGTTAAAATGAATACCAGTTCCTGCTCTACAAGCTTTAGAAATATTGAACAATATCTACTAAGATGGTTAAAGCTGGAGTACTTTTCCTCTGCTACCCAATAAAAAGATTGGAGCGCGAGAATAGAGAGCAGGTGGTAGAAGAAATGAAGAAAGATTAAGCAAAGCATTGGGCCTAAATATACTTGCCAGACAAATATTACAATGAATTCATGAAAGCAATGAGAGGGAACTTAATAAACCATCTGTGCACAGAAGGGGGGTAAATACTGTACTTATGATGCATCATTTTCAAAAGAATGTGAAAAATTTCATCTGAAAGCATCTCACACAGTGAATGTTGTCAATGAATCAGAGCTCTGAGAAGGGATTAGGTCCTGCTGAAATGCTGGGATGGATTATATTCAAAACTCTTAAATAGTCAGAGCAGACAGCAGAACAGAACATAGATGGAGGTCAGTCTGTGTGTGGTCTCTCTGTTTGGAGAGTGAGTTGGAGAAGAGACAGAGAGGACACAAGAGAGCAGCTCCAGCCCTCTGGCTCTGACAGAAGACAGGAAGAGGTTCAGGTAGAGGAGAAAATAGAATGATAGAAAAGGAAAGGACCGAGGACTGGACACTGACAGGACACACAAAAACCCTCCACTCACAGAGTCAAGCTCACATCAAATGGAGCCTTCATTTAAACTGAGGACTGCAGGGGACTGGTTTCTATTTGAACAGGACTGCTCTGCTTTACTAAAGAGAACCACACATGTCCAGACTTCAAATATAGACTCTGTAGACTCCCCAGATAGAAATAAAAGCCAATCTAATTTCTGTTATCAGGTGATTTGATGTTCATTTCCTTCATTATGAACAGTCATTGGCTCACCATCTGCTGGGCTACAGCGCTAAACAGCTCAGCAGATGTGTTGTGATCTAACAGGATCAGACAGGTGTGAAGACATGCAGCATAATAACACCTCTGTTCTAACCAGGTGATCCGAAGGGAAGTCAACAAGTCTGTGATGGGGAGAACATCAGAATGAGAAGCCATTGGTGAAAATTGCAAGACTGAAATAGAGAGATACAAATGCACACCTGCAGCTATAAAGCCATGTGTTCTTGGGATTCACCCATTCATAGAAACCTAATAGTTTGCACTTAAATATTGACTGTTTTCCAGGTGCAGCTTTAAGTGATTTGGATTGCAGATGTTCAGGAAGTTTTACGGCTTTACAGAAAGTTCTCTTGAGGTGTCACTGAATTTCCTCTTCCTGTCCCTTTCAACTCAAGGCATGAAAGCTCTGCAGAGAGAGATCTCTTTCTCTCTTTGAGATGGTTTATGGTTATTATGCAACATATGTGCAGAGCTCTGCTCGCTTTGAAGTCTGATGTGCTGTAAATCTCATTCTAGCTGTCATCAGCAAATACATTCAAAGAGTGAATTTCTTACCACACTTTAAAATGTGCATGATACAGTATGTAATGACATTTAAAGCTATGATGGGATGAAAATGTTATACATACTGTATTTGGGTTCTTCCTCTTTTAGAGTCAGGTGCAGAATGTTTGATGTATTTACATGTGAGTATCTAGGCACTGCATTAAAGACAAAGTTAGACTCCTAGCCTTTGTTTTAACTAAGTATTGTCTTTAATGGTAATACACTTTATGCCCATGAAGTGAACCTCAATCTGACCAGACTTAGTTTCATTACAGAAATCAGCAATGTCCCTGTAAAATAGCTCGAAGAAAGAAACACTGCAGAGAAAAATGGATCAATCTGAAAACATCAGATGATTGTGAAAGAAGCTTCCCAGCAAACACAGCCCAAATCAATGCAGCACAATGCTCCAAGTCAATGCCCTGAATTAAATCTATATCAATAACAGCTACTTTAAAGCAACTTGACACCACATGTCTGAAATAAAGAAAGCAAAACAGATTATTTTTCCGGCAAGAGACGTTCACAATAAAGAGAAAGTCATCTTTTTAACATCTGTTCCTGTGACAGTGTTCCAAGTGTTTAACTCATCACAACCACCAAGTATCACTATAAATTATCAACATGATAAGTGACCACAATCACACACTATGCTACATTTACATATTCAGTATATATGTATGTCTGTAGTCAGTCATGTATAAAGAAGACACACAAAATCGTTAAAGTAGCTAAAGTCATGATATTATGTTAACAGACTAAATAAAAGGCTTGGCCTTTAATAACTGAATCAGACACTCAATCCATCATCATAAATACTGGTATATGAATATATCACAGGGGTATCATACCATCGCTGTCAGGCAGAAAACTTGTATCTCTATATTTCATAATTTTAACGTGTTTCCATTAATCAATGCTGTTGATCATCCTTTATGTCTGTCAGTTGGCTTTCTAAAAATAACCGATGGAAAGTATTTCAAAAAAAACATTGTGGTTGACTCTCATGCTGTGTTTAATTATGTGAAAAACATCTGTTTTCCCAGACCAGGGGTGTCCAAAGTACGGCCCGGGGACCAAACGCGGCCCAAGGTCCATTTATTTATGGCCCCCAAGCTTCCATCTTAAAATTTCTTATTTATAGCACAGAAATTAATCACATTCTGAATCATCTGTACATTTGCAGTTTCTTTCAAGCACAGAAACAAAACTAAAGTCAATCCAGAAACATCTCAAAAAGCTTCATATGGACTACCTGTATAAAGGCAAAGCTCTGAGAATTCTGCAAGACAGCAATAAAGAAGAAACACGAGAACTCTTAAAGCTGACAGGCTTTCAAATTAATGTTTTTATCATGATGTAAAAATGTCCTTGATAAACACTAAAAGTTCAGAAGACACAGAAGAGGACACAAGACAAGATCAAAATTATGAAATTGTGCAGAACAGGCAAAATTTGATGCATAAAAATTGTTCAGAACGCAGGAAAATAATTATTTAGCTCTTAAATTGTTGTCTGCTGGTCTGAAAAGTCTTAAAAACAACATGAAAAAGAAGTGTGATGAAATCCAGATCATGATCCTGCCATAGAAAAAAAATGATACAATATTTTTCCCACATTGCCCTACCCTAATGAAAAACATTTTCCTCCAGAAGAAGATTTGCTAATGTTTACGTGGCTTGTGGAGAACTGAGGACTACCTAGTGGCTGATTTATTGAGAAAAAAATGTAAATAATTATTATTAAATAGAGATTTCATATAGAACTTTTATGATTCCTAAGTCTCAGTAGGAGCCAATGGCCCTGAGGTATTCTGACAACATCAAATGTGGCCCTCTTTGAAAAGAGTTTGGACACCACTGTCCTAGACCATGGTGGTATGATATCCTTGTTCAAATTTGGGGTGAAAGTACTAAGCTTTTCTGTTGATTACCTTGCCTTTATTATCTTTACTGGATGTCATAAAAATGCAACTGACATCCAAAATGATCTTCCCCCAGAGCCCAAGGTGAGGTCCAACTTACTTTGAGACAAATATACTTTTCTTAATCACTCTAATGCATCAGGCACATGAAGGAATCACAAGATTCATCTATAGAAATGACAAAGGGGAAAAGACCCACTGTGATAAACAGACACACTCACCAGGCACTGTGCCAGGAAAGATACAACATGTAGTCAAAGAAACACATTCAGTGTAGGTGCTTTAGTTTTAGTTTGTGAGTTCATGTGATTAATACTACTAGTGCACTTTGATGGACCAACAACAAACTTCTATTATACTTGGAAATAAATAATTTGTTTGAGAAAATTATGACTGACTTCCATCTTAATAAAAAGTAAAGCACTTAATGTCAGGCTCTAATGATGTGTTGATTTGCCACATTTGACTGGTTTACTCTGATCTTAATCAAGTATGTTACTATAACCAAACAACCTGATGTCAGTTATCGTTGAACTGAGCTTCCTTAAGAGCTGATCAGAATCACTGCTGATGGATGAAGCTCATCGTCATCTGTCTAATAAATAACTTTCATTGACATTGAAGCTGTAATCCAGTTTCGGTATGAATAAACTTTTGACACATGACTCAGAAACTTTGGAAACAGGAAGTTTGAACTTTCTTTGATCAATCTTAATTTCCTGCTGTCAGAAATCTGAAATGCTCCCATTTTGTCCAGACATATTAAACTTAATTTGGAAGTCAGATTTCATAATTATATCTGATTGGTCATATGCAAATCAAGATCTGAGGAGCACAGAAAAGATTGAAGCATTACCCATTATCCAAATAACAGGGCTAAAAATAGACTTTGAGTTATCTCTCCTGTAGCTCCACAGTGAGCCTGATGAAGATGGACTGAAGATGTCTGATGTCACTCCACAGGGGGTGAGGCCAAGCAACACAGAGGTATTGTCCAACTTACACCACTACTTGTCTCATCTCTCTGATGACCAGCATGAGGACATGTGAGCTCCATGTCCATTTAGTAATATTCCATCAGTCAAAACTCATGACATTAGTCTGACTAACTCTGTACCTATTAAACTGAATTAATAAGTTAAGTAAATAATGACTTGATCCATGGCTCAGTTTCCTCCTCTATCCATTGTCATGTCCTCTCCAAATAAAGGTGTGTAAGCCCCAAATATGTCACTTTTATGGTTTCTTGTTCTTATAGTTTAGCTGTGTTTTGCATCGCCTGTAACTGAGCTTAAACCTGGCTTTATAAAAAGTACATTAAGGTTTCTGATTTATGAATTACCAAAATAAAACTTGTGGTGTAGAGTTATAGTTAAAACAGAACTCTAAGAAAACATAGGGGAATAACACATGCTCCTGGGGTTGATTGAAGTCCCAAATTCAAACAGATTTAAAATGAAGTAATGCTTAAACACATTCGATCATCTCATCATCAACAGTAATCCATCAGAGACCTCCTTTATAGATACGATATCTACACTTAACGGTAAGTAGACTGCACTTGTATAGCCTTACGACCATCTCATACTTTATAAATTGTATCCTTTCAGAAACATTTTCAATCACTGAAAGCAGAAGCTGCTCTGCAGAGGGCCAAGCTGCACATCTGCACTGATACATTCACACACATTCACTGCCCATGGCAATGCCTTCAGGAGCAATCTGTGGTTCAGTGTCTGGCTCAAGGACAACATGCAGTCTGAAGGAGCTGAGAATGAAATAGTAATTATGCTTGTTGCAAAGCTAAAGTTCATGCCAGCCAAAAAGCTGATGGCCTCTGTATCAATGAGAATGGAAGTCAATAAAAATGGTTATTCCCAAATTATTTATGGGTCAATAAAATTAATGTCATTTGTTAATCACAAACTGACTCATTGTTAGCCTCCAGTGTTGATTTTACACCCTAACTTAGCATAAGCATTGACACTTGTCTGATGCAACACAGTGCAAAGTTTATTTTCTTGATTCTTGTTAAGCTCCATTAGACTTCTCCTGCACATTATACTAACAGCACCAATTATTCTACATTTTGATGCAAGGTCACACTGGGAGCATGGTTACTGTAAATTGCAACTCTGTTCCTCATTTTTATCACTTTATTGACCAGCAAAATGTCACATTTATGGTTCATAAATGAGAAAGAGTCCACCCCCATAATTGTCTGCTCTTTAGCGTTTGCCTGCTGATGACTCCTCATAAAAACATGTTGAAGGTTGCAGATTAAGCTACTGAATATGGCTCTCTAAAAGTCAAAATTGTGACAACAACATATAATGATGAGGAAGTACTGAGTTATCATTCAGACTCTGTAAACCTTCGTGGGCTAAGAATGTGAACAAGCTGAGATATGAAGCTCTTTTCTGCTTGAATCTCTGTCCTTGAAAAAAGCTGGATTTGAAAGTGCCAGAGAATCGGAGGAGACTCAGTGTGGACCGATGAAAATGTAAAAAACCTTTCCACAGCCAGAGACAAACACTCCTCAGAAGTCCTCTTCTCCTCACTCTGACAAAGAGATGAGTCAAGCTGCAACTGTGACAATGAACAATGTGATAATTTAACAGGACAACAGACGGTACACCTGCACACAGACACACACAGAATTGTGGTATGACCCTCTCACAGAGTAACATGTGTTGCCAATCTTCAACTTGCAAAGTCATGTGCAGTATGTCAGACCGTTCATAAAACTGTATTTTCACATTATTTCATCAGTAAGGTCCTTGCAATGAGCTTAAAAGATATAAGGCCTTACATAATTGAATATTGTTTTATGCAAAGGCATTACTGGACGGCCAGGTAATGTATGCTAATGCAATGTGGGCTTCAGAACAGAGGTACCCTGCAGAGGAACTATAAAAAATTAGACAAATAAAGAATCATCAAAAATGTAAAACTATTGTGCAGGACTTCTGTTTCTCTTTTAATCTTCACACTGTGTATGGCAACTAATGAACAGACTAGACACTCCTGACAATGGTTCTGTTTAATCAATAATTTAAGTCCATAATTATTGCAGCTGAATGTTTTTAGGAACCATTTGACTGGAATATATTATCACATAAACCAAAATCCATGACTTTATGCGTCAGTTTAGACTCCTCATAGGCTCACAAACAACAAGACAACGGTAATGGTTGTCAAAAGACTTTTCTGGATCATGGGAGCTGAAAACTGATGTAATCGTGGCTTCTGGTCTTTGTGTAAGGGGATTGTACATATACATGAAAAGGTTAGGGTAAAATTTGGCTCCTTTAACATTCATAATGACACTGGCACTGAGATGAAATGAGTGACTCACAAAACTCTAAACTGAGCCTGATGAATTAGAAACTTTCAGATATTTTTTGGCAAACTGCACAGAAAAAATCGAAGCATGTGCATTCATTTCACAGGTCATATTGTTCATGGATCAGACTAGATTTTGGTACCACTTAAAGCTGGCAAAATTTTGTAACAATCTATGAAAATGTCCATGTCTGTAGATGATATTCTGGTATGATAGACATCCTGAGTGGCATCTGTGTCACAGTAAATGAAGTGAACCACCAGTTCAATAATTCAATTCCATACTAGATGCTGGTGTACATCCTGGTTTCGGCTCATGATCAGGACATTATTCACTGTTTTATAATACTGTGTTTGGTATTATTTCATTTTCTCTGAGCAACGGGATTAGAAACAATTATTTGAACATTTCTAATTCACCATGTTCAGGAGAGAGCATTGTGTTAAATTAAATTTTGGGCTCCAGCCCACGGACTAATATTCCTTTTATTTATAACTTATAGGCAATGGTTCAGACAAAGCTGTTAGACTGTTAGAGATACTTCGATCTGATTCAGAAACCCTTTATTCAGTCTCTGCTGTGTACTCTTCATCACAGCAGTGTAGTAAATACAGAAGGACTGGAGATGGATGTCGGTTTAATTTAGAGACAAAAGACAAAAAGCAATGTGAACATATCCAACATCCATAAATTGAGTAAAGGATTTATTGCGAAGCTCAGTCGCCAATTACTCTGACAAGCTGTAGTCTTTCTGTGCAGAATCAAAACACAGCCAGAACAAATACCCTCTTACAATGAGTCTCCAAACAAGTTAACAATTCACTCTTATTCTTTACACGAGGATATCGATTCTACTGTGAGAGCTGTTCAATGCTGAGGATGATTGAGGACCGACAACAGTTGATGACATTCACCCAGAAGCTGCACTTTGAACAGTCCACACCCACCCGGAGAGCCTCACAGTGGAGTGACCATGTTCAGTCTGTGTGGCTCATAAAAACCTGATAACAGTTTAAACTGAGGGAGCAACATGGCTGATTATCTGTGGAGGACTGAACAAAAGAAAAAGCTTTCACCTCACAGGCTCTTCGAAAGAATTACACATAACAACTCATAGGGCTTGAAATGAGCCGAAATAAAAGCCAACGTAGGAGGGAGGTAAGATAACGTTTACCACTGTGTACGGCAGCAGAACTTTAGTAGAGAAAGATATTTGCTTTTTGTAATTGGCCAACTGCAACCTTCAACTGGCTACTAATAAAGAGTAGCTCCATAAGCCTTACAAAGTAGCCGGAGTCTGGGCTTTAATTTAGATTTAGCTGGAGCATGAAATTGCAAGACAAGGTTAGAGTAGATAATGAAGGTCTTTTGAGTAACTTAAAAGTGGTCAGACTTAAGTTGACTTTGCCTCTAAAAGCACTCTGCCTTTTTAACAATGTCTATCTGTTGGTCCAGTAAGTTAGTGCAGATAGAGAACTATCTGACAGATTTGTAAGGGGGTTGTTTTAATGTATGGTTGCTGAAGTTATTATCCTTCAAATCAGGATTGGAACAAAAAAAACATCTACATGAAGTATGATACATACATTATTTTGCTATGAGATAAGCATTTAGCTTCTTTTGGATGTACTTTGGTGCCATTGGGACTCAGATTGATGCTTACTGTATTTCCTGGCAGTCAGTTTGGGAATGGAAGAACTGTGACACTGAAGTCAATGTATTAAAAGGAAGCAGAGATGGAGAAAATGAATGAATGGTATTGTCTATAGGTGCATTTTAGTTCTCTAAAGTTGCATTCATGCATTTCACTTCAGTCTTTCTTTTTGCGTATTAGTCCCTCCCAAGAGAGATGCACGGAGAGATGCAAGGAAATGAAGAGAGAGGAAGAGGAATTAATAAAAAACAGCAAAAATATAGGTCTTGCACATCAGCTAAAGAGGGCTCCTGCGTGCCGGATCTGAAAAAGGAGCAAGTGGAAGTAAACACCTTGACTAGGATTGAAACTTATCAGCTCCAGTGCCATGCCGGAGCAGAGAAAGATCTAAAACGGTTTTGTTGATTTGGTGGAATTCAGCCGTAATATTCCGATTAATCATGTAACAACTATCAAACCTCATCACTCATCAAAGATCAGCTGAAATAAAACTTTATTGACAAGACGGTACATGTAACAAGTGAATACTATCAGTGTGGTTACTAATGTACTACCATAAAGAAATGTCTTCTTTAGTGTAGCCAATGAGTGGCTCGCCCTGCATGCGAGAATGTTTTTGCTCTCTAACTCAATCACATAAACTTTATCAGAGTTGGGGGAAACAATGACCCTCCTGAAATCCTCAAAATCCTTCATCTCCTCCTCTGGTGAAAACTGTGCACTCATAACGGTGTGGCCTGATTCAAATGACTTCAGTGTCAAATCCTCGGGTGCTGTTGTGAAGTCATTTACCACAGCGACTTAGATTGTGAGAATCCATCAGCTCTTATTTTGTGCTGTGCAGTTGTGCATCCAGGAAATGACATGCTTGATGTCACGCTGTGCTGTAGTGCACAGACATAAGCTGATGCTATCTGCTCTGCCTTCTTCTGAGCAATTTCCTCATGCCATATTATGGAGATACGCTTCCTTCTTCCTCTTTGCCTTTTTCCTAACAGAGGTAAAAGTCTCATGGAAAGCAGAGATACGCTTGGTGAAGGCTGTCGTCTTCACTACAGGAATACTGGACAGCATGGAGATCAACACTGTGAAGAGAGGTCATCAGGTTTGTGTGCATCTGGCTCATTTAGAATTTGTTGACTGGTGCATCTCTTCCTCTGCAGTCTTGAGGTGGTATTATAAGACTTGAGGAGGATGTCTTTCCGATGACAGTGACTATCAGCCGATCATTTTCTGGATGATAGCCCAGTGTTGATAAGAATACTGTTGTGTCTTAGAGACTTCCTGTGGATTGCTGAGGTTGTCAGTTAGATGGCAGGCGAGTGGCCTCATTTGTCTCCTGGGATACAGTTAGGTGAGCCGCTTTGTCTCACACTGGGAGATTAAATGCAAAAAGAAGCCTTTTTTTTCCACAGTATGGCCTCTTCCGTTATGCATCAAATATCTGTCTACTTCGATCTTCTGTTATCTCTTCACTGTAATTCCTCCAACACGTAGGGCCACAAGGTTTTCCTTTTCATTGAATCTTTCCGTGTCCCTGATTTTCAGCGGTTCTTCTGGAAAATCAATTTTGGCACTATTGTTGTCATCATTATCGCAATCGTTGTCGTCATCACCGTCATCCTCAGGCACATAGGTGGAATCCTTCTCATCCTCACTGTAGACCTCTGTAATCTCTTCATCAATACCACAGTCATCTATCACTCTTCCCTCATCTTGCTCCTTCCAATGAGCATACACATGGTTTTCCAAGTGCACAAAACTGACTACCCTGTCCTTAGTGGAGCTGTCCTGACCAACAGACTGCAGTGAGGCACATAACTCCTCGTGACCCTGAGATGGGTAAACTTTTACATCAATAACTTTAGCAGGAGTATATACCTCATATTGTACTATAGCAAATAGAGAAATATAAATATGATTTTCTTATAACTAGTGATCAAGTTGCATATTTCAAGCAGTATTTATTTTAATTCATTTGAACATTAAAAAAAATAGTAAAATTACATACCAAAGAGAGTACTTCTGTCTGCAGTTTGATGCTGGCTGGGTGAAATCCTGGAATATTTTGATGGACTTTCAATTAATGTCTAAAACTGACACGAAACTCTGAAATGAACTGGCCTATTTCAATATTTTCATTCCATGTTTACTATTGTTTCAATGGCCTGTGTCTTCATCCTGTTGTTGGCAGATAGAGATGAGGCAGTTTCAATTTCTGAAAGATTGTGTTTCTTGTTATTGGAACATAAGGTCTCTGACATCCTGGCAGCTCTGTCACCCACATAACTCAGACGACAGCAGAGACAAACAGAGAGACCCCTCACACCTCTCTCTTTCTGACATTGTTTTTTTTCTCCTGAGAGGTGTCGTCCACACCTCACTACCTCTCTACCCGTCTTCTCTTTGCGTTGTTTTCTTTCGGTAGGCAATATTTTCCTTTCAACCAGCACATAATCCAAAACCTCTCTTTGCTCTGTCACATATTTATGTCCTTTCGCCAACACCTTTTTTTCCCACTCATCTTTTGTTTTTTTGTCTTAAAATATGAAGCCAACTCGAACATGTTGAGGACTGAGGTTCATCGAGTGTCTGCTTTAGTCAGTCTGCAAAAGCACCAAAAACCACATACACACCAATTCACAATGCAGACTTTTACAGTAATAATAAACATGTTTACAATATGGTTCAAATTGGTTTAAATTATTAAACTTATGAGTCTTGCCTCATTAAGGGCATGGCTGGCTTGACTGACAGGTGAACATTCTAGCTGTTAGTGAGGAGGCTAAAAGCCCACCTCAACTCCACCACTTTGCCTGTAGCTTGGTCGACAGAAAGTAAGTTGAGGCAGCATTTACAATATGGAAAACGCTGATGATAGGCTTTACAACTCAGCTTCTACATCCATATATTATACAGTCTGTGATCTTTTCACAAGCTACAGCGTCTTTTGTTTCACCAACATTCACATTTCATGGTACATCTCAGCTTTCCTAAAGGCTTGACCCCTCAGGAACTTGCATTTGAATTCTGAATGTTTTGTCTCATGTGCTTTTCCCTCTTTTCTCACCTCCCCTGTATTTATGCTCATCTTTTCTTAAAATCATGCTTTGTCGCTCCAATTCACAAAATTCAAATATCTTCATAAATATTAATGGGAGGTTCTGGAATAGGCAAAAAGGAGGGTACCGTGAGGGAGGCAAGATTCTACTCTCACATCCCTGTTCATGGAAATTATTCAATGCATCATCTTAACAGCATATTTTTGCTGCACATGTATGAGAGAGCAACACAGAGAGAAAGATGCTGAGAGGGTTTTAATCCACTGTCACCCACATTTAAAGGTACAGTATTTAGAAATAGAAAGATATGACAACATCTAGGCATCAGATTTGAGATTGAAATGCTTGCCATGCTTTTTTTCATAGTGCAAACTGGTGACAATGAAAGGGGACCCACTCTCATGTAGATATAAAAGCACCATTCTAAGTTAACAAATGCATTCTGGTGATTATACACTAATCTAAAAATGTATATTTTATTTCTACCAAGTCTGTTCTGTTAAATGCCACTATATAATACACACTGTACCTTTAACAATTATGTTCTTTTTAATATAAACAATGTATTGTAAAAACTGTCAGTACAGTCAGCATGTACAGTGTTTTAATGCAAATCACATTCCAGATTAAGTTACTATTGTAAAATGTTCGCAGACTTAATAAAACGTCTAATGTGCACAGTCATGCAGCCAAACTAATATAAAAAACAATATGACTTCCTGCATAATAGAAAATATCTTCATGGTAGATAAAACATGAACCTGCTTTAATGAATGCAGTGATATCATCTCATTGACCTCTTTAATTAACCAGCATGCTGTCACTGCAGGAGCTCGTTAAGTTAACTTGTCACGCCTGAACGCTCAGGGTGTGTCCAGGTCAAAGTAAATGGACTGTGTTTATATAGTGCTTTCTCTAGTCTTCTGTTCACTTTGACATAGTAAGTCACCCATTCACACCACATTCACGAACTGATGGCAGAGGCTACTATGTGAAGAGCCCATTTGGGTTAAGTTTCTTGCCAAAGGACACTCAGGCATGTGAACAGCAGGACCTGAGATTGAACCCCAAATCCTACAATTTGCAGACGACCAGCACTACCACAACCACAGCCGCCCCGAAGTCCAGACTGCAGCTGCAGACTGTCTCATTCTCTGACTGACATTCAGAGCAGCTGTTGCTGTGCTGATTTTTCTGCCTTCCCTAGGTTTGGTTATGTTCGTTTGGCTGCTTATTGCTCTTACACAGAACATTACACCCACACAAACCCATCAATCACTCAATCACATCCTGCTGTAACTCCAGATTTTTCATATCATGCCTTGAATAGCTCAGGGAATGTTTGTTTATTAGTTTTTAAGTTGCTCTGATCTGTTTATGCTACATGGAGCTCCGGTGACATTTGATCAACTGAGGTCTTGCCCACATGTATGGGGAAATTTTTGAAAACAGGATTTGTGACGTACTTACACAGAAACATGTTTATTCCATTAACATTAGATTCTAGAAATCCTGTCGATGTGTCCAGAGATTTACATTCTCGACGAAGTTACAGGGCTGAGTGTTGTGCTTAAATGTGCACTAGATTTTCTTAATGAGGGGACACACTCATTGTGTCAAAAAAACTCAAAAATGCCTAAACACTATCAATCAGAAGTTTAACCAACAAACATCTTTGATCCAATGGTTGTGTTCCTTCCGTTTCTAACACTACTGTAAGCATGCTAACGCAATAACATAATCGATGGTCTCAAGTAGCTTTAGCATCTCACTTTTCTGAATACATCCTGGACAGATGCCTGCTTAAGTTGGTAATCACACATCCACTGCACTTGCTTGCAATTGCCCAAAAAACTGAACAATTATATTTTGTAACTTGTAGCATGATTCGTTGCGTCTCTTTCTTCTTGGCAGTAACTGTTGTTGAACCAAATGGCGCGTGAACATGCATGCAGGCAAATAAACGTGCCAGCTGTTGCTCTGAACTGAATAAGTTATTCATAAAAATGTATTTAAAAAAACAACAAACATTAAAATAGTCCATAACAATATATACATCCACATCATTCTCTCTATCTTCTTAGTCTTAATGTAGTCAATGCTCAAGTACAAGTCTGAGTCTTTGTTCGAGTTCACATCGAGTCAAGAGTCCCGAAAATGAAGACTCGAGCCCCAAGTACTACAACACTGGTTCACATTTTCCATGGTTAAAAAAGACACTACAAGTATGAGCTGATCTCCCTTTGAGACTCCATCTCTGTCTCCTTGATGTTTTTCCAACAATATACAGCATAGAATCGGTCAGAAGGGAACAACTGAATCAGACAATTTGCAAGAAACTGCTTCCTAAAAGGATTAGAGAGACCAATATTGTACCAACTAATAGGTCTGCTTTTCTCTGCAAACACTGTTTGATGTTCTATAGTTCAGCAATGAATGCATTTCGGTAAAAATCTGCCTGTGCTGCTGGTGTTTCTCAGTGGGGAAGAAGAAAATAATAGAGAATAAAACAAAGTCAGCAGAGGCAGAAACCTGCAGGAGGTTTAGCGGTTTTGTTCTATTTCAACCTCATTAAACTTTCAGCAGCCAGTGAACGTGACAAGATTTTAGTCCTCAAAGGGAAATTATTGTCGGCAAATGACTCATGTTTTCTGATCCCTTCTTCCATGCATAATCTTGAATTAGGCACTAAGTTTTAAATCATAATAATTGAAGAATATTTGTATGATTACTGACTGTTTTGTATTTCTTCTGGAGACTTTTTTCCTCCCTAAACAGAGCATACGACTCATCCTTCTGACTTTGGTTGCCTCTGCTAAGATCAACATTTCTCTATTTGTCTGTTGCTTTGTGTGAATGCCAGATTATTGTCAGAGCAGTGCCAAGTGTTTTTGTTTTTGACAACTTTAAATGCACTTGCGGCTTGGTTTTGTGTATTTAAATGGAGACAGCTGCTTGGAGAAAGGCAAATAGACTATGATGAAACAAATGTTGACTTTTATTTTTCTTATAGGGTGCAAACCTCCTCCTCAATTACTATCTTAGTACCAAGAAGTCCTTTATTTCTGTATTCTTCAACAACAGAATATTCTGTTTGTCTGAAGCCCAGAATCAAACACTGACGTTTTGATCCAATGCCCAGTATCAGTAATGGCATATCATGTACTAATGTTCAAGTTTAAAGTTAAAAAAAAAAAGTACTGCGTGATTGGGCAACCTTTTTATCACTGCCCAGCCATGCACAGAGGCAATCTGCTCGGTAGCTATATGGACTTTATATACTAGACTAACATGGCATTACTTTGCATTCAGTCAAAAACCCTTTTCCAGAAATAATGACCATCTGCATCAAAACCAAAGCCTGAAGTGATTTGTTGAAATGTGTCCGGCCTGCTGCCAAAAACAAATACTTGCTCTGCATATTCATGCAACAGGGTTTAACCAAGTAGTCTGATGTCACAATTTACAAAATTAATCACCCCCAACACCACCCACCAACGGGCAAAGATCTACACACTTTTACAACAACCATGATAGTTTAAATCCGTGAAATTGGATTCATCTTTATCACATAATTAACAAAAATGATGGTTGAATCTCTTCAGTGGTCTGTGGTGTTTGTCACAAATCAGGGGATGTAGGCAGCATAATGACTTGTTCTGCTTGTTATCAGTGCTCTGAGGTTCAGTTCCATTACTCTGGAGGGAATAAAAATATAGTTTGTTCGCCAGTCGAACGCAGACAATCCCACGGCTCACTCTTCTCCCTTTAATCAAGTGAATGTTTACACAGAAATAAAACTTAATAGGTTTAGTGCACAGTAGGCCTATTCATCATATAATATATAATATGATATAAATGCAATTCAAATATGCACAATAAGTAAGTGTAGAAAAAAAAGCTCTGAAGGATATCCATCCAGTATAGCATACATCTTTGATTTTTACTACACTATTAATAGTGTCAATCATAGGAGACATGTATTAGAGTGAGCTGAATCAACAAACTGCATTGATTTGCTGTGGTGGACCTCAGCTTCTGTATAGACCCTCTAAAAGGGTTTTCTTTGCCCTTTTATCCAGAGGAAAGCAGAGAGACAAATGGATGGACCGGTGATTGGCTTAGTTTTGATTTATAGAACATGGTGTGTCCCGAACAGACTAATTTACCAAATTAAATTTGAATGCAGACCAAAAGGTAACAAAGGAATTAGGAAACAGTCAAAACTGAGCACTATTTATTTAACATGGCTAAACACTGGATCATAGAGTCTGAAGGTAAAAAGGTTAATAGGTTTACCGAGTGTGGCTAACATTAGCAGAGCTAGCACCACCAGCCTTTTGTCCTCCTTGCAGGATAATGTCAACATGCCTGTGCTGGTTACATATTACTCCAATCAAGTGATTGTAGGCCAGTTTAACCAGACACAGCCTACACACAATTGTATCTCGTTTTTTCTAGATGAAGATCCTGCCAATCCACGCTACACTGTGGGTTATCACCTGTCATCTGTGCTGGTTTACATCTTGGAAGTAGAGCATTATAGCAATCTGGCAATTGCTATTAACCAAGCTAGTGGTGGGTGGCTGCAGAGCTTGGATGCAACACATGACCGCCATTTTACACTTACAACAATAAAAATATTAATAACGTGTTTAATCAACTAGTAATTCTGGTGCCGACAAGTAAGGGTGAAAGTATTGAATTGTTTAGATGAACAACTCCACACCAAACACGCCATAGGTGCTGAAAAAAAGTGCTCTGCTTTGCTCACAAACACATCAGCTAAGTCAGATCAGGTTCATTTTGGAGATTTCCATTGTGAGATTTTTTTTTCTAGCACACAACAAAATCTAACAGAGTACTTAAAACACACTCCCTCACTGGACCCCAGGGCTGATTGTAACACCCCAAGGGTGTATGCCTCCTCTGATGTATTATTCCTATTGATCACTGTCTTTATGATCAGGCAGGCCTGTTTCATCCTTGTAAACCTCACTCCTTCTTTTGCTTGCCAGCTCTGTTTAGCTTTTCTATCCAGCTTTAAGATGTCAGTGAAAGTAAAGCTATGCTGGTAACCATTATTCTTACTTTTGCTTACATTTCTACTCATTAACTTTTATCTATGGCCAAGATGGAAGTCTACATTTTTCTCAGTCTGTGTGTTTATGACAACCATTGTGCTGCTACAAACTATTGTGTGAAAGCATAAAAAAGAATTACTATTACTACTGATCCTGGAGAAAATAGCTCAGCTGTTGATTTATGAGCTTCAGATGACAGGCTCTACAATGGTTCTGCCAATCTACTGCCCTTCAAAAAGTCAGTTTTTTACTTTTTCAGAGCTGTTCGGCAGAAAACCATTTGCAACATGCCAGTTTAGCTTGAATTGCTGCATCTGTTCATGGCTCAGCTTCGTGCCAGTGTTCCCACTAATGTGAAAAAATGAAAAAGTCTGTGGTAGAAAACGATTTATAACCACTACTAAAGCAAGTAACTATCATACTGACAATAATGAATTGCTTACCTCACTCTCAAGTTCTAATCTTTATCTATTCAGAATATATATAATTCTGATGACCCTGACTGATGGACACCCTTTAACTGTATTTGAAATATAAAGTAATGGATGGAAGAAAACTCTTTACAGCTCAACCAGGACTACACTCAGTGTTTAGTCATTATTTTGCACTATAGCACAGAGAGGAAAAAAAGGAAAAACTTCAAGCACTGGCTTTCAGCCAATGTCAGCAGGTGAAGAACTTGGTGTGATGTTCGATTCAGCCCTTACCTTTGTTGTCAAAAGATCCTGGGCATACATCTGCCATAAAGAATTAAACATTTAAAAAAAATACTCCATCATCCATCTCATTATGGTGAGATCCCTTTAGAAGATAAAGAGCACTATACTTCAATACTCCTCATTCACTCTTTAGCAGGGACATAAGACATCAGACAAACAAGAACTCAGCAGCATTTTAACACACAACATGATACAATATCCAATCAATTATATAGTGGATGGCAGTAGTTTTCACTCCATTTTCTTAAACAAGAAGATGGCACACAGAAACCAAATTACACAGCTCCTTTATAAATACACTGTACAGATTTGAGATAAGGATGATCTAGTTTTCTACTCCGCTCTGCACTTTCCTCTTCAGTTCAAGGGTTCAAATCTACACTCAGCTCTCAAACAGCTTTTTCAAAACGGAATTCTTATGTTTGTACACATCCTGTTACAATCTGTCTTCATCCAGATTGTACCAGACACATGCATCAATGAATTGAGGATGTTTGTTTGTCAGTAAGGGGGTGCACGACTGAGTAAAAAGGATAAACAGCAGATTTCTTCAACGTGTGCTGTCAAATGTAACAAGGAACAAGACAATGCTGAGCTACTTTAAAAAACCATGAGGGGTTTCTGCAGCACTTACATGCAAAAGCTTTAAAAAAAACACTCATTTATGGCCTGCATGAGGACTGAAAATGTGCACTTACTCCATCTTCATCCTAATGCTTCTCCTGTGGAGTCCTTATTTTCACCAGGCTGCTGATCTCCAGCAGAGCTGACACCCATGGTGAGCAGAAAAAGCAAATCTATCCAGAAGTGTCATGTCAGAAAGGACCAGACTCAACACTAAATATGTTCTCATAGAAAATGTGTGAAGACTAAATGTGTGTCAAAAAATATCTTGCAGGGACAAATGAGCCCAGCTATGAACAGGTTCAACGTGGGAAAGAGGATTTTGTCTCTCTGATTACTCTCATGCTGCTCTGAGTCTTCAGTTATTCTCCATGGCTGAGTGAGACTTTCTGCTGTCCTGTCAAAGGAAACCAACTAATACAATAGGGAGGAAGGGGATTAGATTAATAGCTAGACTAATATTATTCAGTGTACCGGAGCCCTGATATGAACACTATGCACATGTATGCTGCTTTGCATTTATTGTTTTCTGCCTTTTTCTCTTGACCTTTTTCCTGCTGTGATTCTACGAACCTCTCTGTGCATCACACCCACTCCTGAAGCCTCTCCTGACACTGTGCCCAGACCACAACACAATGAGTATGACCCTTATCTTCCCAACAAGATACCCTTTCTTTATCTACACCACAACATATGCTTTTGTGTGTTTGTTTTCTATATGGAGGACTCTTTTAGGACAGAAGCACTGATCTGTAAAAGCAAATGTATTATCCATCTGTAGCTCTTCCAGTTAGAAGAACAGAGACATGACAGCATGAAAATACAGGTGGCCTCAAATCTGCTGTTTGAAAATGGTGCTCAGCTTTTAAGGCAGCCTTGTTTATGTGTTTTAGAGATGATGTGATGTACTCAAAAGTACTACCCGAAATATGAGTCACAAAAAGTGATCCAATGATTCAGCTACTTTTACAGGTAGCTGAAGGTGTGCTGAAGACTACCATAAACAGACATGATAGTCTTCAGCATCATACAGCAGCCATCTACAGCATGCCTTTACATCATTTAATGCACAAACCAAACTGAGCAAGGTCAAAGAAGACCTTTAAGAGAAATAGGAGATCAGTGGTAGCCTACCATTCATCAAGCCTGGCAATCCCTTTTATGAACTAAGGTACAGAAGGACATGAAAATACATCAACAGTAAATGAAAAAATATTTCTATTAAAAGAAACATTTGGCAGAGACATTCCTCTCGCAATTGAGGAATCTCTTTACACTATCACACGACTTAATAAGCAGCCAAATAGGAACCACGCCAAGGTGAAAGCAAAGAGAAAGCTGTTAAACTCGGTGGACTGCAGCAGAGAGAGGCTTTCTACCTCGTCTTATACTTCTTTTCAGTACTGCTGGAGAACACCTCTCGACTTCAGAAGAACCCGGCTGAGGTAACAAACATCATACCCTGTCATAGAGGGTGAAAAAGGGTGCAGTTTTATCTGGACACACTTGCCATCAACCAGAAACCAGCGCGATGATAAACTCTCTGAACAGATAAGCATTATTTCATGACGCCAAGCATGATTTATTTCAGTGCTGGTACACAGAAAACAGATAAGCTCAAACCAGGCCTCATCTGCTAAACTGTTACATTATGTTTCTCAACCCAAAGCATCTTCTCTCTCCTCTCCTCAGTAAGTGACAGCAGACCTGATGAGATCAGAGGCAGGCTGAAGGGCATGTATGTGTCACTGCTCTTAATCTGAAGTGAACAACAGCTTCCTGCAGCCCAGTGGAGAGGATCATTGTAACTGAGCAGCTTCAAGCTCCAGAAAACCCTGACCCATCTTACACTGACATACACCAGATGTGATTTTTTTTTAAAACCTGAATTGTATGACAGATACTTTGTGTCAAAAGAGGGTTTAGAATGATCAGAAGAGGGAAATCAAGAAGACTTTAGAGGAACAGTAAAGAGCCTAAGACATTTGAGCAGGCCCTTTTAAAGCTGGACAGATGCCATTATCCATTAGGTGCCGTGTCCACTGTCGCAGTTTTTTGCGCTGGCAGCACCTATTTTCTGTTCAAACCCAATGTGATTCAGCATTTCCAGCCCTCAGCGCAAAAACACCCTCAGCGTCCGAAATATTTGGTTTCTGGCCAAAAACCCAAATTCAGCCAAAACAGCATATAACTTTATTACGAGTAATTACTTTATTCTTGTGGGGAGAAAAAAAAATAAGGAACTGTCTTTATCAAACACCAATAGCTACAACAATTTGTTCAAATACAAATGGCAGTAGTTCAGAATTGCATAACCGAGAGCTGTAGTCAAACATGCCTTTGATAAATGTGAGGGAAGGATGCATCAACTGACAGTCACATTTCCAAACTCCACTTGCACTGAAAGGAGCACTGAAGCACTTTCTGTAGTGATGTAACAGTCCTGAGGATTGTAGGAAATGAGTTTTGCTCACATCCCAGGATTCAACAGCAGTGGAGAGCCGTACAGCTCACACTCAGCAGGCGTCTTCAGAGACAGAGATAACCCTGCAGAGAGGTGGAATTACCACCCCCACTAAAATTTCACAGCTTCACCCTCCTTTAGTCTGATGGGATTATCTTTTCAGCTGCTTTGAATGAGAATCATTTTATCCATCAGTGCTTGGAGAGATTTTGCAAGGAGAGCAACAAAGGTGAAGAGTATCAGAATCTTCTGGCGTTTAATCTGACACGAGATGGAGACACATATTCATGAGGCTGCTTTGGCTGGCCTTAAAATTTACTGAAAATCTTTCTCAGCTCTATCGTTCTTTTATTGATCTTTTAAGTCACAAAGACAAAGATCTTGGATTAAAGACATCAATTGTGGAAAAATTGGCAGAATTACACAACACAACATTCAATAAACAACTCGTATGTTGAACATTTGACAAAACGGAAAGAATATTTCTATTAATAAGATAATGTAACTGTTCTGAGAGATATGGATCATTCATGCTGTTCATGTTTGACCCATCATGAATATCCACTTATAGGTTCAACCTGCTTCTCATCAATCTTAAATCACTACCAATCAATCTTTTAGTGAAGCTGCCTTAAAGGAGTCCACAATCATAATCAATCAGAACTGGAGTAAGAGCTTTGAGTTTGATCTTTGATGTTCAAGTGGAGTAAATGCTTTGAAGTGCATAAATGCTTCATTGATGTCTGCTTTGTTGAATTATAATGCTATAATCTTTGAAGTAATATATTTACTTTGCTGTAATTTAACGCCATAATGTCTTTTGAATTCAGAGTCAGAGCAGATGAAATCGATGGTGAGAGATTAGAAAAAGTGTTTTAAAGCACAGCACTTAATCAGAGGGTTTTTTGGAAATCATATATGATTGATTATCGCACTCAGAACCATCAGCAGGCATTTAAAATACGATTCACTAAATGAGATAGATTGACTTCTTCCACCAAGTACTGAGTGTGAAATTCTTAACATTCCAGTAAAATGTATTGTAGATTTTTACTGTTATTATATATTCCCCAGAAAGCTTAGTACGACTTTCTTGTTTTTGTTTCTGAACCGCCAACCCATCAAGGAGAATTCTGAATAATGTGTGGTCTGATCAGGGTACTGTCTCACCTTGGATTCTTTGATCATTATTTTCTAATCAAAGTACAAAACTAGTGTTTAGTGAATCAAGTGTCTGTCCTTTTCACACTTCACTTTGAGAAAATGAGAGTCTCGACTTGTGTTTTATTATACACTCTTTGAAATAACATAAATGTAGGAGATGGAAATGCCATGACAAAGACGTGGTGAGCTGTCTGTAATAGACGGGTTTGGAACACGTGACAGCTCATTGACTTCAATGGTAGATTTGGCTTACAATAAGTTAGGAGGAAAAGAAATGACAGACAGAGAAGGAAAAGTTTAGGAGAATAGGTAAAAATGAGCAAAGTTATGAAGCATAGCAAGACTGAAATTGAGGAGGCAAGGGGGCAAAGTGAGGGAACATGAAGCTGAGTCAGACAACTCTCACCTACAGTAAAGCAGATCATAAATGCAAAACGTCATTGGTGATAAGACGAAACTTTAGTTACAACTTACTGTATGAGCAAATTTTCCTCAAGAATCACAGCTCACTTTCTTACACACTCACAGGAACAACATGTTCCTAAAGCAGAAAACCTTCCACAGAACGTATCTATGAAAAAACAGTGGCCATGAAAAATATGAGTTCTGCAAAACAATCATAACCTGTTACTCGTCTTTATGAGACTAATAAAACTCTGCTTGTAGCTATAAAGATGGCAATAGAGTAAACTGTCCACTTCAGCTGAGCAGTGTTAAGAACCAAAGAGTTATTACAAAACAGAGATACAAAAAGATGAAATTTCAAACTCAAGGTCCTTCAGATGTCAGAGCTTTTCATTTCCTTCCCAATACCTTTGAATATACTTGATAAATATTCAAGTGATTGCATGTTCAATTCCTCTGTTGTGATCTATGCTGTCCCTGTTTAGCTCCTTTCATTGTATAGTCCTCCTTTAAGTATGACCAATATCAAACAAGCACATAATGGCTGTATCCCAGGCATCAGATATGAATGAGTGAATATTTAAGTCATGACCAGTCAACATAAATGTTAGCTGCACAGGTTCTCATCCACCATCCTCACGTTCCGCATCGTTCTCAGTAAAAAAGGATTCTTCTGAATAAGATTCCCTCACAAATAAGTTTCTTTCAGCCGAATATAATAACAGCAGCTTTGATTTCCTTCAGATCCCTCTGATTAAATTAAAAATCATCCTCAAACAGCTTAGAAAGACACAAGCTGCAGCTGAAATCAAATCAAAGAGCCATCAGGATGGAAATGCTGTTAGAAAAATGAGTAGGCAAGAAGCAGCCTTAAATGGATGAGCAATTTTTGTCTGTGTGCTTATTGAAAATTACTTTCTTTTCTTTACTCAGTGATCTTCTTACCCCTCTGGTACACGGGAGAAGCAATACACAGGCACACTGTCAGACAGACTCATGTACAGTTGATACAGGGTCAAGACTTTCTCCTTACCTGAGAGAGAGAGACAGAGAGATACAGAGAGAAAGAAGGTTAATCAACATGTACAACAGACAATACATACATCACATATTTCAGTATGTACATGTATTACATTTTCCAACATACCGCAGCATGTATAAGTGAAAAAAGATGGGGTTAGATGGAGCTTGAATCTATTTCTTTGCTATCATGTCAAACTCAAGAGGGTAATTTGGATGTCAGAACCAAGGACCAATCTCAAATAAAGTCCTGTGATTAAGTTTAATTGTACTACTCAACATAGTCTCAGCTGAATTAAAGCTTGCTGCAGGCATATAATTAGTATTCTCAGTCAGTGGTGGTGCCCATCTAAGGCTGTTTTCACACCTACAGAGAAAAAATAGCTGCTGATGTTTTTTTTTACTGATGGTGAGCATTATTTCAATCAACACTGGCTTGTTTGCTTTGCTCCAATTCAGATTTTATATATATATATATATAGTGTTGCATATTTCCCTTGCTTCAATTTGTGTTCAAACTGAAACATTGCAAAGCAGGCCAAAGTACACACTGTCGGGGGACTGTCTTTACGTCATTACATCACAGTCTCCTTTTTCCATTGCATAAGTAAGCAAATGCCATACTGGTCGCCCTGGACGCTACACTGGAGTTAAATGCCTCATGGACATTTGGGCAGACGAGTATATTTGTCAGATGTTGGACACTACACACAAGAATACGGAACCTCATCTGCTGTTGTTGCATTGGATGGAGACAGTAACGTTAGCCTGTCACTATCCATATGCAAACTATCTAGTTGCAATCAAAATTTCCCAGTAGCTGTATTGCTTATCAATTAGGCCTACTACTATTACTATTTGTTCGGGTTCATTGTGTTCTCATTACAAACAAACTGCTTCAGGGTTTCACCTCTTCTAGACAATCTCAGCTCGCTTGTTTTTCTCAACATCAGGGTACGATTGATCGATTCACGCATTTTAGAACAATCGGTGCCAAAAGGGTAAACATACCTTGTTTTTGAACATCAACATTGGTCCCGGTATGAAAGCACCCAAAAAGACTTTCTCACACAATGTTCAGTCTAACGGACTCCTTCAAAACTGCTCGGCACTGAATCTAACCTTTGAGAAGCAGAAGGCATATCTTTTTTGTTGAAAGCGTTTGAGTAGCAGTGTATTTAAACATGTCACTCAGCGGTCTAGGAAGTGAAGAGAGACTAAACAGAGACCAGCTTTTATTTCATTAGAGTATGAATAAATAATAAAGCTGGTGCCATAACCTTCCAAAGTACTAGTAGACATCTGAAAAGAAACATTTCCTCAAGCATGAAAAGGTGTGAGAGAGAGTGTTAAGAGAAATTATTTTCACTGTCAGAAAAAGCATCAGCAGCAGTATTTGTTCTGTCCAGTGAGCTTCCTCCAATGATTTACTGCTTAGAGAGTTCTCACTGTGGGAAAGTGGACTGAGGGAAATCAATTCACAGTTTGACCCTAAGAGTGCAAGAAATGGATCTCTGTGAGGGAGAAGCAGACAGTTTTCTGCTTCTATTGGAAGATATTATAGTTAAGAACATCTGATGTGTTTCTTTAACCTAACCGCTATGAAGGATTGTAGATAGTCTTCCTGGAAACACAGCAGCGAACACTAAATCCTGTCTTACCCACTACTTATGGTTGAGAATGGGAGACGGACAATTCCGTAGATTAGCATTAAATCATTCTAAATGATTGCTACTATTTCATGACAGCTGTGACCCAAGCCTCATTCAAATGTGCCACAGCAGAGTTTCACAGTCATCACTATTTAACACTCTTTTTTTACTCACAAGGCAAAAGGAATACAATCAACAGATATCTGAGAGACAGTCTGACATTTCTATTAAACCTTTGCAGGGCTGTGTGCAGTCTCTTTGTCTTGTTGTTAAGACCTTAACCCAGTTAATCAGGGTTGAAAACAATGCCAAGATGAATCATGTTGTGCCCAGATTGGTCATCTGTGCAAATGCTGTTAGCAGGGGACACATTAAAGATGAAGAGTTGGTGAGAGCTTTGGAGCTGTGAGGCTGTACAGGCCGGATAAAGCTGTGTTTGATATTAATTCATTATGCTAATTTAGCTGCTGTATTCCCATTACTGAAGCCCAAGTGAGGGTGTTTGATGTCAAGCGTGTCTATGTACTGAATACATATGAGTCTGTTCATGTGTGCGCAAGCAGGACTGCTGTATGTGTGCTCAGCATCTAATGATAACAGGATCTGTAAGGGTAACGATGAGTGTGCTGAAAGTTCAACATCTTTATGTCAGATACTGATTGGGTTTCTGTCATGATGATTTGCATGCATACATCTGGACGGAAAGACAAGATAATAAAAGAAAAGGATTTCAAGCAACAGGTTCATAGTCCAGGCTTTTTAAAGTGTTAAAAATAGTCCATCCATAACAA
Organism: Notolabrus celidotus; assembly: GCF_009762535.1. Classification (NCBI taxonomy): domain Eukaryota; kingdom Metazoa; phylum Chordata; class Actinopteri; order Labriformes; family Labridae; genus Notolabrus; species Notolabrus celidotus. The sequence goes on from NC_048285.1 coordinate 8,682,542, forward strand.
CAACAAATTCTAGAAATGTGATCATTAGTCAGCAGAAATGACTTGCTTTGTACACTGTATGTAGGTCAACCCATTACTTTGAAACAGCTTTATTCCTGCAGTTAGCAGCAACACATAATGTTGGCAAACAGCTACTTTGACCACCACTGAAGATTTCCCGAACAAATTAAGCCCTGATAAATGTATATAGCGCTCTCCTGGTCCTGTGTCACCCACTCTAAGTGTTCTTACACGACACATTCATCCGTTCAGTTAAGTAAAGTGCCAAACAGTATTACCTCTTACCAATCACACCACTGGGTTCTGTGTCTTGCCAAGTGGTCCTGCAGGACCTGGAATCACTGCGCCAACCAGCAAGAGAGAGACAACCAAGTCTACCACTGAGCCACAACCGATGGCATCACAAACAACACCTTCAGTGTAGTTAGTAGTCATATTTTAGTTCATATATAACACTTCATGATCATGTCTGACCCTGGTGATGATTATTGCACATCTGGAAGTCACTGAATTTGGATTAAAGCAGGGTAATGGAGCTGTCAGTCAGGTCAATTTTACATAAATAGTACAGCAGAAGTAGCCTCATGGCACTTCACATATGGACCACTTCCAGAGTGTACTTTAATCAATATAATGTTAAGAGAGCCAAGGCTTCTGTGTGCAGTTTTCTTCAAAGTTCTGATAATACATTCAGCTGAGGCCCATTAGTATTCAAACTTGTCCCCACAGGCTTAAATTGACGACAACATATGATGACAAGAAAATACAAAGCATGAGATTGCAATGTCTACAATATTTTTTAATCACTGAGTGAGCCGTTTGCTTTTGGATTAATAATCATGGTTCATCTTGGAAATGTGTTCTCGTCAGTCATGAGAGAGCTGCACATGTCATTTTTGCATCAGAATACACTTCAGTGCAGAGTAAATGATGGCTGAAGTCAGCAGCCAGTGGTCTTGAACAAAGAAAAGCTCTCGACCTGAGAATGAGTTTGTAAATGCAGGGATTACTGCAGCCAAAGCTGAACACAGTCATGTCTGACAGTAAAACACAATGTGAGATCAATGGAGCAAAACATCTTGTTATTCAGGGACAGAACTCTGTTCCTCCAGAGCCTGAAACAAAGCTTGATGCAAAATGAGTGACTGAAAGAAACACAGTACTATGTTGTCACTTTTGTTGGAATTAGGGTAAGCAATTGCTGTTTGGATTTAGTTTTCACAATGGAGACAACAGGCGTTTTTGCTTTGTCTGCTTTTTCCCCTCACTGTAATCATAGACAGGATATCAAAGTGGACTTCTGAGAGCAGAAGAATCAGTTCTGTCACAAGATAATGCAGTTGTATAGAGTGATCACAAACAAAATAAATAAAAAAATGTGTGAGGGTCTTAGTTTCATTGAAGACCCAGTAATACTTGATCCTAAACCGGAAAGAAGCCGTAATGGGATTTGGGAAACAAAACAAACCTTGAAAAGTCTCAGCCCTTCTGAGCCCTCAGCACTTTAATCACATAAGCTCATTCTCATAATGACACTCATTTCAAGGAGATAATAATGAGCACTAATTCAATTTTTAAGCAGCTACCATTGAAAGAACAAGAAGTTTGTATTATGCAAAGAAGCTTTTGAGAGGGCTCATTTCATAAGAGGAGAAGCAGTGACGAGTCCAGAGCGTGTATCAGTATTCAGCAGACTGAGACAGAGAGAGTCAGGAAGAGACATGGAGAAACCAAACCAAGGGCTCTTTCTGAAATCGGTCCATCCCCAATCCCATTCTGCTATTGAGTGAACTCAGTTTGTATACACACTTACAGCTAAATGAAGCTCATTTCATCAAGGTGGAGGATCACATTGAGCTGCAAGCTGTGGAAGCAGGAACTCTGTGTAACCATGGTTATCTGTAAGGGTGTGAGGTTTATCCGCTTGGGTTATATCTCAATTGTTGTTCTAAAGATGTGCAAAGTGGCAATATCGAATAGGCCACTGATTTTGCAATAAACAATCAGAACACACCTTGAAATCCACACACTTTCTCAGAATAGAATCATCAAAGTAGGACAAAATTGTGCATGGGCGTTGAGAACACATGCAGTGTTCACACATCATAATAAGCTCAGCTGTAGCGTCACTGCCTGCATGGCTGTAGTCAAAATTGAGCATGGTCAGTAAGCCAGCATCAGTGCAGACTCACTAAGGGTCTGACAACACACTCACTCCACACTCAGTTGTTTTGATTTTCACTAAATGTGGTGGACCCTCCCTAAGAACATGCAGTGTGTAGGGAGAGTGTGCAGGGGGGCAGTTCTGGAAAGGCCTGAGGTCAGATAGAAAACTGCACATTGAAGCAGCCCTGAATGTCAGTCAGAGAGGGAGAGACAATTCTGCAGCTACAGTCTGGACTTTTACCTGGACATTCCCAGGACCCTCAGGTGTGGCTTGTTAACCTAACGAGCTCCCACAGAAACAAATCTCACTTATTAGATCAACAAGATGACATCACAGGGGTCATCACAACCCCAATTGGCCATACTTAAAAACATGGTCAATTGGGGTTATCTTTGGGAAAGATAATGTTGTATCCAAAATAAATAATGTAGAATAACATCATGATGGACAAACTAATTTTATGACAAACCATTTTTATTTAGAAAAAATGTTCTGTTCTAACTCGGTGTTACAGTAGCCTACATATACAGGACATGTACAGAATAAGGAACAATAATTATGGCATCAGTGTCACAGCAGTGCTAATTTTGGCCACTGCAAGACAGGTCACTCCCAGCCTCTGCAAGTCACATTTAAAATATTTTTTTCAGCCCACTAGGATCACTTTCTCATTATTCTAAGTCATCTTTCAAACCACTTATCCAGTAGATTCTAACAGAATATCAGTATAGCTTACATCATGGTATATCACTAAATGTCTCAGACCAGCCAGGTGTACTCTTCTTTTTTCTTTCCTCGGTAGAAGTGCTATCAGTCACAATTTCACACTCAATCTCTGAATGACACATTGGAGATCACTTTCTTCCATTTGCACAGAGTGAAGTCAGTGGAGCGTATCAAACTCCTCTGCTCTGCCAGAATGAACCCTCTGAGAGTGTGCACACTCTCAAGAGTTTCAGCTGGTCTGAGCCCCAAAGCTTATCAGGATACTATGGCACATCCTGCTTTGGGGATCATTCCAGTCCAATGTGAAACACAGGTGTGTTTCAGCCAGCATCAGTGCAGACTCACTGATAAGCAGGTCTATGACTAAAGGTATTAATGTCTCAATTCCGCGGCATACAAATCAGCTACCCAACCCCATTTGAAATCATTACATAAGCAACCGCATTGTTTAATCACAATTAGAGTAACAAACTGCACTAAGACTCAACTCTTCTTAAACATCTCTTCTGATTATCTATGTAAATCTGTTTAGCTGGAGCTTCCCTTAGCTCTGAGCAATGAGCTCGCATTTCTATTTCTGTAATACTGCCACGTAGTTTCCCTGAATATCACTCTCCCCACAGATCTGCAGGAGGAAAACACTGATAGTTCCAAATGTTTCTGCTGCAAGCATCCAACTAAAAGCTGGAGGATTTGAGAGCTCAGCTCTAACACACTGACTTGTCCAAATTCTCTAAACTACACCATAAAAAACACTATTTACAATGAAGGTCTATTCAAGCTAGCTCTGATGGAAAGTTGATGAGCAGTCAATGAAAGTCAGGTGTTTTTTAAAATATGATATTATAACACATTTATTCACTGAATATTCTAACTACTTTCACATCTCCTTGAGTGCTTGGGTAATGTTTAGTATTTCCTGTATAGCTTTAATGTTGGGAATTTATCATCTTAATTTATCATAGGAGACAATCTGACAGTCTTAGCTCCAATCTGTCATCAAACATCATTGGTCACCCTTGATGTTTAAGCCCAAAAAAAGTTTTCCTCTCAACCTTAAATCCCTCACACATATTAGGCTGCTGCATTGGGTCACAAAGTAGATCTAAAGGCTGATTGTGTTTGTTGCTTATTTTGTTTAAGCTTAAATCGGCGACTTTTGAGGAACAAGTGAGAGTAAGGTAGACTGAAACAGTGTAAAAAGCATAGTCTCTTCACTCGGGTGCAGGGGGGATACAAAAGGGAGAAGGGGAAGAATAAACAGTGGAGTTGTATCCTTTGGAGATTAGATTTAGAGGATAAATTGTTTCAATCCAAAACTGCTTGATTAGTATGCCAGACTGCAGACTGACTGAACATTGTATCTTAAGTGAGGTGATTGATTTAAGCATGGCTGAGCCAAGCCTACAACAGCATCATAAATGCAGCCTTTAACAGAAGCACCCTATGTTACTTCTACTCTGAAAACAAGGACCCAGCTGAGAAACAACACCAAGCAACAGTTTGAACTTATTCTATATATATGTTACACAAGGGTAGCCCCGCATTTATAACAGCAGGTAACTCAAAGGTCTACTGAACTGTTAATAGATTCACACTCTGTTGGGTACCCTGTTCCTCATCCGTTCAGCTAGCGCATGCTCCAACACTTGCACCCTTCACATCCTTTATCTTACAGTCACACTTTCCATGCACAGCTGTGTTCCTTCTAACATGCAGTGAAACGGAACAGTGACTTTGATATTGGTGGGTGCTATAACAAAATCTAAGAGTGTATTTTTTACGTGTTTCGTTTCAGCAGCTCTGCAAGGACACCCTGCCACAGTGTTCAGTACCAGTGATATTTAGTATTCACAACCTAAGAGTTTCCCAATAGAGGAGATGATATTTTATCTGTAAATGTATCAGTTATATCAAAGGAATACGAAATCACAGAAAGACCAAACAGTAATCATGAGGTTCAGACTGAGGAAAACGCTGCCTTATTTGAACTTGCATTATCAAAATAATAAAGAAGAAGATCCTGTTCACCAAGTTGTCACCATCTCTTCTGTTAGAGATATTAACTTTCACTTAAGTGTGTTGGCTGTTTATCATGTTTCTCCCTCATAAAGAAACCTAATATTTCAAACTAAAAGAGGAGATTGTATTCCTTTACACTTAAATTTAAGCTGAAATAAGACTATTTATTTCTCTTTTTTTAACATTTGGAAGATCAGGTTCATGGGTGCATGGAATAGCTGAATTTGACATCTCCATCTGTTCACTGGGGAAAACAGCACGATAAAGCAAAAAATCATGGAAAGGAAAACAAACTAGTCAAGCAGTTAGTTCTAAGAACAGGGTCTTTAAGCAAATCTAAAATGGGATTTTATCACAAGTAGAAATCATAACATTAACTCGTATATATCAGACGTTACATGCAGACAAATAAGGTTCTCCCTTGATATGTCAGAGATACCTAGCACTCAATGCGGCAGACCCTTCATGTGTAGGGAGAGGGTGTAGGGGGCAGTTTGCAAAGGCTTGAGGTGAGACTTAAATCTGCACACAGCAGCAGCAGCCCTGAATTTCAGTCTGTGGGTGACAGCGAGTGCTGCTGCAGTCTGGACTTTTACCTGGACACACCCTGGACCCCAAGGTGCAGCTTGTTAACTTAACGAGCTCTTGGACCCTCAGGTGTGGCTTGTTAACCTAACGAGCTCCTGCAAATAAACTGCAGAGCGGCCAATCAGAGTGACCAACAAGATGACATCACAGGGGTCATCACAAGTTCACTAATTCTGACTTTCTCTAAGTTTTACAGTCCTGTCTATATTTTGATGGACTGCTCTACAACACCAGCAGAGGTTCTGTGCAGCCATTACACTTTAAACAACCAATGCCCAATAAGAAACCTCTTCCCATCAGCAACGTCTGAGGGATATTTCACAAATAATCCATTGTTTTCCTGACAATCACTGTTTTAAGTATACATATGATAACATTACTTTTGGTGGATTTTTATGTAGAAATGATGGAAAATAACTCTAGCATCACATTATTATACAAAGTAATGAACCAAAGAGACATTTAGAAGCAAAAAGTAGAACTTCTTATCAAGGCCACAGAACACTGAAAGCAAATAAGACAGGGGTCCCCAAACTTTTTCCTGTGAGGGCCACATAACTTTTCCCTTCTCTGATGGGGGCCGGGGTCAGTTTGTAACAGAAAAAGTGTGACGATCACAGGGGTGCCTAAACGTAAAACATTTATTGTTTTCCAGAAAGCCACACATAACCAAATATTAATAACCCTTTCCGGGATCTTCACAGAAAAAAAAGTCAGGAAATAAAAAATAACACTATTTATGAAATAAATAATAACCAAATAACCCTCTCTGGGATCTTCACAGAAAAAAGTCAGGAAATAAATAACACTATTTGTGAAATAAATAATAACCAAATAACCGTCTCTGGTAGGCTATTGTTCAGGGGGCCGGGCCAAATGTGGAGGCGGGCCATATCCTGCCCACGGGCCGTAGTTTGGGGACCACTGAAATAAGACTTGAAAATTACTTTTGAGTCAAACTGGCCAAGATGGAGGTATTTTAAAGAACTGAGAGCAGAGAAATAAAGACTAAAATGGTTTTCATTCAAAGTGAAATGTACATGAACAAAGAAAAGAAAATGAGGTGAATAGAAGTTAAAGAGGGCAGGCTCAGACATTGACTGACTGAGTAAAATTACTTTAAAGTTTTCTGATGTATTAGCATTAGGATCCTCATACTCTCACATGCTGCTCATAACAGACCTGATTTATGAGCCGAGTATAGTTGACCTCTGACATGTCGTGAAAGAGGTCTCATACAAATGGAAAGAAGGATAACTTCAAATGACTTTATATGTCTACACCTAGTCGGTCAAATTCTCCCTGCCCACCCCTAATGGTTGGGGAGAAGATTTGACAGTGATACACAGCATGGTTAATTCTGAGCTGTGTATCAGCTGACATTTTCTATTCTAAAGGGAAATAAAATGTGACATGCAAACATTACTGCAGAAAGCACACTCTGAATAGTGAAGCAGCATCTATCTGGTGTAACACACAAGGTTAGACAGCACTCAGAATACTGGATGGATGGATGGATGGATGGATGGATGGATGGATGGATGGATGGATGGATGGATGGATGGATGGATGGATGGATGGATGGATGGATGGATGGATGGATGGATGGATGGATGGATGGATGGATGGATGGATGGATGGATGGATGGATGGATGGATGGATGGATGGATGGATGACTCAATTAATGTGACAGCATTTAAACGTTTCACTAGTTGAAGTTGGTTGCTGTCTCTTTTTAATACAGATCCTGTATGTGTGAAACTATTGTTCAGGTAAGGCAAATGACAACATTCCAACCTGAGGACATCCTTTATATTGGAGACACAGCTCTGTTGCAATCTGCATGCTCCAGAATAATGCTCTGCTGGCTTTTGTGATATGGTTGCCCACTGACATCAGTCTGATTAGGGCTGCCTACACACCAGACGATTTTAGGCCTGATTTAGCGACTGATTTGCCACCCCACCAAGACTAGGGGATGTCATGACCTGATTCAAGGGTTTTCTTAACAGACTATTTCTCAAAAAATCCTGTGTGAAAAAAAGCACTTTACTTCTCCGACCTAGTTCGAGCCTAGGATTCTTGGTTGGCTGCCTCGAACAAAAAACCTGCAATAACTAATGAAATTAGCAGACTGGGAAGTTTCATCAACTGTATGTTGCAGCTCACAGACATGGCAGGATGTACACACAATTGAGCCCCAAGCCAAGTGGAATATTAAAAAAGGAGGACCAGCTTGTGGAGATATGGCAACAACACTAGCACCTTTATAATGATTCATGCAAGACATACCACAGCTGAAAAAGTTAATCATACTCCATGTTTGTTTGTCTTCTGAAGTCACAATTGTTTACAAAAAATTCTGTTAAATCTTGTGTCTATGGAATCACCACTGTGAAATCATTACCACAAACGTTAAGTGTGATCTCTAGGGCTCTTTCCCTGTGTGTGTTCAGCGGATTGAAGTGTTTAAAATCTGTCAAAACTGTCCTTGTGTGTGTGGTCTCACATGGTTTTAAAATAAGTTAAAAGTGTGTAGTCAGACTTCGATGTATGCTGAACCCATTGGTGGTAGCTCAAACTCAAAGTGCTTTGGTGATATTGTAATCCTGATTGATCCAAAGTGCTTGCCAAGCTGTCAGGGAGTTCTTTTAAAGTGAAATGTGCCATTCAAAAGTGCAGTGGTGTTATTGTAAAAGCATGGCAGCTTAACTATAGCGTGCCAAAAGGGACAAAAAAAAGGCACAGGATACAAATAAACAATAATATTGTGTTAATTTCAGATCTTATAAGCACATTGTGTTACAAATGTTAACGCTGCCAGCCCTAGATTTATAAGTCAAATAACATGCAATCACACCCATCTTTTAAGACGTGTATTAGACAAGCCATGGTTTAAAGCTTTGTAAAAGTGTGTGTAGGCATATAATAGGCACTCATCATAAGCACCTGTGGGGGCAATTATGATTCACTGCAGGGGAACACTGAACCTTCACTCACCTCTCAATCCATCTGCTGTTTCTGCTCTGATGAAGAAAGCCTCATTTCATATCCTAAACTGTGCATGTGCAGTGCGTTTACAAGTCTAATTATATGAGGCTTCTGATGAGTTTACAACCATCAGCAGAACAATCATCATGGAAGCTGTAACACTGCTGTATTTCTAATCAAACCAGTGATAAACAAGAACACATGGAATCAGTGTGAAACAGGTCTGGTGATTAAGTGTGAGACACCCACCCTGCAGTCATCTATCGCCCCCATCTAGAGTTTTTACCTGATGACTCACATTTTTGATCATTCTTATTTCTTCCCTGTAGCAGAATTATTTTAGCAGGTGGTTTTAATATCCATGTTGAAAAGCCCACTGATTCATTTGCAATGAGTTTCTTAACAGAGTTCACAATAGCAAACTGTCAGCCCTACACATAACTGAGGGCATACCTTGGACCTGGTTCTTCCTATGGTTTGAGTACTGCCACTCTATCTACAACTGACCTGTTCGTATCAGACCATAACCTTCTTTGCATATCAAACTCTAGACCGTATTGCACAAAAACGTATAATAGAAAGATGAACCCTGGATGCATAATGAGATCTGAAAGCACATAAGAGACTGTCGAAGGGTGGAAAAGGAAGATTAAAGAAGACAAGGCAAATGCATTATCGGCAAATGAAAGCATGCATGATCTCTTTTAATGAACAAGTCAGAAATGCAAGAGCCAAGTACAACCCCTATTCCAATGAAGTTGGGACGTTGTGTTAAACATAAATAAAAACAGAATACAATGATTTGCTAATCATGTTCAACCTATATTTAATTGAATACACTACAAATACAAGATATTTAATGTTCAAACTGATAAACTTTATTGTTTTTAGCAAATAATCATTAACTTAGAATTTTATGGCTGCAACATGTTCCAAAAAAGCTGGGACAGGGTCATGTTTACCACTGTGTTACATCACCTTTCCTTTTAACAACATTCAATAAACATTTGGGAACTGAGGACACTAATTGTTGAAGCTTTGTAGGTGGAATTCTTTCCCATTCTTGCTTGATGTACAGCTTCAGCTGTTCAACAGTCCGGGGTCTCCGTTGTCGTATTTTACGCTTCATAATGCGCCACACATTTTCAATGGGAGACAGGTCTGGACTGCAGGCAGGCCAGTCTAGTACACGCACTCTTTTACTACGAAGCCACGCTGTTGTAACACGTGCAGAATGTGGTTTGGCATTGTCTTGCTGAAATAAGCAGGGGCGTCCATGAAAAAGACGTTGCTTCGATGGCAGCATATGTTTCTCCAAAACCTGTATGTACCTTTCAGCATTAATGGTGCCTTCACAGATGTGTAAGTTACCCATGCCATTGGCACTAACACAGCCCCATACCATCACAGATGCTGGCTTTTGAACTTTGCGTCCATAACAGTCTGGATGGTTCTTTTCCTCTTTGGCCCGGAGGACACGACGTCCACAATTTCCAAAAACAATTTGAAATGTGGACTCGTCAGACCACAGAACACTCTTCCACTTTGCATCAGTCCATCTTAGATGAGCTCGGGCCCAGAGAAGCCGGCGGCGTTTCTGGGTGTTGTTGATAAATGGCTTTTGCTTTGCATAGTAGAGTTTTAAGTTGCACTTACGGATGTAGCGCCGAACTGTATTTACTGACAGTGGTTTTCTGAAGTGTTCCTGAGCCCATGTGGTGATATCCTTTACACATTGATGTCGGTTTTTGATGTAGTGCCGCCTAAGGGATCAAAGGTCACGGGCATTCAATGTTGGCTTTCGGCCTTGCCGCTTACATGCAGTGATTTCTCCAGATTCTCTGAACCTTTTGATGATATTATGGACCGTAGATGATGAAATCCCTAAATTCCTTGCAATTGTACATTGAGGAACATTGTCCTTAAACTGTTCGACTATTTTCTCACGCACTTGTTCGCAAAGAGGTGAACCTCGCCCGATCTTTGCTTGTGAATGACTGAGCAATTCAGGGAAGCTCCTTTTATAGCCAATCATGGCACCCACCTGTTCCCAATTAGCCTGTTCACCTGTGGGATGTTCCAAACAGGTGTTTGATGAGCATTCCTCAACTTTCTCAGTCTTTTTTGCCACCTGTCCCAGCTTTTTTGGAACGTGTTGCAGCCACAAAATTCTAAGTTAATGATTATTTGCTAAAAACAATAAAGTTTATCAGTTTGAACATTAAATATCTTGTATTTGTAGTGTATTCAATTAAATATAGGTTGAACATGATTAGCAAATCATTGTATTCTGTTTTTATTTATGTTTAACACAACGTCCCAACTTGGAATTGGGGTTGTACTTCCCTGTTTTAATCAACACTAATGAGCACAGCCTCAGAACACTTTTAAAATTGTTGACTGAATTTTAAATCCTGTAGATTTTAATCAGTGTGAGTCATCTTGTCAGAAATGTTTTAAAATTAAAAGAAAACAGGGAGATCAGGTTTTACAGTAGTTTCTCATAACTAATGCCTCTTAAATTCTTACTTATAAACACCAGCATTGATCCATCAGACTGCAACAACTATCCAGCAATTTCAAAACCAACTTTTACAGTAAAAATCCCTCTAAAGAGCGTCTCAATGCAACTCCTTGAAGCACTCAAACAAAGCGACAGTTGTGAAAAGTTCCCTTCTGGTTACAGACAAAGACATAGTACTGAGACTGTGCTTATTAGAGTGACCAATGATCTTTTGAGAGTAGCTGGTACTAGTGTATGCTTTGTCCTTGTGCTGCTGGATTGAAGTGCAGCACGTGATCCAGTCAACCACCAAATTATGATTGAGAGGCTGCAGCACTAAGTTTGTATATCAGGGATAGCTCTGAAATGTTTTATTCATATTCGATTCAGACTGACAGAATGTCTTTGTGTCTGCTGGAGTGCCTTTTATTCCATAAAGTACACTGTGGGGTCCCTCAGGGGTCAATTTCAGACCAATTTTATTCTCTCACCACATGCTACTGCTCAGACTCAATATTTCATTTAATTGCTACACTGATGACACAGAGTTATATCTCCTGATAGAAGCAAGCACCAATAAAAACCTCTCAAATCTTACAAACTTTCTGGCAGATATTAAAAATTGGATTTCAATACATTTCTAAAAGTTAAACTTCAACACAACAGAAACGATCCTCATCAGTCCAGATAAGTTTAATCCTAAAATCCACTCCTCCCTTTGTTCTCCGTCACTCAATGCATAAAACAAAGCTTCAGAAACCTGGGAGTAACCTGTTGACAGTAGCTTCACTTTTGAGAAACCTAAATACAGTTATTCAGTCATGCTATCACCAGAATAAGATACTTACCTTTAATGACACTCAAACAGTTTTCATGCTTTTATCTCCTCACGATCAGATTGGTCTTCTTAACATGAATTAATCAGAAAAATAACACAATGCCTTCAAATTGTAAAGAATTCAGCATCCTTCCTTTAATCTATTGTTCATTTGTTATTTGATTACATATGTTCTCATCTTCATCTTTTATGATGACCGTTGCAAGAAAGCTAAAAAACAGAAAAAAAATCCAGTACAAGCCACAACCACTTCAACACACCCAATAATTTCTCTGCACTGCTCCCGAGGGAATGGTGCTATGACATATGAACACAAGTGCTCACATGAAAAAGGGGCATGGCATGAAGGCCAAAGCCTGCACTGCATTCACAAGGTTGGTCATTTAGTTAAATGAGATTTGAAACAAACACTGTTGTTGTTGGGCTTCGATTATTCAAGGTGAGGTACCACAATGAAACCTTGTTCAGTAAAAACAAATGAGAACCTTCCATCAGAGTCTGATAAACCGCTCCCTTAATGACATGTTGAATGAGTTGTTTGTGTTATTTGAATGTGTTTGCCCTAAAGTAATGTTCTCTTCACTGTGATATGTGATTCAATTTGTTTCCTTTTCAAACCCAAATGAAAAAGAGAGGTGCCCTTAGAGAGGTGAAAAGGACAAGGGAAGGCTAAAGGCAAGAGATTATTTTCCTTTGACAGTATTGTGTACTAAACTTTGACATCTGGCACTTGAAAGATATCGGGTACAGAGACTCAGAATATTAAATTAGTTTTTATACTTTGATTTAAGGTTACTGTATGTGCCTTTGGTTTGGCCAACATCTTATTACAGGATGTAACATATTATCAACCCAGGGTAACTGTTAGCATTAGCTTGGTCTCTCTTAGTGGACATGCACTACAGTTATATCCTTGCTGTCGGGCAGAATCCTTGTAAATCCATATTTAATCATTTTTTCCATTAACCAATGCTGTTGATCTTCCTTTATGTTTGATCGGACGCTTTCAAATAATGGATACAATTATATTAAAAAAAAGCTTGTGCTTGAGTCGTATGCAGTGTTTAGTTATGTGAAAAACATAGGGTATTTTTTTAACTTCCTGGAATGTGGTGGTTTTTGAGATACAAGGTTTCTGTGCAAAGCTGACGATGTGACAGGCAGAAGGGCCAAAAGGAAAAAAAACTGAGGAGACACTGTCATAAATCATGGAATGCATTGCTGTGCTCAGTAAAACAAAACGCGTACACTGAAATACACACAGTATATTATGAGTAGAGCATCCAGTGTGTTGTGTGTTCAGTGTGTTGGAAACCACTGGAGCAGAAAAAGACATAAAAAGGAATTTAACTTAGAACAGAGCTCAACCTGAAGGGAAACAACAGCTCAGGAAGTCATGAGCATCTCAGAGCAACTATCACACTTTATATGCACTTTGCTGTGAATGATGCAGTCACAAAATCAAGAGGGGACATTGCTGTAGGTCAGTCTTTCTATTCATCTCTCTGTCTACTTTCAGAGCTATGAGTTACCTATGAAAAAGGATAATTAATTACTCTGACACACACACCTCAGGTATTTCATCAATGTTTTCTGTGTCATCAATACTGAACCTGAAGCTCAAAACTGAAGTCACATATCACTCAGTACAATCATGACGATAAGGTCATAAACCCATTACCTGAGTCTTAATTGAAAATGAAGCGCATTAAGCGACGCATGAGTGCATAAAACCAATAAAAAAGAGAGAAACAGTGAAAGAAAGAGGGTCAGGAGGTCCTCTTTCCTTCCTCTCTCATCCACTTCAACAAATTCTGTTACTGCATCATGGTCAATACAGGAGACAAAAATCATGAAAAAGGTTTTCTTATTCTAACACAACTTCTTTGACAGCTAAATGTTAGAGCCAAGCAACACGTTTCAAAGCCAACATCAATATCAGATCAGTAATTGAAGAAATGAAATATTTTGTTGAAGACGGACAGAGTTAAAAGAATATGTTGTGTCTAAGAAATCTGATGTTACTTCTGAACACTTCTGTTTGAAAAGTTTCCTGCATGCACAATAACACAATACCAAAACCAGAGTGACTTACTGTAGCCATGCAGACAACAGACCTATAGGAGTGAGTCATGGCTCTCGTGACAAGTATCTACAGACACACATCAACCTCCATCTCTCTGCAGAGACATGCTGTGATCTGTGAGTGCTTCCATCTGTCACTCTGCTCCTGACTTTCATCTGCTGCGTTTCATCCAGGTATTACTTTGTAGTTACTCTCTATCTCTCTACCTGCTCCCTCTCTTTCTTGTCTCTCTTGCTCTTCTTGAATTGGGTTTATTTGACATGATATGGGATTTACTTTACATTACGTTACATCATCAACTCTTGAGGAAGTTCAGCGGCGGTTGAGCTATGAATTAATAAAATTGCTTCCTGATGTACTTTTTGAAAACATTGGCTGTCATAACTTTTGACGAGGACTTTGTTGTATAAAAAAACATGTAGTTCATAAGAAGTCGTACATAGTGTTATTAAAAATAAGTTTTACATCTTACAGAGAAGAAAAGAGGGAAGGACAACTGAGAGTCCTTTTGCTTCTCTGGGTTTCTGCAGCATCTGAAGAACAATGTGCATGATGCGAATATGTTGGATGATGAAACAAAATGACATTGGTCTTTAGAATGAAATTTTAAGACATAGATGACGTACATCAAATATGTTTTCCTTTTCTGATCTCTTTACAGCAGTGTAACAACAAAAATAAACTTTGCTTATACTGCTGCCACACCCAGTTTTTGTGTCACCCTGCAAGATGTAGCAACATTACATTTACTTTTCTAACAAAGACATAGGTGTTACATAAATGAAGAGTTAGTCTTTTCAAACTTCAGTGAAGAAAATCATCTTATTCTCCGTGAAGTAGTTTTCAGACCAAGAATAATTCAGTACATCTTCAGATCAAATACAAAACAGACTGTCCCACCACAGTTATATTTGGAGCTCTCATGTTTGTGTGAAAGTGTGTGTTGCAAATAAGGGGGACTTCAGATCTGAGCTCTTGCTTTGATGGAAAATGAATTCTACAGAGCTCTCGGCCCTAAGAGTCAAGCAACAACTGACACACTTCTGAGAGCTCTGTGGCACTGTGAACCAAGCGTGTCCCGATGGTGTAACGTCTCCTGGGGCAGCCGGCTGTTGTGCATGTGTATGTGAGGCAGAGCACATTACGTAAGACGGCACTCTAAGAAATAATCCTGTTTAAATTTGAAGTCCACAGCAAAGCGTTGCTCTGTTCTCACACAAAGAAGCAAACTTTAAATCTCTGTTGCCTTGAATTGCTAAGATCTGGAAAGAAGGTCTAAAAAAGCATTTAAAAATATGTATAACTTTTAAAGAGGAACAGAAACTTTATGTAACTTCATGATAGCTACCAGAAATCTTTCAAAATAATAATGCAAAACTAAAAACATCAAATCATTTCAACACAAAGCCTTGCTGTCAATTAGTGTACGCAGTGAGAACATATTTTTCATCAAAGAGCATGAGAGACAATAAATCATGCTGTTTTCTGATCCTCAGTTTAGACTCAGGAGTCTGACAACCATGCACACAGAATCATCATCATTTATCTCTTCAAACATTTGAATATATTATTCAGCATGCAGCCATGAACTCATATAAAAACACCCCGTGGAAACGTTAAAATGACTTTGTTTGTGATAAGAAGAGAAATTACAGCAGACTGAGACGATCAGAGTCTGTGATCATCTTATTCAAAGCAACAAGAGAAGACTGTTTTGTTGTTCAAAAATGCAAAAATCAATCATTCTCTATTTCTCCCCCTCAGAGCTGAAGCTGCAGTTGAAGTCTCACATGTTCAAATTGTCTCTACAGAGTTAATTATGAGCCTGTAACAAGGTTTAATCATTCATTTTTAACAATAAAAATGTATTCAAGGATGGCCTCATTGTGGAAAAATACACTATTTTTGTCATGTCTTCAAAACATACTAATGCAAGCAAATCTCACCAGCTTCATAAAGCAGAAACCATGCACCAAGCTAAGGCTGTTAGTCATTATCTCCTGAGCTACAATGAATAAGAAAGGAGGCCTTAAGGTTCTCCATAACATCAAGCAATAATAAAGTTATAGCTATAAAACTACAAAAGAAAACTTTTGTAAGGCTTGCATGCCTTTATTAAATTTTGCATGAGGTCCAATGAGTTTCAAGCAGAGAAGAAACATTACAAAGACTAACTGTGTGAAAGCACAGCTCTGATTCTGGATCACATTTGGCACCTGAGTTCTGGAATCTGAACACGTTTCAAGAAGTGAAAAGGAACAACGCATCCCTACAAAATAAAATCTAATTAAACTGTTGTCCGGTGTTGATCCCTATGATTGCATGTTGGTCACTGTCACAAATCAGAGACTTACTTTCCACTGATTCAAGTTTAACTTTGATATTAACAAGTTAATCATATAAATGCGCTCTTCACGTCGACCCAGACTGAGAGTCTTACCATTAAACCCACCATTAAAAAGGACAGGCTTATGGAAAATCGGAAGCCATTATCATCACAAAATGATCTTGCTGTGAGACATCTGGGATCTTAAATTAGCTGAGATAAAATTCAACTAATATTTGAGATATACGCTCAAGACGCTAAATCACATTCCAGTTTTTTATATTTTATTACCCCCAGACTTGATTAACACTGAATCCACTTTTCAAAGTTGCAGAATTACATGTAAAGTCACATAATTACACGATCTGCTGAACCTGAGATATACAGCAAAAGATCTGCAGGCATTATGTTTTTCAGATCAAGTACGTCTGTCTTTGAGATGTTCCCCTTTAAGAAAGTCTGAAACATCTATGGAGGAATAACAATTCCTAGAGATACCAGATTCCCCAACCACCACTAACAACAGCCGACATCCAGCTGCCTGACATTTGAATACTGCATTCACTTGTCAGCAGTGTATAAATTATGGAGAGATTGAAAGCCTGCAGCTGAAAGTCAAATATAAATGTATGCTGTAATTAAAAATATCAGTTTTACTAAACACTGCACCACAGGACTCAAACTGCTGGAGCTGATGAGGAAAAATAAAGGTATCAAAAGTAAACTTAAAGTGTTGTTTCAATATTAAAGTTATCATTAATGTTCTAGATGACAGCATGTGGTGACATTTCACTGTATCACAACATCTAAGCTGCTCTACCTTCACACCTCAGATAATGACCCATACTTTCTCTCTCAGCTGCTGTCACTATCAAACTGATATCATGACAATCTGCCAGACTAGAGAGGCTCCATATGAGGTCAGAACTCTATGATCTGTGTAGAGTTGACATCTGATATTAAGAAATATAAAATATATAAGTCCAATAGGTCTGAATGTTCTGTCACTTTAAGAGGTAATAAAAGTTAGATGGAGCTTCAAAATGATTAATGCCCTCCATACTGCATCTCTAATTGGCACAGTGTAGTGCCAAGTACAACTATCCCTGCATGGTACAGAAGCCATTATGCTATTGTTGGCTCATGATGAGGATTTTATCTTTTTTCAGATTGTCTGCTTTAAAGAGTGTTTTCATTTTCATTGTATTAATTCATGTATTAGAACACAACTGTCATACGACGCAGCTAGAGGAGGTAACACAAGTAAGCTTTGCCTTCAATCTCTAAGAGGTCAAACTGAACTGTGACTATGAATTTCACTTGTCTCCTTGGAGGTAGAAGCACTTGACACAGTGGATACTGCCTTGCTGCCTCAAGTTTGTTTAGAGCTGTGCGTTTATATATATATATATATATATATATATATATATATATTCCTGCAACCTCGAGACAATCTGAAGTGGAAGTATAAAATATGGATCTGTTCGGGTCTCACAGGGTCAGAGGTCTCAATCTTAAAGAACTCAACAGAGTCCTGGTTACAGACAAACAAAGTAGTGAATGACTCACATAAAGCACAGAATACAAATGTCACATAGTTTTTAAGGAGTGATTGGATATGTTTAGCACATGATATGATTATATAGTTAAAAAATATACTCTACTAGAAAATGATTCACATGAACACATTTTTCTGGTGTTTAGTTTAACAGTATCTGTAACTGCTCATAGTGAAAATGAGATGCTCTCAGTGGAGGACGTTATTCTCTGTGCATACACACAAGTATGACTTTTTTGCCCCTAAAAAAGTCCGTACACTGTAAGAGAGCCAGAGAAACTACTGATTCATATTTTCTTATGTATTTTAGTTTGGTTATTGCTGAAGACGAAACATTTTCATCACATTCCCAACAGTCCAGCTGCACTAACTGTAAAGTGCATGGAGTGTGTGTGTGTGTGTGTGTGTGTGTGTGTGTGTGTGTGTGTGTGTGTGTGTGTGTGTGTGTGTGTGTGTGTGTGTGTGTGTGTGTGTGTGTGTGTGTGTGTGTGTGTGTGTGTGTGCGTGTGTGCGTGTGTGCGCGTGCGTGCGCGCGTGCGTGGTATGAAGAGGAATATTGTTGGTAGAAGAGGGCAGCATGTTGGCCAGTGGCCCTATTGAGCAATAACAAGAAGGATGAAGATTCACAGCAGAGCTTTAAAGTGTTGAGCTAACAATCTCCCCCACTAAAAACATGTGTCTAAGGTTTATCCCAATGTCAGGACCTTTAACTAAGGAACTTGCTGAACAGCACTTAATGTGCAGTGGGGATTTATACTGCCTATAATTCTCAGACAGCACCAGAAATGTATACCGGAAACATACTGAGCATTTTTTTTGAATCCCCATAACAAGAGCTTTGTTATTGCAGTGAGACATAACTGATCAATATGTTACCACTGGGTCCTCACATTCTTTGGGAAATTGATTGGTCTGGAGCTGCACCATCCCTTGACACTGTTTTAAGTGTTCAATAAGAGGGAATAAATTATGGAGAGAACCTTGGTTTGCTACCAGGATGTTTACACCCTTTGGAGGTTAGGATTTGAAAATCTATTGGATCATTTTTTCCTTTATTTATTTTGTACATCATCCAGAAGTTATAAACAGTTGAAAGCAAACTGCTTTGCCTCTCTTTATTCCCAAACAGCAAACATATGTCACCCAGGAAAATGAAAAATAACGAGGGCGGCACAGAAGTGTTAAAAAATATCAAAAAGAAATGTGCAAGACATAAATAGAGGTCTCTCTTGGTTCAATCTGTCTTCAGGAAATAAGGAAATAGTCATATCATTTTACACTCAGGCAAACCCTGACAGAGGCTTTTACTATCAAACAAGCATTAAGCATTTGAAATGCTGGTTACAGCCCTAAACACAGTTAATGCTGTGTGACAAAGTTTAGCTCTCAGTATGACTGAGTGTTGTTCACTCTGTTCTTACCATGGCTCACTGCCAGTGGCTCAAATCAATGTCAGAATTTTAATGTATGGTAAATGCATACACCCACCTGCCACAACCCCATGCCTTGTATATCCTGTGTCACTTCTCTTACAGAGAGAGAAAGACGGAGAGAACGAGCACATAGAAGTGCTTAGCACACAAACCCTATTGTTACAAATGCATTCAAGCTCACCACTGAGGTATTCAAAAGGAGTGCAATCTGCTGGTTGTTGGGGTTGGATGCAAACAAATTATCAGGCTAATGACTCACCACTGTCACTACTGAATCCCTACTATGACAGTTAAAAGTAACAGCTGGTCATCAGCAAACTGACTATTCCCAGAGCCAGCTTTACTTTGGGGGAAGATGACTCCTGAGGTTAGAGTCATGGATAGTTAACAATTATTTAACAAAAGCATTAGTAGCAGCAGGTTAATTCACAGCAGCACAGACAACACAGCCACATGTGCATGTAGGTAATTTAATTTTTCTGCAGATCAACTAAATGAAGTATGAGGCAACATTTAATAACCTCAAGGGACAGAGGGGGTTGCAAGTCTTTGGCACCTAGATTTTTTTTTGGGTCACATGCTGAAGAGTTTGGGAACCCCTGGTGTAAGGTGTAACCTGCATCACTACATCTCACTTTGGGGATATGGAATTGCTGTTGTATCAGATCAGCAGTAGCACAAAAGGAAAATAAAAATTGAACGGGTTGTCTTGTTTTCTTCTCTGTCTTGTCCCATGGTGAGGCTAAGGTGAGGCTAACAAAATACTTGGTGCTGCTGTTGAAAATTTCTGCTCTTCTTTTAGTTTCTGCTCATGCCTGAAGCAACTCACAAGTTTCTAAATATTTGTTTTATAAGTGTCAAACATTCACAATATGCCTGAAGTTATCTGTTTTGGAAAGATTAATTATTTTCATTGGAGTTACAGTGATGCATCATTATCAGCATGTTGGACACCCTTTGCCTTAAAAGCCTGAAAGTACTACACAGAATGAATCATTCTGCACCCATTTAAAACTAAATGAAAACTTGACATGGAAAGCTGCAGACCCTCTGCCCTTCACATCTGCTTAGACCCTTGCTGTTTATGTAAGCCTCCAGAAAATACTGACCCTTGAAAACATATTTCTGCCAATTATTTGTCAAAAATATCTCATTGAGTCCGAGGGTAAACACTGGAAAGATGGAAAACTATTCTCTGTGGGAGCAAAGGGGAATGTAATCTCTTCCAAACTGTCAATAATGTTGAGAATAAATGTGAAATCAGGGAAAGTTAATATCCGTGTTGACAAGTAAACTATTCTTAAAAGGCAACAGGGAGAAAGAAAACTAAAAAAATGTTTTAATAATAAAAAAAAAAATACTTGCAGCTTCATTGAAAGTCATAGTCAGTGACATTAATATTGTGTTGCAATCATGGAAGAAATAAAACAGTAATAGGTAAGTAAGTGTTAATCAATACAGCCATGCAAGACAGAGATACATAGCACAAGGTTCAGTGTGCAACCCACTTTGTGGAAATAATTTAATAATTCAAATTAATTAATTAATTTAAATGAATAAATGAATGACTGAAAAAATAAAAAAACATGCAAAACTCAAGCCCAAATAAAAAATATGATCTAAGCCTAAAATTTTATTGAAAAAATCCCTAAAATTAACCAAATTACAGAAAATGTTATTCAATGGAAAGTCCTTAAAGGGCTTCTTGTATTTCTAATCAATTGTATCTACTTTGAGGATTATGCTTTCTCTCCATGTCATTTATATTTGAGTATATTTAAGTTCTTCTTCCCTGTTCTTTCTTTGGAGTGTGTAATTTTGTATGTACGTTAATTGTGTTTGGGAAGCTAATCCAAACTCTGCTTATTTCCATTACAGTACTCATTAATAATTTGGACAACAAGCAAAACAACAAAGCATTATTATGGTGTGTCAACAGTTAAACAAAGTGAGGGTTGGAGGGAATGCCACTGAAAATAAATGATTAACAAATGGAGTCTCCCTTCTTACTGGAGTCAACGCTGCTATGGCTATTAGTCATTTCACTGAAATGTAAATGTTGTCTTAATTGGAATGTTGGTTGGATGCTTGCATACATAATTTATACTGCTGCAGTGACATGAATGTCTATAGGATTGCATTTATGGCAGGTTTCCTGCACTGAAGCGTAACAAATGTCAACAGGGTTCCCACTCTTTTCCAGAGATCATTTTCCAGGACATTTCCAGGACATCTTCATTGATGATCAAGCTGGTATGACCGTCTAAATTTAGTTCCTAATTAAGTTCCCAAATAGTCTAATATGTTCCTCTCAGTGGAAGTCTACATTGAAAGACATGTAGTCTATGGCTATCAATGAAATCATCTCTTACATACTTAAAAATGATGGCAAATTGATAATAGAATAATGCAACCACAGATGTACAGCACTTCACTTTATTAGTGCAACCAAGTAATAATGATGGGCAACTCTCATCTCAGCTTTCTCTTTTCTCAAAAAATATAAAATGAGCTAAGAAAAAAACAAAAGAGCCAGCAAAGGAATCAGGAAGCTGCCTTACTGAAATAATTAAATAATAATAATAATCAGAGGATCAGTGCTTTAATGACCTAAATAGATCTGAATGACAAAAATGGCCGCAAATGTTTCTCAACTCAACTCAAAATATACCTGCTTAATCATGATATTCATCCTGCTAAGTGGTCGATATAAAACAAAGCAAATGTCACGTTTTTTTATTTGAGTTATCGTAAACTCTGAAAAAATCGCCCCGGTGTAAAGACGCACTCTGTATTTGAAGATCTCTAAGAGATTTAAAAAACTGTAAACTGTCTTCCTGCGTGGCGATGTCTATTATGATCAGCGATGTCTACAACGTGGAGTTTCTGTGCAGCTGTGTCGCTCTTTTTGTTCCGTTTGTTTTCACTATCGGGAGTTTGCACTCCTGCTAGCTAGAGCAGGGGTTCTCAAACTTTTTGGAGCCAGGGACCCCTTACAGGTGAGAAAATTGTCCATGGCCCCCTCATAATTGTAACATAGATTAAGCACATTAGTGATGTGTCATGATCAAAAGCTGCGGCTCTGAGAGTCGATGCTTTATAGTGAATCAGAAGAGCCGGCTTGCATCAAGAGAGAGACGACTCCCAGTTTTTTCCTTTCGCTGCTTAGCTCTCACAGTGTTCAGCCCCAGCTCTGCTCACAACAGAACTTTGTTTTGATTGGTCAGCATGGCAGCCATGCGGCCAATTACATGTGGGGATATAGGATACAGGTGATGGAGGGGAGGCTGTGTATCCTGGCTTCATCTGTTCCTTCAGAGAGAGTCTTCTTGAAGACAGGGCAAATACTCACTGAGAGGAGAAATCGGATCAGCCCATCCAAACTGAGGCATCAGATTTTTCTCAATGCCAACCTGAGGACATTAATAATGTTTGCTTGAGTTTGGTTCTGGTTCTGGTTCTGTTTGCTCGAGTTTGGTTCTGGTTATGTTTACTTGAGGTGGTTCTGGTTCTGTTTGCTTGAGTTTCTGTTCTGGATCGGTTCAGTTCCCTTGATTTCGGTTCTGGTTTAGTTCTGGTTCTTTTCTGGTATGGTTCGGTTCGATTCTGGTTCGGTTCTGGTACGGTTCTGGTACGGTTCTGGTTCGGTTCTGGTTCTGTTCTGGCACGGTTCTGGTATGGTTCTGGTTCGGTTCTGGTTCAGTTCTGGTATGGTTCTGGTTCGGTTACGGTTCGGTTCTGGTTCAGTTCTGGTACGGTTCTGGTTCGGTTCTGGTTCGGGTCTGGTTCGGTTCTGGTTTGGTTCTGGTTAAAGTCTGGTTCGGTTCTGGTACGGTTCTGGTTTGGTTCTGGTTCAAGTCTGGTTCGGTTCCGGTTCGGTTCCGGTACGGTTCTGGTTCCGTTCCGTTTCGGTTCTGGTTCAGTTCTGATACGGTTCTGGTTCGGTTCTGGTTCGGGTCTGGTTCGGTTTGGTTCTGGTTCGGTTCTGGTTCGGTTTTGGTTTGGTTCTGGTTAAGTTCTGGTAGGGTTCTGGGTCGGTTCTGATACCGTTCTGATTCAGTTCTGGTTCGGTTCTGGTTGAGTTTGATTCTGGTTCTGGTTCGGTTCTGGTTCGGTTTGGTTCTGGTTCGGTTCTGGTTCGGTTCTGGTTTGGTTCTGGTTAAGTTCTTGTAGGGGTTCTGGTTCGGTTCTGATACCGTTTTGATTCAGTTCTGGTTCGGTTCTGGTTGAGTTTGATTCTGGTTCTGTTTGCAAAAATTATGCTTAATTTGGTTCTGGTTCTAAACCTAACCCTAACCCTAATCCTAACCCTAATCCTAATCACAACCCTAACCCTAATCCTAACCCTAATCCTAACCCTAACCGTAGCCCTAAACCTAACCCTAACCCTAACTCTAACCCTAACACTAATCCTAATCCTAACCCTAACCCTAATCACAACCCTAACCCTAATCACAACCCTAACCCTAATCACAACCCTAACCCTAATCATAACCCTAACCCTAACCCTAACCCTAATCCTAACCCTAACCCTAATCCTAATCCTAACCCTAATCACAACCCTAACCCTAACCCTAATCACAACCCTAACCCTAATCATAACCCTAACCCTAATCACAACCCTAATCCTAACCCTAACCCTAATCCTAAACCTAATCCTAACCCTAATCACAACCCTAACCCTAATCCTAACCCTAACCCTAATCCTAACCCTAACCCTAATCCTAACCCTAACCCTAACCCTAATCCTAACCCTAATCCTAATCACAACCCTAACCCTAACCCCAACCCTAACCCTAACCCTAATCACAACCCTAACCCTAACCCTAATCACAACCCTAACTCTAACCCCAACCCTAACCCTAATCACAACCCTAACCCTAACCCTAACCCTAATCACAACCCTAACCCTAACCCCAACCCTAACCCTAATCACAACCCTAACCCTAACCCTAATCACAACCCTAACCCTAACCCCAACCCTAACCCTAATCACAACCCTAACCCTAACCCTAATCACAACCCTAACCCGAACCCTAACCCTAATCCTAACCCTAACCCTAATCACAACCCTAACCCTAATCACAACCCTAACCCTAACCCTAATCACAACCCTAACCCTAACCCCAACCCTAACCCTAACCCTAATCACAACCCTAACCCTAACCCTAATCACAACCCTAACCCTAACCCCAACCCTAACCCTAATCACAACCCTAACCCTAACCCTAATCCCAACCCTAACCCTAACCCGAACCCTAACCCTAACCCTAATCCTAACCCTAATCCTAACCCTAATCCTAACCCTAACCCTAATCACAACCCTAACCCGAACCCCAACCCTAACCCTAACCCTAATCACAACCCTAACCCTAACCCTTACCCCAACCCTAACCCTAACCCTAATCCCAACCCTAACCCTAACCCGAACCCTAACCCTAACCCTAATCCTAACCCTAATCCTAACCCTAATCCTAACCCTAACCCTAATCACAACCCTAACCCGAACCCCAACCCTAACCCTAACCCTAATCACAACCCTAACCCTAACCCTTACCCCAACCCTAACCCTAACCCTAATCACAACCCTAACCCTAACCTTAACCCTAATCACAACCCTAACCCTAATCACAACCCTAACCCTAACCCTAATCACAACCCTAACCCTAACCCTAATCACAACCCTAACCCTAACCCTAATCACAACCCTAACCCTAATCATAACCCTAACCCTAATCACAACCCTAACCCTAACCCCAACCCTAACCCCAACCCTAATCCTAACCCTAACCCTAATCCTAAACCTAATCCTAACCCTAATCACAACCCTAACCCTAATCCTAACCCTAACCCTAATCCTAACCCTAACCCTAATCCTAACCCTAACCCTAACCCTAATCCTAACCCTAATCCTAATCACAACCCTAACCCTAACCCCAACCCTAACCCTAACCCTAATCACAACCCTAACCCTAACCCTAATCACAACCCTAACTCTAACCCCAACCCTAACCCTAATCACAACCCTAACCCTAACCCTAATCACAACCCTAACCCTAACCCCAACCCTAACCCTAATCACAACCCTAACCCTAACCCTAATCACAACCCTAACCCTAACCCCAACCCTAACCCTAATCACAACCCTAACCCTAACCCTAATCACAACCCTAACCCGAACCCTAACCCTAATCCTAACCCTAACCCTAATCACAACCCTAACCCTAATCACAACCCTAACCCTAACCCTAATCACAACCCTAACCCTAACCCCAACCCTAACCCTAACCCTAATCACAACCCTAACCCTAATCACAACCCTAACCCTAACCCCAACCCTAACCCTAATCACAACCCTAACCCTAACCCTAATCCCAACCCTAACCCTAACCCGAACCCTAACCCTAACCCTAATCCTAACCCTAATCCTAACCCTAACCCTAATCACAACCCTAACCCGAACCCCAACCCTAACCCTAACCCTAATCACAACCCTAACCCTAACCCTTACCCCAACCCTAACCCTAACCCTAATCACAACCCTAACCCTAACCTTAACCCTAATCACAACCCTAACCCTAATCACAACCCTAACCCTAACCCTAATCACAACCCTAACCCTAACCCTAATCACAACCCTAACCCTAACCCTAATCACAACCCTAACCCTAATCACAACCCTAACCCTAACCCTAATCACAACCCTAACCCTAACCCTAATCACAACCCTAACCCTAACCCCAACCCTAACCCTAATCACAGCCCTAACCCTAATCATTAGTTTTTGCAAAATTAAGGTAAAATCTACGGCTACAAAAGATCCTAAATTAAGAGCCGTTCGGGAGTCGAAAGAGCCGGCTCTTCTTTGGGGGCCGAGTCAAAAGAGCCGGCTCTCTGAAAAGAGCCCAACTTCCCATCACTAAAGCACATGCTTACTACCATTTGCACTCTTAGTTGCCCTTGGAACTATTTGTATTGTAAAACGTATCAATGTAAATACTTCAGACCTGTACCATAGTGATAAACAGATAACACTTCAATTTGAATCAAGTAAATACCACTTGTATACTTTAAAACAGAGGGTCATTTCATTCCTTGTGGACTCAACATGACAGCATTTATACTTTTCAAGTAATTGATCTTAAACACTTTCAGAAAATTTACAGTAGCAAGACTCACATATCCCTTCGAGCCACCAAATGGTATCATAACAATGGTGTATGTTGTTTTGTAATGACAGCACAATTTTATGATTTACTAGAAATGTATTCAAATTATTTCACGGACCCCCACGCTATGGTTCGCAGACCCCCAGGGGTCCCAGGACCCCACTTTGAGAACAAGTGAGCTAGAGTACGGTAATTGAGCCAAATGTACCATAAAACATAAACAATATACCCCCGTTTTCTGTGAATGCATGATTATGAAGTGAAGGAGAAAAGATGTGAAAAAAGTTGCGCAGTGTCGCTGTCTTTACCAGCACAGCGTGCACTCAACTTTCAATGAATGGGGATGTGTTTTGTTAATAGGGTCAGGTCAAACACAGCCATGTTGGAATACTTTTGTGATTTTCCAGGACATTTTACTTTTTCTCCCATTTTCCAGGTGTTTTCCAGTACTGGAAAACTGTTTTCCAGATTTTCCAGGTTTTCCAGGAGGCGTGGGAACCCTGGTCAATAATAACTTGTTGCTGAACAACACTACTGTATGATACTAAGTTTTTTCAGGTATCTATTTAATTAAAAATGTTAAATTCCATCATATTGGAAAATATAAGATTTGAACACAGTGACTTTATCCATGACATCCTGATTATATATAAAAAAAAAAAAAAATCTCTAGAAAATATAGATTATAATAAGTAAAGAAAATAGTAGAAACATAGAAAATAAAATAAGCTTCTGTATGATGTAGTATCTATACTAGTTAACATCTACACCTGTAACCCTGAATCTGTATGTCTCCTTCACTTTGAGTATAGGTTGATTGATAATCCGAAGATAAGAGCTCTGTACTCTGTACCAAAGAATCACCTCTCACTTCCTCCCTCTGTATCTGCCATCATTCTACTCTGCTCTGTAAAGGTATACCATGAGATATTGCACTGACATGGTTTACTGGTTTCCTCAGGCTGTTTATTCCAGAGCCCGGGTTCCTGATGACAGCAAAAGACTGCAGCTGCAAGCGCACTATAGGCCATCAGCGTTCTGTGGACCTAACACAGACTGTCTTCAACTACAGCACAGACTTCTTGATTCAGCTGCATAATTATGGAACATATGAGTTCGACAGAGTGTATTTTGTAATCATGCATTCAACTCTATATCATATCACAAGAGGAAATAAAGCCACCTGTCAACTTACTTAAACCTCAGCACTGGTGACGTGTTGGTTCATGTTTTGCTTGCATTGCAGAAAGCTTTGATTTGACTCTCTGCCAGATTTGAAGTTTGGCTTCAGAACTGAGGAAAGCAGCCAAGTGCAGTAACGGATCGGCAGCCAGAGTGCTGGCTGTGATTCTGTGCTTGTTTCCGTTTCAAATGTCTATCAGTTATTTTTTCTTCCTCCACCATGCTCTGAGATGTATACACGTATACACCATGAAGCTTATCCTGTAGTACACAGTAAACAGCTTGTCTGAGTCTATTTCCACCTTACACTTGACTGTCTCTCACAACAATTTTCAGCCATTTTTTTTTTTTGTCTTCAAACATCTGACTTGAAATAAGCTGCTAATGGCTCTACATACATTACAGGGTTTACTCAACCTGTTAACCACTGATCCTACTTTCAAATGTGATTGCAGTTCTAAGCCGACAGTAACTAAATCTGCTGTCTTCTGCTGCTACAAAACACTTAAAGTTTGACATGTATTCACAGTTCTTTTTCTGCCAAGCTCTCTTAAGAGCTCGCTCCTGAGTAATCCTCTTTCCTGTCAGGTTGAACCAGTCAGCCTCCTCCTCCTCCTCCCTTGTTTAAAAAAGTGTGCAGCTCTCTGGATAACTTTTTTATAATTCTTCAAAGACAATTATGCAGAAAAATCCCAGGAGAACACTTTAAGAGATATAAAACCACTTCAGAGAGAAAGGCTCCTACATAAGATCTGTTTTGATGTTTCTTCTGAAAAACAGTTCAACCTCTCAACCCCTCTTCCATCATGTTATTATGCACTGAGTTGCTGCTCCCTGATTGGCTAGTTAGGTATTTGTCTTAACTAGCACCTGCACCTAATTAAGAGACCACTGAGTGAATTTCAATAAATAACTGCATAGCACCGGATGAAAAATCAAACTGTTCTATAAAACTTGAAAGAGATTAGATTGTGTTTATCACTGAAGTAGCATTAAAGTGTCTCCTCTGTATCCACAACATTCAGATAAACTGTGAGGCTGTGTTGAAGTTAAGAGCCACGTGCACATTAAAGAGGCGTCAGTTGACAGAGAAGTTCATTTCGCTTCTATCTTAGTATTAATGTGTGTTCCCTCACACTTCTCTTTAACTTTATGAAATCCATTTACAATCCCTAAAAGCTCAAAATAATATATCTGTGGGTTTGTCTTAGCAGCTAAGAGACAGTGGGTTGAGTCATAAATGGTCTCTTGGTAGCTACTCTCTAAACATAAGCCTTTTAAAATTTTAAATATCCATTATATACTTCATATTACTGCACACACTTGCACTTATAGTGTTAAACTGTCATCTCCATGCATACCTCTTTCTCAATGCACTCCACCACTGTGTCTAAAATTGCTGACTGCTCACTGCATAATTCATTTAATAGTCCACTATAAAGTATGTTACCCACTTTGTTTTAATGCTCAGTGACAAATATTATACCATGTGTAGTGGACTCAAAGTGTCTCACATCACAATGCAAAACATAATGTAACACCAGTGGTCACTAAGCTGGCACTGTATTCTAATTAGTGTTGCAATGATAGTTACAACAACAACAACAATTGGATAATGAATAGAGTAAAAGGAATAAATGGTGTTCAAAGTTTGTTTTGTTTACCCCATCAGGTGAGTTCATTATGTGTTGCTCTCGGTGCTCCAAGAAAGAAAGCAGTAAAACATAATCTTCCTCTAAAACATTAGTATTGTAGAAGTTTTAATAGTATTTTCTTTGAAATTCAAAATGTATATTCAGTATACAGTATAACATTTTAATCATCACTTGAAGTCTAACGTGTCAAGGGCAAATATTCCCTCTTTTTTCTCTGAGCATTCCTCTCTTACAGTCCACTCCTCTCCTCCTCCTCCTCATTCCTGTCTGGTGTAGCTCTGATAGATGTCTGGCCATGACAGTCTGTAGTGTAGATCTGAGGCTCTGCAGCAGAAACCTTTTAACTTTATTAAACTGTCACACCTCCGTTCTTCATGCAGCTCACTCACATTCAGAGGTTCAACATGATGGTTAGAGGACTAAATCTCTCTTTCTTGGTTCACCTTCTTTCCCTGTTTGTATCATACTATTTCTGACATATCCTATTAAAATATCACTGGCATTTAATAAGATTTAAAAAATATGTGTTATCAGGGAAAGTGTGCATAGTATGATTATGTTCAATTTAGCTGTAAAGCACTTAGTGTGGATTGCACAGGTTCTGCTTCATATGGAAGGAGATTTAAAGTAATCCTTTCAGCACACTTTAATATCATATTCTGAAAAATGTACATTTAGCGTTCCTTATGTTCTATAAGGCTGTAAGGTGTCTTAAGGTAAATTACATAGTCTGTTTCTCGAGACAGGAAAGAAGAAGAGCTGAGGCCTCATCGAACTCAGAATGATGTGCCAGGATGCAAATATGTACTTGTTGGTGTCTGTTCTTGTTTGTCTTTAGCATGCACACATTTGATATAGCTGTTTTATACCACCACAACATCCCTGGGCTACCTGACATTAAAAGAGTCCTGGTTCTTGGAGGGAAAAAGAAACACACAGGCATGTACCTGAGTGCAAAAATAACTACTGACACTGGATCGAACTCAAACTGCCATCTTGTTCTGAGAAGATCTGACATGTGACACATTGATTTTGTTAGTTATTAAATGTCTTTATCCCTGAGATCCACAGGGTCACTGCAGGTGAATCCTGAATGCTGTGAATATGGATCTGTCAGCTTCGAGTCAATACAGAACTTTAAAAAGGAAGAAAAGTGGAGCTGAAGCTGACCTGTAGATTTGTGAATTTTTATGTGAGCAAACTCAGAAACTGAAGGTCCCTTATTTTTCCTGAGCTTCTTAACACATCTCTAAACACTTACAAATACAGTCTTTATAATATTACCCTCCACCTGCACACTGATGCAGTCTCCTCCTTTGTCTCTCTCTGTCTTGCACCCTCTTGCAAGCTTCTCTGATGACTGAACAGGAACAGAGCTCATATTTCTCCTGAGATTTCACATGTCGAGTGTCTGCAGACCTGTTAAATGCTTCACTTTAGCCCCTGACCTGATCTTCCCTTCAGACCACTGACCATATCGACCACTTCATCCCTAGCTAGCTGTGTTTCTAATGTATAACTTCTTTACTTTTTTTGGCTCTGCCACACACTGACACCCCCTCAAATCCCAGTCCATGCAGGAACTGTCAAATTATTTTGTTATTTTTTATCTTATATATTTTATATATTACTATAACAAGTCATGGAGTGTATCTACCTGCAACAACCTGCAAATTGGAGCGCTAGCATAAAATAATAATAATAATAATAATAATAATGATAATGATAATGATAATGATAATGATAATGATAATAATAATAATAATAATCAGGCTTGGAACACAAAGTTATGGCTTATGTA
Source organism: Notolabrus celidotus (assembly GCF_009762535.1). Lineage (NCBI taxonomy): Eukaryota > Metazoa > Chordata > Actinopteri > Labriformes > Labridae > Notolabrus > Notolabrus celidotus. The sequence continues at coordinate 8,713,588 of NC_048285.1, forward strand.
CTGTCACAGCTGTATGTTATTTAATGCCTGACTCACAGATGTAATGTTCACCAAAAATGCAACCCTATAAATGTGCAGCTGCAACATCTGTTCTGCCCCTATGAATACATATTTGAGGTGTGTATGCAAGATGCCATAATACAGATGGCAGATTGTGTGACTAAATATGAAAATGATAAGTTGTACCTGTCTGTTCACTCAGGTGACTCCGGTAACCTCAGGTGTTTCCACATATGGAGGTCTAAAGATGTATTGAAGTACTTATTATTTCCAGCTCATGCAGAGGAGCTTCTTGGCAACAGTGTGGACACCAATGGAAAGGTTTTAAATGTATCACACAGCAGAGAGAGGCTGACTGAGTGCAGGTACACAATCAACATGGGCAGTTCAGAAACTCACATCAGTATTTCACTAAGGGATGGCAGTCTCAGCACACACTGCTCTGCATTCACAGTCCAGCCTGTTCTGCATGAGGTACACTGTTATGAGGAATTAAACAAGCTGCTTAACCAACATTTAAAGAGTGACAGCGAGTTCAAATCTGACCTCCTCTCCTGAATAATGACGACCTGCTTCAGTGCTGCTGCCTGCTTCTCTTTCAGCTTTAAATCACCTACAGCAGGGACATGACACAACACCACAGACCTGGCAATATTATGAATAGGAGTTGTATTGTTCAACTCCTTTAAGGATTGTTGTGATAAGGTTCTAGCAGTCCAGTGAATGTGCTATTTGTCTTATAAACACAAATACTTTCCTTGCATGTGGTGACATTTTAAAAATAAGTAGAAACTGGTCACCTCAACATAGTCCAGTGATTTGAGTTGCCAAACAGATTACAATTATTCAGTGACAGGAAACAAGCCTTTTTGAATCAGCATCTATCTTTCACATCAGCAACAAGAAAAAGAGAGCATTTGGCCAACTCTGCCCATAACAAGTATTGCCACAGATCTATTGCACATATGCCATAAATACAAACTTACAAGTAGACCAACTCCACATGCAACCACTTATATCATACACATAAGAACTGGTGTTATTTTACCTGCATTTCAAGATCCACAGAAGAAGTTGAGGCAATCAGGAAACAGCACCCAGAAAAAAGAGGAAAAACAGACAGTTAGTTATCAACCAAACAATGAACATTGACTAATTAATGTTCAAGTCCTCACCTTTGAAGTAACAGAAATTAAAAACATACAAGTAAAACTGTTTACAGGCATATTTATCTGATTATTCATGAGATAGGAATGTCTGAACAGGAAGCATTTGAACTCCAGCTCGGCCAGTCTGACTACTGTCTGTCTGAACAAGAAGTGAGAATAAAGGAGAGACCAAAATGTTGGCACAGAGGACACTTGGGCACAACAATTGTGTCTTTACAAGGGATCCTTGGTGTGACAAGGGACTTTGTAATTAATTTAAACACTAATACAGCAGCATTAAGTGTATGCGTGTATTTATGTTTCAGGTTAAATTAGACTTTTTACACATTTTCAAAGAAAAACTGTTTATGCCAGACATTGCAGTTCTGGATGTGATGAATAAGTTAAATTATGCAGTGTATTTCAGATGATATTTTACTTTGAGGGGGAAATGTATTTCTTTTGATCCGCAATTCACTCCTCAGGTTCTTACAACTGCAGCTAAAAAGTATCAGGGGATCATGCGTAAGATGTTAAAAAATTGCAGTAAAGTTCTAACAAAGAGGGCTGAACACTTCACAGAGAAAACTAAATGTATGAATCTGACAAAATAACTAAGATGAAGAGAGATTTAGGAAAAAAAAGACTCTTAAAACACACAGGTGGGTATTAAAAATAAATCCTTGAAAGTTTTAAGTAGGGCAGTGAGAAGTGGGTAAAGACCATAGAGACAGTGATTAAGAGGAAACTATCAGAACAACTCTAAAAAGCAGGGTGACTGCAGGAAGGGAGAGGTCTATTCAGGTATGACAGGAGGAGCTCTGTGGGATGCAGAGTGTAATGCAGTCACATGTGAATTTTGTACTCATGTTTGTTGGCTGCAGCACTCTGCAATTTAGTAACTGCTTCCTATGGTTTCTCTAACCAGCCCTAAAAACTGGTATGGTTTTAGAGAGGTGTATCTTTTTGAGAATAAGAAGTTCACTTTTAGTGTTTGTTTGTTCAGTGTTTAATTACCCTTAGCCCTTTACTCTAGGGATCTCCCTGTGGATTGATGTGTTGAAGTCAAAATTCAGCTCACAGATTGTAGAGTTATATGTGTGTTTTTAGGTTTTCAAAGCTGCAGATTTTTTCAAGTTTTAAGTGGGATTTTCTTGGCTTTTACACTTAATAACTGTGTAATTCTGTAGAATTCAGTAATTAACTTAGTTTAGGGAATGTCAATGATGGAAGGCTGGGGACTGAAGCGTAGAAAGCTCTACTGAAAAATGATGTAGGTGCAGCTTTAAAAAATGAACGTGAACTAGTTCATATTTGTCTGTATGATCTGAACTTTGAGCTACTTCATTTTTTTGTGTGAACTGGCACGACACTGCCCACCAAGTAAACTGTGCCCCTTGCATCATGCAATTTGTCCCGATGATGAAACATCTTGTCCCCTTTAAATGTCAAACAGTTCTATCTCTGTCATCCCTTAATACATCATGAGGTTCAAAATGATCAGCAATTATTAATTTTGTCAAGCAGCTTCCACTACAACTCAAATTATTGTTGTTAAAGACTGATAATAAAGTATGGGCTGAATCCAGATCACACACAGACAAAACTCTGACAGACATATTTGTTAATTTTGTTCCCATGTTTTTCTGCAGCTCTAAAAATGGTGGACTGGGTGATTAATACCCGATATGTGTTTATTTTCTATTTTGGGGGAGGAAAGTGAAGCCAATAGAAAGGAAGAACAGAAACATGGAAAGCAGTCTGAACCCAATGATGAGAAATGATACTCTCAGGTAATGCCAAAGCTGATAATGAAAAAACGTTTTCATCTTTAGAGAGCTGTGTGGGTATTTATGACTGCTGTAAAGATTCCATTGCTTTGAAATGTCAGACATGTCTGGGAGGAGGGGGAGGAAAAATATCTTTTCACAAAACGCATGCACAAAAACTTAAAATATATATCTCACCAGGTTGTGGGATTGATACAAACATTTAAGCCATCAGAATGATAATCTGACCTTTTAGGTTCCTAACTTCGGTAATTCAATATAACGTGTGCAATTGAGTTAAGTTAAAAAACTACTCTGTTATTCCCTTTTGCTAAAACAAAATATATAGATGCAGAGCCTCTTTGGATCACATACTTTGTTGTTCTTTAAAGAAGTACACCAAAAGGACTACTGAAAGCCCCATCAAGCACTTAAAGAGGAATTATTCTTACTGCTCATAACACCACATCAGTCATTGTAGACCTCCAAATGAAATGTTCATGTCATGATCATTTCAAGACATGCTTTCAGGGTAAGGACACTGCAAGAAAACTCACATTTTGTTAATCGTAAGGAATATACAGATCATATTTTCTAATCTATAATTTGTGATGATCAGAGCCAGCCAGCAAATGTTTCAGTGAGTGTTTCTGTTTAGTTCAGCTCATTAAGTGAAAGCTTCACAAAGCTAGAAGGCTTCTCTGTGTTATTCTGCTTGTTGGCTTTGATGTACGATCCAACTCTCATTTCAGTCCTCACGGACAAAAACATTTTAAATCATGACTGTAAGCACACTGCATTCAAGCTTTTCATGGACCAGTGAGCCACAGAGAACACTCTGATATAGCAAGTAACTTCGTGTAACCAAGCGTTCTTGGTACGCCTAGAACTGTATACCCTTAGTAAGAAGATACAAATGGGACACGGAGGTAGAACTCCATTCACAGCTTAAACTTTATTACCCAAACACGTGCACAGCCCGCCAGGTTACAGCAACGACAACAACACAGCAGCCTATGGCAACTCTCCAGGGACACGTGGTCCAAAAGATGAAAACAACACAGGACACTCTGTTACATTAGCATCAGCAACCCTGTGGATGAAATGTTGGCAGTGTGGAATTATTTTAGACAAGAAAGCAAAAACAGTCCAACAACCACTTGTAATAAGATGGCTTTGCGGGGTGGTACCAATAGAGCTGCATTCAATACTACCAACTTGTTGCAACATCTAAAAGCGAAACATGCAACATAATTCACTAAAGCAACAGAGGTAAGACTGATGGGCCAAAGCAAAAAACTCTGGATTTTACAAGGAAGGATAAATATCTTTGAGAGGGAAAAAAGGCCCAAAAGGTTGGAGAGAAGGTGGCTGAATTTATGGCCGATTACTGTGGTAGGGAATGCAGGTTTACACATTACTACATTTCAGACAGTGCCTTACCAGAGCTGTACAGCAAAGTTCTAACTATGTCACTGCTGTTAGTTTTACAACAGACATTTGGAGCTCTGATGTTTGTCTCATATCATTGCTAAACCTCGCTGCACACTGGATTGATTCCTCCACTTCCGAGTTTAAGCATGCAGTAAAATACAGAGTGCAGCTCTATTATCTACGTAAATTCAAGTATTGGATTGGGTTTTGGGATCAGCAGGTACTCAATATAAAAAAATTGGGTTGGGATTGGGGGCCCAAAACACACTGAGCAGGACATCCTTAGGTAAAAGTAAGTGTTGATGAATAGTTGTATGTGAAATAGAATCCTGACGGTGAGGCAAGACCCTGAAGTGAAGTGCTGATTAAGTCAGAGCTCTATCAGCTGTGAAGGATAAGCCTCTCCTGTGGGAGTGTTTAACAGCATGGAAACCTCCATTCACTTCACTGTTTAATGATTCCAAAGTTACAAAGACAGTAAATGGAGAACACTGATTGGACGGTGATCATCTAGAGCCCAAGAGAGCAGAATTAAGATGGGCAACAGGTTACCAACGTTATCAAGGCAGAGAAGAGCAACCACACAGAATTCAAGGGCTAAAGAATCTTCTTTGTGTCTTTATCATTGATGCCAAACCAGTGTGTGTAAGCACTGCATGATAAAAAGTATTCAAGAGGCTCCTTGTAGTTTTCAGGGTCACGCTTGACTTTTAATTATTTTTACCTTCATGTTCAGACACCGAGAAGTTCCTCTGCAGTGCCTCACATTTTTCTTTCCATGTGAACATTTTCATAAGAACAGAAATAAAGGAGGATACAAAGAAACTGAGAGCTCAGGAGACATGGAAAGTTTTTCACAGAGGCTCTACAATTTACCGTCATCCTGAACGCCTGCTGATGCATTTCTGCCAAACTGCCTTCAGACTTCCCAGAGCTCCCAGCAGGATGTCATTACGCAGCATACTGAGCTCATGTTCATCGCCAACGTTCTCACCACTTACAGTTGAAGGGGATCAGTCTGACTATTCAAGACAGTGACAGTTTCTCCCACAGATGAAGGGAACTCCACTGACAAGAAGAAAACAAAGCAGGCGGATCATCTTGAAGTGAAAAAGAATCTCTGTTCTTGTTAACAACGTTTTGTTTTTCCAAATTAAATTTAATCTTGAACACTTTATGATGTAACCTTTAAAATATATTTAAAATAGCAAAGATTACTTCATTTGTCAATAATTGTGACACTAGACACACAATCACTGAAAAATGTAGTTCTCTGTGTGTCTTAATGAGAATGAAAAAACAAGATGGAGACGTTCCATGGGGAGAAAGCTGAGACTCTGGATCGAGAAGAGAGAAACAGTTTATAATAGAAGATAACAGGATCCCTGAGGTAGAAAGAAGACCACTGGCTCTATGTGTGTCAGCCATGATGCATCCTACTCAAACCAACACAGCTACAGTTTCACAGACACATAAAACACACTTATGGTGTGTATTATGTTGCCAGAAGCGCTCAGTCAGCACACACTTCTCTTTTAAAATTTAAACCTGCTCCAGTGTTTTGGTCTGTTTTTGTCTTAAGTATGAGCATCCAGATAAACAAGGCAGCAACCTTCACAGCTTATGAAAGGCTTTTGAAGGCTGCATCATTTAGAGAAAAAAAGAAGCTGTTATTAAGAGTAAGCAGGCCAAAATAAATCATTATTTTTTTTAAATATGATAAATTATAACAAAATGAATAGAAAAAGAGAGGAGTGTTCTTTTCTTTTGTGGATAAAACTCTTCTGCTAGAACTGTAATAAATAATTACAGACATACAACACATCATTTCACACAGATCGGCATATTCTGAATCACACAACAGGAGGCCATCAGTCAATACATCTACAACTTGGTGCTTCTTCCTCTAATGCCTTCAATCTATTTTAAATAATGAATAGACACCAGCTCCCTCAGGGCCAAATTCTCCTGCAGCGAATTCCAGACTGAAGGAGCAGTGCTTCTAAAACTCTCTCCCTATTTTGACGACACACTCTGGGGACTAAAAGCAAAAAATATGTTTTGTGACTGGGTCACAGAACGAAGATAGCTTCCAGTATTTTTTGCATTAATAAAATTACAGAAATGAGAGGAAAGCAAGTTCAGAATATCCTTATAAATAAGAAAGCCAGTGATTTAGTCTAAGGTGGACAATTCAGAACAGTCAACTGTTACTGGAGCATCCAGGGAGCAGTGATGAGTTGGGGCTTTAAGATATGTGATGAACCTCAAGCACTGAGATGATGCATGCATACATGAAACATCAGCATAATCAATCAGAGGCATTAAAGCAGCAACAAGTCTTTTCGTTGCAGCAAAAGAACAACATAACTTATTGTGAATGAAATTAAAGTCTGCAGCTGCAACTTCAAATTTACTGAATGTGAAGCTTAGAAGACAGCATATCATTGATGAAGACCGAGGCATTTATTATAAGATACAGACTTAATCACATCACCCTGAGACTATCAGTAATAAAAATAAAATGTCATCATCACAAAGAACAATACTGTGACAGTAAAAAAAGAGAAGGGGCAGCTTGGTAAAGTTTCAGAAAACGTGTGTCTCCGCAAAAACTTGTGGATTTATTTGGATTTAGTATAAGTGAAAGGACTTATACCACATCAACCAACCAAACTGGCAAAGTAAACTAGTTCTAACCAATTGGGGGCAGAGAACGGCAGGTCTTCACTGAATGAAGGTGGAAAATAAAAATAAAAAATGTTCCTCAATTATTTGTATTTCAATATAAATAACAACCTTTGACATTATTAGATTATGTAAACTGGTATATCAAAGTTCAACTCAAAGTTGAGTTGGACCAATTTAACAAAAGGTCAAAGATGTCTGAAATGTATTCAATTTGAATCCGTTAAAGTCATCAGAGGATTCTAACATCCTGTTGATATGAAACAAGGCTCTTCAAATGACCTGATTAATTCATCTGAGAGGCAGAAACATAACTTAGTATTCAATTAAGTGAAGAGTAGACATAGTTGGAGTTTAAATGCCTCACTCCACTCATTTATGAATATTTGTATTTATGTGATAAACTCATCAATGGTGCATTCAAATCTAAATACTAATGTTAAAACAATTTCAGTTGTGTTACATGCTGCATGTCTCTTAAGTAAGGGAAGATTGTAAGCTGCACCCTTTTTTTCTTTCCTCTCAGTCAACAGATTTAAACTATGACAGAGATAGGTCATTGAAAATGTTGAGAATATAAAAGCCCCTCACATACTTGTCTAACAGCTCTGTTATTTCAGCTATAAAAGTCCTCATTAAATCCTATTTGTCTGCAACACTCATGGCATTTTTGGTTTAAACACTTGCCAGCCATTCTAAGTCTATAAACCACTTTGCAGTACAGCTGATGAAAAATCAATAACTATAATGTTTGTTGAGGTGCAGTCAGCCTTGTGTGTTCTCTTTATTGAGGGTCAGTCTCATCTCTCGCTCTAATACTTCTACCCCAGGGCTCTGCAGGATTACAGGTATTAAGATGAGCATTTACACTGCAATTCCACCAGGATGGACCAGGCCTCTGGACTAATCACACATCCAATATTTAAACACACAGTAGGAAACACAGCTATGCTGCTGATATGACTGCTTGAGGTAGTTTAAATATCTGTTTTAAGTTAATCAGCAACAGAATACAGTACACACCATTGAAAGAGAACCAGTTGTCATACAATGTGCTTATCAAGTAGCAAATGTAAAGCTTCACATGTTGGCAAAGTTTCTTGAATGGTAGCATAAATAAGCAGAGAGGAGAAATGCATGAGACAGAAGATAGTAACTTGTCTCTCAGCTGTTGTCAGCTTCACAACAACAAATTGGCATGTTTAAAGCCCAAGATCCACAGGATGCGTCGCGTTACGTTACGGCTGCGCCGCGCACGTCGCAGCAAATAGGTTCCCATTCAAGTCAATGCTCTAGAGTCCACAGGGCGCGCTGCGGCGCGTCTCAGCTCCGTCTCTGGAGCGTTCCGCCGCGCCGCTCTGCCAGAGATACGCAGGGAGTCTATTTTCGCCGCTCCCCGCGCCCAGCACGCGTCAATCGACACAGAAATGATCGAACTATCCCGGAAGTCAGGCACGAGGATCGTATGCAACATCCGCTCACTTTCAAAATAAACACCATGTGCAAACACAAGATCGTAAATTTCACCACTTCTTCAACATTACGTCATAACCTGTGGCATCGGGCCAGACGTCAGTCTCAAAAGATATCCGACACCATGGACGGGGAAAAGTTTATACTGTGTTGTTCTCGCGCGTTTTGGAGTTCTCGAGGGATCTTGAGTTTCCTGCTCCGGAGTGCGCGCCGCTCCAAACACGCATCCTATGGACCAGGGCGAAAGCCCCGGGACGGAGCAGAGCCGTGTCGCAGCCGTAACACGGCGCACACGCATCCTGTGGACTCCCCGAGTAAACCTTCAACCAGTTGGGGGACTGGTTTGGCTCAGTTGGTAGAGCAGGCACCCCATGACAAGAGGTAACAGCCTTCATTGTACTGGTCGTAGCACTGATTCCTGGTCCTGGCATGATTTGGAAAATGCCATTCCCCCTCTCTCCTCCCACTTCTTATGTCTCTCTCAAGCTGTCCTACCAAAATAAAAGCAAAAAGCCCAAAACTAACTTAAAAAAAAAGCTCCGTCCTGTCTCACCTTCGAGACAGATTATGACTCTTCTCTCCTCCACTGATCTCATCCTGACCTCTCCTGCTGTGACACACTGCTCCCTGTGCTTTGCCAAGACTAGAGGCTGTTTCAGCTGAGTAACTTCTGGCAACACGACAGTATGTGTGACAGCGGGTGTGTAACCTTGGCAGTAGATTGCGATGTGCTGCTCTCTCCTGGCCTCCTGCCTGCTGTGTCTCTACTCACCTCTTTGTGGGACACATCCACTCCTTGAGCCTTTCCTGATTCTTCCAACATGACACACAAGGTTATACCAGTAGACCCTGATGCCAAACAATGTGTACAGGGTGAACCTTTGGCTGGAGAATGTGTGTCCTTAAACCGGACACTGTGTCCAATCAGAAGGTTTGCTCCCAAGAACTCACTGCAGGAACAGCTACACAGATGCAAGTCCCACAGTCAATAACTTGATCTTGAACTTTTCTTGGCTTGAACACAACATCATTTGAAGACATCAGTAATATAGTCTGAGTCATCTTAATCTGACTGTGAAGAAATGTTTTGTGTAATTTGAAACAGTTAAAGCAGAGGCAAAAGGCAGCATATGAATAAAGGCAAGTAAATGTGTGCTGATATCAGCGACATTTTTTAGAGCCAGCAGAAATTAAATTGGAAGCCTTTATGTTTTGATAAACACAATACGGTGCTGGATATTTCTCACTGTGGGTGTTTCTATTTAATGCTTGCATATCTCTTCTAATGTATCCCTCCATTTTGAACTCCTGCCTTCCAGAATCCCTCTTTCCAGCTCGCTCTCTGATCAGGTGTTATTTTTTTTGTAACTAATTTCCTGTTGGAATCAATGGGCACTTTTAATTAAATGGCCTGAAGCGTATAGCTTTATTGGGTCTCAGCTTGTCGAACTACACTCCATGACTATCGGTTTTTATTATCTTCCAACACCATTAGTTTTTGTAGTTTGTAGATAATTTGAAACTCTGTAAAGTTAAAAGATTGAAAGAAAAGTCTGTTGCTCCAGTGTGTTTACATGAACACTACAAAAACACTGAGCAGGCTGCTCATTGGTAAAGATTGGAATCACTGTTGTATGTAATGCAATGTTCATGCAGAGCATAATCACAATTATCAGAGGTTGTTGGTCTAGGATAGTTAGTGGAAAAACATTTTGTGTAAACTTTTATTTCATTCCATTAGAGCCTTGACATTAGGGGACTGTAGTCCAAAAGGCAAAATATTAACTTCTGCATAATACCTGCAAAAGGCTAAATACGATACTATGTCAAATCATCCACTCAGGTTAAGAGCACAGGAGGAGAATCAAGCAGCAGGTACCCCAATAATCGAGGAATAAAGGTTGTACTGAATAAGATAATGACATTCAAATCATTACTGCATTTCCTGGTTTCCGCGCTGTGCATGCACGCGGCTAAAATGAATGTGCTTATATTTTGGTGAACAGTGATCTGAACGACTACATTTGCAGCTCATGAACAGGAACTTGATTGTAGTTCACTGAATGACCGCTTACTTCCGGGAGGATTCTGGAGAGGTATCGACAGGGATTCTGGAGGGTAGGAGTTCAAGTTAGAGGGATAAGATGTGGGAGGACTGACATTAGAGTAAATACACAAACACTAAACCGAAACACACAGAAATATATGACATCGCAGTATTAGATTCATTGGCAGAGAGTTCTTTACCCTTTACCCTTCACAATTTTATTTTAGGGGATGCTAAAATCATCTAACACAGCTGTTTTCCCCTATGTATTGGAGTATTAGAGTCAGTACCTTCAGTCAAATATTCAACCAACAAATTAGATTTTTAGAAGTGTTTTTCTAACATTTTCTTTGTTTTGAAACTTAATATTTGTCCATGATTCTACATCATAATACATATTTAAATGTATTTAGGAAAATGTCCATGATTGAGAGCTGGGGATGGAGGAAGAATAAGGGGCTCTACTGAAAAATAATTTGGCTGCAGTTAGAAAAAGATGACGTGAATTGGTTAATTTTTTGGACCATGACCATGTACAACACTGTCTGGTCTATATCACATTTTCAGACACCACCCACCTGCACTGAGAAAATGCATAGAGTTGACCCTGAATCTATTATCCTCTGTATGAACATGAACCATCGTTGATTATTACTGAACAGAGGTCCAGTTCAGATTATTGACTGCTGCTGAAGACTGATGTTATTCTTATTGACTCCAATAAGTGAGAGAAGTGCTCTGTCAGCATCTTCGGTTTGCTCAGAAGCAATCCATTTAATTTTCTTCTTGTTGCTCCATTTATTTTCAATTAGAAATCTCTGAAAGACAGTGAAGTGTTCTGTTGTGGAGGGGTAAAATATCCAAGCTGTTTTTCTAATAGCTGTTGAAAGAGAGCAGCAACCCAGAGGCAGCACAGTACCTGACCTTCTGTAATAATTTTTGAAATTTTAACGTTTACACTGACCAAGTGTGTGTTATTGGAGGTACTTTCAGTCAAACTGTCCATCTGTGTGCCTATTATCATGTCTGTATCCCTGCCTGACATTTCTGGCGGAGAAAATGATATCCTGATGAATGCCACTGAAGCTGAATGCAGAGTGTTCGTGCTGCCTGGAATGTGAATGTAAGCAGAGTGCCAGCGATTTCTGAAACCCGCTCAAAAGAAACACTGCAGCCAACTGCTCTTGGATTTCTATTTTCTTGGGCTGTCAGCATTAACACGTTCACTACAAGAAGTTAAAGGTAACATGTCAATCTTTTTTTTTTGGATCCTGTGCTATTTCATTTCCCTTTCAGCACAACAAAGTTAAGCAATGGCTGTGTCTTCCTAATCCTGCTGCTGTCATTACGGAAAATAATTACACCACTACGATGCTAAATGGCACATTTATCTTAAAAAACTCACAGCAGTAGTTGAGCAGTCAAAAGTAGTACTCACTTTGTATCTAGCGGAATCAACTTATCACAGCAGCACTACCACCTGCAAACTAAGCACCATCTCTGAACTAAGTATACAGGGGCAGCTAATCAGATTAATGTGAGCGGGCAACCGTATCATAAAAGCTAGCAGAGAACTATTGTTGGGGTGTGTGGGAATTGCCAGTGGATCCGGTCTGAGGCTCGGATCCAAGGAAAGTCTTCAGGTTGGCATGTTGTGATATGCCTTGCCATTGCGAGGAACAATGATTTCACCCGTGCAGGACCAGAATGAAGCAGAGGCAGCCACCAAACTGGAACTCCTTAAAAGTGCAAATGATGTTGCATTAACCAAGTAATCACTGGATATGGTAACGAATATTGTGGAATACTTAAAATGTCCAAAACTATTAAGTCAGGCATCACCCAGATATATAATCTAAATTTACAATTTGAAACAAATCCCGCTGGAGAGCAAATTTGCGTAACCATCCAGCTCTGTCTGCCCAAAAAGCAACTGAGGCTGTAACATTCGTATGCTAGGATATATATAGTACAGTTGATAATGGTTTCTCCTGATCCAACACAGTGATATTGAGCCAATAGATCTATTGTGCATCAGTGTAAAATGATCAGTTAATCCTTTGCACCAGAATTCAAAGGAACTGATATAAAGGGCTATAACAACTCAATGTAAATATGTCTGTATTTTACTATTCTACAACATATAGCCGCATAATTCAGCATTTCTCAACCTTTTTTAGAAAAAGTCAACCATTTTAAAAAAATCTCAAGTCACCCTGTCTGAATGTATTAATACAAAAAGACCATTCTACATCCCTCTGACGTCCAGCTGACATATGGAAGGGGTTGTGATGAGAGAGAGTGATAAAATTCACAACTGTTATGATCAATGGGAAACCTGAGCCTGGGATGACGCACACAGCTGCCCTATTCTGGCAGAAATGAACGAGAGGCAGATGCAGATCTCCTGGTCCGCAGCCTTCAGTCCTTCCCAGTTCTTGTTCTTGATGGAAGTTAGGCTCCAAAAGCTTAATTCACACAGATACATAGTGGAGAAGGGCAGCAGAATATCAACTGCAGTGCTTGAAACTACTGGGTATGTTTTTCCCAATTATATCCAAAAACATGTCCAGAGCCATGTCATGAAATTACATTTTCCATGTTGCTCTTCCCTGATCTCTGCTAGCTGCTCTTTTACCAGCAGTGCCATGTCTTTTCTGCTTTCCAGTGCAGTGAACTCTAAAGGGTCACAGACCCAAAATGTGCAAAAGAGTCTGACGAAAAATGGCTATAACTCTGCAAAGCCTTTTTCAGATGCTGAGAGATGAGGTCAGAGTGAGATACTGTTTGAATGTTCAGTGCACAGATAACAAAGGAGCTCCAGAGTGTGTGTTTATATCTGAACCCAAACATGAAGTGAGATGACTTTCTTTTTGGACTTGCATTTTTGCATCCGATTCATTCAGATGTTAAAAGATGTCAGTAAAATATTTGAACTTTGCGTATCATTGATAATCTGCAATCAACTCTGCATAATTCATAATGTTTTATTTGTAGTAGGGAAAAAAAGGCTAACATAGTTTGTCAATGATTGGTATAAATAAAATACAAATGCTGAAAACTGCAGCTCTGTGTTTCTCTTAATGAGGAGAAATGGGAAGATGAACATACTGGGGGGATGAAGATCAGACTCTAAATAGAGAAGAGAAAAACTGTTTCTAGTAGAGATAACAGGATCCCTGAGGTAGAGAGAAGACCAGCGGCTCACCTGTGTTAGTCAGTCATGATGCGTCCCACTCTATCCCACACAGCCACACACACTTAAATCACACTAAAAGAGCATTTTTGTGGGTGTTATGTTGCCAGGAGCGCTCAGTGAGCATACGGTCCAAATTCAAACCTGCTCCAATGTTTCAGTCTGATTGCTTTTGTGCTGAGTGTGAGCGTCCAGGCAGTTAAGGCCAACAGCTGGAGAATTTCAATCAATGCAGGTAATGAAAGCTGCTTAAGCTAAAGACAAAAGCAGCTTGAATACAGAACAAGCGGGTCCAGAGACACAGGGTTGAAGAGAAAGATGATCATATTAAACAATAAAAATGGGAAAATGGAACTATACAAGAAATGTATATTTAGAGTCATCACTAAAAATTGTAGTACTATTGTGATGAAAAGGTGAGAGAGCTGGCTTTGCAATAAATTATAGATGAGACTAAATGTGTCTCAATGTAAACATATTGTTTTATCTTTTCATTTTTTTATGTGGTGCTTTTACATGAACCAATCAAACTACCAGTGTCAACTTTGAGTAGCCAATCCGAAGCAGAGAAGGGAGGGCCTTTGCTGAATGCACATCGACAAGAGGAAGTCCTTTAAATTAAAGCTTCTTTGTTCCTTTTTTAAAATGAATAATGACCTCCAAAGATTTTTACAAACTAATTCCTCTCTCTGGCAACTCTCTGCTCTTCTCTCTCTCCTCTCTGCCCCCATTCAAATGGAGGAGTCAGGGGAGGTAGATATGTACAGTCAAACCCTAGCAGGGATGAGCTCTTGCACAAACAGGCTTCTCACCTTGGCTCTGCCTCCCCTGCCCACATCCTACCACTTCTCTAAATACTTTTCTCTCTTTGTCCCCATTTTTCTTTTTACATCAGCGTGTGGATGGGGCGGGAGGTGAGAGCTAACATAGAGGGGGTGGTTCCAGGATTTTGGAGCTCACTGGTGAGCCTCCAAGAGGTGCCTGGCCCTAATTCAACAAAACACAGGTGAAGGGAGGTACCCACTTGATGTGCTAGCTCTTGCTGGCCGTCTATCTCCACCTTTCTTCATACTTGGTGCTGGGGGACATTTGCGGATAGATGGTCAGTTATGGGGTGAGAACGTAATGGGATGAGTTTCCTTACTGAGTACTTATCCTTTCTTTAGAACAAAGGTACCTTGTGTTCATTTGAAATTTAAACAAATTTCAGTTATCACAACATTTCCACATCCTGATAAGATTAAGATAATCTTTTCAACAGTCCTGATGAAGTCATCAGAGAAGCAAAAACAAGATTCAGCATTCACTTGAGCGAGGGAAAGACAAATTTGGAGTGTAAATGTCTCTCCCCTCGCTTGTGATGAAATCTCTGTGCACTGAACACATCTATCATGCATAAAAATCTAAATATTCATGTCAAAATAATGTGAGAGAAAGTTCAGCTGTATCATGTTTATCTTTACAGTAGGGGGAGCATTTCAGCTGCTCACATTGTTTTTTTTCTATACCCCCAATGTAGACAGATTAAGACTAGAACTGTGGGTTTTTTTTTAAAGAGAAGTTATTCAGGAATTCTGATAATCTGCAAGTCTCTACCTCTGTGTGTGAATGGATCAAAAAGCTGACCTTAAAAGCCAACTACAAGTGCAGTCTGTCAGCAAACTAATGTGGATCTAACTTTAAAAAAATGAATGAAAGGGCGAAGAAAGCATTGCACTCCTCTTGCACCACTCGCTCTCCTTTCACAAAGAAATTCCTAATTCCAAATAAAGTATGGATGATAAAGATAATTTGATCATGAACCAGTAATTCACAGGGAAATTTAAGGACAACTTTTGACATCATGAATTGTAATAAGAAGAGAAACTCACTGACATCAGATCTCTGAAGCTAATCCTACTGTTGAATAAATAAATAAGAAACTAAAATGGTCCTATTATTACAACTATCAAAGTCCACATTAGATTCCATTTGTTGAGAACACTCATTGCCTTTTTGGGTTTAAGAGGTTGACAGTAATTGACAATAGTCTACAAAACACAGTACAGGAACATCAGTCTTGTGCAGCCTCTTTATTAAGGGTCTGTCTCAAATACCTCTTCCATGGAGCCGCTCCAGGGCTCTGCAGGATTACAGGTATTAAGATAAGCATTTACACCTCAATACCACCTGGGAGAACCAGGTCTCTGGACTAATCACAATCAATATTTAAACACACTGTAGGAAGCACGGCTAATATGCACAGCTAATCTGACTGCTCTAGGGGATGCTTAAGATGCTGTTTCAGAGTTAATCAAACAGGTTGTCATACAATTAGCATATCAAGTAGCATACTTAAGGGTTACCTGTGGGCAAAGTTTCTTGATCAGTGGCATAAATTGCACTGAAATTAAAACCAAAGACAATATTTCCTTTTTCTTCCTCTTTCATCCTTCTACAGTGACATGCCTCCACATTTTTCCCATTCGGAGTCACGAGAAGGGCCGGAGCCTGTCCCAGCTGTCACTTGACGAGGGGGTGCACCAAGATGGCCAACATGCAGAGACAAACAACCATCCATGCCCACACTCTCAACTATGGACATTTTGGAGTGACCAATTAACTCAACAAGCATGTTTTTTGGACTTTGAGAGGAAGCTACCAAAGAGAAACCATGCATACCACAAGGAGAACATGCAAACTCCACACACAAAGTCTCCTGCTCAGCCCGGGGTTCAAACTGGGACCCTGCTTGCCTTAAGGTAGTGCTAAGCAGTGCATCACCAAGCAGCCCTGTTGTCACCTCCACAGTGCCTTATTAGCATGTGTAAACATCCATCACTGTCTATATCAGTCTTGTCTCTTCTCTTTACAACACATCATGACTCTAATCTCCTCCACTGATCCCATTCTGGCTTCTCCTGCTGTGACACACTGCTCCATGTACTCGACCATGTTAAGATGTTGTCAAAGCTGAGAAACTTCTGGCAACATGGCAGTATATCTGCAGCAGTGTGGGTGTGTAACCTTGGCGGTGGATTGTGTTGTGTTGCTCTCTCCTGGCTTCCTGCCTGCTGTGTCTCTCCTTACACCTCTTTGTTGGACACATCCGCTCCTTGAGCCTTTCCCGACACAACCAGCATGACAGAGTTATATCAACAGATCCTGATGCCACACGACAGTTGGAGAGTAAACCCTGTGTTGTGTCACTATCATCAGGATGTTTGCTCTCAAGAACTCACAGCATGGGACAGAAGCACAGATGCAATTAAACAACAAAATGGCACAGTCTATTTCTGTTATTGACCCTTTTCTTTTATGCTTGTAACAAATTCATTTGGAGACATAAAGGTGAGAAATATATCAAAGAACAAGTCTGACTGATCTTATTCTAACTATAAAGGCATAATTTGTGACGCTTCAAACAATAAAAGCAGACACAAAGGGCATCAGCTGCTTACAAATTCAACAAAAATAACTGTAGTTTATGTTTTCAGTGACCTTTTTCATAGAAAGCAGATACAAAATGGAAGCCTTAACTTTGAATAATTTTACTCCTCTTTGCTAAAGCAATAAAATATAAAACCCTCGGGCTGCTAGATTCTGTCTTTGAGTCTGAAACAATATTGTGCTGAAGGTTCCCCACTGTGTATGTTTGTATTTCACATTAAACTGTTTTACCTCCTCCCACCTCTCATTCCTCCATTGTTCATGTGAACTCCTGCCTCCCACAATCGCTATCTCCACCCCCGCTTTCTGTCCATTCGAGAGCTGGCACCCGTAATCAGGTGATGCTGTGTTTCACTCATTTCCTGTTGGAATCAATGGGCACCATTAATCAAACATCTAATGGCTTTAGTAGGGCTCAGGGTGGGTCCAGAGTGCACTGATTCAGGTCAACATCAGGCTGGTTAAAACAGTTAGGGCAGAGCAGAGAAATACAGACTTAGTCCATCAGTTGGAGGCTGCTTAAATTTACAAATTTCACAGTGCTTCTGCAACTCAATGGAACAAATATGACTGGAATCCACCTCTATAAGAGTTAACCGACATAGCCAAATTAATGTTACATTTGAACTGCCAGATAACCGCACTTTAACGCCTCAGAAGACATGCAAATTGTACAGAGAAGGACCTTCTGGTTTGAAATGGCTTAGCCGATCTCACTGACAGTCATCACCAGAGCGGAGAGCATTTCAGCCAACTAACTGCATTTACACTGACATCCTCACGCAGTCCAGTGCTATTTTCATCCCCTTAATTATCTTCAATTACAGATGATGTTGTAGCTTGTACTCATTTTTAGACAGTTTGTTCAGTTTAAACAGCTCTTCTGTAAAGCCTTGTGCATGAGGAAAAACTATGCGGTCCCCACCATCTTTATGGGGGGGGGGTTATATTATGAACAAAGGCCCAACATCAAGACAGGATACGATCCAGTCCCATCTTACAGGCAGGACTCAGTCTGATCTAATCCACCAGATCACCTCGCAGCATTTAATTTAGCAAGTTACAGTAGCAAGGACAAACTGTCTCTAACAGGCAGAAATCTCGAGCAGAACCATCATGTTAGACAGCCATCTGCCTTGACCCTGTTGGGGCTGAAAAGAGGGATAGAGAAGATGAAGAGAAAGAGAATGTGAATGTCTTACCTACTTACTGTAATAGATATATTGTATGTATTTTTCTGCTGTGTAGTCAATGAGCATTGTTGCATAAATGATACAGTGTTGAGATGTAATTTTGTTCTTATGTTTAGATATCCTGTAGTTTGGGATATTTTACAGCAAAGCGTTTTGTAAAGTGGAGGCAAATGTTTCCTCCCAATATACTGTAGCCTCGACACAAAGAGACTGTAGAACCAGAGGCAAAATATGAACTCCTTAATGACACCTAAATGAGGCCAAACAGAGTTCTATGAAAATTCAGACATACAGTTTGTACTGTGTAAGATGTTGGTAATGACTTTAGTTAAAGTACTAAGTTGAGTGTTTCAGGTCAAGGAATCTTGAAAAAGGTCATCTTCAAAACTTTCCATATCTTCCAAATTACTTTTTGAATCATATTAAACTCTCTGATTCATGCGGACTACAATCAATTCAGCACTCCGACAATGACCTGCAGTTGACCCTGGATCTATTATCCTCTTTTCGAACATGAATCGTTTTTAAATATTACTGAATGAAGGTCCAGTTCAGATCATCGACTGCTGCTGAAGACTGATCTTGTTCTTATTGACTCCATTATGTGAGAGGGGAGAAGTGTTGCTCTGTCAGCAGTACTTCTGTTTGCTAAGAAGCAGGCTCTGTCTCTTTCTCTTCACTTCATTTGTTTTCAATCAAATATATCTTACAATGCAGTGGTTTTGTTGTGGTCAGAGGACTTACCTTAGGATTTTATGTGACATCTCTCTGATCTAGGAATAGAGTGAAGAAGCAGAATGCTGTAAGTGTGAACCAACATGAAAAAAGCACAGCACTGTTCTTGTGTCAAAGATTGATCGGACAGTTTAGATGTCTTAAGGTTTTCTGGTTACAGAGAAAGTCAGTGTCAGCAACAACCCACTCACGAGAGTCACTGTTACCAACTGCGCTTGGATTCTTGTTAGCTTATTTTGGAGCTGAAAGAAGTTCAGAATTGAGCCAAAACCATAAAACATAGCTTAATATTACATATTGTAGCTATTGATGCCTGTGCAATGGATCAATAAAACTATTGCACAATCAAGACCCTGCAACCCTGGATACAGACATTGTTTTTTACGTTCATGAGGCCTGTCTTAATGTTTCCAATGGTCATCAAATATGCATGTTAAAGTGATAGTGTGGGTGAATTCAAGATAAAAATAAATAAATAAATAAAATTAAATAACCATCTTACTTTTTCAGTTGACTGCTACATAAATAATAGTACAGATGAATAATTGAGTGAATATTCATTTTATGAAAGTTTGAATTAAACATTATCACAAATGAGCATGTTTGCACTTTTTAATGGTAGTCTACACTGGTAGTGTAAAAATAAAACAGGAAAAAGTGCAACCAATTTATCATTCAGATAAGACACCAATTAGTTTGACAGACAGACAACAGAAAAATGACCTTATATACCCATTAATCTGTCAACCTGGTTAAATCAGTTTAATGAGGAGCCAAACAGAGTTGGTGGTTTACCACACAGAGACAGTTTGATTACTCCAGAGGAAGAAACTGCCACAGCAGCAGTCATTTATTGTGGGTTTACAGGTGATACATCCCTTTTTGTGTGTGATGGTGACAATATTGCCATCCTACAAAAAAAGTGCATTTCATTGATGGCATCAGTGACACAGAGGAGACATTCATTTTACAAGGAGAGCTCATTAGCAGATAAATGTTTGTGTGATATATGTTCTTTGATACTGAAGGTGAATAAATTGGTGCGACTAAATCAAGGCAATTACATTAAAAAACATCACAACAGAAAATTAATATTATGAACTACAGGCCCGACATAGAGAGCCTCGAAATGTTGAAGTGAAAAATGTGGAATATTTTTTTAATGCTTGTTACACTTGAAATTTATGGATTTCCATTGAAGATCTCATCGCCAGTGAAAATGACAAAATGTCAGAGGTTGAATGAGGTTTAGCTCAGAGAAACAGCTTAGTCCCACATGACTGAGAGCAGAGAGAGCTGAAATATGAAAGTGACATGATCTCACCAAGTGGGAGATTCTTCAACATTGATATTAATAATGGAGGATTTCAGGGCTTAGGGGCTGTGTAGGAGGCTTCACAAAAAAAAAGCATGAAATGCACCAGCTTTTCAGCAGAATTTGCTGAAATTAAGACACAACTGCACCCCAGAGACAATGTTAAAACAGCAGGAATCTCAACTTAAGGAGAAGACGTTACATTCCAAGTGGATTTTAGATCACTGATCCTCTAAACATGAATCACAAGGACTAATCCTGACACATCCAGTTTACTTTGACTTCAATATTTCTCTTTATATTGTATATTCATTAATTGCTTACAGGCACAGTTTTTTCACATTTGTTCTGGAATGTCTAAAACCAAATCAATTTTTAAATTCTAGAAGGTAGTAACTGTTACAGTGAATGTTCTCTCTGTAGTCTCTAGAATACTCTGATCTGACAACATGATAGGCCTCATGTGGGAGGAGAGCACATCTAAAAAGTCATATATAAATTATTATTTCTTTTATCAATAAATGTAACATCGGTCTGTCCTGGATTGTTTTCAGCTGCCTTGTTTTTCTGAAGATCTAATTATGGAATAAATCCTTCTATGTATTCTTATGACCCTGTCAGTGTTTCCAGGCAGTTCCTCTGTCCTTTTCATCACATCCAGGGTTTGTTGCATAAGCTGATTTCCCTAATTAGCATTGAATGCTTTTTTTTTCATCTGCATGTTTTTCCTAGGATGACAACAATACATTTCTATGGCATTTTATTCAAAAGACTCCTTGCAATTACAGTTGCATGTTTACTTTGATTGCTATAGGCTACAGCTGGAGTTGAACCCTGCTGTCTGTTGAGCACAATGCAGCAGATATGACAGTGAGATGAAAGAAATCCTTACATTGTGCATAATAAATGATATTGTATGTAAAACTGAATCTGTTTTGTGTTGTTTTCATGAGGCAGTGGTAAGGACATGCTCATTCATATTCTGACCTCATCTAATTGAAAGGTTACTTTACAGAGTTAACTTTTCAGATACTTTAGGTAATTCTGCATTCCTGTTTTATAATCTGCCTTACTTGGTTTATCATTCTGAAACCGACCAACATGATGTGATGCAGAGCAAAAATACATTTTAGGTCCAACAAGGCAGAGAACTTCAACCAAACTGCTCACATTTGTAATCTACAGTAGCCTCTTATCTTATAAAGGCTCTCCCTCAGCTGACTGACTCTCCACAGACTCCTAAAAGGATACATTTTAGGAAAGTGCTGCACACAGTGCCACCGCAAGTACTTATAGAAGATTTCGGGCACCTTGATTAAATCTTGTGTAACCAATGTTGTAGATGTCTCTCTTGTTTTCATCTGTTGAGACAAACTGATCAGCTGTGTTTGGATAATGAGCTCATGTCAGTTGGCTGCAGAGGTTCCCTCCATAAATTAGTGTGTACTCATGGTATGAAGAACTCTTGTGAGAACACGGCTCTGCTGCCAGGCCTGAACTCCCCGAGCTCTGCTCCTTCTCAGCAACCAACTGTCCCCCCAGCTGTCACCATTCTTTATGATCATCATGCAGAGTGTTCATCCTCTGTGTTGAACTATTTGTTCTTGAAATGAGAGAGTTAGAGTATCCAATTTTCAAGAATGAATGTATTATAGAATTAAAATAAAACCTGTCTTATCAAGGTTTCTCTGTCCAACATTAAATCGACCAACCAGCGAAGTATAGAATTAACAAATCAATGTTTCTCTTTGTCTGCTAAAGCAGTTTAATAACCTGGAAGAACACTCAGATCTCTCCACTGCTTCTCATTTATCCTTTTCATTAACATTTCATGTGCACTTTTTGAAGACTGAAGAACAAACTTTTGAAATTGTTCATTAAAAGTTTTGTCCAGTATCAATTCATTTCTCCCACACACAAGTCGGTGTTACATTTTTTAAAACAACTTTCCGGGATTCTACTCATTGAAATGTTGATTACATTTTTACAGTGATGCAAACTTTGAGGCTGTAAAGACCGAATTAAGTGTGTGGTATCTATAGCAAAGCTAACAGACCCAGCCTATGTCACAATGACATCATTGTATTAGCTGAAGAAACAAAACACACTTGATTTTTCTACTGGGTTAGTGTGAATGCCCAGCCTTCAAACCTTTAACAGACCTGTCCAATCATCCATCCATTGAGTAAGAGCCTCTGGGTCAACAACTCTGCTACCAATCGTCAGTAGTAAATTGTTCAGGTCGCACTCTCAGTCCTGCAAGGAAAGTGACCTCAGAGAAACCTCTGATATCTTCTGTCAGTTTCAAAAACAAGCAAAAAACAGCACCAGTGTCTAGCAGATTGTTTTGCCTCTTGCTAAACTCTGCCCACCAAAAAAACATCATGATTCTATATAGCTGCTGTATTTCCATGGCTTGAACCAAGGAACCAAAATTAATTGGTGTGTGTGTGTGTGTGTGTGTGTGTGTGTGTGTGTGTGTGTGTGTGTGTGTGTGTGTGTGTGTGTGTGTGTGTGTGTGTGTGTGTGTGTGTGTGTGTGTGTGTGTGTGTGTGTTTACAAGCTGCAGGTGCATGTGTGTGTCAGTTGACTCAGTGTGTAATGGATGTGGTGACTTCATACTGCAGAGCAGAGAGGTTTCTGAGAGTAAGAGTGAACAGGTAGGAGGCTGGGGACAAACTGCCTTTTTTCATTACATTATATTTCTTAACTGTCATTCATTTATAGACAGCTGAATCTTCTGATGGATGAAGCTGTGTGAGAAGATTGACAGCACGGAGGCTGCAGAAATAGACGGATGACAGGTTACGGATCAAAAGCCCAGATAAAGAACTGTTTAAAAAGAGACTCCATCAATGCAGAGGGCAGTACTTAAACATGCCACTACCCATGAACCACACCAACTAATGCTCCACAGTAAACAGAGGAACATGGTGTAATTTAGCTGATATTAAGTAGTCTGTTGAGTGACTCTTCATATGAAAAATTATAAGCTCACTTTAAATTTGAAACCAGCTACATACTTCAAAAATGTATGACATTTCAACCAACTCTGTGGTGGAAATCACTGCATGGTTTGTTGTTGCATCCAAAAACAGACGTTAAACTGTTCCATAGAAGGGGAAACCATATTTAGACATGATTCAGAAACACTGGGATCTTCTTCAAAATAGACTGAGGCAAAGAGGAAACTGTTGCATCCACAGTATCTGTGATGGTATGGGGGTGCATAAGTGCATTGGTAACTTTTACACATTGAGGAAGGCACCATTAATGCTGAACATTATTTGCAGGTTTTGGAGCAACATTATGCTGCCATCCAGACAATGCCTTTATCAGGGAATACCCTGCATAGCAAGACAGCAAGACAGTTCCAAAGCACATTCTGCACACATTACAATAGCATGGCTCCATAACAGAAGAGTCTGGGTACTAAACTGGCCCTCCTGCAGTTCAGACTTGTCACTCAATAAAAACATTTGGGGCATCATGTGATGAAAAATATGACAAAGGAAACCCCACATTGCTGAAATGCTATATCAGGCAAGAATGGGACATTTCACTTACAAAGCTCCAGAAACCGGTCTCCTCTGTCCCCAAACATTTACAGTGTTGTTAAAAGAAGAGGTGATGCAACATAATGGTAAACACATACCTGTCCCATCTTGAGTGTATACTGTTGAGAGCAAACTTTTTTTAAAGAAAAAATATCATGGTTTAAGTGATTATAAAACCTTCAAATTGTGTTTATATCAATACTCTGCATCTTTTTGAAATTATAATTTTATGTTAATCAGTGATCACTCAGTATGGTTGCGTAGTGAAGTTTAATTTAAGTCTGGAGAATTTATAGCAAGGACACCTAACACATTTGTGTTTAATGGACGATGAGCTGCTCTCCGGGGATCTCTCTATTGATCAAAGCAGCAAATAAAAGACACTGACAGAGGCAATAAGTCTACTAAACAGAACTAAACACTTACATATCACCTAGATGTGACTTAAACATGATGCACAAAGCACAGGTTGCCATTAAATTACATGCATTATTACTAATTCACCAGAGGGTCAAAACAATGAACACCACAGGAGTCCATCTATCACACTTCTATATACAAAAAGGAGAGTTGTGTATTCATTCACTCCACAAGGCCACTCTTCAGGCAACATGAAAATTAACAGGTAGACGTTAAGGTGAATGTTTTACTTAAATCAGAATGTCAGGTAGCCTGAATAAGACTAAATGAAAAGAAAATGAATAAATGCAGTAATCTCCACTTCTATTAGTTATTATCCAAGACTGGTTTCAACATGAATATTTAAGATAGCAGCTCAGCAGCTATTACTTCAGTGTCATGGAAATGGACATTTATAATCATAGTGAGCACATGTAACATTACAAGCCAAAGGAACAATGGCAGTAATTATTCATAGCTGCATAAATTATAGAGCTGAAACAAACTCAATGATTAGGAAACAGCAGCCTCTAAAACGGTGGCACTACACAGATACACAGGTGTGTGAAGAACAGGTCATTCTCTGGTTTGCAGAAAATGCTCCCTGAGGCGATGTGACCACAGGCTTGTTAGTGCCTCCAGGCTCCTTTGTCACATTTCAGCTGCTGGTTTTTACAGGAAATGAGAGTCCAACTACTTCTACTGTCTAACTATGTTCATCCCCCCATATTCCAATTACATCAAAACTCTGCTTTTTCAAGCATATGTGTGATGATAGAAATGATAAAGTTCTCTCAGATCTCATCAGTCCTTCAGGACATACTGTACTGAAATGTCATTGTAGGAAATTGTGAAACAACAGAAAAGAGACATGAATGACGATTATAACCTCCTTTTCTGTTAGGATATAACTGAAATAACCAAGTATTTCAAACAGGAGTGTAAGATGCCTGAGTAAGAGGTTAGGAATTTTATGGTAGACGCTGAGGACATGCAAACATTCAACTCAATGCTTTGGAATCCTGAGAACAAAGTCTGATTACAACAAAATCACAACAAGCCAAGGCTGAATTACATTCAATTTTATTAAGATTGCTTCCACATCCCTGAAAATAGTAAAAAGAAAGAGCCAGAAAAAAAGTTTCACTCTCCATTTCAAAGACAGAACTTTTTTTTTTTTTACAATCAAGAAAAAAAAACACACTAGGAACCAGAAACTTAGATGCACTCACATTTTATAAAAAAAGAAACAACTAAGTTAAAGCAGACTTAGACTTAGCAGCAATTCCTAAACTGGGAGTCAAGGCTAAATAATAATGCCCACCAATGAGCACTGCTATTTTTTACACACTTCCAAGGCAGACAATGATTCTCGCTAAATGTCACAACTACCAAGATGGCAATTTATTACCTCACCCCAGTTTGACAATCACCTGGTGGGCTGCCTACAAATTGAAAAACTGAAAGTTGCATGTTGCTGTGTCATTTTCAATGACAATGACCTTTGTAAAGGTGGCTTGTTGGCTTTTCAGTTTGATTCCACACACTGTAGTTGCAGTTTTGCAATTTGTGCAGACATAGGACAGAAAAAAAACATTTGGGTACCAATTAGTTATAGAATGAGGAACACTCCTGAAGCTCAGAGGATGAATTTGCCTCCACAAAATCAACCATGAGACCAGTATATACTTTCTTGCTTTTTTTCTATGGTCATGGATTCTCAACTAATCAACACTGAATCAGGAAAGAATGATAGAATCACAATGTCATAGCCAAAAAACCTTTTACAGACAATTAAATGTAAAAACCATAGACTGTGTAAGATCATGGACGACTCAACAGCTTCCTCAAATCAAAGGCAAAACTTTTAGAGCTGCCCCCTGCTAGGAACAAATCCACGAGACAACAAGCCCTGTTAAATTATTAAGACTCTTTCTGACCCGGACTCCGTCTGCATGTAGAGCCAAAATCCCATGAGGGAGCTTGTTCTGAGAACTGCAAAGATATCATTGCGCACATATCTTAACAGAGGCAGCTTTTGTGACCCTAAAAGAGTTAATCTAGCAGAGCATGAGGAGGCAAACATGAACACACAGTCAAGCCAGGACTGAAAGTCTGCAGCAGACTCAAATCCACTGACATCCAACCAAATATCATGACAACACAAGAATTCATTGAAGCTCAGTGAGTATCTGCAGAAAGCTCAGGTTTATTTTGTACTTTAATAATAAGAGTGTAGAGTCGTAGGAACATCAAACAAATGCCTCTGCACACTATTTCACTCCCACACAGAAACTGTAGCAAAGCTCTCCTTATCCACTGGCTTCAGTCAGAGAACTCATTAAGGGCCAACTTTAAACAGATGGAGTAAACACACTCCACATTACTCAGTCTGCATTCATTATCTTTATACCGCAGGGTTCTGTCCACGAGGGTAGATGCAGATATCTAAAAACAAAGGCTTTCATGTACAATTGTAAAAGTACACCATTAAAGTTGATAATCTAAAAAAGCAACTTAATAAAAATCATCCTTGAACAACTGTTGGTTCTGTATCATAAACTTTACACTCCTTCCACACTTTTGAAAAGATCCACTCCATCACTCTGTCCCTACTTTCCTGCTCTGTGTGTGTATGAGGTTGATGCATATTTGAGCCTGTGTATCAGCTCTTGACAAGCTGCTGTGTTTCCCAGCATGCAGGCTTCTGCTTCAGCAGGCAGGCATCATTACACTGCTTGACAGCATCAATCTGTTCTTATGGGACACCCAGACTGGATGTAGGAGGGCTGAAACAGACATCCTTTAACTTACACTCACTGCAACATTGAGGGATGCAACACAGCCCTTCACCCCTCTTTAACAATCTATGATCCTATTCTCCTCTTCACTGACAGACAGCCTGACTCAGCCATTTTTTTTAGCTCTTCTCTTCTTCATCCTCAAAGTACAGGATTAACTGCTTCTGGTAGTTCTTTTGATAGTCCACTTTAGCCTGGCACACACTTAAAGATTTTAAAAATCTTAACCACTTCTGAAAACTTGAGACCCCACACATGACGACATATATGAGAGATTGAACCGTTTTGTTTCTATTGTGTGTTGTCAATCAATCATCAATCAAACTTTATTTGTATAGCGCCAAATCCCAACAAATGTTCTCCTCAGACTCTTTACAGAGCAGCTCTAGACCATACTCTATGAGACCCAACACCAAGACAGGATAAGATCCAGCCCCCTCTCACAGGCAGGACTCAGTCTGATCTCATCTTAATCCACCATGAGCAGAGCACTTTGCAGCATTTAGCAAGTTACAGCAGCGAGGAAAAACTTCCTTTTAACAGGCAGAAACCTCAAGTAGAACCAGACTCATGTTAGACAGACATCTGCCTTGACCCTTGCTGTGCAACAAGGTTGCTAACATAGCACACCACATACAAAAGAGATTCCTTTCAACAGCAACCAGAGTCCCAACTCTCAAAACTGAGAATCTCGCAAAATCTCGCAAAATCTCTTGCGGTGAAAAATCACTTTGAACTAGACAAACATAGCAAACTACGAGAACTAACCACTGTGAGCTTCTTAGCTTTCTGGGAACATCACTTTTCACACATCGCACACCACAGGCAAATCTGGCAAATAATCTTTAGAACCATCAGATAATCTGGCCTTTGCTGACTTCAGTTGGAAGGGTGAAATCCAAATTAGCCTGATTATCTTGTAATGTGTACCCTCCCTTTTTGTTTTTACATCTACTGTTGTTTCGTTCATGTGTTTGCATTATAGGATCCCCTAACTTTTGATATGCCATAGTATTTCTTTCATTTCATTATAATTTGATGCTCAGACCATGATCACATGGTATGGAGCCGCAGAACATAAATGACAAATAACAGAATATAATAATGGCACACGGCATGGTTGAAGTACAGCTCTGATCAACACTGAGCTGAGATAAATCTCTGTCTGCCCAGCCCAGAGTATGTGCAGTATAACACCCCCCAAAAATGAAACCTCACATATTTGGCCAAGATCAAATTCTTTAGTTTGATTATTTTATTGAGTGCAGTCTGTCCAATACCAATACAGTAAATTTGGGGGATTCCTCTCACTTTCTGCTGGATAGCATTGAGCAAACAGATCTTCAGTTACCATTATGCCACATACATACACAACATTTGGTCAGCAGACTGGGAATATGCTGTCCTGCTCTCTTTAGTAAATATTTAATCAACAGATTAACCTGAAAAGATCTCCATCCCAAGGGTTTTATAGAAATAGGAAACCTGCAGCAGACACGGATTAACTGTTTGAATGAAGGATTCATAGAAAGAAGACGTAAAACTGTATCACAGGACTGAACACTTCAACTAAGCAAAAAGCCTTAATCCTGTAATCCTATCACTCTCCCATGTATGATTTTTATTGATGCGAAAAACAGGAAGTAGTTGTCTTCGCACTGATTTGCTCAATGTGACACAGCTTTCAGTTCTGTGCCGTTTGCTACAAAAGGACTGTGATGAAGTCTGTCCGTCAGCTTTTTCTCACAGTGCTCTGCTCTGGAGACGTTATCTAGTTCTATACATTTGAATACAACTTTATTATACCAGAAAACAAAACTTCTCCCACAATGCTCTTCGACACTTAGGTTTGTGTGAAGAACGTTGTTTGGGTACATGCGTCATACTGTGGTCGTAAGGATATACTCTTGATAAAATGCTACATCTACCCACAGAGGTCATCTTTTGTAGCTGTGTACCTCATTCATCCAGACATCTAAAACATCATTTTATCCAAGGGTGTGCATCAAAGCTGCTCCACATAGACCTGGAGGCATTCTGAGTAGACACATAATTACACCCATCAAAGTCCAAATGTACTCTCAGATCTCATCAGTCCTTCAGGACATAATGCACTGAAATGTCACTGTAGGAAACTGTGGAACAACAAAAAAAAGAGACATGAATGATGATTATAACATCCATTTCCATTAAGATGGAATTAATACAAATGGAAATTATTTGAATAAGTGTTGATGAATTTCTGCCATAGTGTTGTGTAGCCTGAGTAAGTGTTTAGAAATGTTATGGTAGATGTCTGAGGACATAAAAACATTGGACTCAATGCTTTGGGACCCTTAGAACGTCTCCTGAGGGAAAGATAAGCCTCCCAGTTGATGTCTGTTTTCAGCAAAATCACAACAACAAGCCAAGGCAAAATTACATTCAATTTTTAATAAGAAGAGAGGGGGGGGGCTTAATAAAAACAACTTGCACCATTGAGCACTGCTAGCAAAGCATGGCCAGTTTTATAAAGGGACTACCATGTCACACTACTAACTCGGGGAATCCACAGGATGCGTGTGCGCCGCGTTACGGCTGCGACACGGCTCTGCTCCGTCCCGGGGCTTTCGCCCTGGTCCATAGGATGCGTGTTTGGAGCGGCGCGCACTCCGGAGCAGGAAACTCAAGATCCCTCGAGAACTCCAAAACGCGCGAGAACAACACAGTATAAACTTTTCCTCGTCCATGGTGTCGGATATCTTTTGAGACTGACGTCTGGCCCGATGCCACAGGTTATGACGTAATGTTGAAGAAGTGGTGAAATTTACGATCTTGTGTTTGCACATGGTGTTTATTTTGAAAGTGAGCGGATGTTGCATACGATCCTCGTGCCTGACTTCCGGGATAGTTCGATCATTTCTGTGTCGATTGACGCGTGCTGGGCGCGGGGAGCGGCGAAAATAGACTCCCCGCGTATCTCTGGCAGAGCGGCGCGGCGGAACGCTCCAGAGACGGAGCTGAGACGCGCCGCAGCGCGCCCTGTGGACTCTAGAGCATTGACTTGAATGGGAACCTATTTGCTGCGACGTGCGCGGCGCAGCCGTAACGTAACGCGACGCATCCTGTGGATCTTGGGCTTAAGGCTGAAGATGATTCTACATCAAACATCCCAACTACAAAGATGAGAAATAATGACAAGACATGGAATGAAAACGCAACAAACATGACTGAACTTCATCGTGGCATGTTGATCCTGTAAGAATGAATGTATTCAAGGTTCACTGTAAGAAACAACCTCATGTGAGCATCTGCTAAAAGTATTGAACACCCAGTTTATTGAAATATTTCTTCATGTTGCTTGCTCTTCTGCTCAACTCAGTGGAGAAAATTAATGAGCAAGCAAACAGAGCAGTGGAAATATATTTTGCTCTTTAGCTGCTGTCTTCTTAAAAGGAAACAGAGCCGGTGATTACATTTAATGCTCAGTAGAGAAGTCTTCAGTTGAAATAATATGAGCTGATTAAAATAAAAAAGGCATAAAAGATGTGTCAGCCTGCCCAAGTAAATGGATGCCCACATTTCTGACCATTTAAACCTCTCTCTTTTTTTCTTTTCATTTGTTTCAATTTCAGACCCAGCATCAAACAGGGTCAACATTCAAATCAGTTCAACGTGGTGCAGCCAGGCAGACACCGCTGCTCTCCTCAGAGGAAACAATGACTCAGACACAGCTTCACCATTTTACTGGCAGTCACAAGCAGGAAGCTTTGAAGAAGAAAACAGATGTTAAGATAGCCGGCTTTGAATCATGACAGCCATAAAATAAGATGATGAGGATGAAGGAAAGTGAAAAAAGTAATGTGAGAAAATGGAGATGAAGAGGCGGGTTTACTGTCAGTGTGAACTGATGAGAGGAAAGTTAGAAGGGAGTGAAAATACTTCAAATCTAACTTTAAGATTTAAAGTAAGAGGTGGTGATAAAATTTTTAAGCTATGATTTCTTACACTATTTTCTCTTATCTTAACAGACGAGCATTTAAGGACATCACTGTATGGAAGAGATGAAGAACCTGGAACTAAGTGTTTGATTTCAGAGACAGAATTGGGTGGGAAACCACTTTCGGACACTTTCTGACATGACAGTTATGATAAAGATGAAGTATGTTTCATAATGAAACCATTCAAACAGCCATGGGGCCCAGATTCAAGGGGAAAGTGAAGAATGATGAAGTCTGGGAACAACTGACCAAGGCAGCAGGAGGTGGAGAACTCTGAAATATTTAGCCATTAAAAAAGTTATTTAAGAATACACAGTTCAAGACATTTTTGATACCCATGTGTGGTGCTATTTCTTGAAGTAATTAGGATGACTGACTCAGTATGATGGTGAGTTTTATATTTCAGTTTCCTCTTCCAAAGAAAACCTGAGGCTCTGCACTAGAGGAGAATTGAGAAAGAGTCTTATTCTGCAGCAAAAAGCTTCACCATCCATCCAGGAAAAGATCAGGAGAGAACTGTGGATCTACAGGGGGCTTGCTCTGTTCACTACCTTGGAAGAAAATGCTCTATGGCGGTGGATCAAAAGGGAAACTCTTTCCTGTCACAGCTCTCTGCAGTCTACCTCTGCGTCCAGGCCTCCTCAACCCCAGCTGAGAGAGTTTTCTCCACCCGGAGAGAGTGAACAAAATAATTTCCTTAATAATCATTTTCCTTCTTGAATCTCGTACACTTCTTTCAGTTCATGTCATTTTTGTAGCATAAATAAGTGTATTGTTGTGTACATGAATTGAATCTTGCCCTTGTCACACATGCAGAGCAGCTTTTGAAGCCACAGAGTTTTCCAGCATGCTGGAAAAATGCTTTTTTTAGTGTGTCACTTTTAAACCACAACAAGTTTATGGACACCCAGAGAAAGTTTGGATCGCAGCCAAGTGAGCTTGTCAAGTTATCCAACACACCATGTGCATGCTGGCTTCATTCAGTAAATCCAGTGCGTGATAACGTTCCTGCTATCATTGAGTTCCTCTCCATCATTAACACACCTACACCAGTTGTACTGAAGGCAACGCAATCTAAGTTCTCCATTGTTTATTTCCTGATTGTTTTCCTGGCTCTCTTTTCTGTAACAGTCTGTTTAACAGGTGACTCCAGAAAGAGACCACTGATCTCACCTAAGCACTAGCACACAAAGATGCACTGCGTGACTCCCTCAAGTAAAAACGCCCAAAGCCATCTGCTGAACAGAGGTGGGAGACGGAGCAAATGGAAGGATTTGTTGTTGAGTTAACTTATGGGGCAGAGAATGAAGTCAGACGTTCAAGGGAAAAAAAATGTTGCATGTGTAGCCAGAATGATCTCTGAACTTGAGAAGCATTTTCTGGTGTGAATGAAGAGTAGCTTGAAGCGATTCAGGCATGCATTCCAACCTGAGATGACTTTTTGTCTGAATCACATATATCCAAACTGGCAAGTCATTACCATATTGACCTTGAATCTGGTGGTCAGAAACTACCTGAGGTGCGAGAAAGACATGCTGAAGGCATGCTCATCTTGCACAGCCTACTGGACTCTGGACACTGTTTTGTTCCCTTCTCTGAAAGTCATAATTCAGATTGTCTTGACTTCCCCGGTTAGCAGCTGTAGCTGTGAAAGGTCTTTCAGCCCCTTGCATAGGGCTTGTACCTGGCTCAGGCAGACCATGTGGAAAAACAGACCTCAGCACCTAGCAGTGTTGACAATTGAGAAAAGGGTATTTGACAAATTCAGTCACCAGTTATGATAAATTATGAAGCAACAAAAACGTATTATAGTATTCAAAGGGTCCATTATTTACTGGACTTTACTTTCTTTGTATATAAGATCAACCAGTGTTCCAACTGAGCACAGTGGATCAGTCTCAACCTGGCTAAATCCTGGTTCCCCGGCCTCTAGTAGAGTGCTTTTCATCATCTTGATCTGGTCAGAGATCTGCCCTCAGGACACAACATTTTTCAGGGCCATTAGGACATAGAGTTGTAGAGCTGCAGTCTCTGCACTCACAGCCCAGACCAGCTCTTCAAAGGGAGATGAAGCCTCAGCTGCCTCTCCATCAGTACCCTCTGGTCTGCTGTCAGTGAAGCTGGAGTATTCCCTTACATGCTCAGTTTTTAGATGTCATATCAAATTGGTGGTATTGAACACAGTTCTACCACCTCACAAAACAACTGTACATACATACATTGTGGCTGTTGAACTGTTTTCACTTTCTATTTTTTTAATATTTTCACATTGCTGACATTAAAGTAACAGACTTTACTGCATTATGTTTTATCCTTTTGAGCCATGTGTCCCTGTAGATTTACCATAGACTGCCATAAAATGAATGTTGCTGTTGTAATCTGGCTGTCTGTGTACATGTGTGCTCGTGCAATAAAGTTGAAGCCATGGCTCGAGTTCAACATTGACGTCCAATTAATTATTTTCACTAGTTTATTCAGTTAGACAAACCCAGACTGATGGTTACTTGGTAAGTTACTTTACTAGGCAGCATTTTTATCCCTTGTCCAGCAAATTGAGTCGATGTACTTCATTTGATTGGCTCTTGTTTTCAAAAGTGTATTACTGTTGCCATCCTAAAAACTGACATTCAATTTGATGGCTGTGTTGAAAGCAAGACAAGGCTATCAATACTGGCTATGTCAGACACCAATCAATCCGGACGCACCTTGGGTTAAGAGCTCACCAGCTCACATCTGATCTCTGTTGTCGACAAAACACCTTACTGGCACAGAGAAAATTAAAGTAACACACTGCATGCTAAATCAGAGAAACGCCATGCTCAGAGAGAAATGTCGATGTATGGATACATTGCCAAACAGATAAGGTAACAGGGGCTGAAGTAACAAACTTAACTACACAGTGTAGCACTTGTAATCAGAGAGAGAGTGAGTGCCTGTTTGTTTTGTATTGTTGTTCTGCGTTTAGTTGATAGTTGATGAGGTCAAGCACTTTACTTTCAAAAGTTGTTGAAAACTTTCGATGTATACAAGAAAACTATCTCACTAGAACTGTAGAACTTCAGCTTCCTTCCTTCCTTTGATTCCTATGTAGTGTGAAAAAATGCATACTAATATAAATAATATTTATATTACAAATATATATTATATATTTGTCAAGTCATTTCTATGCAAAATAGAGGCCCGATGCACAACCTGTCCAGCAGGTGCAACCAAATCAAGCCGTGGTAAAGCGCTGTTGTTTATATTTAGCAATATGTGTCATATGTTGTATTTAATGGTCTCAATATAAATGATTATATGTTTTAAAGGTAACTGAAATCTAAACTATCTCTGCATCACAGTAGCATGTCCAATATTGTCCCACATAAACCACTCTGTCCCACGTTTGGCTTGTTTGCACCTGGTCACTCTACTCTATTACCGTCCACTCACAATTAATTTTAAAGCAGCTGTACCAACAGTCTGCGGAGTATCATTACTTACTGCTGACATTTAATTACAGAAGTAGTCAGAGGAAAATACTAGGAGACTTAATCTTTCTCCCTCCATTCACTCCATCTGCTCTTCTTCCTCTGACCACCCTCTACCCTGCTCACTAAAGGCTCTTTCAGCTCTCTTCATCCACCTGGATAACACATGCTCTCCCTCATCCACCTCACACACACTACACAGTCATCACACTTTGCCAGCATTACGATCAGTGCCAAGGAGAATGTAAGGGATCAAGACTGACTGATACAATCCAGGATGCAGACATCATGCTCATAGCAAAATACATGTTTATGTGGATATGCTGCAGTTAATTCAGAAAGACTTAGAATCTAAATAAATGACTAAATGCTTTGACAATTCACAGAATCTAAAACGTGCCACTGAGCTGCGCACTTACACATTTCATGAAAAATGCGAGTGTAACTGGAGTTGACAGGTGGTCAGCCTCCACATATGTGCACTTCTCCACTTATGTGCTGAGGGGAGACTCTCTAAGTCAGCCGGTTTATCAGCCTCTGCGGCTGCTCTCATCTCTGTCACACACATACAGACTGCTGTTTGACCAGCTCAGACCATCACTAAGTTTATTTACCGCAGAAGCACAAGTAACATCCACGGTAGCTGTCATTCCTCTCTCATCTCCACAGTTTGAGTGGAAAACGTCAGGACATGAAATGAAAAGAATAAAACCATCCCTTGCCTTGAAATCCAAAGAGGAGCGCAACGCCGGGGATCCACACGGTGTGTATCCAGAAGTAAAGCATGGTGTCCTGCAATCGGGGGGATAAACTCCGTGCTCCTCACGACGAAATCCGTCTCCAGCGGTTAATTTCCAGAAGAGAAAGCGCTGAAAGTGAAGCCGAGCGGAGGAAGAAATCCCAGTCTGACCGCTGCTGATGAACACAAGTGCTGGAGACTCTGTCGCTGCTCCACCTGCTGCTGCACACGGACAGCAGCGACACCCGCAGGAAGCCCTATCAGTGTGTGTGTGTGTGTGTGTGTGTGTGTGTGTGAGTGTGTGAGTGTGTGTGCGTGCGTGCGTGCGTGTACATGTGAGTGTGCGTGTGCGTGGGCATGTGCATGTCTAACTCATTCACTATTGTTCATCCCTGACAGCAGGATCAATCAGAAGAAATCATGTCACGACCATCAGGGAAACTCAATCATCTATGTATGTACAATAACGATTGTAATTCAGGACTAAAATTTTAAAAGAACATGCATAAATGAGCTTTTTAAAAGGAATTTTACAAGAACTCTTAAATGTCTATTTGAATGTACGCTAAATGTGCTCTCTGTTTCCAAATAAAACTGCAAGAACACATGGGAGAAATGTTCGTAGTCAATAAAGATAACCTCTTGTGTAGCCTATTCGGTGAGTATATTGGTCTTACTGAAGAGAGGTTAGCTGTCTGTGCTCATACACATGTGCTGCTTTACCACACATAAATCCTGACAACAGGTCAAAAGCTGCAGTGCCTAGACTTTATTATAATACCAACCCAGACAGGCAGAGGACAGTGCTGGGCCAGACATAAAATAAAGGAAAAAAATTAAGATGGGACTTTATTTTTTTCCAGCTACTGTAGAAGGAGTGGAAATGTCCCCAAAAAAGCTTTAGTGTACGAGTGCTGTGCATGAGGAAACAAAGATTCTTACCAGCATTGGATCAATATAAGTTCAAGAGAAGACTGTTTCATACTCATTCATTCTTTTCATTCTCAAGCCATCACTTCATCCCTCTCCAAATCCCTGTCCCTTCTCTCTCTTCGTGTTCAGGTTATCAGCTAATTATGGCTGTTCACTCCTTTAATTACTAAACCAACCAGATTGACTTCTACCTCTACTGATCAATCATCCCGCTGCTGCCAACATGTAATCTGTTCTCCTCTATTCAGAGCAATGTGCTGCAAATACAGAAACACTTCTAAAATAAACAACTGTTGCCTCATAATGAAGTCTCTCCTGACTGAGTTAATATTGTATACTTTATTTCTACTAACTGATGGCAAGATTGTATTTGCATACTGCTAAAAAATAAAGCCTCCAGTACGTGACATTCACAAAGATAATTTGATGTTGGTATTTCTACCAAGTTTACATAAATTCTATGAGCCTTAGCAAGTAAAACTAAAATGATCTGCATGCAAACACAACACTAGTGTTGGTCACAAACAGAATACATTAAATTAATTCAGCTGTTAGGGGTTATTTCTACACCACAATTTGGTTTCATTAAATAATACTATCGTGTGACTACTTCATAGAAATTATAAATATCTCATGAGCCAGTACTAAATCATAAAATATGTGGATATGATTTGACTTTACAGCACAGTGAGAGCCCTGATAAGTTAATAGCAGTGTGCCTAAGTGGTAATGATACATAATGAGGAGGTTGTTTACTGTTCTGTGAAATGAATAGAGGCAGAGCTGTCACTACGGGAGATGAATGATTACTTCATATAAATATAAATATGTAATGTATGATTGAATGCTACCTGCAGCTACATTTAAATTAAATGTTTTATTTTGCTCCTTTTTTCTAATTTCTATTAAATTTGATTCAAGCTACACATTGAAAACATTATCATGGACCATCTCACAGCCGGCACTGTGAATTACATGCACAGTCTAAACACCAGAATCTGTTCTGATGAGAGTCCTGTGCAACAAACTGCAGACATATCTGTTTTTCATTTGTAATTATTTGTGAGCAATTAATTAATAATGATTTCACACAAGCCAGTGACAAACGTCTTTTCAAAATACTAAAATGCTGCCAATATTTGAGGAGGACATTAACCACATGATGCACGTAATCTGTGAAATGATAGTTTATTTCATACACACAGTCCAAGCATTGTTATTAGAGAGAAAACTTCTGGTGAAATTTACAGCCCACTCATGTCTCATCATACTAATCAAGTTTAAAGCTGACCTCCAAGTTCCTGGATTCATAATTAATTTCCTGCCCACTGTGTTCCTGTCCTCCAGCCAACCTTTAGATGTCAGAGTGAGAGACTTCCAAGAAACAGAACCAAAATGAAGGAGGATTCAGGGCTCTGTTGACCGTGAAGAAAATATATGTGACCAGGAAATATAGAAGCCTGACAGTGATTTGAGTAATTCCTGACACACTCATGTGGTACCACATCTAATGTGGTTATCTGGCCTCTCATTCAGCACCACGAACAGAGACACAACAGCAGACGAGCACACTGCTTTCACCACCTTGCTGATCAGATTATAAGGACAGAACTTGAGACTGTAGTTTATAATTTGAGTACCATAAGTATCTTCCAACTCCAAACATACATCATCCGTCTAATGTGTTTCATCAAATAAGGGGTGAAGTTTCTTGACAACTTAACTCCTGCTTATTATTGTAAGATGTTATAAGTCTGAGTGAAAGAGTGAGACTCTCCATCCATCAAGTATCAGGAATGGATACAGTTCACAAAACTTTTGTATTGATCCAACTTCTAAACATGAGCACATTAAACAGCTCTCCACTCTGAGCTGTGACCTGTAGCAGTGGATCATTTACAGTAAAAGTACAGATACTCTGTGGTTCCTGTACTCTGGTGCTAATGACTCTTGGAGCTCTAGTTTCCTCTGCTTTTGTCTCTGTCCTGAATAAAGAGCTCCTCGGTCTATTTCTAGTGACTCCATCCCAGTGGTTTCCATCATAGCAGACCACCAGCTGATGACTTACTATTCTGTGCAGAGCTTTGATGTACGACTGTTGTGCTCTTATTAAATGTGAGCTCTCTGCTGTAACACTGCTGCCTTGAATTGGCTTACAAAATGTATGAAAGAAGCCCTATAGACTTTGGTGACAGTTTGCTGTGAAAGTGAGAGCTAAACGTCTGTAGAGGAATGCTCCATTTTGTGTTTTCCTAATTGGTTGGAATGAGTTAGTAAACAGGTGTTTTGTTTTGTTTTGTTTCGTTTCTCACAAACACTAGGAGTTTCTCATTCATAATTTTCAGGACAGAGAGCTCAGCTGATTTCATGACTTTGAATCTCTGCAGACTTGTTAGCGTGTTTACTTAAATAAATCCTGTCAGAACAAACACCCTCTGTATATAAAGATAAAGGAGTGTTTCTTGTCATGTAACTAGTAAACTTTATGTAATTCTGCGAAACATTACCACCTTAGTTTCAACTGTGCAGCCAAAACATTTGTAAATTGTAACATGCTTTCATTTGCCTTGCATTCTCACACGCTCACTTTCAAGGTAGGTAAATACACATCTGAGCGGATGAAAATGGTGTGTGGAGTACCTCAGGGATCCATTCGTGGGCCTCTGCTATTCAATATCTACATGCTCCCCTTAGGTCAGATAATAAGAAACACCAACATAAAATGGTGTTAAAAAATAAAAATCACAACCAGAACTTTCTTCAGTTAAACAAAGAAAAACTGAAATGATTGTTTTTGGAGCCAAGGAAGAAAGGTTAAAGGTTACTGCTCAGCTCCAATCTGCAATGATGAAATGTTCAAACCAAGCCAGAAACCTTGGTGTAGTCTTAGACTCTGACCTTAATTTCAGCAGCCACATTAAGACAATTACAAAGTCAGCCTATTATCACCTTAAGAATATATCAAGAATTAAAGGACTTATGTCTCAGCAGGATGCAGAAAAACTGGTCCATGCATTTATCTTTAGCAGACTAGACTACTGTAACGGGGTCTTTACGGGACTCCCTAAAAAGTCCATCAGACGGCTGCAGCTCATACAGAATGCTGCTGCTCGAGTCCTAACAAGGACCAAAAAAGTATACCATATCACTCCTGTCTGTCAGAGAATAGACTTTAAAATCCTGCTGATGGTTTATAAAGCACTGAATGATTTAGGCCCAAAATACATTGCTGATCTGCTACTACTTTATGAACCACCTCGACCTCTGAGGTCATCAGGTACTGGTCTGCTTTCAGTACCTAGAGTCAGAACGAAACATGGTGAAGCAGCGTTCAGTCTTTATGCACCACATATCTGGAACACACTCCCTGAAAGCTGTAGGTCTGCTCCAACTCTCACCTCTTTTAAATCAAAGATTAAGACTTTTTTATTTGCCACTGCCTTCCTATCTTAGTTTATTTTAACCCACTTTAAATTAAATTTTTAATGTAATTTTTGATATATTTCTAATTTTCCTTTTCTTTTCTGTTTTAATATATTTGTCATTTTAATTATGTTCTTTTATGCCTGTCTGAATGTCTCCAAGGCTTTTAATCTTTTGATTTAAAGCACATTGAGTTGCCCTTGTGTATGAAATGCGCCATACAAATAAAGCTGCCTTGCCTTGCCTTGCCTTGCCTTCAAAACCCAGAAACTGCTCTCTTCATTCCCCAAACATTTACAGCAGTGTTGTTAAAAGAAGCGGTGATGCAACACAATGCTGAACATGCCTCTGTCCCAACTCTTCAGTGTAGTGTTGCTGGCATCAAATTTAATATGAGCAAGTATTTTTCATGAAACATTTCTTTGGTTTTGACATTTGATAAAATGTCTTTGCACTATTTCAATTAAATATATGCTTTAAATTAACTTTAATGGAGTTGGGGTTCTAATGACTTAAGATCTCACAATGGCTTCCTGTAAAATTCAAGATGAAATTCAAGCTAACAATCACTTCATTGGTGTTTATTCACAGTGTCAGCATTAAAACACATCATCACACAGAGCAGCAGAGTACTGGGGAGTCATGTTCCCTGATCCATCCTGTCTGTCTCATTCACATCCTGTAAGACCTTCTGCTTGTCAATAACCCCTCCATCATGAATGATTACCTCACTGCAGCTTTTTTTTTATTGATGGAGAGGAGATCTAGACAGGTTTAATGCTGCAACTGGAGCCTTGTTGTTTACTGAATCCACAAATGAAATGAGATCACTGTGCTCAGAGACATGATCACAAGATATGGAAGCTGTGGAATTAGTTTAAAGGTGTTCATAATTAGCAAAGAGGAAGAGCATCTATCATTGCAGATGAGTACAGGCAATTCTTGCACACAACAACCTGTAAGTTTAACTGACTGGTGTATATTCTACAGATGATGAACTGGCTGACAGAGCACAATTCAAATGTCTTCAGAAACTCAAACAACTTTTTTTCTTAGTGGGTTGAGAAAGTTTTAATGATTTATGCTAAAAAAAAAAAAGCTAATGAAGTGCTGATTTATTCCCTAAATTCCCAAATTGACCATTAATGGATTGGAAAAAAAGTCCTTTGAACCATTTGGGTGGGAATATTGAATAGGAGGAGAGAAAAAAGGGGTGGCGAGTATAAAAAATAAGGGAGCAGGATGATGACAAAGCCTGGAAAAAATACCAGTCATTTTGAAAAATGGGTTGAAAAAAAGAAAGACATATTCCCAACTCACACCCTCTGTGAAGGTCAGTATGTGTCTGCCAGTGTGTGGAGTCTGATAGAGAAGAGACAAAGGGAACTGAGATCCAGTCACTGACAGGACACAAGAGAGCAGCTCCAGCTCTTTGCCTCTGACAGAAGACAAGCTGGGAGGAAGAACTGCTGTCAGATAAAGGAGAACATGGACAGATATGAGAAGACGGGACCAAGGACAAGACACTTAGGGAATACATATTATCTCTTTGGTTTACACAGAACAAATACTGACTTCACAGCGTTGGATCGCTGACAGCATGGGAGGCTGTAACCAAGCACTGCAAGGTACTGCCCTTACGTTTGTGCATTTTAATATGAAGAGACTCCAATAGCTGTTGTTTCCAGTACAAATACACACTGCCCAACTGACCTGAGCAAAGCAACATTTAGAAACTGATCCCTGCTGTATTGCAATCAAACTTTAAGAAATAATGAAACACCTCCTGTGTTATCAGTTCATTGCATTGCAAGGCTGAATCCGTCTGTCATGAATGAGCATTAGCATGCAGACTGCAGAGAGCTGAGCTGACAAGATGAGTGGCTGAGCCAATAAAGCCATGTTTGAGAGTGATGGCTGTGTAAATGGGAACAATATGGGTACAATGTTCTCACTGAAGAAATCTTTGTTGCCAAATGTCTCCCTACAGGCTGATAACTTAAAGGTCCTTGGCAGCATAATAACTGGATATCAAATGATGGAACTTGATTTGGAGAAGAGCCAATGATTCACCTCATCTACCCTAAAACAAGTCTCACAAGTCGACTTTCTTTGAGTTTAATTACCTCTGTATCCTTCAGATATGCCTCTTTTTTTTCCTGCTCTCTGACCTACCCCTGCAGCTCTGACATGCTGGGTGCTTCTGAAGTACCTTGTGACCTCGTGGATGTCCCAGAAGTACAGGATGTCAGTGTGGAACATAAAAGAGTCAGATCAACAGAGAAGCAGATCTACCTACTGGCCACAGTCACACCCCAGCTCCTACATTTTCATATTCAGTGCTAAAAAAAAATCCTCCATGCACAGGAAAAAAAGAAGAGCCCTGCAGCTGACCTGAATTAGTCAGACGTGACTTACTATACATACAGTGCTTCTCACAGGAAATACACCCACACAAACACACCAAGTCAACAGATTATTTTTATGTATTAATGTCACTGGCTCTGAGCAAACACATGTACCTCTCTCACAAGTCTAACCTGCTCCAGTGTTTCAGCCTCAGGGTTTTGATATAAAATATGCACATTCAGTAAATACTGCAGTGTCATCACAAAAAGCTTTATCAGCTGCTACAACAGAAAACCCACACTGTGTAGGTAACAATGATCAAATGAAACCTAACCTCACCCAGATCGCCTCTGGGTTCAGCTGCAAGGGGGATGATGAGGGATGCAAAAAAAAAGTTAATTTAAGAGAGAGCAAAGATGCAACAGCAAGACCACCGAACCTACATCTGTGAAAGAGTTACCACTGTGGGAGGAACAAGCACAGTTCATTTCCTAATTGGGTACATGACCATGGTTGCATAATGCTGCTCCAGGACTGGGTATATTTGTGATAATAGATCAAGTTGCATTAAAGCACAACCTGTCCTGTACAAGGAATAGTCTTTTAAAATGCAATCAGTGAAGGCCGTGTTAAACCCAGTGCTGGAATCATGAGTGAGTTTCTTGAAAGGGTGAGTGTGTTTGTAGACCACTTAAGCCCTTTGGCTTTCACTACCATTTTCTTTTTCATAAGATAGGCTAAAGATTCCTGTTGGAGGTTACGATATGTCAGCTAAATGGAGTGAATATATGCATTAAGGTCTTGCACTAACAGTCAAATGTATCCAGTATCCTCTTACAACAGAGAGTGTACCCAACAAAGCTGTGTACTCGTAGTACTTACAAGACACAAAAACGCTGCTTGAGTTATGTAGTGATATTGCAAGTATAGTAAAACATATTCTGTTGGTGTAGCACTTTTTTATGCTGATTCCCCCACACACATTTGCAGGGATTTCAAATCCTGTTAATGTCACACAGCTACTGCTTGCACACTGACATGGCAGAGGATGGGTAAAGGGAGGAAATAGATCCTGAATTTCAAAGCAGATGATCAGAGGAAAAGCACAACCTGCACTCCTTTTCACGTCTGCAATAGTGGTGACACTGAGTCGAGCTGAGCCCTTGTTAACGGAATTAGTTACACCTGTTCTTTTCTACTCTGATTCAAGAGGGTCTGATGTGAGTTTATCATGACAGTGATCATGGCAAAGACTATCCCTCTTAATTGGCAGAGTAGCAATAATGTATAATAATAATAATAATGTACAGGCAAGGTGGAGTAACCTATTTTTACATGAAGGTGTTGAAGCCTAATGATGTTGCTATGATGTAGTGCATCTAGCAGAAAGTCTGCACAGGGTTTGGAGGGAAAAGGAATCAAAAAGACAAGACTTTTACCTTTGAGACTGAAGTTCATAGCAATAATAGCGTACCACTTATGATTTAAATAAGT
Organism: Notolabrus celidotus; assembly: GCF_009762535.1. Lineage (NCBI taxonomy): Eukaryota > Metazoa > Chordata > Actinopteri > Labriformes > Labridae > Notolabrus > Notolabrus celidotus. The sequence goes on from NC_048285.1 coordinate 8,757,160, forward strand.
TGTATTATCAACACTGGTTGGAAGCAAATAGCTAATTGAAAAGCATACAGTACCAGCTACAAATCCCACAACAGGAACTTGGCAGGCATTCAGCTAAACACCAGGTGTCCAGCAGCACTGTGGAGTAAACCACAGGGAGGTGGAAGTAATGTCTAATGCATGAACAAGTCTAATGGTGGCTTATACATTTCTCTGCTGTTCGGTCGTAAACTGTGATGCAAAATGTTACTTTCTGACAAAAGAGCTCTCTTTCATGATAAAGAAAAAGAAAACAGAAGAGGGACAATAAGGACAAAGTTGTTTCATTCCAGACCGTGCTTCAAAATTCTGGAAAAGTCATAGTGGTTTGCATGAAACAGCAGACAACAAAAGAATGTAGTTGACAATAAATAAACATAGAATACACTAAATATACATCAGTCAGTCAGATAATCATAAAGCAAAATGAAGACACAAGTCTTCAGTGTCATTCTGAACAGTCATTACAAGAAGAGTCAAAGCAGGTCACATATCAAGGAGCAAAGCAGCATGTCAATCTTTCCATTAAATGGGCTCCACACGGGGCACGTCTCAGGTCAACAGGTAAACTGCCCAGAAGACTGTGCTTCACTTTAATCCCTAAAACAGACCTGTGTGACATGACCGGCAAGACCTGCTGTAAGGCTTATAAGTACTGAGCAGGTATACGAGGGGATGAGGAGCGAGAGCCTTTTGTGCTAAATAAACAAGTAGCACAGCTGTGGAGTCAGCTCTAAAGTTATACAGAAGTCCATTAAGTGATCTGAGAGCTGGCGTTACAAACTCTCCCCTCAACTCAAGGGAAATCCTGACAGTAATCGCTGAGATAAAAACTGAGTCACTTGCTGTCAGTAGTATTAGATGGCTCTGTAAAAGCACAGCAAGAGAAAAGACCAAGACTAAAAGCATAAAATAGATTCACAGACTGAGCTGACAAGGGTGTTATTATTAAGTCTGCTTTTTAGTGTCTTAGAGTTTGATTAATAACTAAATAATATAAACAAGCAGCACAGAAGTGTTTGGTTAGCAGGTGATGTTTTGCTTTTCTCTCCTGGCATCCTGTCTCTTAATCACACCACACACTGAAGCTTCTCCTGACACTGTGGCCAAACCTAAAACACAACCAGCATGATCCTCATCATCAGAACAGCAGAGTCTATCCACATCTGTGGCACAGCGTGATGTTGTTGTAGAGGGTTAAGTGTGTGTGTGTGTGTGTTGTTGTTATTCAGTATGAGTTTAATTAAAAGTTTAATTCCGTTTCAAGTGCTTATCAACACAGCGTTTAGAAAGAAATCAATCTCCCCGTGCTGCAGAGGATGATTTTAGAGTCTCGGGCAACAATGAAAAGAGTGGGAGACAGAAAATTAAATATATCTTTGTCGGCTATGACCAGGAATCATCTTCATTTCAGCTTAATGCAAACATTGTCCAGAAAATAGCAACACATGCAGGTGGACAATCTCAGAGAAAGAACAAAGAAGGAGTCGTCTCTTAATCCATCTCTCTGTGAGGAGTATTTATTTCTAAAGGAAACACTAAGTTCCAGAAGTACACACACTCTTGTTTCCTCTATTCCCTATTGTCAACATCTTTGCTTTACCTCCTTTTACCCTCCATCAATACACAAAACATTTACTGGAACAGTAAAATGTCAATACAAAGATAAGATAAGTCACAAGTAAAGAATGAAAGGAATAAATGAACAGCTGATTAATCTCACTTCACACAGCATAGAATGTTCATAAGTTAACATGTCGACTGTGGACACCTTCAGGTTTCTGGGATCCATGACCTCCAGATTTGATGTGGTCAACCAATAAACAATCAATCAGAAAAAAAGAAGACAGGATGCATCACAATGCCTCTCCTTCTTACATCCTTTGTCATATAAATCTAACCTTTACTAACTTAAGTACATTTTCGAGATAGATGTATTTAAATGGAAGCGTCATTCAAAAAAAATACTACTACTACAAGCCTAGATTCATAAACACAGCTGCATTTTCAACTTTTAAACTTTCTCAGTTCTCTCATGGAGCAAACACTTTTACACAATGCTGAAAAAATTAATTGCTGCTGGCACTTCTGCACCCAAAGCAAAACAATTGAAGTTGCAAAAATGAAAGCTTTTACCTTGCAGTCAAGTCAAGGAGATAAGACCAACAGACGAGCCAGTCCAGAGAGACGAGGGAGCAGGTATCCAAACTCCAAACATTGGTAAAGAATGGGTAAGAAACAGATAGATCAAACAATAAGAACAGATTAAGAGATGTTGGAGAGCTTGGTGAATCATATAACAACATGGCAGGCACCAGGTGACAGTGGACAGGTAAATGAGGGACAACAGTGATTGGTAAATGAGCTGCATGAATGAGCCAATCACAGGGCATGGAGGAGTGACAGGATGTGACACAACAGGAAGGTTCATGATTAGGCATGTGCAGAAAACAACAGAGAATACAGATTCATGGGAGAAGACAGCCTTAAGTGCAGATGAATCACAGTTTAAAAGAAGTTTACAAGACTGGAGTTAATAAAGTAACGTATAATGATATGTTCCATCTTAAGCAGTTACTGAAAAACAACCTGAAGTTCATAATTCCTGATTTGATGTTGACTCCATGATCATTTCTAATAAAAGTTGCCTTTAATAGCACACAATGTTTGATATGGATGTGACTGCTACTTTCATACAAAGTGCTCAATCAAAAACAGACAATATGATTCTTGATTGAAGTAATATTGTTTACAATGAATCTGTCTCTAGCTAAATCATTTATTATTATTATTTATTTCCACCTCAGCTGTGTGCGTGTTTAGTAAGATATGCCCTGAAATATTCCTCACATGCACTGAGCTGTGTGCTACATATTGCTGTTCCCACAGTTGGTAATATTGATATAATATTTGGTTGTTGCTTCCCCTTTATCTGTACCGTTTATGGCAGACCATTAAAAGCACCACTATTACAGGATGTTCTCTCTTTTTATGCTGGGTGAGAATGTCTTCTTCATCTTTGTTTGATCTGAGCCTCTTGTGGACAGAGCAGAAGTGGAGCTGTTGTAGCAATCTTTCACCGCCTGGGGGCAGAGCAGAGCAAACGACTTGGTGCTCAGAGAATGAAAATATGTACACTGGAATGAGGATAAGTAGAGTGAAACATGTATCAGTTTTTATGAGTTTCTTCTTATGTTAAAGCACAAGATATGTGTGTGTGGACAGTTAATGGCATGCTTCCTTTATCTGGTGGACTCAATTCAACATCATCGGGGGAGAAATGCATCAAAATGTACCAAAGTCATTCTACATTCAACCTTTATGAATACAAAAGCAACAACTGAATTCATACTTTTACTACAGCTGATTGTGATATTTTACATTTTCAGTTTTCCCTCATCTGTTTTAAAAAAAATAAAGTAACGCCTTCTTCTAACAGTTCAACATGGCACTTAATGAGGTGAGAACTAATTAATCCAAGTAAACGGCCCAATTTTAGAGTGCAGTGTTTTTAGAGTGCATCCATTTTCATTTTTTAGTGAAGACAGGCGATCCACTGCTGCTGCTGCTTCGGGTTGCTGGACAGAAGCTGAAACAGCAGATGGCGCTGTTGCTCAAGAGAAAGTGTTCATGAGCTCTGTGGATGTGTCCAAAAGTGAATATGCACACGCTTTTCTTGTCCTTTATATGAAGAAAAGACTGTTTCATTGTCCCTTTGAACATATTTTACTGTCCCCAAGAAGCCCTCCTTTTTTCAGTTAAAGGTAAAAAAAAAAAAAGCCATGGAAGCTGCTAAGACATATTGCTACACACATAAATATTGATTTCACATATTTAACACCTTAATTGATCATTCATTTTGCATGACATAAAACAACTTGTACTGCACGTTCTTTAAAACTTGACTCATTCTGAGTACTTTGAGTACCTATGTGGAAAATTAAAAATAACTGAAGAATCATCAATAGACAAAACATTTTCTGATAACATTTATTTCCAGAAGGGTGTGGGTATATCATTACAACAGGTTTAATACATATAGATATTCATCATATATCACTTAAAACATCAAGTACTTGTAGGTTGCATACCAATGCATACAATAAGCTAGGTTACTAACCATAATATTGTTGCACTTTTAATCTAAAAATTAGCATACAAATAAGATTTGTTATAGTTTAGAGAAAAATCAATACTACCATGACAGTGCTTCAGTTTTTAAACTCTAAACAGCTACTGGTCTCTAAAGAGTCCTCCTGTATGCACAGATCTGACTGTCAGGTAGTAAAACTTGCTTGACTTACTGCATTTTTTTGTTTTTGTTTTTGTAATGAGAATCTCCTGGATAAAACAATGTGGAATGAAAACAATTAATTGAAGGTTGTGACATCACCTGTCATTGGTTGTATCTCTCTGTGAGGTGAGATTTATTCGGCACAACTCAGTTGTGATAGAGCTGCATACAGTTTGCCCCCTGGACATTCTGTTGAACCCAGATCTCGGTGCCCTAACAGGACATAGTCCTTCTGCAAGTTCCCCTGCGCAACTCCATTCTTCAGCAGCTGTTTGACTGACATGATTGCCTCTGTGCTTGGAGTATCATCTAAAATAAAAACAGGGTTTGATTACACACATCTATCATAGCAAATATTCAAAATGTAACCGTAGACCATCTAGTGGAAACTGCAGCTTTGTATGCTGTTTCTCTACAGACAGGAGTGTCTTTGACTGTTGTCACAATGCATAAAGTAAATACCAGTTTGTGGACTTACTGTTGAAATTGCCCATGAAGGCAATCCCCAGTGAGTCATGATTGTTGCCTTTGGCATGTGCTCCTACCACACCCCAGCCACGGCCTTCGAACACTGTGCCGTCACCTCCGACAAGGAAACTAAAACATACAGAAAATGTGTTCAGGTTTTTCAGCGTTTAGATTGACAAAATCTACCAAGAACTTATAATAAACAAAACATGTTTGATTTTATAGAAATCCATTTTGTACATACATAACTATATTATCATCTGGAAGAATGTTTGTTACCTGAACTGTATTTGATACTTACTTATATCCAATATCATCAAATTTTTTGTCTGTCATATGCCCCCTCTGAATGCTGACAAGACGGGCCTTACACTCTTGCAGGCCGTTGCAGCTTGGCAGGGCTGTGTGGTGTATAACGACTCTTTTAGCTGAGCCTTTCAAAGTCTCCTTGCTTTTAGGAGAAGCTGCTCCCCACTGCTCCCTTGAAACAACTGAAACACAATCTTGAGTAAAAAAAAAAGCATACACAAGGTAAAGAAAATTCAAACTGTGGACTTCAATTATGATGATTATATTTTTATGACATTGTATAAATAGAATATTTGTTTGCATACCTGTTTGGGCCATACCTCTGCACACAGATACCTGTAGTTTCTAAATGATCAGCAGCAGCCTCTTTACCTGCTTTATCGAGGAGCCTGTAAGAGAAGGAGTGGCCATGGGAAGTACAGCTTCCCTCTCCTTTGTCACTCCTTGTGGGAACATGTCTTTATAATCTGTACACACTGTATTGATGACTGGTGATGTGGCAGAGTAATAATCTACAGTTGCCCAATAGGATGTTTGGAATATACATGTTTGAGAAAGAAGGAAGTTGAGTTGATTCAGTCAATATTCCACAGTGATGGTACAACTGTGAACTTCTTTCTGTACAGCTGATCAGGCATGACGGCACCCAACTGATGACAGAAGTTGTGAGAATTTTGAAACAATATCATGTAGTATATTTTGCAAAATATAGTCGCATGTTGGCTTTTACAGTGGGAGGAAACAGGAAGTGGTAAAACCCCCACGGCTGGATGAGTCGTCAAAAAACTCAAGGCCAGTTAAGTGTCTGCTGATGTGGAGTACTCCAGCAAAATAATTAAACTAATCATTAAAGACTCAAAAGTAACTCAACTAATCATTAAAGACTCAAAGACATTAAAAACAAGTGATTCTTTTAATCTGACAAAAATATTTGGAAATGGCAGCTAAAAAAGAACTATTCATACATTATACTCATAAGATGATTTCTAACTAACTGGAAGTCAACATACAAAGTTCAGGGTCTTTAAACATAAGCAGCACTGCTGTTTGAACACAAAATACACAATGACAGTAACAATGAAAAGAAATGGAGCTGAGAATATTTTAACTGAAAATGTAAATTTTAGACCCCTTCATGATCACCAGCTTTACTCAGTCCATCTGTGTCCACAGTGAGGGGCCGTGCAGACGTAGTACAGTCTCATAGCATCCTGCCAGTGAAAAGGAGAATATGTTTAGAATGGTAGATTTATATTCTAACTGAACATCCAGCAAAACATGTGCAGACCAAATGACAGGTGTTTCTAGACTTTGAGACTACATAAGCTGCTAATCCTACATATAATGTTGACAGAGTTTGGTTGAAGACATTCTCTCTTAAAAAGTCACAAGGAAAGGGAAATAAAGTTTCTCACTTATGGATTCAGTTTTTGAATATTTTTCTGTCTTTCACTGTGTATAGCCCAACATAGAAAAGAGGCTTCAAACTGACTTTTGAGTAGGACTATTTTTAACACACAAAAGTACATTTTGCTTGCAAACTAACCACAACGAACTTCCTTCAAAAGGTCTGAACTATCCCTTTAATACTAAAGGTCAGGCATTATGTACTGGATTTCACTTCTTGTGTGCATTACCTCAGCCTTCATACTGTGCGACTGGAAGAACACTGCCTCCTTGTGACCACATCTGGGAAGAAACAGATCACAACATTAGCAACCATTACTTACACAATCCCATACACAATGTATGGTCATCTTAAAATGACCCAGTCGTTTTATTTGTTTTTTTACATCATCCCTCTTTGTTATGTGAAAGGGCTTATTTCAAATTTCTTTATAACGGAGCTTTGACAACCTGTCTGCAATTTCAACACTAGTGTAGTTTGTCACCATTCATGCCCATTTCAAACTTTTAATGGTCAGAAGCAGCCGTGTCCAGCCCAAGATGGTTAAGTGTAGTGTGTGTCAGGTATCTCAGCTCAGAGAGTAAATGTAAATTAAAGTTACAATGTTTATTTCTACACTCACTCACATCACAGAGCCTCTGCATTCAGTCAGTATATGCATATAGGATAACACAAATGCTAATTTATTTATTTTAAACCAAGCGGCAACCTCCGGTCTAAAAATATGAGTCAATGCGGAAGTGTTAAAAGCTGCAGTTCATCGAGGATCCGCTTGAGGCTGGCTCCGGAAGTACCGGAAGTCACATACACATGAATGGGGAAAAGACGATCTTTGCAGCATTAATAAACATGTTTACAGCCTGGTACAAAAGATGAGTGTAGTCTGAATAGCTAATTTCTCGACGTCCTCTCACTGTGAGGGGGGTGAATTTTTTTCTAATTCGGCAATTTCGAAGATATTGAGATTACCAGTCTTCCAATGAGAGGCACAGCTGCCTGTGGGAACACTGCAGCTGTTGGCTAGGAGGCTCAAAGCCCGCCTCTTTACGTCACACTGGCTCGACAGAAGCAATATGGCTGCCGCAGCCGATTGGTCTCAAAACAGCTCTTCAGAAACAGATGGGTGACGTCACGGATACTACGTCCATATTTTTTACAGTCTATGATTTAAACCCTATAAGAGTTAGTCCAAAATGCCTTAAAGCGAAATAGCAAAAATCACTAACACTCCGGGACATCAGAAGCAAACATAACCAAAAGACTTAGCTATGTCATTGAACCGTGCGTTAACAATATTTTTGCATCCCGAGTCCGACCATCAAGGCTAAACAGGCTGGCTGTGGTAGAGTGGGTCAAGTTTATTCCAAATGACATAGTTATCAAAGTATCACTGTGTGAGAATATGAGAACTTATCCTGATGGGCAGATTGGCACTTTGGAAGCCTCTGCATAAGGGTGTGAATGTGTGTGAACGGGAGAATGTGACATGTAATGCTTAAGCACTGAGTGGCTGGAAGGCTCAAAAGCATTAAATAAGTGTTGTTGATTTATCATGTAATACACCTTAGACAACACATGGAGCATTGAGGATCGACAAATGGACTCGCTGAAGTACATTTAACAGGTGAAACTCACTTGGGACATGGGTGGTCTTCTGTTCTTGGTAGTGTTGGATCCTGGGATACATCAGCGATGATTTGCGTCAACTCACTGGAGAGAGACGTCACATCATTATATGAGCAAAATGTGAAATATCCTTCAGTTAGTATCACAATCAGTACATTTGTATGACATACAATACAAATGTTTGACGATATCCAGTCACTTATTATGTGTTCACACCATTAATACAGAGAAGTAAATGTTACAGTTTGAAGAGATTCTATTTTACTTTCAGGCGATCCTATAAAACAAAAAGACTGCTGTACACGAGTGAAATCACTGAGCACTTAGAAATGTTCTGACAAGTCTTTCAACCTAATTTGTCAGTAAACTGTTTTTGGACATTCAACTTGCTTCAGTCAGTGCACTTTGAGGGTAACTTCACTGCAGGCTGAAAGGTTTCAAGCTGACTGGAAACCATTTGTGTGATTTATGTCTGAAGCTATTTTTTTTAAAGATTAAAATGCATGCTCATGCAGAGTTTTGTCAACATGCACTGATATGCAGCATTAAGATGTTCCTTGCAAACTGTCTTTGTCATGATTAAAAATGCTTGTAAATCAAAAGCACACCGGCAAAAAGGGGACTCTTTTTATAAGTTGCATGAACATTTTTTTAAAAAAAGGCAAATGTGCATAAAAATAAGCTGTTCTGCAGCAACATGTATAAATACACAAAGTTGCACAGAAGTTTTGCTAATACTCAGAGGCATAGCACTCCTGTAATACTTTAGAATTAACACAACTACTGCACACACACATTCAACTGCACACTCACATTCATAATCCCCCTTCAAAAACCTCTCTTGTCCTTCTCAAAAGCAAGCATTTTTTCTCTTCTAGTCTTTATCTTCTCTTTCTATTGTGTTTTCTCTTTTCTCTTTCTTGACAATCCCTACCATAACAGTCTATTCTCTTGTTTTGTTTTGTTTCTTTTGTTTTGGGTTTTTCGTTTTTGTTTTGTGATTGCCATTTATAGTCCAACCCTTTTTTTTCTAACCTTTTTTTTTTCACCTCTCTTGTTTGTTTGTTTTTGTGTACTGTGGTCTATACTTGATGGCTTTGTTTGGTTGTTGCTCTCAAGGTCTACGGTTTGTTTTTCTTTTGTGTTCTGTTCAATGTCGAGCACTTTTGTGTCTTTGCACTGTTGCATATAAAAAATTTATTAATAAAAATAAAAAATAATTAACACAACTATAAACCATGAACATGTATGTTACAGACAGAAATTGCGTTGCATCTGTCAACTCAGAGTGATATCACAGAGTCCTGTGTCCAACTGCATAGTACTACAGTGAAATATGAAGTTGAAGATTAGCCAAAACAAGTTTTTAGGGGGTTTTCAGTAGAGCGAACAGTGGTGTGAAAACAACTAAATGATTTGTTAGTCAATTCGTGTCACTGTCTTCCTTATACTTACTCGACCTCGTGGGTAATCTTGTTGACATAAATACAGCTGTTGTCTGCCTCTTGCTGGTAGTCACAGTTCCTGCACTGTGTACACGACATTCAGAGGATTATTACAGGAAAACAATGGACACGATGTGCACTCATCCCACCCCTGTAGACTCGTACAATTATTTCTATCTAAAGTCTGAGAGTTAACAACATACCACAGGAGTAAGTTAACTCTGTGTAACATCAATGCTTCTGTCATACCATCTAGGCCCATCCATGTTTTGTTATGATTGTGATTTGTTGCAGGATACGTTTTACATACTACTGTTTAAACATTGTGTGATCTGTCAAATCATAGCTTCTCTTGTCAGACATAGCTGTCCTATCGTGCTCACGTACACACGTCATTAGCTGCAGTGTGCATTAAACAGGACTTAGAATCGTAAAGAGTATGTTTGCGGATGTATAATGTATGGTTCTTCTTACCGCATACAGCAGGATTCTGTTCTCCTTGTCTTCTTTTGGATACAACATGTTGTTACTGGAATACAGAAGCACTGTTTAGTAGGTTTTACATGTCTCAAACGATATGGCGTCATGAAATGTAACTATAACACTTGTTAAACATCAAGGCAGGTCACTTAGGATGGCAATGTTAACACGAGTTAGCCAATTTGATTCAAATGTTAGCCACCAAGTAAGTACATTTATTAACCTCTAAACGTCACAAACTCACCATTCCTGACAAAACCGTATCCCAACAAACCCCGGCTCGTATGTTCCACTGTCTAAATCCATTTGAGAAACTATTGACTGAAGCACAACTTAAAACATTAAAAACGTGACGCTTCGTCTTTTCTGAAACTGGTATCGTTTCCACAGATTTGAAAACAGAGCATTTGCGCATGCGTGGACAAATGAGTGTCACCATCTGTCAGACGGCGCCTCCTGTCGGTTGGAAGACCGAAAAAACGTCTTCTTCTTTTTATATGATGTGGGACTACGACAAACGACATAAAGCACCTACCACAGTCTATGACCGCCACCTACTGTACCGTAGTATGTCGACATTGTTTACACAACGTAGGCTGAAAAATGAAAGGTCACTGTCAAAAATAATTCCTAAGAAACATTGCATAAATATTGTAATGGAAGAAAGCAGATGAATATTATGTTAACTAAATATATACTTTGATATAGCCCAATCTATAATCATGTTTTCTTCAAAAGAAATAAACTTAAAACCTTGTTTTCTCCTTTTTTTTTCATAGTTTTAGCTCTGGGTTTAATAGCAATATCAATTTTATTTATAAAGCACATTTCATTACACGTAGGTTTAATGTGCTTTACATGGAGAATTAAAAACATAAAAACATTTTTCCAAAAAACAAATAGAGTAAATAAAAACAGAAAAACAATAGATACACCCAACATACATCAGACACAGCAATCAAACAAACAGCAATTGTTGCTGCACATGCATCCAGTCACAACAGTCATTATATCATTCATATGCTTGAGAAAATAAATGTTTTGAGTCTTTTTTTGAAAGTATAGAGACAGTTGTTATTGACCTGAGGTGAGCAGGCAGTTTGTTCTAAAAAGATGGACCACAGTAACTAAAGGCCCCTTCACCAGACTTTGATTTGACTCTTTGATTTAATACTGTCTTAACCTTCAAAGAAGCTGCTCCCGTTCTTACTAAAACTGTTCCCTTTCAATGAGATTATTTTCCCACACAAGTCTATCAAGAGTCTCGTTAAGGAATCCCTAATCTAACCTCAACATTTAAAATAAAAACTTACCCTGATGCAATCTATATAGGCCGACATTCCCTTCCCAAGTCAAATACAAGGACAGACATTTTATATTTCTTGTTATTTCTTTTTGCTTCTAAATTTCCTTTAATGATGCCATAACTCTATCATCCTATAATTGTATCTATGTAAAGTCTGAAAACCCTGGATAATTTCTAGCATCCAATCTTTTACTTGTTTATAAGATGAATATCCTCTGCTTTAAGCAGTACATATATAAATCTGAACAGAAGCCTTCCAGTAGTACATTACCGTAGCGGATGACATCCAAAGTCCATTTTGGTGAGTTGAAATTAAAAGGTGAAAAACACAATATAACATGCATTTTTGACAGACTATGAAACCATATAAATGCTTCTTTATGACCCATTAAAGCAAAACAGACCATCTATGACAACATTTTCTTATATACAGTATGCCATACTGTAATTTTTAATGTTTTTAACTGCTGCAAAGGAGTAAAAGAGGAGACTGTAAAGAACTCTGAAAACACCACCTTTGTCCCTTTTCCACAGTAAATATCCTCAATGAGTGATACATTAGTTTGTAAAAAAAGACAGCAGGGTGAGAATTTGTCATTTTCATACACATGCACAGGACAAAATCAACAGAGATGTACAAGTACTTTTTCAACAGGGAGAACCATAATCAATATAAGCTGGAAGTTCTTCAGAGGAGCCTAAAGTGGTCATGGAAAACAAAAAGCTCAGTCAGGAACATTATTGACATTTTGACTCTTTGGTCATCAACCCAAAAGAAACCCAACAAAGACAGTGTCATTATCTTCAGTTGCAAATATGTCATTTCTGCCAGGCCCCCAGAGATTCACCCAGACCTCGTCATTTCTCTTCAGCTTGATCACACTGCTGACACTGGCCACTTGACTACATTTATCAGGCAGAGAGGTGTGATACAGAGACACCACTTTCTCTCCATTTTTGAATATGGCACACTGGCCGCGCCCATACACAGACACATGCACAGAGAAGTGATAGAGGCCATCCTTAGGACACGTGAAGACACCACTCTCAGGATTGTAGCCTCCTCCCTCATTGACCAGAAGTGTAGCAAACTTCAGGACTCCAGAGAAGCAGGGATAGCTGTCATCAACATTCAGCTTGGCTGTGAAGGCTACAGTGCCTAGTGAGGCCAACAACATATTCATTAGAGCAAGGACTTTTCATCTTGTAAAACTCAGCATATTATGTGTCGTTCACAACAAGCAAAAAACGTGAAAATGTACATTGATAGTTGACATTAAACAGTGATATGGAGGGCAATATGAGACAAAATGAAACAAAATGACTGCTCTGTTTCTGTTTGAACAGAAAAAAAGAATATTGCTGTCATTGTCCTGCACTGCTGGTTTGTCAATCCTATCAACCCAGGAATTCTGATGAGCTGTAAGCGTTTAATTTATTTAGGCTTGATCACCAAACTCCAACAACAATTAATAATAAATATATGTAGGCACTGAAGTCATGTTCTAAGGTCAATGAACAGTTTTGAAAACTGAGATATGACCCCTCCGACCACCAAATAGATAAATTAATAAATTATAATTAACTGTTATCTTTACTGCCTTTTATCTTAGCATCACCATATCTGAGTGAGTGTTTGCACCTGCATGCTCCAGCCAGAGCACTCAGATCAACTCACCAGATGTTTTTAGATGTGCCAAGATTGAGGCGCAAAATAAGAGGTGGCAAAGCTTTCGCGGTGGCTGCTCCCACGCTGGACCAGTCTGCCTCCTAATATAAGATATGCTCTTTGCATTGGCTTGTAATACCTGTTGAGCGAGACATCCAACATTTTATTTTGCTTTTATTTATTGTGTCTTTTTTTGTGTTATCTATTGTGTTTTTAATATCTATTCTTTTTTTTTAACTACTATTTGTTTTAATTAATTATGTTTTTAAGCTTGTACAGCACTTTGCCAACTGCAGACTATTTTCAAAAAATGATCAAATTGATCTGTTAATAAAAGGTCCATATGGGAGGAAGGAAGATGTTTTTTAAAATAAAGTTTATTACCTGATGAGGAGATGTTGTCTCCACGGACTGGTTCCTCAGCCATGACTAGACTTCTGATGATGTCGTAGTTTGTCTGCTAAAAACATTTATTAAACAAATGGAAGATATTGTGTTAGCACTTTGATACAGAAGTTGCTGGATATTTCATGTTATTGTAACAGTCTTTATTTACTTTCCACGACTGAATTAGCCTGTGCTCACATTGCAAAGTCAATCCATATCATGCAGTTCTACGTCCTTTCAAACAATAAAAGTAATTTTTCTTTACAATACAAAGGAGAGCTGAGTGCCCTGAGTCTCTTACCTGTTGCTGCTGTCGCAGGAGAACGTCTCAAATGTTACAATGACATGCAGTGACGGGCAGAAGTTGTCCGTCTGGTTTTAGTTGAAACAGGGTTGTAAAGTGCCTGGAGTCTTATGTTCCCAGGGTCCTATGTTCTCATGTTGCCGCTTTCTCTGATACAAAAAAGAGACCTAGAAATGGTTTGATTGTTCAAAAATGTCTTCATTTTTCATGGGAAAAATTCAATGATTGTTTCACCCCCTCAATATTTTGAGCATCCCGCTGCAGCTCATAGCCCACTGATGTACTAATCCTCGAAACCTATACCATCAGATCCTTTTGGCCTGTGACTTTTCTTGACCTTAAACAGTTCTGCTATTGCATAGACTTGAAGTCAACTGCCCCTTCCCGTAAAACGACATTTTAAGGGATATGAAACTCTTCTGAGTCAACTGCTTGCAAGGATGTAGATGTTGGAAAGCTGCAGGACTGAACTATCAGAGTGTAAAGCCAGTTTACACTAATGCACTACCTTAGTACCTGCACTTTTGTGGGGAAAAAAAGAAGCATAAAGTATTTTTCAAGTTGCAGCACTGGCTACTTGTTTGCAAGAGCATGGGGATATCCATGGGGTTCTGCTGTGAAATAACTTGCTGCAACTGATTATGTCCTTAACCTGTCACAATTTCCTCAGGGTCATGTGCCAACAAAGGAAAGAACGAAGAACATATATTAAGTTTTATTTGCATGGTCTATCTAGATTTCAGCTAGTTTTCTTTATAAATACACACTTGTTTACAATAATGAATAACATGTCATTTTTTTATTTTTTGCAAGCCATCTCAAAACCCCTCACAAACTGTCTCTGTTTCAACTCCCACTTTGGGATCCCCTATACGAGAGAAATTATCAGATTGTTCTTCTTTTTTTTTTTTCTTTAATTGTTTGAGGAAGAACAGCATGGTCTTGGCCCAATTCATGAAGTTTTGTTTTTGCTGCTGACCCAACCCTTAGGTCTGCTGTTGAATGGCCCTCAATTATCCCTAAAGACAACACAACCCACAATAAGGAGTCTTTATTATTACGGCCCAGGCCTCTGGAATATCTCACCAGAGATCCCGAGGGCAGCAGTATTGATACATGCATACATATTCTGTATGCACTCTGTGGTGGTTTAATGTGCATGCAAGCAACAAAACAAAAGGCCTTGCTGAGAGTGCAGACTTTGTTTGTTTGAATGTTGATGTTGGCTTGACGTGTATTTCCTGTTCTTTTTGTGATGTATGTCTGTGGAGCACAGGAGGGGCTGTGGAGAAGAATTTCCCCAAGGGGACAATAAAGTCTAAGGTCTAAATAGCTTTTGCAGTTCCCATATGCAGCTGCCAGACCTTTTGAGTTTCAGTAAAAGAAATAGGTATGTTGCACACTCTAAGGACTCTCAGTGCGACTTTTATATTTTTAATGCTGGGTTCAAAACTACAAATACACAAACAGAGGAGCACATTGTAAAGAACACGCTTCTGCACAGCATCATATTACAGCACTTATATAATACATACTGTTGTCATACACTTTCCTTTTAAACTAGTGATTAATCACAATATAAATCATGACAAGTCTTGTTTGAATCATACTCAAATATTATTGTGACTCATTCTACATAACTGCATTTATTTGCACAGCTCCTTAGTATAGCACTGACCTACAATGCAGTGGAGGCATTGTTTACCTCCAGCAGACTGACTCACTAAACCGTGTAATCCATCTTGTGGCGAAAGTGGAGCATTACATTTAATTGGCTTGAACAGTTTTCAACAAAAACATGTAGAACAGGGGTGCCTTTTTATGAACTCATCAACACATATCCATGTCATGTAGATGTACAGTTTTACAAAGAACTGACAAGTGATACAACGCATTGTTTCCAAGCACGAGACCTCATAGTATCATGATTAAGTCATTGTTTTGTTACAATGTTACAATGTTACAATGTTACAATGTTACAATGTTACAATGTTACAATGTTACAATGACATTTAGCAGACACTTTTATCCAAAGCGGCGTACATACGAGAACAAGAACAACACAAGCAAATATCTAGACAAGAGGAAACAAGATCAGTATGGGTAACAAGGTGCTTCAAGTCAATTTGGGTGCAGGTAGTGCCAAGCAGTGTAAAGGCAATGCACAAAAGTAAGTAAGGATTTTTATTTTTTTTTTCTAAATAAGGAACATCTACAATGAGGCAACCACACAATTTAAGACCTTCAATTATCATCATCAACAATTAACATCACCACAATAATGACCAAAGTACCAAGTGCTGGGTCACTCAAGAGCTGAACACAGATTCCCAGAGTAGAGCAGGACAGTGCGAGTCAACTGTAGCTGGAAGACATGATCTGCCACTGGGGACAACAGTGGAGAACAGTCTAGCTAAGTGCATAGTGCTTCCTAAAGAGCTGAGTCTTTAGCTGTCTTTTGAAAGTAGAGAGGGGTTCTGCAGATCGAATGGAGTTGGCCAATTCATTCCAAGCCACAATTAATTTAAAATGAATTGTTGAAATGTTTATAGCTGCACACATATTGATTCAAACCTCTTTGATTGGGGGTTCAGTGTACATGGGGGAAAACACAGTGCACAGGCTACTACAAGCAAATGAATGCCAACCTCTCAATTAAAGATTTGCTCTTCCTCACCTGCCCACTAGTTGCTCCACTGGGTTTTCTGCTCTGCTCATATAGAAGACAATCTACTGTTACTGCAGCTTCTGCAAACCATCTTATGAACAACTATTAATCTAATAATATCAAACTGAACTTATCCCCTTGAAACAGAATAAAAACCTAAATATAGCTATACTGTAAAAATGTTTTATTTTGTCTTACTGTAAAATATTTCATGTTGTCTTGCTGATTTTTTTCTGTAAAGTAATTTGAAATGGAAATAATGTGTTTCAATACTGTTTATTTTTTTGGCTGCCATCATTGCTAAAGTAGTCTCGGATATTTCATCACCCATACATCTGCAGAAACAGGATGCCTTTAATGCTGCCACTTCACATCCTTGTCCCATATCTAGCCTACTTACTTAACCTACAGAGGGGATTACACAGTGCTGTTCACAGCGCTCTGTCTGTTTAGCAATAGTTGGAGCCTGTTATATATATATATCTATCCCCTTCCCACCCCTGAGCCCTTGATCCCTGGGCTAATTCCATGAATCGCCCAAATCTAAATCCACTGATGGAGCAATGGCTCACACAGTTGGGAACAGGGAGAGAGAGGCATGATGGGAACAAACAGTAAGGGGAAATTTTTTAAAAAGGAATACATTATTAACAAGCAAAATGTTGCCTGTTTATTCTGTGAGCAGTGCAGCTTCGAGCAGCAGTGAGGCCATGAGCCATCTGTGTGCCCTTTATATGTTTCTTTTTGGATGCACCAGCAACCGAGTCTGCCAACTCATCAGAGGGGACTGTCAAGCCTGGCTGACGTCACCTATCCAGCTTCTGTAATCGAAAGAGACGCTAATCCTGCTCCTAAAGCCTGGCAGTGGGGTGGGGCGGGACCAAAAGGGAAGGATATTGACAGAGACATGAGGAGGGAAGTATGTTGCAGGAGACAGGGGATTGCATGCAAGTTGTGGGTTAGCAGACAGATTCATTACTGACCTGGACAAAAAAGAAAGGTGCTGTCCTGACTTACAAAGGACACCAGGGCACATATCCACCTCCTGAGCCTCTACTAAACTCCTGGGATACCTGAGATTTTGGGAACCCCTACTTCCAGGCTTCGCCCTGGAGGCCAAAAGCCTGGCTGAGGGCTCTGCGGAGGGGGAATGCTCACCTCCTCCTGCACCCCCTCTTGTGTCACCTGTGCTCACTGTGGAGGGGCCAGGGTTTACCACTGTGGAGCTGTGCCAAGATGGAGAAGACATCTGCCTGACAGCATGTGAGGGGTAAGAGGCTGCTGAAGTTTCTGTGTCCATGTGTGTTTGTTATGTCAGGCATAAATATGATCCACTCTAGCAACAACTAGGACTCTCTCGAGGCCTTGTCCCCTTTCCTGCCCTCAACATGGCTGCTCTAAACCGACACCTACAGTTCAGTCTTCACGTAGATGATAAAAATGCAAAACTTCTCACATGGAATAAAATGAATAAATGTTTCATAAGCCTTGAAGGACTTTGTCCACACAGGCTAAACCTCCCCATATGGGCCATTACATAATTGCTCTGAAAAATGGGATTACTTTTATGATTATACATACTGGATATTTCTATTTATACTCTTATTTGATATCAAAAGAACTATACCTGTTCTAGTTTATATAGGATTTGCTATCTCTAGAGCAAACAAGATACTGATTGGTAACTGAAGTGTCACACAAGTGATTTCCACAGTTAGATCTTTATTGGAGCAATTCATGGCAAGAGGACTTCATTCATGGAACGGAATAGAAAAGGGCTGATTTTGCTTAAGCCTTATATGTGTTCAGGTGTGTAATTAATTTAAGTCTGTTTGAGGGGGAGCTTTGTTCAAGAGTTAAAATCGTCGAGGATGATTGAGATGACACAGGTCATCAACTGAAAGACTTTCTTGCTGTGTAGTTGTTAAATACTTGTGCTTTTGAGGTTTTTGGCGAAGGACTTCTTAAATTCAAGGCAACAGATCATATCTTTATACAGTCCAGCATTGGAAAACAAATCATTATACACAGGAGTCATACATCCTTCTGACCCCTTCTGTTCATGCCATCCACACCTCAAAGACTAGTAACAGATTTCTCCTCTTGATCGTGATTGATTAAGAGTGAACTCTTTGGCCCAGAGCACTACAAACTAATTCAACGATCATGTGTGCGGTTGCAGAAATACAAAGTCTTTATTCCAATTTTCATTGATAAATTAGCTATTCACAGTAATTTCTAATTCTTTACTCCTGATGCATTTTTTAACGTTGAGTGCATTTTTTAAATATTTTTATACTGTTCTGTACTTTTGCTGAAACATGCAGGTGTTTAGAGAGAGTGTATATGAAAAGGATTACATAGGAGTTAAGCTTCTACATCATAATAGCTGCTGAAAGTTTCCATCCCAGGTGGCACACAAACAGCTTAGCATGACAGTTGTCAGCAGCATATTATCAGAAATTGAATTGTAGGGCTGTGCACATTCACAAGTGGGTCAAAAATGATAGCATTCTCTCAAAGCTGATCCTACTTAGACGAGAACAGGGCGTCCTCATTTTGGCGGGCTGTGCAAACTGGCTTAGTGTTTCTTCATTTGTCATATTATACAATGATAATAATAATACACAAATAATAAAACTATAATAATAAAATTAGCATTATGATTATTATTATTATTTTGTTACAATTACTATTATTTTTAATTAATTAATTAATTAATATTATTTTTAATTTATGTTCTTGAGCATGCTGGTGGCAACATCAAGTCTGTCTCTTTAAAGGAGTAGGACAGCAAAATTCAGTTGAGTAAGGGGTGGAGAGGAATGTAACAAAGAGAAACCTGCTGGTGTATTTATTTTATCGATTGTAAAAACTATAGATTAAGGCTATCACAAATGCATAACTCATGATGTGAATAACGTCCCAAATAAATGCATGTTTTTTCTTTTCAAAAACAGCATACTATTCTGTCGCTTTTGACACACGATAGTTGCACCATTGCAGCAACTTCCTGGGTACTGCTGGAGCTGTGATGGAAATGCCCCTGCACTTTTGAATAACACACTTCACTTGAAAATGATCCCAGACAGCTCAGCTAACAAGCCAAAAGTAATACACTTTGTATCAAACAGAATTAAAATGTCACAGAAAAACCTTGATTGAGCTACCACCTAAGGAGCTAAACATATAGCTGCAGCTAATCAGATGGCAATTGCATCACACAAACTAGTAGAGTGCTATTTTTGAGTGTGCAAATCTCTGTGAGATGTGAAGCCAAAAGTCTGCCTCCATGTATGCCGACAGCGTTGGTGCTGTCAAGGCATGAGCAGGAGTGACCTGGCTGGTAAAGCCACAGGACTGACGTCACACTGTCCAAACACCAAGAAGAACAAACTTAACTTAAGGATAAATTGTTGCAGATCCCTCAGGTTTGTAAAGTCAACAGCAGAGCAGATTCTTGTGTTGATTTGAAGCATGGCAATGGTAAGTTCAATGACTGTTGTCATACCGTTCATTATGTTAAATCATTAAATCCCCATTTAATCTCTACTCTGCTGATCTGGCACAGAGTGCTAAGAGCCGCAGCAATTATCAACAGAACCATCAATCAATCATCTTTTTTAAATCACATAAAAAATGAACACTTAACTTCTCAGGAAAATGAACACTTGAGCATGATAAGACCAAACTAAAATGACAGAGAAAATGTTTGAAAAAAACAAAACAATTTAAAGTGTATTCTTATTCTATAATTTATCCCATGTTCCATCTCTTAACACTAGGGAGGTAGGGTTTGTGACATATTCGGCAGCCAGTCATTAGAGTGGGCTCTAAATCTTTTGGCTTCACAGTCAGTGAGCACTTTAGGCATCCATTTTAATCTAGTATAGTTTAATAGTCTATGAGTCAGACATAAATTATCATGTCTTTTATTGCTACTTTAGTCCCTTCACTGTCCTTGAGAGTCTGATCCCTGACCTTACTTATAACTTAAAGTTGACTTAGTACACTAGCTTATTTAACCTCATTCACTATTTATTTCTCATTATTTTTGACATTTACATGCACATGGGCTCTGGAATGGCATACACAACTGTGCATTGACATTTAAATTCAAAGGAGGAAGAACCTAAAAGGAAAAGGTTAAAGCATAGGGTACTAAAGACTAAGTTTACAGCTAGGATAGCAGCTGTATTGTACTGCACTTCAGCACAGCAGTGGTTTAAGGTAGGCTTATGTCAGATACTAACATACTAACATGCTGCAGTTTAGAAAGTGTAAAGTTCATACTGTTCAGCATCTTAAGCTAATGTGTTAGGATGCTAACTGTGCAAATAAGCGCTAATACAAAGTAGCCTACAGCTAAGTATGAAGGGATTTGAGGGTATTTGTTGATAAACAAGAGTAGGTGGTGTCTAGGTCAGCCACATGGCTAGCTAATGTATTATATGGATGGCATTCTCTTTTAGTTAGATACAATCAAGGCATATAATTATATTCTATACATTAACATATCCAAACTGTCATATGACTGAGATCTTGAGCAGTGAACCAGCAAGGCCAAACAACTATCTTTGGGAGTAGAGCTTTAGCTGTTAGGGTTTTTTTGAATAGCACTAGGCCCAGGTGTTGCTAGTTCTGCTGTTGAGAGGAATTCTCATTCTCTTGTAAACATCTAAACACACTGTAGGTTGATCTTTTACCCAGTGGTCATCGGTCCCCTCTGCAAAAATGTTAAAGTATAATGGATCTGCTGAAAAAGTTTATATTTGAATCTGTTTAACATCTTCCTGTTTTCAACCAAATATATTTCAGCACATTTCCAGTAAGAATCCGGCCCATTCAAAATAGTTTAATTTCCTGTCTTACTTTTATATATTATGTAACTGATGATATGCAATAACCATATTACTTAACCCTGGGTCTAAAATAAAAAAAAGAGGGTAGATTTGATCTGTCCTCAGCTGACGTTTCATTAAAGGGTAAGCAAGATATAGCAAACAGATTGTGTCATTACACCAGGCCTCAGAATGACAACAAACCCCGATTTATAGTTACCAAGTGAGGACAGACTTTAAGGCGTAGTGACTAAAAGAGAGAGGGAGCAGGAGAGAAGGATAAAAAGAGGATTCGGACAGATCCTCAGTCCTTCTTAATCCCCTGTCGGCTTTTCTGGAGACCATAAACAGATTGACGTTGGTTGTGGCCACAGGCTCATGCATTTAACTAGAGCAAGTCACTACTTTACAGATACTGTGGTCCCAAGATCCTATCTGATAAGTGTCACTTGATCAAAGTGTTTTTCACACCACAGAGAAACAACACTGCTTAAATTAAAACGGTTGACAACGCTTTAGTGAACAGAAAAATAACGTGGCTTTGTCTGTCAGGGGCCTGTTCAGAAAACAAATTACGAGTGACAAACAGCATCATACATTTTGTTATCAAACCTGATTTGAGTTATGCCATAATCTGTCAAGTTTCCAGAGTAAAGGAGGCTCACCTGCTTGCATACAGTACAGTTTAGGTAATTCAATTTTAGTAAAATAATTCAATTGTAGCAATGATGATGTCATGCTTTAGAAAACTGAATGAAGTTTAATCCAGGGCTGATGATTGTCAGAAGTGTAATCGTAGAACTCTGGGTGAAGACAAGTTAGATAGACTTAGAGTGTGAGTGACATGTAAGCAGTCAGTAATCTGAATTCCCTTTGATACTTTTTCTTCTAGTTAGCCGTCATCCACTGCAGATTTCTGGTATTGTTGTACTGTCTATAAATAGGCTTTTACAGATTTTAGGGATGGCCTTGAAGTCTTTAGAAAAGTAAGTTAAACTTCTGCTTTACTGAGACTCTAATGTGATGTGAGAGTTCTACAAAACTCGCTGTGCTAGCATTTTTTGGGGGTCTTACAGTGGAAGGATTTCTACAAATAATAAAGGGAACTCAGTTCTCAGAATGGCATTGATACAGTGTTTGTTTCTAGTCTAACTGTGGCTTGTTTCCCTATGTAGAGAGATGGAGATGAGTGGCCAGGATCCAAACTGTGAAGACATGCAAAGAAAGGACCAAAGGTTGCCATTCCAGGTTTGTGCCATCATCATACTCTGACTAGATTTGTTAAAATATTAGGATAAGTTTGGTGTGAGGTGTTACAACCTGATCTGGTTACCATACCAAGACAATAAAACTGTTTCAGAATAAATGTCATTTTCATGCAGGGATTGTATTCTAAAAATAGGTTTGACATAAAATATTAGATCAAGAAACAAGGGTTACAAAGCTGAGATTCTAGACGGCATAAAACCAGGATACTGAAGTTGGGTAGGTGTGTATGTGTGTATGTTCCAAAACTGTCTTTCTGCTGTTAACTGAACATCCTCAGTTTCACTTTTCTTTTTCAATTCTCAGCTATCCCCAATGTCCCTTCAGATCTTCCCAGACCCTGTTGAGGTTGTTCTGGGCCCAGAGACCACCTTGAACAGCCTGGGCCACAACAACGAGAAAGAGCGATTACCTTCCATTGTTGTGGAACCCACAGAGGTGAGCGAGGTGGAAAGCGGAGAACTGCGCTGGCCTCCAGAAAACATGGACATGGAGGAAGATGAGGAAGATCTGTTCTTGGAGCAGTGCATCCCCCCAGCAAACATCGCAGACTGGGGAGAAGAGGAGGAGGAAGAGGAAACAACAGTTATATTGAACCCACAGCAGGGCCTGACGCTCATTGGTGAGTTGGGTTAGATGACTTAGTACTTGGGATACTTAAGTTTGTTAACCCTTAAAGTCGCCTACCTTTTGAAGAAACCATGAATATAGAAATACAAAAATACTACTGTGATATATGTGTAGGCAGCAGCAGCAGCAGTCATTTTTGGCTTTCACTTACAATCAAAATACAATTTAAGCAACATCTTGGGTGGATCATGCAGGCTGCCTTTTCATGTCAACTCACTTCTCTCATTTTTTTTTTTCTGAGAAAATATCTGAGTCAGTGTGTGCAAGTGGAAGTGAACTAGTTTCCAGAGTTGATGCAGCTGATTAACAACATGAGCATGACCGCCACTTACCAAATAAACCATTCCATAATATAACTGTAAACTCAGCCTGTCCTGGAAAATTGTGCATACGCCATGCGATGACACTATTTATTATTATAGTACTCCTATGTATACTGTAAGAGATTTGCTGTGTAGTGGCTAAAAGCACCTAAACTAAACAGCCTCAAACATCATCAGAAATATTCCCCTGGTGTCACTGTGACAGTGTTTGATGCTTAATGTCCAAAAGACGTAAAACAATGACACTACACCTTTCTTTCTACAGACCTTCAGACAGATGCTTTTAGAGATGACACTCCCACGCTTCCACCTAGCAGTGCCCCGGCCCTCAACTGACCTAACCTCTGAGAAGTCTGCACCTCTGATTGCACTGTGAGGACAGATCCTGACATTGAGTAAAAAATAATGGCAAGCCAGTTTCAGAAAGACAGATGACCAAAATTGTGTATCCAAATCCAATTTTGATGAAAAGGGAGAATACCTCATATCCAAATATGTTTGAGACATCAAACATGGACAAGCAGCTTCACACATACTGTGACATTTATGCACACGCCCATACACAAGTACACACACGGGAGAGGGATATACAGCCTTGTCTTCACTCAAGGGAATCTGAACAAGGATGCAAATATACAACCACACATCCTCTGACACACAGAAGTCAGTTTACTGATGACTGTGACAGAATTAAGCAACATGGTGTCTTTTTTAAAAAACTTTCATGAGAAATGTTGCTGACGTTGTATCTTTGTGTTTCGTTTCCCTTTTTATTTCCCAATATAAGGGCTCAGTGATGTCATGGAACTACGTGAGAACCTCCTGTCATGGCAACAAAAATTTGTAGTTTGTGCTCTGTTCATATTCTACATTTCATCTCCCGATGATGCGGGTAATAGACTGTCATTTATTCAATTTATCTTTCAAAGATGATCATTTCGACCCCCTGTTGGCTCTTGAGGACATTTACCTGGTTATACCCTCTGTGTGTATCAAAGCAATATCAAAAAGAAGAGTTGGATTCTTCTCTGTGGATCTATGGTTTTGCTGTTCTCAATCAGTACAGCACTGTCAAACATGAAATGATTTAAGTCTAGTGATTATATTTCTTTATGAGGCAGTGATGCAGCAATTAGTCATTCCACTATGTTGTATGTATGCGAATGATGTTGACTAATGTTGTGATCAGCATTTTCTTAAAAGTTACACAAGTCCCCGATCAGATACTGTTTTCTCATCTTTGTTGGACAGGAATTGGACATTCAATTTGTTGACATGCATGCTGAACAAAACAAAAAAGGGAAGGCAGCTCTAGTTGCTGTTCATCAGAACATGTAGATGTCACCATTGAGAATTGTAGTTTGTAGCTTTATATGTGTGTAGGATGAATTGTGAATAACTCGTATATAAGGGAAAGCTGTGGTGTTACTGTACATCAATTTTATGAACTTCAAAATAAAGTATTGTGTCCCACTGATTCAGTAGATTAGTTTTGGGTGCTGAGAGTTCATTGACCTGTCTTTTTACATTGAAGAACTACATCCCTACAAAGAAAAACACATGAGTGGTATAAAATGCTATAAAATGTGACTTTTGCATAATGAATTATTTTTTAAGGTGTCATCTGCAAAGTTTCAGTGAGAGTTGAATGAGGACAAAAGTAAGCATTTATATTCATGCAGAAGAAGTCCCGATCAGGCACTCTAACGTAATCTGCAGTGGGGAATGTTCACTTAAATGATACCATATTAGCATGCCAATGTTTTAAGTTGATCGTTAATTGAAATGTTTAGTTTGATGTAAGTTTGTGCAGCAAGAACAAGGATTCAAAGCTATTTATTTGCACTAACAACTGTGGAATCAAAGGGACTTTGATTTAAAAAAAGTATACATTTCATTTTTAAATCAATAAAATTATCTTTAAATAAATATTTAGTGTCATTATGTTTATCACTTCAATCAGTAGACAGGTAATATGTAAAGTAGACAGGGTGAGACAAATGGAAAAGTTGATGGTGGGCCATTTATCAGGGTATTATGCCTACTTTTCATGAAGTGAGGTATACAGTTATAGAGGGCTAACTTTAAAACTCCACAATTGGTCTCTTATAGAAATACTGATACTCCATTAATGTGGGGCAAGCCATTTTATTTTGATGCAATCTGTTCTATTTGACAACCAATGGAAACAGACGAATGGCCCCAAAAAATGACACTCACATAAAGCAGGAACATGGTTAATCAATCCAAGAAACGGAACAAACAATCCAAGAGGGAACAAGCAAAAGGCATAATCAAAAACAATTCATATACAATATGTTTCAACTACAATATTTTGACTCAGACTGATGAGATAACACCTCAAAATGTGTTCCTGACAATCACAGCTATATCTGACCGCAGCTTAGATACAGTTTCCATTCTGCAAAGAGATACAATTTCTGTTTAACATGCACACTGAAAAATGGATTGGCCAATCTTACCTTATCTTAGTGGCTTGATGTTTTCTGTATTTGGAATTGTTCCATATCTAACTTACTGTTATTTATGAACTTGTTTATTTATTTGCAGTCCCTTACTACATCTCTAAGGGTGTGTGACATCCTTTTTTTTTTATGAAAAATAAAAGTGACAGAATTTGGGATTAAAACGAGACAAAAGGATGAATTATTGTGGGTTAAATACAGATACCAGGTGTTTCAGGTGCGGAAGTGGTAAACTCTGCGATGACAATATGCTCTTTAAAACATAAATTATCTGTGTAGTTTAAGGCTGATTTAGACAGAGACAGTGACATGATTACAATAACTTTTGGTTTAGGTCATATAACTTTAAAAAAAACAAAAAAAACAAAAAAACACCAAATACACCACCAAATACCTGACCACTGTCAATGGCTGTATTGCCATTATGAGTGCACAATCACACTGAATAAGAGAGACCCAAATGCAAGACTCAAGACAGAATCAAAGTTCAAAGCCTGTTTAATGTGGGTCCAATACACAGGAAGACAAACAATACAGGCAGAGGTATCCAGATCGGCAGGCAAAAACTTGGTCCAAAAAACAAAAACACTAATCAAAATACTCACTAAGGAAAACATGAGGAATACTGGAACTCTGACATGAAGAACAAGACGAACTGGCACAGAAGGGAAGGTAAGCTGAGCTTAAATACATGAGGGAGTGAGGATAACAAGACACAGGTGAGGCACATTAGGGGTAATCAGCGGGACAGGAAACACTGGGGAACAGCAAGTTGATAGACCTGAAATGAGAGACAAGGGTAAACAACACAATAAAACAGGACACACAAGACAGGAAATGGCAGAGTACAGTCATTTAGATCACGAGTCATTTAAATGGGATTATTGTTAAATGTTTAACATTAAGAGAACTTGAACTAATTATTGAGAGCATAACTTCACAAGAAAAATGTAAGAGAATCATAGGAAACAATTAACAGAGAAGCAGGCTCATTTTAATATCCTTCCATTTACAAAGAGATTTAATTTTGCAACCAGTACAGTCAACCTTGAACATATATGCAGCTGAAATGGACTCAGAATTTGCTTTTTGCTTCTTTGTCTGCAATTAGTGCTCACAGGTAGAGTTTGCACAGGTTGCTGGGTGACTAGACAGATAGGTGGACCATCCAGTAATTTCATTTACAACTCATACAACAAAGAGTGCATCTAAAATGTAATTTCTGAGACATACAAAGTATTTCCTGGCAGTATGCTTATGTTTTGGGGTCGTAATAATACATAATTAAGGATAAAGAAGAATAAAGAAAATAAGGATTACAAAACAGATCATGCCCGAGAAAGATGCCAGCATTTAAAAGTGATAGGGGAAATTATATGATCACAGTTCTTAGTAACATCATCTGAAGAACATATTTTTAGACAACTTCAGGATATTGTGCAAGCATGCATGTAAGCAGTTCTGTGTGCAAGAAGTAAGGGTATAAAACACCCTTGAAAGCAGAACATTACCATAACTTCCTGCTAGCTGAGTGAGTGCAGCTTCGACCACTGAAACTGTAAGTAGAAAAATACGCCCAAAAAATCAAGTTTTAAATGCTGCTCTTTTGTAAATAGATTCTTCATGTTGTCACTATTTTTTTTAACTAAAGATGTTTTAGTAACATTTGCTGATGTATGTGATAGTGTAAAGATAATTTAGGAACTAAACTTTGGGAGTAGGTAACTGTTGACATTTTATTAGTTGTATGAAATCAATAAATCTGTCACATTTGTTTCATAATGAATTTTTAAGCTTAAAAACAGAAATTATGCTATATTTTTGACAATATTCTCATCCTCAGGTTTAACCAGCCATGGCTGAATTTCAGGACTATGACCCCTTTGCTGTTTCTAACAGCACTGACAATTACATATATGAAATTGATGGAATTTTGACCCCTGCGATTCAACCTATCCAGATAGCTGCACTGGTTTTCTACGGACTTGTGGTTTTGCTGGGTGTCCCTGGAAATGCTTTGGTGGTTTGGGTGACAGGATTCTGCATGCCCCGCTCTGTCACTTCCCTCTGGTTCCTCAACCTAGCTCTGGCTGATCTCCTGTGCTGCCTCTCCATTCCACTTCTCATGGTCCCTATAGCCCATGATGACCACTGGCACTTTGGCCCGCTGGCCTGCACTCTGGTCAAAAGCCTGTTTTACCTGGTGATGTTCTGCAGCATCCTGCAGCTGGTTCTGATCAGTGTGGATCGGTGGCTGCTGGTTAGCAGACCAGTCTGGTGTCAGAACAAGAGGCGACCGAAGCCAGCTGCCTTCATGTGTGTCGCTATCTGGTGCTTGGCCTTTTTGGGTAGCATCCCCGGGTTTGTTTATACCAGGGAGATCAAAGCTGGGGAAGAAAAACGAGAGTGTAGGACAGAGATCCCTACACACAGTGCCTGGTTGGTCACCTCCTTCCGCTTTGTGGTGGGATTCTTCCTCCCTTTCCTGGTAATCATAGTCTGTCACTGGGTGGTTTACTGCAAAGCAGAGAGTGGGCTCTCAAGGGGTCGGACCCGCTCCAAGCGCACACTGAGGGTCATCATTGCAGTGGTGCTGAGCTTCTTTCTGTGCTTGCTTCCTCTACACATTGTGGACTTCATCGATTTGATTACCCCTCGAAATTCCACAAACAGTCCCACAGTTTACCTGGCACAGGTTCTAACACTGTGTCTGGCCTATTTCAACAGCTGCCTCAACCCACTACTCTATGTGTGTCTGGGCAGGGGCTTCAAGGACAGCATGAACCGCTCCCTGCGCAGCATCCTGCACTTCATCAGCGAGGATCCGAGCATTAGAGTGAGCATTACTAACAACGACACAAAGAGCACAAGCAATGAGAAAGAGACGACTAAAATCTGAAGATATATCACCTCTGATATACTGTATATTATGCTTTTATTGTGTAAATGGAAACCACTCTCTGTTAAGAGTTATCATTGCTTTACTTACAGCACTGCACAGCTGTATGTATTTCACCATGAAGTCAGAGTTAAGATGTGACTTGTCAAGAACATTTTTCCTGACAGACTTTACATTTCCAAACTGTAAATAAAAAAAACATTGATGTTTTGGTGCATATTTCTTTTCACAGGCATTTGAGTGATTTCTAAAAAGAAAGGATCGAGGGAACTGGGTCAGATATGCAAATCAGGAACTAGTACATTTGTCATGTTTGCTGTGAGCATTCTTGTCTGGTGCAACATCTTCTGATGCTTCTGATGGTTCTGTGTATTTATGTGATTCCAAGTAAATCAGAAATGGGCTAATTCCTGTTTTTACTCTTTGTGTGTTTCAACTAAACCTAAGAGATCAGTTAATTATATATGCATTATTTATATAAAGAACAAAAACAAATTAGCCCTTCTATCACGTGTACTTGATTTCCTCATGTAAAAGTAACATCATGATAGTGATAGCAGGAAACAGTCACATCCTCTTGTGTTACAGTTCTACGCATCATCCACAAGAGGGAGCTACATTCTACTTTACTGTTCAGTTACTCTTGTGCTTACAGATGGTGAAATCTCAGAGCTACAGATCTTTGAAACAGTACATCTGATCAGAGTAAAAATTAAACAACCATTACAGATTTTTGTGATGCAGAATTGTGAAATAAAGGGATCAGAAGAAATACACAACTTAGCATGTGCACCATGAATGTAAATTTAATCATGTTATCACCTGCCTGAACTTATACATAGTAACTTGTGTTTTAGACAGATTTTTGTGCCAGCCAGTCAACATTATACGACTAAACTATGAATAAAAAATTCAAGACTAATATAATTGAGAGCAAAGTTGTCTTTATTTACAAACTACATTCATTCCAAACAAGGCCACATCGTGGTATATACAAAATCATACATATTTACAAAGGTGTCAAAGTCAGTGTCCTTGTGTTCTAATCAATCTGTGCATTTAGACTATGCATGCATGTAAATAAGTCCACTTACTGCAGATTCTACCTTTCCCATCCCTGACTCACAGACATGTCTTTGTGCTCACTGGACCCAAGAGCAGCCAGCAGCAATAAAGAGAGGTGGCAGTTTGCTTCAGCTTGAATCCAGTTTATAAAGAGATCGAGAGAAATTCAGTGATCGATACATATATCAGAGTGTGTCTTGCTTGGGGATTCATAGTCAGGGTATGAATGTTCAGACGGTGGGAAAATTAAAACATGAATTACTGCTACATTTTTGTTCACTCTTGCACATCTGGGAGATTTTCTGTACTATGCTGGCTTGGGTGCAGGAAAAATCTTTGCCCTAAGCTTTGAGTATTATGGCATGCTTAATTGTTAAGTAACACCTTATTTTATGGGTTTGTATTCCTAATATCAAAAAGTAAATTCAAATGGAATGACATTTCCTGCAAGAAAATGATAATTTTGATGGCATTCTTTGAAAGGAATACTAAGTGGTCAAATAGTACACTCCATTCATTCCAATAAATTGGAACCTTCGATAAGGCTTTGAAATCAAACTGGGATATTATAAATGGTTGCGTATTGTACATATTGTACATATATATTGTACAAATCACACAGTTCTTTCCAGGAAATGTTCTCCTAAAACTTTGACATTTTTGACAAAACAAACTGACCCAATTTACCAACAATTCTGAGAAAAGGCAGTGATATAACAACTTGTATTCCATGCCAGAAGCTTGGCTGTTTTTCAAGACTTAGAAACCTAAATGTAAATCTGTGATAAATTAGCTTTAAGGCCAAGAGACATAAAGAAAAACTGGATGCAAATTTGGTCAATTAGCTTCACTGTGGTCCATGTCATCATGGTGTAACTCAGCAATTACACTTATAATCAGTTAGCGCAGAATAATGCCCATTAGTCTGGTGTCTGGTGGTTGTCAGCTCCAAGATAAATTCAACCAGACACTGCACACAGATGATCCCCAGCAGATCTTTAATTGTGCCCATTAAAGTTAATGTCTCTCACTAAGAGCACACTGTTAAGAGGTAGATAGGGTGTAAAGAGCGGATTTGTAAGGTAGGATGTGATCAGTGAGTAGAAAAGTAGTAGCAACAATTTTGCTCTGACAATGGCTTTACAACACATCAGTAAAAGTTATGAGTGTCATCAGGTTTGACTATTTCCTCACACTGTAGTCATCACTTTAAGGGACCCTGAGCGGAATCTGAGGATCTTCTTTTTAAGAGCGTGGGAGGCTTTGATCTTGACAAAGGCTTTTGGTTGGGCGGGGGCGTTGGCAGTGGCCTGTGGTGAAGGTGAGGATGAGGAGGAGGTAGAAGCAAGGCGGGGTGGCAGCTGCTGGGGCCACACCAGCCCCCCACTCTCATCTGAGTCACTGGACAGTGAGCTTGAGGCTGGGGAATACACCTCACTCATGCTGGACTCGGACTCTGCAGGGGCAGCACCGCCGTAGCCTTCCTCTCCCTGACAAATAGGTGCTCTCTCCTGAAAGTCTGGGTGCCAGCGCTGGCTGTGCTGTTGGTGGGGATGGTAGTTCTGGGTTTGGGAGTGGGGGCAAGAATGACCATGACGGGCTTTTCGAGGAGGCCGCCTCTGTGGCTGGGTCTCCCCTTCATCCTGGCTGAGCTCTAGGTTGGAGCACCAGCGTCGACTAACATTGTGGCCATTGCTTCCTGCCTGTTGTCCTGTGACTTGACTTTGGTTCTGAGCACAATCTACTTTGACTTGGTGTCTCTCGGTGGTGCTGTACCTCCGCTCAGGCAGCACTCGCTGGCCCAGGAGGCTGTTTTCAGACTGGGATCGACTGGTTTTACTGCTGGATTTTTTAACTCTCTGTCGCTCGTTGTTGCTCTTTTTAGAGGATCTGGACTTGGAGTTGGAGTGGTCAAGAGAGGTGATGGCTCGGTTGGGCTTTAGCTGCTCTGAGTTTTGGTGTCTGGGAGAGCACACAGGGGCGTGGCATGGGTGTCCAGGGATGTACTGAGCACTAACTAAATTGTGCTTTTGATGAATAGGATGTTGTTGCTGTAGATAATGCTGAGGGGACAGAGGTTCACGACAAAGGTCAGGCACACCAACACCACAGTTGGGGTCCAGAGAGGGCAGAGGTGAGGGTAGCCTCTCAGCCAGAGAGTGTGGCCTTGGCTGGGGGTAGGGCAGAGCCAGATAACAGTCTTCCTCCAAAGATGGGGCCTCTACTCCACAAGCCTCCCCCTCCAGCAGGTCACAACCCCAGCCCTGGCTCCTTGGGTTTGCTGAAAGGTCAACATGGATGTGTGGGTCAGGGAGGCGTTGCTCTGTGGTTCTCCTGTGTAGGGAGCTGTGTCCAGAAGCACTGCAGTAAAGGGGGTCAGGGCTCACAGTGGTGCGAGGCTGACATGGCCTTGGTGGGAGGGTATGACGCTGAAGAAGACTCAGGATGTAACCCTCTACCCTCAAGGCCTGCTGATAGTCTTCCTCTGTTACCTGATCCTCTGCAGGCTGCTGCTGCTGCCAGGTCTGATTGGCACCACTGTTGTCCCACTGCCATGAGTCCACTGCTGAGCTTTCTTCAGCAATGCCCTCCAGAGGAGGATGCGGGGCAGAAAAGGAGCGGGGTAGGGTGGTACGTATGACTGGCACATCCAGATCTTCATTCAGCATGAGGGGATCTCCTAAAAACAGTTAACAGCACTGTTGATGTGGCATGTTTTTTAACTCTACCAACAATATAACAAACCTATTTATAACTTGTGTTCATAGATCTTTTTTCATAAGCCTCAGTACTTTTTGATGTTAGTTAATTTAAAATACTTTAAAGCATGTGGTACTGAAAAGTATTGATGTGCTGAATAATTTGAGAACCTTAGTCTGCTGAAATCAAAACTTCGGCTTGAGAAGTTTTTAAATTCTTACAAAGTTATTTGTAAGAAAAATGGTTGCATCAAACACATCACCAATTAATAATATTCTCTTATTTAAGTAATACCTGCACCACTTGCATAATACTATGTAAATGGCACCTATTTCCCTTTTCAGGACAAAATCCTGTCAGAAGTGTGTGATTTTTTTATGTGCATGTTGCTTTTTCTAAGAATGCATGTTTGCAAGTGTATTCTTCTTCTTACCCACAGACTTTGGCCTGTCGTTGGAGTAAGCCCAGAGGGAGAGCGTCTCTGTGGGTTCAGTGGAACAGGATCTTCCTTTTGGCGACTGACCTCCACTCGACTCATAGAAACCTTGGAAGCACAATTAGAGAGAGACAGAAGATGACTGTCTCATTTCTTATAGTCCACTGATCCTCCCAGTTCTCAAAAAATATGCTACTTGATGTGGACAGTGTCTCATCGCATTTCACAAATAGGCCACACAACAAAATATTGCAAGCAACTGGGGCATGAGAGAGCACAAATACATAATAATAGTCATTTCAAGCATATTTTAAATACAAAGACAGTTGGAAAACATCCACTCACTTGGTGCAAAACTTTCTTGCAATTGAGTGATTAACTAGAAAAGTAATGAAAGAAAAGGGTTCAGTGAGAGTACCAGAACTGGGCCGACTGTCGCCCGTGTCTCCTTGAGCTCCGTCATAGCCGCCATCATCAGTGTCGATCCTCAGCTCTCCCACCTGCTGTTCCAGTGCCTGCATCAGGCCCCATGGGGAATTCTGAAGGGCACTCTGAAACACAAACACGCACACACACATTCAGTCACCGTGTAGTGGCTGTCTGCGTTTAATTGCACTGTTGGAAGGGTTTTAAGTAGATGGTAAGAGGCAGCAATCAGTGGCTTCAACAACAGAGCAGAAAGTTCAAGAGTCCTCATAAATCAAACTACCGGTTTGCAGAAATGTTAATGACAGAAGAACTGCTGTAAATCCTCCACTGCTTGTTTTTCAAGTTAAAGCTCTTGTTTGACCAACACCTGTTGAGATAAACCCTATATTTCTTTCTTTTTTTTTTTAGATTTTATCTATTTTACATGCCAAAAAACTAGAAAAGAATCCTCATGGTATGAGCGGTTTTGTCATAAGCTATGGATATAATCTTATTTGCAGATGTAAATTAAAGATCTGCTAGCATGGGACTTGTTTTTTTTATCTAAAGTATTCTGTTTTTTCATTGATAGTAAGATAAGTATTGTTTGCTTGCATGTAAGTGCTCATTGGCTGCATGCAGGGAAATAGTCCATATGGAGAGCGAAAGAGGTGGTTGTATATCAAACCCTGGACCCAATGCCAGTGGTTTAATATTGCATCAGTTTGTACATACTGCATGATAAGATGCTATCTAACAACACTGACTCCATTCTTGCTACTCAAGTTTCTGGTCAGACTGTACACAAGGAAACACAAGGAAAAGGAAGTCTTGGCTGAAAGTCCTTTATCACTAACCACAGGCTACACAGGCAGCCCCAAAAACTCGGCCATTGTTCCCAGAGGCTACATTGATGTCGGATGATGGCCAATCACTATAGATTAATACATTTAGTTCTAACTACAACAAGAAGAAATAACTTGAGTTTCAAAGATTGATATTCATCTTCAGTAAATGATGGATTTTAGTTCATTGTAGTGGGAAGTATATTTTCAACCCTTTGTCTCAGCAACCAGAGGATAAAACTGACTCAGATGACTGACATCTAAACTTATTAAACTCAAAACTCAGAAGAAGAAGAAGCTCCTCCAGTTACTAAAATACAAATGAGGCATGGCGGGTCAGAGCCGTGCATCACTGGAGTGCATCATTGTACAGCTTCCATATCTGTCACTGTGCTCTCTTGTGTAAGACGTCAGTTGGAACATGAATAATTCAAGGATCTGTGAAGGGTAGGGGGCCGGGTTCTCCTGTGGCTGGAGGATACACACACACACACACACACACACACACACACACACACACACACACACACACACACACACACACACACACACACACACACACACACACACACACACACACACACACACACACAAACACACTATTCAGCAATAAATCCTTTAAAATGAGGACCCTCGGCTAACAATACACATTTAAAAATAAACAAAACTTCTCCTAAAAGAAGAGATACAAACTTTAAACTTTTGAGGCTTTGCACTTTTACTCTGAGGGTCTTCAAACTCAATTTGGGTTTCATCATGACACACACACACACACACACACACACACGCACACACACACACACACACACACACACACACACACACTGGTAAGACATTGGAATTGGACATGCTACTCCAGCCAGCAGGATAAGTTTTTCCAGTCTTCTATTGACATTGACTGACACATGTTTTGTCACCTGCAGACAATTAAACACAGCATGTACACTGTAGACCCACATGCACTATCAAACACGTATTTGCATGCAGAAAGTAACTTCATTTTGTCAGGGGTGTGCTTCTGTTGGCACTCAAGGCTCATTTAGAGACTTCATTACCAGAAGATTGAGCATGTCATCAAAAGAGGGGGGCTTTTATATTACAAGCCTGCAATGATGAAGTACCTGTCAGACAAGTGCCTGAGTCCTCTGCTCATCCTGAGCCTTGTTTTTGTACATTTATGTTCACAAATAAAGCACTGCCTTAAAGGAACACAGACAGAACCTTTCCAGAGACGCTGTTCCCTTCTGCATGCATCTGGTACCTAAAGTTGTGCCAGATATCCTTCCCTCATTACAGCCTCACCGACCTGCTAGCATGGCTGAGCACTCTTGTTCTTTAAAAGGTCACACAGTCAATTTTCCAGGACAAGGAACATGTCAAGCTCAAGCCTGAAAGAGCAGCATATGTTTGTGTGTCACAGTGCATGCTTTTTCTCCTAAAACCTGGAGTGTGTCAAGAGAAAAATTCCTGGAAAACAGGAAACTAAGTCTGGTCTACCTCTTGGTTTGTCTTTTAGTAAGTGCACCAGTGATGTGTTATGCTCCTTTGTCCTGCAGACTTGAGGCGGCCATGATGTGTATGCTGTTGAGGGGCAATTGACCCAAGCTAACCTACGGCTTCCCACACAACCTCTTCACCCCAAACACTGTCATTTCTTTTGTCTTGACAAGAGAGCTAGTCTTAGGATAAACAAAGCATTAGCATCAGTTCATCAATATAGTTTTGTGAGGCAGAGTAGGGAGCTTTGTTTTAGCTCCTTGTGTAGGGTGAAGAAATAGCTTGGAGGAGGGGAGACTTGAGTGATCAATTAATCAATGATACAGATGCACACAATTGATTGCCTGCAGTCTCTCTATGCATGCACATAGGCACACTGTGTTAGCTAAAGTGTTGGCCATTAAATTATAATGCTGCAGGAAACAAACAAACCTTTGTGGTCCCACAAACAAACAAACAAACACAATGCAACATTTAGCAGCAGAGCTATGCTTCACATTGTAACAGGGACCATTTTGCAGAATGGTCTTTGATTGCACTCTATTATTAATGGTCCCACACTGATTCACTGACACTGTATCATTACTGTTTTACTGCATCCTCTGCCCCAAGCTTGTGGGGGATGGTGGAGACCGAGGGGACATGGTAGAGCCAGGCTCACCTAGCCATTAAGCTGTTACACACAGGGTGAACGACTCACCAGGAACACCTGCCCTAGCAATGAAAAAGACTTAGCAGCAGGTGAAGCCAGGGCAGCAATTTGACTGATTTCACATGTATGATCATCCTCTGTGACTCTGGAAAAATGTTTGGTCAGAAAATACATCAAACCAAGACACAAATGAGCTTTGGTGCCTGAAGGGAGTCATTATGAGCATTCTGCACTCAAAGACAAGCTCTTAATTTGGACTTTAGCTTTTAAAATCTGATGTTGCTCTGTGTAGCAAACCTTAAATCCTTCACTTGTTTTTTAAAAGAACAACACCACAAAAAAAAAATCTATGGAACAGGGAACACAAGGCATCCAGCCGCACTGCTGGACCCTGTATAATTAAAGCGATGTTGTGACTGGCTCCACACAGAGAGGGCTGTGGGAGGCCAGACACACACACATACACACCCACACACACTTGACTGATCCCTTCTTTCTCCATTTATACACACACATTTTAAATGATCTCTTATAAAGGGGTAAATTAAATTTTAATGACCATTTCCAATTTGACAGAAGTCAAATTTACGCACACACGCACACACACACACACACACACACACACACACACACACACACACACACACACACACACACACACACACACACACACACAAACACACACACACACACACACACACACAGGTGCACACAGTGTTTACATAAGGATAATGAATAGCAGTCATTAGCATGCTCAGGCTGTGTGCTACGTGCACAGAAGCTTGCAGGCAGGGCACCATGGTGGGTTGGCTGTGAATGGAGCCTCTTAAGAGGGACGTGCACCAGGCTGTGCTCATGTGATCGACTGTTGTGGAATAGACCCAGAAAGCATCTAAGGGTGCATTTGAGAACCTATTTTTTTCAAATGTGTATTTGGAAAACCTGGCACTTCTGTGGGTGTTCCTGTTTTTGTATATTTCAAAATCTTATTATTTTCTTAATGACTGCATGTCTCAATAATGTGTGCTTTGTGTGCCAGAGGAAACCATTTAGTGATCCACTCCAGTGATCGGTGACCGCAGAGGACACTGACTGCTCCACAGTCACACTAATGATGTGCTGCTGTCTTCATTCAAGGGCCCACACAACCTGATCGATGACGAGACAGCAATTCAGTAAAGGCAGAAAACAAAGCAATACCTACTGGCGACCCATGAGCAAAATTCTGCATGAGGATGGTATCCATTGTTTTCATACACTGACCTTTTGCCTATCAACACACACATGTACATAGACAAATACAACCTGAAGTAATTTTGCAACCAGCAAATCCTCCAGAAAGCAGCATGTATTTAGACCACTTCATGATATGTCCTTGCAAATTAAATGCTTAATGTTATCCCTGTTCTTTTTTAAATATGGCTGCAAAAAAATGGTTATTTCCCTTTGCAGCCTGACTTCACTGAACGCTCTGTAGGTTTGCCTTTCCAGATTGATTCATCATCATTTTATCAAAACTAATTCCATCTTTTTAAAATCAGTTTTAGGATTCAGATCTTGTACAATGTCTCAGCTCTTTGTCTCTCTGCTGATCTTTTTTTTTTTTTTAGGTTTTCTGTTGTACCAGCTGTGCCAGACCAACAGCACTTCTGGGATTAATCAAGCTGATGAAATTATTGATCTGCCTCCAAAAAGTCAATATATTTAAAGGATGAAAATAAGACTTAATTTCACGTTTATATTCAAACTCAAACACTTTCCCTCATAGGTGGATGTCACACACTCATACACAATTCATACATGCACTTCCGCTCTATCCAAACACACAGTTGGTAGCTGAGAGAGGTCAGAGCTGCATGCTTTCCCAGCTGCTGTCTGGCGTCCCACAGCTGTCAACACCTTCTAAAGCACACACATACACACTGTAGGCTATCTGGAAGAAAAAAGGGCCTCTGAGCCTGTCTAGGGCCACATTTATTTTCAAGAAAGCTGCGCGCACACACGCACAACTGCAGTCCCATGGGTCAAATGTTTCTGTGTCACACCCGTGAACCACACATTTTGGCGACTCTAACCTACATGGAGAGAGATGAGATAGGGGATTTGGCTCGGGCGCAGATGGCGACCAGATATCACGAAGACTCAATTTATTTGAGGCTTCAATTAGAGCCCTGCTGGACAAAAACCATTCTCCGAGGAATTTCTTCGTGTAATTACTCACACGCTTGGGTAAGCATAACAGTTAATAAACATCGATCCATAGACGCGTTGCGCACAGAATGAAAACGGGGAAAATATGCAGCCCTGAGGGGAAACGCGTGTCAGTCCTTCACTAGCTTTGAAAATGGCTGTTTCCTGTCAGTGTGTGAATGAGGAGACACTGAAACACGATGACAGGCTCCTCCACATCAAGGGATAGGAATTTACTGAACTGCTTTGTGCGCACATTGGAAATACTTGACCCCATGGACTCCGTTTATGCATCTTTGAAATTTGATTTTAATGTGCACCTTAATCAGAACAAAATAAAACACATCCACCAGCTCAGAGGAAAACTTCATGAAGCAAAATTAAAGCAATGCCCAAATTATGCCATACCACACTGACATAAGTGTACAAGGCCACCTCAGTGGGGCCTCGGTCGGTCGGCATTAGTATTCCGCTCCATATGCGCCTATTGTTAGGCCCCCGGCTGAGGAGAGGGTGGGAGGGAGGAGAAAGGGAGGTGTGAAGAGGAGGCGGCTGATTTAATTTCTTTTTCACCCTCTATAATAATGGCTTCCTATTGTAGCAATGTTTAGACAGCCTGCAAGCTGCACAAGAAAACAGCAGCCAAACTGAAACACAACTTAAAATGTACATTTTAACTAAAGCAGCAGAAAAAAGAAGACATGATATAAAGAGTAGATTAAATAAAATGTACAGCAGAGGAGGTGCTCAGTGATGCGTAAAACTTTATGCAAGATATGCTGTTGTTTTCTCGCCGTCATTTAATCCCGTATTTGTCTTTATTAACCCAGTTTCTAATTATCATGTTAATCCTGGCATCAATGCCTAAGAGGAACATATGTGTCACAACTTAGCATGAACTCGACCCAAGAGAAGAAATCATATAAATTATACTGAGGGTAACTATAACATAAAATGTTGACTGTAATACCAAAAAAAGCTGAGAGGATAACTCACTATTTTATGAACTGAAAGAAACACAAATAAGAGCTTGTTAGGTAGTAAAACATACAAAAGTCCATGATGAGGGAACAATGGGCCATTAAATACTCGGTCTGAGCCACAAACGGCGGGTGCTCCACCCCCTAATTTCGTTACCCAAATGCATAAATCTCAGCCCAAAGCCCAGAAACGCATTACATCCTTTCAAACAGAGAGCCTATTAATCAAGTTGAGTAACTTTTTTCGCAGATAGGGGTCATCTCCACACAAAAGGCTCAGCCTGGAGCTAGAGTCCATCCAGCGGTCAAAGGGATCACATAGAGGATCTGCTGTAAAGACCATTAGATATCCAAAACTATGTACGACTATGGCATATAGGGCAAAAGGGGGTTTCAAACACAAGGGGTGTGGTAGTATGGTGTGAGTCAACATGGAGGAGCTGTTAGAATCCAAACATGCAGTGAAAGACACTCAAAGTTCTTACCAGCTGACGCCTAAGTGTCAAGTTTTCCTGCCCCCAGCTGCTGAAACACGCCAGCTCTCCACTGGAGCTGTCCTGGGGCAGAGGGTCTCCAAGAGCCAGCGCCCCCAGCACCAGGCACTCCTGCCTCTGCTTGCGGAGCTCCAGCTCACACAGTCCGGCCAGACTCGCCTCCAGGCGCTCCTTGGTCCGACTGCGCTCCACCGTCACCGGGAACGAGAACGCACGGTGCATGTCCCTGAAATCCAATGCTTCTGTGCAGAATAAGAGTAATTATTCCTCTTGTTAACTTCTTCGTTTTCTCCAATTGGCCCAGATTTAAGAGGGCAGTCGCAGGCTATAAAGGGCCATGCTGCACCCCATTCCTTGAGATAGTATGGTTGCCTTGGAGCAGCATGCTTTCCCAGGTCGTCTGTGCGCTATACATTTTCCATTTCGCAGCTGTCAAACGCAAGCACGGAGCCCCGCCCTCTGCGACCAGCCACGACGAGAAAGTGGGAGTCATCACTCCCCCCCATTGCAAATCCAATCGCAGCCTTCATTGGACGTGAGAGGCTGGTGGGGTGCTGTGCGTAACGTTGTCCCATCCCCCTTGATTCATTACAGTGACGACTCAGCCTCACCCATTTCCCATCTTGGCCTAGGACTAATGGGCTACTTCAGAGGTAGGTTATTTCTGGTAGTGTGGTAAAACAAAAGCATTCATTATACTGAGACGATTTAAAGCCATTATATTTTACAGCGAGACGGAAACGGTTCAAGAGATACACTCTGTACTGAGAAGATCAATTAGACTGTGTTGGATTCGATGATATGGTTAGCTATAAAATGGACAGACAAAATAAAATAGAGACCTGACTCTGTGAAATAGAGGATTTAATGGGATGGTGGCCCCATGTCGATGAAATAAAGACATGAAAGGGAGACTACAGATCTCACATGTTCTGTCAAAATGTTCTCTCTGGGGCATCCAGGTTGTTCAGATCTGTTTCAGTAATTTGTGTTGTTTCAAGAACAACAATTTTTATGTTTCCTCTAATTTAAATGTATTCCTTTAACATCTCTGTTCAACTGCTCCCTGTGCTATGCTTTTAGGGTGATGAGGAATTTTTAAAAATTTCACATACAGAAATATTTCATTTGATTTTCAAACAAGTGACTTGTTTTAGATTTTACTGTGCCATGCTGTCTCCAGCAGCTCAACTCCAAATTGAAAGTCTGAAATGTTCTAATCAAAACAAAGAATCAAAAACAGGATTGTTGTAAAACTGAGTCTGCTGCCATTCACTTTAAAGCAGTGCAAAGGAAGACAACGTTAATTTAAAATTAAAGGTTGATTCTACCAATGTTCTTATTTTAGAATTATTTCTTAGAGAATACTAGAATATGTTTTTCCAAAGTAAAATATGTACAAACAGATGAAAAAAAATGCAACATTAACAGCAGAATTATGTTTGTTTTGTAAATTTCATTAAAAAGGAATCACACACATTTTTTAAAATTCTCTACAGTGTTCATGATGTCCACATTATGTCACAGTGTTGTTTAAGAGTATCGCAGTTGTTATAAG
The DNA here is from genome assembly GCF_009762535.1 of Notolabrus celidotus. Lineage (NCBI taxonomy): Eukaryota > Metazoa > Chordata > Actinopteri > Labriformes > Labridae > Notolabrus > Notolabrus celidotus. Next base: position 8,798,812 of record NC_048285.1, read on the forward strand.
AGTAATTGGCTGGCATGAGCTTTCGCCTGTGTCCGCCTGCTGAGTTTATATGATGAGGTAATTAGTGGGTAATTCATGCAGCTAATTTCAGTGAGACAACAGGGAGCCAAACAGTCCTATAGGCAGACAGCTCTAAACATAAAGTAACCTATAAGAAACTTGTGCTGTATGCCAAACTCCTAAAAATAACAATGCTTTCAATATGTGGCATAAATATTTTAAAGACTTCTGAATTTATTTGATTTCTTAAAGTGCAGTAACAGATGAATATTTCATCTTAGTGCCTCATGCAATCTTCCTTTGCAACACTGCACTGTAAAGTCTCCTGAGGTCAAACATACTCGCTCGCTAAAGATAACAACTGTTTCCAGTCAGAAAAAGCATGAGTCATGTGGGATTAGTCACAGCTTGTATGGAATGAAAAGGGAATAAACAAAGCATTGACTCCAAAAACGGAACCACTGTTTTTATATCATATACTTTTTTATTCATAGTTCCAATCTCTACTTCACATGAACCAGAAAGCCACTTTCATCTTCATTCTCTATGAGGCAAAGTCATCAGCAAGTCAACACCTACGCGCAGCGCAGGTTGGATTCCTTTGTCAGTGTGTGTGCTCACACTGCAGATATACACAACATATACTTACAGTATATTTTATCTCATGTATAAATGTCACTAAAAGTCTCCCTAGAGATCAAAACATTTTCTAAAAAAAACAAACAAAAAAAAAAACATACAGTAGAATTCTTTTTGAACAGAACTACATCAGTACATATTTTATCAAGACACGCCCGAAGAAGAGAATTTGCCATGAGTTTGATCAGTGGTCGTTTTCAGGAAGTTGTGTTTGTGTGTGTGATTCAACCAAGGCTGTTTGTTAGTACTGGGTTGTGAGGGTGGCACTCATGTCTCGCCAGCTCTGTGACAGCAAGGCAAATGCCAATTAATACAGTCAATGAAGCACACAAATCATTAGTTGTCAGCGACAAGACAGTGGCATCCAGAACTCACGGTTCACCTTGGTTCCACAGCTGTGCAGCGATAGCAATCATACAATCATTCGTGTAACGCAGATCACTGTGGGAACGCACACAAGAAGGAGTGAAAAACAAAAACAGGTCGACATCTGTGAGAGATTGTAGGTTTGATTTGTCAGTTTGTACCAAGGGGGAACATTGATGATTGAGATCTGCAGTCCAAATTCTGAGGAGGCTAGATTTAGGCTGAGGAGGATGCGTGTCTTACATCTGTTAATTCGCATTTGTCTGACACTAAAAATAAAGCCGTCACAGTTGGAGTGTAAAAAACAACTCCATCAAGCATTAACCATGTCTCGTTCCAAATAGCTTGAGGATGTCAGTAGTTTTTAAACAAACTAAGAATGTAGAATTCAGGCATCTGGAGAGGGTTTATCTATTTCATCATACACTTTGAAAAACAACCTCTTTAAAGCAGCTCAATCACATCTTCATATCACTACTGTACCATCATATACATGAAGAAAACTTCAATATAGGCTTTCATTTTCGTCAGCATTGTGAAAGTGATTTCAATAAAACAAAAAAGCTTTCCAACCACTCACATTCAGGTCTTAAGGTTTCCATGTGTTAACAATACTCAGTGCCTTCGTCCACTGTAATAAATACACTCACAGCAGGGGTTCAATCCTGAAGCTTTTCAGCTGCTTTCAGTAAGCCAGTCAGTAGCACTCCAAGCAGGCACACAGTAAAGACAGTCTCCCTCAGAAATCATGCAGTCTTAACCTACATAGTAAAGAAAGTGAGTCTTCGATTGGGTTTTTGGAGGTGACCTTGGAAGAGGTTTACGTGTAATCATGTTAAATAGAATAAAGCACAAATACTGTCTCTGGGCTGGCGTAACATGATTTCAGAGTGGTACTAAAACCATAAGGAATATTATTCTGGTATTGTAATGAGTTTAGAAGGTGTGATTGTCAAATGAACAAATCAGAAAACACAAATTAGGAATATTTCCCTCAGCCCTGCATTCACCCTCTCTGCTGTACCTTCTTTCTTTCTTTCATTCTGTACCTGAAGAGGCCTTAAAGTGCTCCACTTTCTCTTTTTTAACACAAGGAAGTTCTTCTTAATTTTGGAAGTGCTCTCATTGCTGCAGTCTGTCAGCTGACAAACTCTTAAGAGATGCTCTTTACCGCACCTTATTCAGTATATATATAAATATATAATACATGACATACATGAGTAATACTTCATTAAAACAATATGGTCATTCGTGATGTACATTTCTACTACTTTCTTTTGGTTCAATTTAGTTGCATTAAAATAATTATCATGCTTTTCATTGCATCCAAGACAGAAACTTGAAATGGGGAAAAGGAGATTATAACATGGGTTGAAGGAAGTGGGTTTAAAGGAATAGTTTGTGAAATTCACTAATTTGGTTTATTGCCAGGTTTTAGATGAAGGAAAGCTGTGTGGCTGCTGGCCAGTGAAGCCAGGAGATGGTTAGCTTAACCTGTACCGGCTGCTGAATTCATACATAATGCACAGACACAGGACCGGTATCAATATTTTCATCCAAGTTTTTCAAGACAGTTAATATGTGAATTTCTGGACATGTCAAACTATACCTTTAAGTAAAAAGTCATCAAGCCCCTAACGTAGTGACATGGAAAAAGATTTGCTTACACAGGGCAGATGAAGGGTTAATCTCCAAAATGTTATATATCCAGTTCACTAGTTCATTACTTGATCCTAAAAATGTAGATAATACATCTTTTTCTCTCATCAACCACAGATTTAAGGTACATAATGCGTCAACAATGACTTCATATATGGTTCTAGTGACCAATCATTTAGTAAGAGTGGCTTAAACTTTGTTTCAACTGTTGGATATGTCATTTTGGAACAAAACTCTTCAATTGTAAACTGTACCCAGGTGCTGCTAATGCAAGGCGGCATCCAAATGCATTAGCATTAAAAAGGCAGCCTGGCTGCAAGAGCCAGAGAAGAAAAAAAACATAAGAAACATACAAGTGTGGAATGGTAAAAATGTCACACTTTACAGCACACACTTGTGCACACACGCATGCATGCACACAATCACACACACTCTCTTGCACACACACACAACATGCGTGAATATAATCACGCAAATGCAGAATCATACTTGCACACTGGACATGTCACAGACATATCTGGCATGCATTTTTAGAAGAAAACACTTTGTTAGAAATTCTTCAACTGGTCTAGAGCTCTGATAATTTCATTATGTACATAAATTAACAATAAATATAGGTAATGTTTATATAATTTGAAATATATATATTAAATAATGAAATAATCTTATATATTTCAAATATATTCATAGAATTCTTTCTAATTTGAAACATATTTAAAGAGATATAGTCACAGTTTAGTAATAAAACATGTAAGAACACAGGTCTCCCAATCAGCCGGGCTGCAGTATCCCTTTTCTTATAGTTTATAAGATGTGATCAAAGTCTGGCCTTTTGGTCCAGGCTAATACATTCTGCTTTATTTGGAGGAGGAACAGTGTAATGTAAGGTAACCATCATTGTGGCAGGGGCAGCTGATGATGTGAATTGTACTGGCTTGGCTTTCACCAGTGTCTATATTTGACTAATAAATATTTCGACAGAGTGGTCTGACAAGGAACCAGCCCTGACAGAGACCACACAGGCCAAGTTCAAACAAGGCAACAGACTGAAACCGAGCTCTTAGCCACAACACTTCTTTCCTTCCTGCACGAGGGACGATACTGCACTCTGATCACACTGAGGTCTATCAAAGGGACACTGCAGCGAGGACCTCTAGGGGATGATGGGTTTGGAACAGTCTAGAGAGTGTAGAAAGCCATAAAGACTCGAAAAGACCCCCTCCTCTCTGACTTGATCTCTCCACGTCTTCTGTTCTTCTTTTTTTTGACACACACAGACTGGAACTGAACCACAATAACACTGACTGAGGGGAGCTAGGTTGTCTAAATGCATGCAGTAGTTTCCCTTCATTCTCTCTGTTGCTGTCTGGTCGACAGGGCTTACAGTAGGATGCACTTGGAAATAAGAGATTAGAAGGGAACGGTTATCCCAAAGGTGCAGAGAAAGAGCACCTTCCCACAATGCCAGTGATGTTAGGGACACCTCAGTTCCTGTGTGTGGTAGGGGCACTTTCTGTCCAGTATGTCCTCCTCCTGGGGGTTTCACCTCCTGTGCGCTGGGGACGACTGTTCCTCTCTCTGTGCCTTTTGGACCAGCCCACTGTTGGTCCCACCTCCCCCTCTGTCCTCTCTGCCTTTTCTCTGTCTTGTTGCTGTCTGCATACTGGTTCACAAACAAAACAGGTCCTATATTGCACAGCATGCCCTCATGGCCTTGGGGTGGTGTGTCAGTGATAACGACTTCTCTTCTCTTCAGCCTCGGAGCTGTAGTCCCTTAAACCAATGCCTCGCTGGAGGTTCAATAAAGAGTCTTTCATCTAATGAGAAGAAGAAGAAGGAGAAACTGTGTTAGCGGGTTTATCAAGGACTATAAAATCACTTTGACCTTCATGCTTACATGACAGAAGTTATGAGTCATTTTCCCCTAAGATAATTAAATCAAAATTTTTTTTCCATTTGTGCTCATTTGTGCAAGAAGTTTCCAAACACTGACCATCTAAAATTAAATTAAAAATGATTTGCAGATTCTTGTCATCATGTTAAACTCATTACCTAGAACACCCACTGTTTTTCCTGATATAAGCTTTTGAAAAGTTTCCTCCCACATTTAAAACTCTTGGCACCCTAAAGGGAAAACTCTGACCTATATCATGTGTGATGCACTTGCCATGGGCAATATCAGGGCCCATGGATCAAAACTAATTCATTGGATTTTGGATTCATGATTTGATGATATCTTTAAAATTCCTTGAAAAAAAGTTTTCAAAAATGAGATTGTATCATTTAAGCAGATTCAATTCTACACTTAATCTTATGTAAGAGGTCCAAATAAATCTTTTCTGACTTTCATGTCATTTCATTTTGGTCAGATCTCATTTTATTGCTGCGGTTCACAGATCCATTATCTTATATTTTTCCATTAGACTTTTTTTTATATTTTTGGCTGTTAGATAAGGGCTCTGACTTTTTGAAAGTGGTGAATTTTAAGCAGCTGTTTTGTTGTTAATCTACATACCTGTTTCTTAAAAAAAAACAAAAAAAAACAAATCTCCTGTGAGGAAATGTTGGTTTGTGTGGATTTTGGCGCCCCTTAAAGGGATATTTCAATATTTTTGAAGTGGGTTTCCTATGAGTTATATGTCACTAGGAATTCTAAGAGCCACAATGGAAGCCGGTCAGCTCGGCCCCTTCAATGACAAACTGCAGGGAGAAACAGCACGCAAGCTAGGCTACAGTTTTCTGCAGACAGGGCCAGGTCTGCTTCATAATTGTAAGAGACTCCGACCCAAACACTTTTCTTTGATTAAGTGTACGCTCTACTGAGATTTTTTTCTGAACTTTACTGATAAGCTAATCAGGTCTATGATGTATGTGACCCTGATATAATGTGATTTTTTTAATATTTTGGCACCTCAGTTTAGCATTATGTTAGCACCAAATGCCTAAGATTACCTGGCAGACACAGTAATGTCTGTTTGTGATATTAGCTCAGTCTTCCGCGTAAGTAGCTAACAGTGTTTTTTGACTTGGTAAACATAACATGCCAACCATGGGTGGTGCCACTATGCAATAAAAAAACAATAATAGCCGAACACTTACTTTGAAAATGTACTTTAATTTGGCTTATCTGGATTTCTGATTTAACTCCTGAATATTGAACAACTTCAGCGTTCAGTGAGGCAGATGGTGAGAGTCACAGACTGCAGAAGTTTCTCCACTTTTTCCTTTGGAGCATTGAATCGTCTTTACCTGTAAACTCCATTAAAAGTGTGTCTGCAGTAGACAGCATGCCATCGCCGCTGTCAGAATCATTCATTATTTTGGTTGTATTTTTTTTTCTCTACAAGGTCCACAAATCCAAACAGCTGATCAGTTCACTTTATGCAGAAGAGCAGGTTTGTGTTGTATCCGCAAATAATGCAATAACAGATGGGCTTTCTGACGGCAAAGTAAAGCGCTGTAAAATTTCTCAGTAGAGCATACACCTAAACTGACATGAGTGCTTCGGACAGTCTCTCAAAATCGCATGCCGTTTCTCCCATAAGTTTCTCATTAAGGGGCCAAGCTGACTGGCATCCACTGTGGCTAGTACAATTACAATATAACTCACACATCCCCTCTTTAAAAATACTGAAATGTCCCTTTAAGGACAAAGTGGTAAATCTTATCTTGACCATGTGTCAGTAATGTTTTCTGCAAATCAGCTCCTTGTGCATTAACAGTCAGTTGTAACACATGCTGTGAATTCCTGCCGTAGAAAATGTAAACAAAGGCTGTTGTAATTCACTTTGTTTGACATCTATCTGACACGTGGTTACGTACATCAAAAATCCATATAGAGATCATCAATGATGGTCTTGTTTGCTTTTACAGGTCATGAAGAGTCAGTATTTAGCCTGTCTTAAAATCAGCTAAAAAATCCTCACAGGAGCTTTAAAGTGATTCCAGGCTGGCTGTTTTATACCTTTGTTTCTTTTAGAGCTAGTTTTCTACATTGTGACGTGGTCCAACGCAGTGCACTGGTGATCAAAATTTGGGACCAGAATGAAGGTATATAATGTTGCTTTAAAATAGACCACCTAGTTAAAAGACAAGGATAAGTTAAACCTTGTTAGCAAAAGTTATTTATAAATGTAGATCATTATATGCCAGAAAAGCTAAGTTTCCCTGGCTCACAGAGTTCTACTTTACTAGCTTGCAATTCTAAATGTGTCATATATGGAAGAATACCTCACTTGTCAAACAGGCTAGCTAGCTTTGGTTTAAAAAGACTCATCCATCTAAGACAAAACAGAGTGACAGGTTTCCTAACAAGCTTCAGTGGTTACTCACTGACGTCATCAGTTTACACTTTAATACAAAGGGAGGTCAATTCTGTAGGGGCTGTATGCCATTTGGGAACATCACTAATATTTGGACAGGATTTTGACAAAGTCTCTGTGTCTAAGTACCTGATCAAGGAGCACTACCGACGACTTGATAATCTCCCTCCACTTCTGCAGCTCGGCGTCATGATAACGCTGCTGAGCCTCCAGGAGCTGGGCCCACTCCATCTGCGTCTGAGGCAGTTTGCTGGGAGAGACACATATCATACACATACACGCACACACACACACACACACACACACACAAACGTACACAGAGATACACACACATATAAGTAACATCAGGGTGCAGCAGCTGAAGCATGACTTTCATTTTGAAGGACTTCCAACAAACAGTTTGGTAAATTGTTTCAGTAAGCCCCAAGCGATTCAGAGGTAATTTGAGGGGCTCCATGTTTTCCTGCCATACAGCCATTTAGATGTAGTTTAGTGTGTATGTTTAACAGTGTGTGTGTGTGTGTGTGTGTGTGTGTGTGTGTGTGTGTGTGTGTGTGTGTGTGTGTGTGTGTGTGTGTGTGTGTGTGTGTGTGTGTGTTACATGTGTATGTAACTATGTATGGATATTTGTGTGTTTTCACAAGCCACATATCTACCACAGAATGCCATTCAGGCTCATTTCTACAGAGAAAGATAACATTATTGTAGTCTCAAACAGCCACATTATCCCCAAAATATGTTGGAGTTACAAGAGGAAAATGGTGAATGCATACTTGTGTTTGTGTGTGTACCTTTCATGAAGCCGTAGACCTTGCCAGGTTGTTAAGGACTGTGCAGAGTACTCCAGCATCCACAGTTTGTAGAAGAGCATCATGTTGAGGAACACCAGCAGGACGAGGCTAAAGGAGGGAAGGAGAGAAAAGAGGTGAGTTAAGGAGTCCTCCCACTGCATTAGTTGCATTTATTTGTCTGCACTCTTTCTTAGTTCTCCTAATCTGGACACAGCAATGACCTTCAACACTGGGGGTAGTTCAAAAACGATGTATCTGGCTATGCTGGCTGGTTAGAACATGTACCTTAGACAGATCCTATGGATGGCAATGGAAGGAGAGGAGAGAAAGGTTACACTCAAAAGACCAACAATGAGATATCAACAAGACACAGACACAATTCTGTTAGTGGATTAGACGAAAACTCCACGGACAAACAGGAACAACTGATGAACTCATGAAACAACTTGATGTGAGAAAGTTAGATGAAGGTGTGTATTTGTGGTTATGTGTCCCATCAGCAGGTGTTTCATTTGTAAGATCCTCATAGCCAGATATACATGCATCCCTATTAGAGTGGCTGTGTCAGTGTCTATGTTTGTGTGTTGTCATCATTTGCTTACACAAAGCTGATGATGAGCAGCAGTTTGGAGACACTGTAGAGAGCAAGGCCTCCGGGCAGGTGATGGTGTTCTGGACTCTGGTGTCTGGTTTGCGTGGAGCCTGCCACTTGTTTGATCCTCTGAATCACTTCCTCGTCTGTTGGCGTGGTAACAGGGCTTAGTGCCTCATCCAGATGCTGGCTACGCAAGTGGGGCAGCGGCCTCTTCTTCCGCCTCACTGTTGAGTTTTTCACTACTTTAGCTTTTGGAGACAACTGGTGGGACTCTAGTATGTCCTCCAGCTTGGACAGCTCCAGCTCTGGAAGAGAAGAAGACGACTGTCACACAATCTTACCAAACCAGATTCAGGGTCAGTTAAAGATGTTAATGAGTCATAATCTTTATGAAATGTCTGTTAATTCTCTTCATACCAGTCTTGTCTCTTTTCAACAGAGGCTGTAGTAGTAAAACACTTTGTTTAATACCTTTTCCACAAATGCAAAGTCTCAAACTTTAGTTTAATGTCTCACAAATAGAACAAAAATCCAAACTCACGTTTACCTAGGACGCGGAAGTTCTCCTCCAGCCCGCTCCAGAAGTTCTTCTCTATGAAGCCTTTCACCAGACCCCAAGGCTGTTTCCTGTAGCGCAGCTCTGTTGATACCCTAAGAGAGAGAACAGAGAAATGCACACATAAAGAAAATGATTTTTACGTTGCATGTTTCATCATCAAAGGTAAGCATGACAAGTTAATCAATAAAATATAGGATTACAAGATGGTCAGAATTCTAAAAATTGCATCAAATCTTAGATTCTCATTTGTCTGGTGTGAGCTTGAATTACTTCAATAAAGCCTTCAATTCCTTTTTTTCCCTCTTTTTTTTTTTTGCCTTTTTGCCTTTATTTTATAGGACAGCTCAAGAGACACAGGAAATGTGGGGAGTAGAGAGCGGAGGAAGACATGCAGGAAAGGGTCGACCGTCCGGGAATTGAACCGGCGACCCCTGCGACGAGGACTGTAGCCCCTGTACGTGGGGCGCTTAGACAGCTAGGCTACCAGCGCCCCAAAGCCTTCAATTCTTAATATGATTTTTCATCTCTGAAGTTCTGACAGAGCACTGAGAGGCACTTCTATGCTTCCATAACCAGAATATTGTGTTTGGAGTCTGCACTTGGATCCTAATAATCCAGCTGTTTTAGTAATTTGATTTATATCTAAGATTACATTTTTCAGAATGAGCACAAACTGGAAGATGCTTGACATCAAATTGTGTGTGGATGATTTTATGTATGCACTAGCTGTCAGCATTATCAGATCGCTGTAAAGCAGAGTACATAGATGCATGCATCACATGTTCTGTTGAGGTCATGCAGTGATTATCACCTTCTGGTCTAGGAGCTATTTTTTGATGGAGCTTGGTTTTAGCTGATCGGCTGAAAAAAAAGTGCCCATTTTAATCTAACATAATCATTTCTGGTCAACATGTTGATCAAATCGACATTTTGCATATACTAAGCTTTTTCTCAGTTTTGTTTTGGATAATGAAGTAAAAAGTGTCACATCTTGATTGGTTGCATGATGGCACCAGCACATTCTGAAAGTTCAGGAATTGCCCAGAGTTGCTCTACTAATCCTCCATTCATACACTCTCCCTTTAATGAGAGAAAAGAAGCTGGCGCTGAGAAGAAAAAAATACTCCATGTGGACTCCAGACTCTTAGACTTAGCTCACCGTAACCGACACTTATTCTTGGCCACCCTGGTGAGCATGTAGCGGTTAAGAGTGTAGAAGTAGTCATGGTAGGGCACGTCATGTGTGATGACCTCCGCGTCGATGATGTAACACTCACTCTCATGACTGGCTTTGTACAGAGTCTGGTGAAAGAAGAAGAAACATTATTTCAGTGAAGCCCTCTTCAGCTCAGGTGATATAATGATCAAGAAGTGTTCCGGGTGTATTAAATTTGACTGTACCTGTGTCTCAGTGACGTTGGCCGTTTTAGGGGCCAGAGGGTTGGACAGCGAGATGGTGTACAGGATCTCTCTTGTCTGGTTCCCTGCATCTTCCTTCTTCCATGGGTGGTACACCACATCTGAACGGCAGAACAATGAGATAGGTAGACATGATTAAAAAAATCAGCCTGCAGGGTATTATATTTATTCCGCCATCTGTAAAAGCATGAGAAAAACGTACCTGAGAACCGCCTCTGCTCCATGAAGTCACTCATAAACTGCGACTCTGTGAAGAGGATGTCATAGAGCTTGTCCACGCTGAACTTGTAGATTTCGTTGATGTGCTGCCTGCCATTCAAATCTTCATGGAACGCTTGTACCTCACCTAAATGATCAAGAGATGCACAGACAAAATCATGAGTAAATCTGTTTTCATTCGATTTTATCCTCCTGTTATTAGCGGTAAAAAAGTAGCACACTGTCGACTAGATCTAGATTGTGTGAGGTCTAAACTCTGCTCCTTGTAGTTACCTTCATCATGTGTTTCAGATGAGTCACTGAGCTCTGTTGGGAGGTCTTCGTTGTCATTGAAGTCCAGAGAGGGAGAGGGGACAGGGCCACCTGGACCACCGGTATCACTGTTCTTCTCTTCCACAAGCAGAGGCACAGCAAGCAGCTCGCCATCCGGTAGGCAGTCAGCGTACTCTTCTGAGGGGAGACCAAACTGTGGAGAACAAGAAAATCATCAGTAACAACTTATATTTTTTCTGACCCTCAAGAAGCTTAGCACTTAATGTGGTCTGCATGAATGAATGTTCTTATGTACAGTTGTTAAAACTCAGTGTACACTCACTGTGATGGGCGGGACATGACTGCCTGGGCTGGGCATGGTGCTGTTTGGGACGACCTTCTTATGTAACAGAAGTGGGCTCCCCTCAGGTTTGGCCTCGGCGCTGCTCTTCGACAAGTTGTCATTGTTGATCTCGTTCTCCTCATTGGGAATCTCTTCACTGAACCTGAAGGAGGCAGAGAAGAGCAAGAGTAAAAAATAAGTACTCAGTTCCTCTCATTTTATGATGAATGAGTTTCATGATGCAAAATCGAAGTCAAGCATTGTTTTCAGACTTTTTAAGGTGTAACTCTGTTTGGATAGTATGTAGGACAGTATTTGCATTGATTTGGTTAAAATTATAACACCATGTTTGGACAGTCAAGCTAGAGTAGGATTGGAATACTTTTAAAAACAATAACATATTCATCTTTTGGATCTCTTTCAAAGTCTATACACTTGGAGAACAAGCAAAACGTATCTTGACTTCACTTTACAAAAAGGTCTGTGGACTAATATCTCTCAATAACATGCAGATATACATAAGAGACCATTCAGGTGCATTTCATGTGACATCCACTCAGCCTATGATTTTTTTTTTCAAATTAGTTGTTTGATAGAATGATGGTGATCATGCAAATTATCCCGATGCTGATACTAATTCAGTGGATGACATGTGTAGCCCATGTTTTCCGTTTTTAATTTTATCCACAGGTAAGTTGACAGGAAACTTGAGTGCTCTGGTGACCAAACAGACTCGAACCTTTGTCCTTTATTGATTTCACCTTATCAATGTAAATGAAGATGAAAATGAGGGGAGTGGCAGAACAAGGAATGATGTTCTTCACCATCAGATTTCAGAGTACAGCATTTCCTTAGCTGCATTTTTTTAGCTGTTAAGTTTTGTCACTGAACATGTCAGTGTTGTTCATATTAGGCTCTTATATTACTTTGTTAATTTGGTAATGAAGAAATCAAGTAAAATAAGTTTAGAGCTGTAACAATAGAAACTGATTCCGGTGTATAAGTAGACTTACCCCATGGTGTTGAAGTCGTCATCAGGAGGAACGTAGTCCTCGTCGTCACTTGTCAGGCCAAGCTCGTTGCCATAACACTGATGGACAAAGTGCCACAGTTCTTTTGGGCACAGTGGCTGCAAGACACATCAACCAATCAGACACAGGGATCAGAATAATCCAAGACATAATAGTTTCAAATACCAAAATGTTGATGTATAATCTAACCAGAGAATCAGATTTGCTCACCTTGTCCAGCAGAGCATTCTGCCACAGTCTGAACATCATCATGTAAGTCCTGTCCCTGGCTCCAAATGAGGTGAAAAAGTGCTGTAAGAAAAATAAGGGATGTAATGAGTCTTGTTGGAATTAAGTGACACCACAATGTGGAAAATACAGGGCCATTTTTTAAGAGCACAATTTTAAGAGTACAGTTCATCTGGGATTATTACAATTTGCAGTGACATAGTTTTGCAGTCACGTTGAGGCATTCATTTCTCGCCAACAATTCTCCAGTCTCCAATTTGTGACAGGAACATGTCCCCCCTGTTGGCCGTAAAGATGAAATCATCAATCTGTTACCAACCAGATGATGTACCTCAACGCCTCCCTAACGCCTCTTTAGAAAGAGATGATTAAATTCAAAACATATTCCCTCTCTACTTGAAGGTATGAAAATATTAGTCACTACTTTGTGTGAGCTAAAGCAACAATATAAACCCCCCTCACCCCTGCAGCATGCTTTACCTTCTCAGTGTCTGTAGAGACCTGGATGGCATTGGGAATGAGGCGGGCTGTCTTCTCTTTCGTCATCGAGCAGATGTCCTTTAACCGCACTGTCAGCTAACACACACAAATTAATCCACACAATTTAGAGATATAATACATAAAAATAACCTAAAGCTATCAAAACACAGGAGAGCACAGAGGTCCTGAGCGTTAAGAAGCATACCAGGGTTTCCCAACGGAAGATGTTGCTATAGAAACAGATCCAGTTCTCAGAGAGGTAGAGTCGTCCCTGCAGTAGGATGTCCCGTTGAAGAGCACAGGAGTAGTCTGGAATGAGATCATCACACAATCAGAGAAAAAAAGAGAGACAGAGTGTGATAAAAAAAAAAAACACACCACACAGAGATCTTATCCAAAAGATACACAGTTGCTAAGTTAGTTCATACCAGTTTAAGTTTAAGTAAGTGAATGAACAGGTCAGACCTTCGAACATGCTATTTTCCAATGATCCTATCTTTATTAACAGATATTTTGTGAGCACTGCCACAAAGCAACCTCACAGCAGTGCTTTCAGAATCCCAGTTGTGTTTATATCTAGTTTATTAGCAGTAAATTCCTCATAAACAAGCCATAAAAAAGTTCATGTCAGACTCTGACCCAAGTTTTGGCTCCTAATTTTATTCTTCAAGGCATTTCAGACAGAAACGGTATTCATTTCAGAGCTTGGAGAATTATGTAACAACAAATCAGCTTAACTTGTGACACTATGTGTTGATGGCAGGGTGCAGTAAGAAGCTTTGACTGCTGGAAGTTCATTCTTAGCTCATAAATGACTCTAAAGCAAGCAAAGGGAAGGTGTCTACTGTGTTTTTTCAGACACTGAGGTCATGCCACTACTTGTAGTTGTTCAACCTGCTTATGATACCCCTTTCTGTCATTTTCTTATAAGTTAGCAGCACCCTGCCAGTCCTCAGTTAGCCTCTGTTTATCTATGCTGCTCACTTACCCACAATGAGTCTCTCTGTGTCCGGGAGCTGCTTGAAGAGTTTCCTAAAGTCCTCATTGCGCTGCTTGTACGTCGGGCTCAGCACCTGCAGTGACAGGCAGATTTAGAAACACTACCTCACACACACCCACACACACACACACACACATATGTATGCTTCCAAAACTCGCACTCTTCATGCTCTCTTGCTTGCTCACTCACAAGTGTTGACTCTCTGGAGCAGTGCAGGTTATTTGTTTCCATGAGCATGTCGGTTAACCATGTTAAAACCACCCACAGGTTTGATTAGGATGGTTTGTTAACTCATAATTACACATTAGTCTTTGATCTGTGGGTGATTTTGACAGGCACTTTAAACATGAATGCATAGTGAATGGCAAGCAGAGGTATGTGGACTTAGTTATCTTCAAGGCTGCTTCATTAATGATAGTCAAAGCGCAATTCAGACATCAGCCCACTGCAGATCATTTAATAAACATGCTGCCATTACTATAAGAACTTATAATGTGAGTCACATTCTCAGCTTTGGATAGCACAGCAACATGTGTCTGACAATGAGGCTTTTGTTAAGTGAGAAGAGGCAAGACTACTGATGGAACTTCAAGTGCAAACAATACCATACATAGGGGTTTGTTTCATGTTTTGTTCTGGCCCGGGAGTGATGTCCTATTCAGCATAATCACACTTTCTCTCATTTGGCTTCGGTAGACGTGATTATTAACAGAAAGAACCCTTTGATGTATAAAATCTCTACAGGAGTGCCAAATTGAGAGCTCTCACTGTCTGTGCCAGATGCTTTCCTTCAACAGGAAAGCTTCAGGAAACAATAGCTGCCAATACAATAACAAGAGGTAGACTGACACAAAAGGAAGAAAAAATAATTTAGGTCAAGGCTGGTGGGAAAAGAACGGCTTGTTCACATCAAAACTCAAGAAATGTACCTCCCTTGTAGAAGAAAGAGGTTAAGAATACAGAACATCTATGTGGGAGTAACTGTTTCAAAGTAAGCTCCGCTTGAAGAAAAGTTTTGTGATGAGTAAAACAACAACTCTGTTGAGACATCTCACTAGTTTTGCAGAGTTAAAGTTTACGGCAGAGACAATATGTTCCTTTTAAAAATCTTTATCCATGACTGGAAACAACCAAACACATCTCTCACTCTCACAGTAACCCGATGCACACTCCAAACATCAGGTCTCTACAGGCTCTGCGAGAATTCAAACAGCTATGACTCATACTCATACCAGTTGTTTTCTTTGGTAGTGGGGGATTACCACAGCAGATTGCTACACCGCTTTTTCACTGACCACTGTTTTATGAGCTTAGTTTCCCCAGAACGAAGCTGAATAAACTCCAACGTATTTCCATTTCTCCACATCAGTTTGCTCACTCCTCTCCTGATGGTTTTCAGCTGGCAAGTGGAGGTTCAACTTACAGCAGGGATCTCCTCTGTGTCCCACTCAGGGTCCCGAAGGTCCGATGCAGCCCAGCCCCATTCCCAACCCCACTCCCCTCTCGCTGGACCTTGCAGAAGCCACCCTGCCAACGCCTCATCCAGCTCCAACACGGCCTCCCAGTCTGACATTGTGCAATCCTCGTACAGTTCCATATTCACAGTGCCAGGTCCTTTTTGGCACAAGGATGGTGGCAAATTTTCCAAAACAAGCCCCCAAACGGGCTGCAGTGACACTGGAGGATTTGTCAGTCACAGTTGGTTTGGAAAACAAGAGCAGACAGAGCTTGTGAATCCAGTGGTTTTGGAAGCTGCAGTACCCGCCCCCTGTTTCCCAGTTCAGTGCTAAGCTGTGGACACGGCACCCTCCAGCCACATGATCCTTGTCTCGCTCTGTCGTTCTCTGGCTCTCTCTCTTCCTTTCACACACACAGGGAGAGGAGTTACGGACGTTGCCCTCTAGTAACCCCAGCCAACAAGTCCTTTATTATCATGCCAGTAGCCTTTTCCTTTTTTTCTGCTTACGCCTCCCGAGTAAGTGTGTGAGCCTTGTGAGTGTGTGTGTGTTTGTGTGTGTGCGTGTGGTGCTGTCAAGGCCTGAGTGCCTTGCAATCACCCAGTTTACAACTAGCAAAGAATGAGGCAAGTTTACTTTGTGGAGAGGGTGACTAATGCAAACAAAGATAAAAGTGGGATGAAAGGAGATACACTGAGATGGATGAGAACCCAGCCAAAGAAAAGAGTAATCATCGTTTTTCAGGCTGTTGAAGTGTGTGTTGAGTCCGTCTTGCTGTCTGACCGTGTGATTGAGTTACAGAGAACAGATGTGAGCATAACCTACAGTTACCTCTGCCTGCAAAACAACGCCATCAATCTTGACAGGGTGTGCAGTTCAGAGCTTCAGTGGCAGGGTTAAGTGGCTCCACCAACATACTGTAAATATTTCATTGTTGGTTGAATTCATTTTGATCTTTTGATATGAGAACAGCTGCTTCAATCAAAATGAATGGTACAAAAAGGGACGATGGCATAAAGGCATCCCTTCCCCTATGCCTTGGTATAACGCTCATTCGTACAGCCTGATACTTGATCACTTATTGTTACTTGAAGCAGGCCAAAAAGATGCAGAGCTTGCAGCTGCTGGTTTAGCAGCTCTATAAAAACAATTGGTGTACATTCCCTTCCACTATTCTCCACTAAAAATATCTCACATGTCAAGAAGGTGGGCATAGTGATGGATGTCCCACTGGCAGTAAAAAACACAACAAAAATAATACCGGTGTTACTACAGCTTGCATTTCATCGACTTGTGCTGGATGACACTTATGTGGGGTCCACATTCGTACACTGGAACGCAACAATTTCCTCTGCTGTTATTTCACAACCCCTGCTTTAGCTAGACATTATGGAGACAATCTGATGAAGGAAAAAGAGATGGGTCTTCAAAAAATGCTCTTCAGCAACAGGAAAACATTACTGGTCATTCACTCCTTCTGTTGAGAAGACCTTTACACCACGCTGATTCAATTTCAGTGGAATGAGGACTCATTGACGAAAAACTGACACCAAAACAAATCACTCTTCACAATGACTCGTGGCATCGATGCAGAGAATAGACTTTTAATTCTCGTTCACTTGATTCACTTTCTCCAACATATCAAGCAAAGAAAGAGGCCATTTGGACTGACACAGCTTCCAGCGCTCAGGTGACAGTCTGATAGCTGAGATGAGGTGGGGCTGCTGATACTCTGTGTTTATGGATCTGGTTGATAATTAACTCCCTGGACAAACAGTAGGGGATGGGAGAGACTGGTACTGTAGAGCAGGGTGGGGTTAATGTTGTTTTAAGGAGGTGGGGGTGAGTGCTAGAGGTGCGTATGTCCATTCTGTCAGCAACAATCCTATCATTCATGTGAAATGTGTACATCGATCTCGGTGTGGCAATACACTGTCTGTGTCTGTCCTTCTGCTGCTCACTTTACATGAGCCTGTGATTTTGGGACAAACTTGTGTCGATGCTAAGCAAATGAACATGCAGTGAGATGGCCACTGTGCAGAGTGCACATCTTTTAACAGGCTCAGAACTCACATCAGGACGGATAGATGTTTAATCACTGTGGGTTCAGTGCCATGGGAGGTCATCATTGCCATGCAGAGGTGCACACATACAGTCACAAGCAGCAACAACCAACTGCAGAGTGCCATTTGTTTACATTTCACACGCTGAATGTTGGTGATTGTGCTTTGGTATTTATTGTATGACTAAGAATCAGTCCACAATTTATTAGAAGACACTACCCTAAAAACAAAACAAACACTTTTCAAACAGAAAAGTGCACTCTGGGAATCAATCTGCATCACTCTGATAATGTTAGAGCCTCAGAGTGCTGTGTTTTGGGGCTTCCAACCAACTTCCTCTCCTGTGCATTGCTAAAGTGTTTTCAGGTGACTAACAAGGGGCCCCTGGATTTCACAACGGTTGACCAAGTCCTACCACATTTTGCTGTTCACATGGGCTTCTTTCTTGCAATCAACCAAAGCCTGTTACCATAAGACTTTTCAGACCACAAATACATTACGAAAAGGAACCCTTACAATGCCAAAATCTGGTCCCATGCTTTCAGATTCTTGTCGGCTAAATCTGTCTCAATTCAAATTCTTAAGAGCTCAACAACTACTGTCTTCTTGTTCTTGTTGTTGGTTGTTTGTTGTTGTTGTTGTTTGTTGTTGTTGTTGTTGTTTGTCTTCTAACCGGTGCATGTCTGGTGAACAGATACGCGCAGGTTCCTACTTTGTCTGTTCTGTGATACAGTTGAAACATAGCGGTGCAAGATGCATCCTTCGCTGAAGGCACAATACTTTAAAGAGTTCATTATTTGTATTTAATGGCAGGAACTAAAGGTTTGGTGCGTTTGAAAATCCGATTTCGTTTGCAGGGTTCTGCATGATAGTTCTAGTCTTTTTTTACACAGTGTTATGTGTGAATTTAATGTTTACTCTTCCAGTTGTAATCTGCAGACATGACATCTACACATGTTAGAAATAATCACTTGTTAGAAATGAAACTGCACAAGATTATCACTTGTGACAGGCAGTTCTGGATAAAGGGTCAGTAGAGGGAATATGAGCAGCTTATAATCGCTGAATGCGTTAGTATTTCAAAAGCTGTCAGGACAATTTGGACCATGCCTCTTTTTGATTGTAACAGCATTAATACCCAACATCTAACTCTTTAAAGTTAGAGTTCCCATGATTATTAAGACAATGATACAGACATAGAGTTAGGCTGCATGGGAAAACATGCCTCGACCCAAAGCAGCATGCTCCATTCTCCTGTTCACAGGAATTCAAGGCTCGTCCAGCGGCCCTTGTGATGGTTTGTTGATTTGTTTAGTGAAGTGAGAAACTCTGTGAGTAACAGCTTGTTACCACCTGTTGTGAGCCAAAATTAGAGGCTGAAATGTTAACCATCCTTTGACCACAACAAATAACTTTACTGTCAATAAAAATGTGAAGCGAAAAAGTCAACAGGAAATTAAAGGACATGTTTTTTAGTCAGAACTATCAGGCTCTAGTTGGACATTTTTCATGATGATGACTCAGAATCACTTCCTCTAAAGTTTAGCTTCACTTTTAGGTGGTAACGGACTGAAGTCAATGGAATGAGAAACAGGCAAGAGGTGTATTATCATTCAAGTGGTCTCAGAACCAAAATACAGAGCAAGAGAGACAGAAAGATACCCGGGGGTTGCACAAGAATACAAGTCATGCTTACTCTCAGGATATGTTGTCTTTCATGCTGGGGAGAGAGGGGAAGAGTGTACACAGGGAATAAAAAAAGGAAATAAAAACAACAAAAAAATGGAAAAAAGTCCAATAAACACACATCTGGAGATACAAGGGTTTGACACTGAGTGGTGTTAAAACCAACACTCTCCTGGGCTTAATTAACACAACAGGCACCCTTTTCACTGTCAAAGTTGGTTTCAGTGAATTAGTAAGTTGTTGAGTCATTGTCCACATGTAGGGGAACTATGATAAGAGCAAAAATAGAGCGAGCACACCATCTTGTGGCGGAGTCTTAAACTGCAATACTTATTTTAGACAGAGTATACCAGCAGGAGGAATCTTTGTAAATTTAGAGCATTAAATTTGTCTCACTGTCCCCTTCATTCCTTGCATTATAAAAGGTCTACCTGTTGCTCTCTTAAACCCATGTTAATCCTTGCCTGGAGGACCAGTAACCCACACTAGTGATCTGGTGCTCCAGTAAACAGAGTCAAGGACAACAACCTTTCATCACACATCAACAGCACTTGCCATGAAATCTACTCTAAGAGACTCCAAGGAGTCACTCACTTTACATGAAGTCACATTAGCACACAGGTACACCCAAAAAAATCACAAATACTGAAAAGGTAAATTAAAACAAAACGTGACTTACATTGTACCAGCTTTGGCTCTTCTGTGGAAAGAGAAGGAGAGAGAGGGAGAGAGGATTTATTACACTCTGTGAAACTTTTACAAAGTGCAGCAGGTTTGTGGGCTCACACAGACATACAAAGGGTGTGGTGACTTCTTCCCATACCTCATATTGTTAACTGTGGGAAATTATAGAGAATAGTGAACATTTTTCAAAAGGATCATTTAAACAGGTCTTTATATTAAACCTCAAAGTGCTGACATATCTTTTAATTCCCTCATCTCATAATTTAAAAGACACATGAACATCGAGAATGACTCAAATCCTCCAATTGAAATGCTTCATGAATCATCAGATATCTTAATCTTTACATGTCAAATGATTTTTCAGGCATTACTGGAGCAAATTTCACTCTGAATATTCACTCTCACTGCTTTGTAACATTAGATTGACTGTTAAAATTGTGTTTCCAACACGTCTCCTATGACGTGTTTCATTATGTCCCTATTTATCCAAAAGTTGTTCAATAAAAAGCAGAGCTGTAAAAATGAATTCAAGTAGTCTACAAACAGGAGATTTTTCTTTGACTTTGTCATATTTCATGTTTAAATAAAAACGAAACAGATTTTTTTTTACATCAAGTTAATAATTAGTCAAATTAAATGTGGGGATAAAATTGAATGGTCCAAACATTTGTTATAATTCAAAATCCCAATGCATTTGTTGATATTCATGTTTCAAGCTAGGCTTACAATCATTTATAATTTAGAGTGCTCTTCATGAACAACTATTGGATTCTGTTTCGCTTTTAAAACAGCAGAGGGCAGCAGAGGGGTATCTTAACCATGACATACAACATTTTTTTCAGCCACAAAAACACACTTTCCACTCTAACAGTCTTAGAGCAAAGGTCCCAGAGGAGAAACATGCAGGTGATCATTCAAAGGGTCTACAAGGAAAAGGAAGTTCAGAAGGAGAAGAAGAAATAGAGGGGTAAAGAGTGATATCCAGTGTCTTATTCCAGCAGTGCAATTAACAAAAAGGTATTTTTCCTAAAAATAAGCCAACAAGAAACTCTCATGGGTCATCTTTTGAAAACTAATTAGGATGTTCTAGTTAGGCCTATTTGCAAGACCTGTGTTGAATAATTCTACATTACATTAGATGGAGAGTGTGATTTTAACAAGTTCCGATTTTAACCTGACAAATAATCATCCACCCAGAAGTCGAGTTCAGCCGAGTCCACTGTATCCTTTACCTTCAATAACCTGAAACATCTTTAGTTTCATTTTGGTGCCTTGTGTTGCCTTTGTTTACTCCGGGTGACAGGGTTTGGTGTGCATGGTGAAAGCAGGCAATGAGCTGCAGATGCAAGGCCGAGGCCGTGCTGTGACGAAAGCTAAGCTAATGTGGGCTAATCTGATTTGAAGGTGACAGAGACACGAGAGAGGAATTACTTTGAAGCCACTGTCTGGATAAAGTGTGCACCATTATGCTCGAGTTTGTGAGGCTGCAGGCTAGAGAGAGACTGTTCTACTGAGAGGAGCGAGGAGAGAAAGAGAGAAACTTTATAAGAGTAGATATTCTTAAATATTGTTTTGCTTGGGACTCCTACGTGCCCAGCAGTTATTTAAGTCTGCAAGTTTTACTCTAAACTTGATTATCTTGGTAAGATACATGTATGGGGGAGTGAACTACAAAACAGTGGCACTAATAGCTTAAAATATTGATTTGGGATCAATTAAAGCCACGTGTTAGACATATGACATCACATTAAAAGTGAATCTTAAGGCAGAAATCAGCCAAAATATTAGAAACAGCTCCTTTATGTTAGTCTTTGTTATTTAGATAACAACAGGCTTTTTTTTTTATAATGCAGAATCCTCAATATGGAGACATTTTTACGTTGTTCACAATCACTGTCCTTCCACATTAATTGGGATGGAAAGCATGGGAAAGGACACAAGGGACTGAAACTATTAGGGGGATCCTACAGTCGCACGTCTACAGAGGAAGTGGAGGGCCAGAGGATTAATAAGGGCCAGCGGGGATTGTCAATGGGTCAAATGAAAACAAGAAGAAATGCTTACTTTAATCAGGTTTAGTCTGTCATACTGAAAGAAAATTAAAGAGAAAACAAAATGTTAACCAAAACAGTATGCAACATGAACACAGAAAGGAAATGAGAAAGAAGAAGAAGCAGAGGTCTGAGGAGTTTGTGGCTCATTCTTAAGTTGTAAAAGACCTGCCGTAGATATGAAGCCGCTTCAGAGGTCTTGTGTTGAAAACTCTGACTCTGGAGCTATAGTAGCTTGCATGTTAAATGAGAAGTCTGATTGATTATGTTGTCTGATTGTCAGTATTTTTCATATGGCCCTTCCTACAGAGAGGCATAGCACCTCTTTTGCTGAACGCACTCTTTTATTTGGATTGCATTAGGGCAAGGGTGATCAAGCTCACGTTGAGGGGACGACCTCACGCCATGTCTGGGGTCATGTGACCAATGCTGACTGCAGATGCTCACGTGGGGGGATTGCAACACGGTAGAGGGGGGTGGGGGCTTTGACTGTGGCACAGAAATGAGTAGTGATGTAATCAATTGGTGTGTGTGTGTGTGTGTGTGTGTGTGTGTGTGTGTGTGTATGTGTGTGTGTGTGTGTGTGTGTGTGTGTGTGAAACAGATTGCACACACTGCAGAGCGGCAAATAGATCATCATGAGGGTGCTATTTACAATCCATTTACATTCTCCCTGTGTACGACCGTCCCACCTCGACTGGGGTGTGCTCTATTTTGACTCAAACGACACCCTACACACTGACTCTACATATACCTCGCAATAAATTTAACGAGCAGGAAAAAGAAAAACGTGGAATGAGGACTGACATTAAGCAAATTGGACAGATGAAGCAACACTATGAGCGATGCACTAAAACGTGACACTTGTCTGCAGTATATTAACAAGAAGGGGAGGGGCAATTGGGCTTGTGGTATGAGAAAAAGAGTGAGAGGGATCCTTTTATGTGGCAACAGAGGGGCTGCTCAAATAATGATCTAGTATTGCAGCTTTGGGCTGAGATGCTGGCTGGATTTTAAGAGTTTATCCCTTTGCAGCCAGGCAGTTGCTAAGCGTGACAGATATAAAGCTCTCATTACTGGAATGTAACAACGGGATATGTCTTCAAACAGAGGGATGGGACACGGGCCAAAGCAGAGGGAAAGAGATATTAATCAAGACGATTATTCGCAGACGTCTTCATTTGCATCACAAACATTCATTTTCATTCTTGGAATTTGACAAAATCACACATTATGCTCCGTTTTCCATTATGTGTTTACTTTTTCAGAATATTTTTTATTCCTCTACAAATTTTGACTAAATTCAAAGCCCATGGATGCTACATCTAAAACAAATATTTCAAAATACAATCAGGAATTTTCTACATTGCATATCACCAGAAAAGACAGGGGAGGAGAAGACAGGAGAGGAGAGTAAAGGAAGAGAGGAAGTGAGTGTGGCTGGGTGGGGCTGTCTGTTTTAAGAAATGTCCATCTGCTATGATCGAGGGTGCACATGGGGCTTGTAACAGTTGCAGTGTGCACAGGAACAAGCTGTGGGGTTCAGGGTGAAGCATTGCAAACAGGGTTCGGACATTTCCACAGAGCGGCTCACAAGACAGGAAGTGGGGTAGAGGGAAGGTGGGCACAGAAATATTTGAAGAACAGAAAAAAGAGTAATGCTTACTTTGGATAGTCGCTTGTGAGACTAGCATGCAATCAGGAGAAGAACAAAGAAAAAATCAGATAGAAAAATGAAAATAAAAAGAAATCAACTGCAAGAAGAAACAGCTGAAAGTACAAACAGAAGAGCGAAACAGTCATTATCAGATGGCACACATTATCATATGGCATGTAGCAGCAGCAGCAAAGAGATAAGGCGTGCACACCGTGTTGTGAAGACAAAAAATGGTGTAAACAAAAGAAAAAAACAGGTGACGTCAGACAGATGAGGACAGAATGAGTTGGTAATTGAAAATTTAAGTGACATGACTTATTTCTAACATTTTGGAAGCCCAAATGGGTGCTGAGCATTCAAAACATTAGAGCTACATGCTCCTTCTGTGAGGTAACCTTAAAGATTCAGTCCATCACTGAGCTCATTTGTGATGAAGAGATGCAGATGATGGCAGGGACAGCAACAACGGAACAACACTTGTGTTTTCATCTTTTCCCATCTACGTCTATGCTTTGAGATGTCAACAGATATAGCAGCCTTTCTCCTGCTTCTCTCTATTTACTGATTTTTCAAGCACAGCTGTTACTGGAAAAAATAAGAGCTACAGCAGATCCATGGACAACAAAACGTTCTACAGCCTGCTGTTAAAGGGAAAAATAACATTTTCAATTCTGTCTTTCAACACTGATAGAGAGTTTTTAAGAGTTTTGCTGAGATTCAATCCCAAGTAAGTAAATGGGGAATATAATTCTTCTAAAAGAAAATTGACATCAAGCAAGCTAAACTTCAGCTTCGCTTTTACTAGTACTAGTCTCTCCAACCTACAACTGTTGATTTTGTCCCCCATCCCTATTCTGAAATGATATCGTGACAGGGGTCGCGATGGCCGTAACAAGTGGTTGAAAATATTTTAGCAAATAAAACCAATATCTAAATGTTTATTAAAGCGCCTTCGAATAAATATAAATGTTTAATGTAAGAATTGTTAAACTACCTACCATCAGACAACGTTTGCTAATGACTTGTTTGTGTCTGTGTGTCAAACTTAAAGGGTCTGAAACAAAACTAACCTGACTCCTGTGCACCAGACCTGATCCCTACACCCCATTGTCTATTCTAGCATCATAGTTATCTGATCAAATGGTTGTTTGACCTCTTTGGGCCTGTGTCCACTATCTGCATTTTTTGGCCTGGCAGCACCCATTTTCTATTTCAAACCGCAGTCAGTGTTCTAAGTGCTAAAGTTCCCTGGCTCACCGCTATAAGATGAAAACAGTTCAACTCTTGGAACATCCCCCAATCCTCATTTTCACTTATCCATCACTAACCAGTCAAAATCAAAGAGGTGCGGGACTTCTGATTTTAACTTTTCAACAGCAATGGCTTGGGTCCATGCTGGAAATGTAACAACACCATTTTCCATATTTTTCGTATTCTGTCTCCTCCTTTTACGAGCAAACCCTAGAGGGTAGTAAGTATGCTGAGATCACCAAAAACATCTTAATTTGTTTAAAAGATAGAGCTTGTAAATCGCAGGTTACGAAAGGAAGGAGAGAGTTAGAGACTAGGGGAGTGTATGGGATGTGAAAATCAAAGGCTAGGATGGAGAGGTGGGTGCAATCTCTCCTAAAGGGAGGAGAGTGATAACTGCGGTCTGCTAGTAACATATCTGTGTGCAGAAGTCAATAACCAATCATGAAAGCTGCGTCACTGCACTGGGAATCCATCTGGGCCAGCTCTGACATGTTTACACATTCACAGTTTATGAATGGCTGCACAATTGAAAAAGAAGAGTTGCCATATTAATCTCTACTACAGTATCATAAAGTCATTATGATCCCTATAAAGTCACAATGAAACACAACACAACACATCACTCAGCAGCTAACTTCCTCTCACTGCAGTCCATCTGGTTTATAAAACACAGTGATAACATGGTGTTTAATGTATTTAGAGATGCTTGTGTTTGAGTAGTGTTTGCATTGCATGATGTTTAAATGCACTGTGCAGTAATGCTGTTCATACAAGGCAGCAGGAGGCTGTGTTCTTATGAATCAAGTATCTCCTGCTTTATAAACTGATACAAGATATCTTAAGCCTCATCCTGACCAGCCTAAGCTTAATCAGTGTGCGTGAAATTGACAGCTGTGTCCCTCAGTGAAGCTTTTCACAACAGTAATTCTGTGAAAATGTTAGAATAGCTTTATGAAACACAAAGTACTCTATGATTGTTTCTACCGAGAACTGCCTCTTGCAGAGCCAACTCTATTCAGCCAAAAGGATACACTGTTGAACTTTCTCAATAGAACTTAGTGTGACTTTTCTGAGGGCTACATAAATATGTTTTAACCTCTTGTGTAATTGTACCACGTTTTAAACTGCAGGGCTAACTTTGATCAAACAGATACTGGGGAGACAAGTCAAACGGGTCAAATAAGAAGCATCTCCTGGTCACTCACCTTGGAGTTCTTTCCCCCGCTTCTTGCTGACTGCAGGGAGTATGTTCTCTGGACAACCTGCTCGGGCGTGGAGGGGGATTTGTCAGAGGAGTGGTCTGAACCCTTCTCGACCATATTCTCACCCTCCTGGCTCTGTGGTGTGGGAGAGCGCGAGCGTTTACGCAGGACTGGTGAGCAGGCAGGTGTGCTCTTGTTTGAGTTACTGGCAGTGCTAAAAAGAAAAGACAGAGAGAGTCAGCTGAAGATGTTATCCACATGTTGACAATTTAAATAACTTACAAACTAATGATGAGACTATAATTTTTTCCAATTGTTTTATAGCGATCACAAAAATACTCCTTGAATACATCAAGGTAAACACAGTGTGGATTAAGCTTAGAGATCAGTGTGGACAGCAGCACACCACAAACATCATCTCCTCATGCTTACATCACAGAGGCTTGAGTGGCTGGAAGCACTATGCGGTCAGCTGGCCAATAACAGCTAAGCTTGTATGAGAAAACAACAACAACAACAACAACAACAACAAACCTCGCTGCAGTGAGGATAACAAATGTAGTAGGACAGCATCAGGCACAACCCGAGTATTTCCTCACTAATGGTGCACTTCAAAAGAAAAAGGAAATCAATATGTTTGTTTTTGAGTGCATCATCAATTTGATTAAGAAATGTACTTGAGTCTGGAAAAACATCTGACTGATGCAGCTGTGACTTGACATTTATTGGGCTGTTTATTGCATATCATGTGAAACATGAGGACCCACGCTATGAAAAAAGATCGAAGATTACACTATTCTTCCCTGAAATGATAAAACTCTTTCCATGGCAGCAGCACAGCCATTCTGAAAAGATCAGGGATATATCAGCACAGAGATATATTGGATGCATAATTTCTGATATTGAAGCAGGACGAGAACATTTGACACTATTAACTGAAATTGAAGTACATGTTGACTTTGACATGGGCATTGGTGCTCCACTTACAGCTCTCAAGTAAAGTCGAAGAACAGTTGTCTTAAGACTGGTAGTCCCTGTCCTTCCAATATACACACAGTTCTTATCAGGTAGCCTCTTTGATCCAGCACTAGACAGTCACTGCTTCATTCATACACACACACACACACACACACACACACACACACACACACACACACAGGTATACCAATGGCGCAGCAAGAAGCTTTCTCCTCAGAACGACAGAAGCTCACAAAAGGCTCGGTAAGTGATCTGTGCGGCTGTGTGCCCAACAGGCACAGTTACTTGACAAGGCATTGTGCAAGCCATTACGTCACTGCCAGCCAATGGTTGCTGTTAGCAGCCATGAATTACTGATCTACTGTTACATTTGGGACTTCAGTGCAGCTCAGAGCAGTGAATCATAGAGGACTCTGTTGCCAGCCTCTGTTTGAAAGTTGGCGTTTTCTGTACCTGGCTGAATCTCTGTGTTGCAAGAACAACAGAGCCTTTCCAACCATTTCATGTATGAGAATAAATAATCACGTCTGGTGCATTATGGTGCCTCTGGCATGGATTAATATAATTACCAAATGGTCTGCTGCTCAGAGGATGATCACTTCATCTGGGCTGTACATTAGATTCTCTGGACTGATTAATAAGCAGTCCTTCCTGACCTGATGGGAAATTAAATTGCCAGTAATATGTCTCAAACTGTGACAAGGTGCCTCTTTCTTGAGAAGCTACAGTTTCAAACCATCATCTTAGGTAGCTATTTGGCATTATCAAGTAATAGTAGTCACAGCTTTTTGGACATTCTGTAAAAAAATAATGTTTCTCAGGTTGTATTTGTCATTCACCAGGGTATGAGTTAAGCAGATCTAATCTTCTACTCTTCGACTGTTAATTCAGAAATCTTCTTCTCGTCTGCAAGCACTTAATGTTCACATCTCAAAGAGATCATGGCCCTATTACCCCTCTGGAACATTGTGCTTCAAGACAGCAGGCCTGCTTTTGGCACATGGTCTTCAAAAGTAGTTTGGGAGGCAGAAACTTTTATTTCCAGGCATCTTGTTTTGGTGGAACCATCTAACATCCGAATTCGATACAACTTAGATGGAACTGTTTTAACTCTTCTTGTCTAAACCATTAGTTTTGCTGCTTTAGGCTGAGACTGCTGGGGGCAGTGCTGTGCATAATGTCTACACCCTCCCTTCTTTATACCTGTAAGAATTCATATCCCACACATGCATGTCACAAACTCTATATCTTCCCTTGACTTTTGAGCACTTGAGTCTCTAAGACATTGTTGGATCATTGTTGCAGACCACCTACTGCTGTGGACCAGCATAACTCACAACACTACAATCATTCCTCTTTTGTGAGCATACTATATTTTATTGGAAACATTTATCACAGTTCTATCGGTCATATCACTGCCCAACAGTTATCTCTACTATCATCTTTGTTGTTATCATCTGTATCAATCCGTCTCTCAATGTCTGCAAGAACACGGTCTACATATAACAAACTTTATTTACTCATTAGTAAAGGGACCATGTACAACCTTTAACACAAATATGCCATTTGTTGAATTGTACTAGAGTTAGATTAAAGCTAAGTTACATCCATACTAAAGTTAGAATCAGGATATAACCAAATCTAAGAGCCAAGAATTCAGGTTACATCCATGTCAAGAGGTGGCTGGTGGGAGCCCTCAGCTATGTTTGTGTAGGGTACTGAACCGTGTCTTATGCCAGGTCATATTTCTCCTTGATCAGAGCAGCATATTTATACAAGTTAGCTCCTTGAAGGGTAATTCCATCATCATGCACAAAAATCATCTTATGGCCTATATTTCTGCATCTTTTTAAAAAAAACTAAACAGTACACTTTTTTGTCTTTTGGTTCAGCATAAAGGTACTTTGTTAACATTCTGAAGTGAGGGTACAGTTCCTCTCTGAGGTTGCATTTCAGTAAAAAGCCTAGGTGGGTCATTATACTGATGTTGAGTTGGAAACACGGTTCATTCAAAAAAGGTGATGGTCATTATGTCTTGTGGGAAGACTTCAAGAGAAACTGAATTTGTCCAAGAAATAGAGACTTCCATTGGTTTCCTGGAAGTCATAATTTGACTCCCCATTATGGTACTAGCACAGCAACAGGTGGTGTTCATTAAAAAATACTTTTCTGATCCACCTTTTTGGCAGAGTGTGTCAGGGGCCGAATGTGTAACGTGATTTCATTCACACTAAGAGGTATCCTCATGTATCACCTACTAACCAAGTTTGTAAATACCCTGTACGCTTTGAAACTTGTTGGGAAAAGGTGATTACAGATGAAGTGGTAATTAGGCGCCAAACGGATAACCAGCAAGTCTCTGCACGTTGTTGATAACTGGTATATTTTACCAAGAAAGCATTGTGCATGCTGATAGAGTTTTTTCTTAATATTGAATTTCAGGCACTCTTTTGAGAT
Organism: Notolabrus celidotus; assembly: GCF_009762535.1. Taxonomy (NCBI): domain Eukaryota; kingdom Metazoa; phylum Chordata; class Actinopteri; order Labriformes; family Labridae; genus Notolabrus; species Notolabrus celidotus. Next base: position 8,828,204 of record NC_048285.1, read on the forward strand.
CTGTTTCATTTACATGCATACATCTAAATGATGATACAATTTAGATTCAATGTGGCATCGTTATTGAAATTTGGCATTGTAGTATCTAATTGCAAATACTATGGTCTACTGCAACCTTTAATTTTTTACAAGAGCATTTACGTGCATGTGCATGGAAATCTGGGAATCTGGGAAAGACACTATAAATATCATATGGCAGATAAACATATTTTGTGCAGACTTTTCTTTGTACTCGGGTTTTTGCACCCATTACAAATGCAGATTCCTAAGCAAACAACATACAAGCACTGCACAAATATAAGCACAATCAACACAGCTTCAAATAGAGAAGTACAGCATCCTCATACAATGGGCCAGGGGTACTCTTCACTGTGTCAGAATCAATCTTGTTTTTATCATGTGCTCAGATCACACACACACACATTCACACTCCGTCATGCATGCAGGTGACGTACCAGACGATAAAGTTTGCAGCTTTATGTAAAGTTCTTTACAGGTTGCCTTAGGAGTGATCCGATTTATGATTAAAGCTGTTGTTAGATAACAAAGCCACAACTTAAAAAATACAAAAACAGTGTTACATAAAACAGAACATGAACAACAGGATCATCTCTACCACCTCACTCTCTCCCGCCATGCAGAAATTGACAGGATTTCATGTAGTACAGGAACCCCCCACTTGTTGTTTTTAGCAGAGGAGGAGTTCACGGTTCACCTCCCTGTTCCAGATACAACGCGGGAAACAATAGGGACAAGGATCCATCATCAGCAAATGGATGACTAAGCCCACTATCGCTCATTCACACAACAGTTTGCTCTTTGAACCAGCATGGTGGTGTGCAGAGAATGAGCATGCAGCTGGTGCTAGCCTGAACAGGAGAAGACAAAAGCTTCTATCACAGCTGCTTTGTTCTTAATAGCTTCATGAAACAAAACACTGAGAGCTCCACAGAAAACATGAGTACCTGCCGATGCATTATCTCTGGACTGTAATGCACAGGGGATAAAACAAAAAGCACAAAGAGTCCTTCAGCTGTAGAACAAAACAGACTGTTGCTAAAAGCGCAGCGCTGCGCTTTTGATAAAACATGCGTCAGATTTTTGATCCATGAAGGAAGGTATTGCACTATTCTCTTCAAGATAAGAAATGGTCGTTGCAACAAATATTAGAAGAACATTTCGGTGATAGCTGATATGAAAACAGACGATTATTGTTCATTGTTCATCTGAAAGGTCAGCAGGCTTCCCAAACAAAAAATGACAAACCCAAAAATTAGAGCATTTACCGTACAACTACAAAGCCCAATCAAACAGCAGCTCAAAATGAACATCACTATAGCAACAGGGCACAGAAAGGGTAGTTTAAATATTAAGGGAGTGCGACTAAATATACTTCACCTGCTCTGCTGTTAGAGATGCTGTCTGAGCAGAAAATAAAGCAGGGAAGGAGGTGACAGACAATGTGTGATGGGCCATGAGGCCAAGTGCAATGATGGATATCAACCTTCATACAAAATGAAGGAAATTTCATATCAATAACATCTTTCTGTACTGCAGGATCATATTTATTTTATTTGTTTGAAGTTTGGCATTAACAAGAAATTATATTAAAACTGAAGATTACATAAATAGACAGTTAAAGAAAACACTGACCTCAAAAACTTTTTGCAGTTCAGGCTTTCAAAAAGTTTAAAATTAAAAGTTCAAAAAATAAAAGAAATGTTTGTGTGCTTTGTGTTAAGTTTGCACAGCAAAATTAAAACTTCCTTCCCCACAACGGTGTTACAAATAGTGAATCAGAGCTCATTTTGCTTCTGCAACTTGCAATGTTATTATCTTACTGGATTATTAAAACACTTTGGTGTCACATTTTTTCAGCACAGCATGCTTATTTGCATACTGTACGAGAGGCATCAGTCCCAGGGGCTCATGCACAGAGCTCATCTGCATTACAGAGCCCTGCACAGACACAGACTGATGACTGACTTCAAGGTGATCAGACGAGATCCCTGCATGTCAGAGTCACTCAAAGTAGGTCAAGCTCTTACATACAGAGAGAAAGAAAAAAAAGAGAAACAAGCATGCTGCTTGCACCACTTTGTTACAGTCTTTTCTTTAAATAAGCTCTAAAGCTCTAAATCCAGCCAGCCCAAGCTGTCCAATCATTCAGCTACACAATAGAACAGAGTTCCGGGCCTTTCTAAGGGCCTCGCTTGTTTTCACAGTTTTGCTGACCCTGGAAAATACCCATCAGGGTTTGGCCCTTCAGCTCTGCTTGGTTTGAAAAGGCCATGAGGATGGCCACGCTCATCAACATCCACTGCGCATGCCCACACAGGTCTGCGCATACAGTACACAGAGACAGACATAAACATGGCAATGCGTGCGGACACAGAAAACACACGCCCACATACTGCAGAAATACAAAACATTTTATGCTTCTTTAGCTGGAATGATGCATTTAGCAACATCACACACCTGATCTATGAAGTGCTACCTATGAAATCACATCAACAAATGGACACATTACATAATCTTACCCATCCTACCCCCCCATCCCCTCTCCCTCACACATGCGTATAAGAGCCCGTCATACCCCTGCTGATAGACACAGTCCCTCAACACCTCGCCGTAGCAGCCCTCGAGGCAACGGCAGCCTTCGTTGGCCATCGTCACACACTCAAACACCACCATATCCTCGTAGTCAACCCCCAGCAATGAGCTGTTCATCCAGCAAATCATTTCAAAGACGGCAAGCTGCACTTTTCCTTTCTCTCTCAGAGTTAAAGAAGAAAGGTAGCTGGCCAGATGAATGGAGAAAGAGTGGATAGAGGGGGAGAGAGAAAAGATGGAAGAGGCAGGCAGGGAGATTTTCTTTAGTAGGCTTAGGGCCACTGATCTTCCCCGGCCAGCTCTGATCTCCTAATAACCAGCTTACATCGCCCTTAACACCACCTGCCAAAGAAGAGGCACTGGTGGTCGTAGGTGCAATTGCCCTCCTCTTGGATTCTCCTTCTAAAAAGATCATATGGATCTCACCGAGCATGGCAACTAACCATGGTGCAGCCTCCATGTTGTTCTGCCTGAATGCAGGCATGTAGGCAGGTTGTTGTTGCCGGCACTAACCTGGTTGTAGCCATGTAGAGAGCCGCTCCGCAGCGATCAGCCCTTTTCAAACGGCTTCATTCACGCAGCAGGAGCCGTGGATGAAGCATGGGAGGGAGGGAGGGGGAGGAGGGGGGTGAAGAAGAGAAGAGAGAGGGAAGAGGGATAAAGGGGAGGAGGGTGGACGCGTTTGTGAGCATGCCAGGAGGATGTCGGGAAAGGAGGAGGCAGTGGACGCAGAAGAGGGAGATGAAAAAAGCGATATTCCTGGCAGATGGAGAAAAAAAACACTGGAGCTGTAGATCAGGCACCGTCTTTATGTTTCTCTTCCAATTACTCTCTCTCTCCTTCTTTGTCTAATTGAGGATGATAAGCTGCCATTCTCTCCGGCAACCTGCCTTTTCCTCCTCTGGTATCCCAGCCGTTGGATCATCTGCCTTATTACTGCATTTTCCCGTATCAAAGCAAGGCTCTTCTCCCGTTTCAGCCCCCCCGTTCACAGAATTTCACGGCTGCAGACTCACAATAGATGGACAGAAATTAAGGGAGAACGCGCAAGCTGATAGAGAGAGGGGGAGAGAGAGAGAGAGAGAGAGAGAAAGAGAGAGAGAGAGAGAGAGAGAGAGAGAGAGAGAGAGAGAGAGAGAGAGAGAGAGAGAGAGAGAGAGAGAGAGAGAGGGGTGAGAGATAGAGATGGAGCAAATGAGGAAAGAGATGGCTTTCACTTTGAATTCCACCTCGACTTGGTGCTGGTGCACTGAGCCTGCTGCTCCCTCAATTATTCATGTTTCATGAATGGAGGGGCTGACATCACCGGCATTCAGGTCACTTTACATCTGAAGCTCCTTCTAAATCACACAATACCCAGAGCAGACTTTGTGAAGAACACAATTCATGGTTGACACACACCATCGTCAGACACACTCACAGAGTATTAGGATTCATTTTCTTCAAAAGATTACATCCAAAAAAATAAACTAAACATTTATTCAAAAGAAGGAATGCAAAAATCAAACATTTAATACCCATATCACACATATGCCAGAGTAATATTCTGAATGTGGTAGCACATCAACTTCAAGGTGTCATGATCTGAGTTCTCCTGAGTAACAACAATGAATGTTACAAAACTAGTGACTTGTGAATTCGCTGTTTCTTGAGACCACTGCTTTAAAACTGTTTCCCATGTGTCATTGTAAGGATAGCAAAGGAAAATATCAAATGTGTCATTCACACCCCCAGACAACCAAACACAAATTCAATGCATTCCCTGTTACAACTCTGGTCTTCAGTCATTCCTGCTTCAGAGGCTTACCTCAGTTGATTTGCAGATCATTTCTCAGTTTCTTTAAGTAACAACTGCAGCATTAACAGAACATGCTCCTAAATACTGTACGTAATGTGAGTTTCAGCCTCACTTTGGGCAGCAAAGAGACATCGACTTTATATCAAATGAACACATTTCACAACATTAAAACACTACTTACTGCACTAATTATGATGTTAAGAATAAGCACAACCTGGAGTTTTATTTTATGGCAGTTCCAGTTATAATACAGCAAATTTTGATTTGCTTTTATCATATATTTTGATGAAGCACAGATTCAGAGAGAAACGTGTAAATAATACATTAATTGAGAGCCAAGTGCTTCTCTGTTTAGCTGCTTCTGTTTCATGAAGTGACTTTGCATTACTATCTGCTCTGTGTAAAAAATGTTTTATTCTAGCACTGCTTTTTGTTCAGTCACATTTCTTAATATTTGAGTTGAAGTCTATCCTTTTCTCAGAACTTTATTTGCTTTGTTGATTGGCCTTAAAACTTGAAATGTATTAAAAATGCTCCTAGAAATAGGTGGATGAAAGTACACTCACAGTTCAAGGGAAGCATGTTTCCAAAAGAATGGAGCAACTGTTGGTTTCATTTAAAACCCGAGCTCTACATTGTTTAACAAGGCAAGACGTCTGCGATTAGGAGGTAATTTGTGTCGTCTCAGAACTGTGAGACTAAATATTCTCAGTACAAAACACATTTGGGAAAAACTCAATTTGACATCAGGACAGTACATTATGTAAACCTCTTTCACATAAGACATGTGAATATAACACACATTTATACATATTTGGGTTAAAATATAAAAAATTTTCACACCCAGAATATGTAAAAAAAAAAGCTTGGTTAATTTATAAACAGCAACATAATTCAATCAACTACTGCCAGAAAATGTTAGCTGAGCCCTGAAAGGTTTTATCCACAGGGCTGGACTGGCTGTCCAAAAGGTGTTACAGTGGATTAAATAACTACTGCCACGTTTATTAACTTCTTGGTTTCTGAGAAATACAAGTTCTTACTCCAAGATGGCGTGTTACTTAAGATCCAATAGACAAGTTGTAGCATATCAGCTGCTCAATCTTTATGCAGTGGTTGCCCTTGCATATCCGCTCTGCGGGATCAATTGAGGTTTTGAAATCTTCTCTAAAGACTCACCTCTTCTCCCTGGCTTTTAATCGAGTTTGAGTGGACATCTTATTCTATCTTATTTTATTATACATTTGCACTGTGTTTATGTATCTTAGTATTGTATTTTTGGCATTGTTTGAGTTATTTTTGTCTTTTGTGCTGATTTTGATCTGTACAGCACTTTGGTCATAGTTTGAGTTGAGTTGATCTCTCTGCTAACTCTAAATCGACACTGATTGTTCCTAGAAATGTGCCAAAAAGGTGATTCTAAGGTAATCCATTCTCAGCACAGTCAGTCATCACCTTTGTATCGGTATAAAGATGCGAACAGAGCCCTGAGCTGTGCTGTTGGAAAGACTTGACCTCAGGGCTGCAGTAATGCTGGCTGCCTCTGTGGGAGCGCCAAGTGGAGCCATGCAGTGGAACAAAGGGAGCTGGTCCACTGAGCCGGACCACTGTGTGCCCAGATAAGCCTACCCAGCGTCACACCAACAACTGACCTACTTAGAAGACCTCTGCACTCTTTGTTATTGCGTCCAGGGGACACGCACATGGTCAGACTGACCACACACTCACAGAGCTGGTACTGTATGTAGTGAACGGTCGTTGGCTTTTTGATCACTCGCTTCAATTCCATTTTCTCTTCATTAAGTCTGGTGTATATTTGCACCATCACACCCCAAATGTTGAAGACTCTGACAAATTATTCCATGTTTTCGTGGAGGGCGTGCTGTTTACGGAGTTGTCATGGAAACACCAATGTGGCAATGCCTGGCTGCGTCGGAAATGTCTGTCAGCCAGACTGCGTCCCAGCCGTGCAGTTACCATGGCAGCCTGTCAAGCCATTCATGTGCACTGCCACTTGAAGTGTTCCCAACAAGAGAGAAAGAGAGAGCTGAAGGAGGGTGTGTTTGTGTGTGTGTGCGAGAGAGCGTGATGCTGCTGCAGAAAGCATGAGCACATGCAATTATTATTGGCTGATATCTCTATTCCAGTCATCAAGACCAAAGTCTGAAATATAAAGAACCATCTTTCTCTTTCTTATAGATACAGAGAGAAACCACTGCATGCACCTTTCCCAAACTATATAAGTTCAGTCCCATGAGCTTAACTTTAACATTTAGGCTCAGGCTTAATTAAATTCTTAATTAGCCCAAAAGTGTGGCAACTTAACTTAGGCAGGCCTGGAACACTTTTAGGGATCTTATTGGAGCTACGACCTACTGTACCTCTGGGTACAAGAGCCTGTTTAAAAAGGAAGCTATAATTAAACACGCTGATTTAAATTCAAGAGCACAAGTCTGCCCAGTGAGGTAATTCAAGGACTCATTGGATATGTCAGAGAGGGGCAGGAGGAGACAGGAAACTGGCAACCGGATTATGCCCCGGTGGGACACATTGTGCCTGTGGCACGGGACACAGGGGCTGCCATCTGCAGGGGATACAGGAGGAAGGAAGTGGACAGAAAGCGCTGGGCAGTGGGATAGAGTTTTCTTGGGTGTGAATTTAGTTAGAGGAGAAGACCAAACCAAGGTAATGGTGAAACAGTTCTTTTTCAACACCTGTTGCAAAAAGAAAAACAGCTTTGTCATCGGCCTAAAATATCAAGAACGACTCATTCTGATGTTGATATTTCTGAAGCTCGCAGTTTGTGAAAATCTCAATTTCCATCATAAGCTGTACAAACATGTGGAAGTTTCAGTGACATCACCCACTGGTTTCTGACAAGGCTTCATGAAGCCCAACAATGGCAGCAGACATATTTCAAATGCTGACTTAACCTAACATCCTCTCACTCTCAAAACAGACAAACAGGTGGAGCTGTGGAGGGTTCTTCAGCCTCCCAGCTGACAGCTACAACCATAGACCACAAGCATAGTTTTTTAGCCCATCAATGTGGGCCACCTTATTGAAAATGCTGACTCAACCCAACTTTCGGTTGACCTAACAACAGGAAAAGAGATGGCACTGAAGCCCTCTGGCTAACAGCTACATTGTGCTGGCTGTCAGTCAACTCAGCCACATATCTTATGTCTGATTTTGCAAAAACTGTAACCTTAATATATTCAAACGAATGAGTTATAATTTTTTTTATCATTGTGTACCAGCCTTTAAACATGTCATTTCCTGTTTTAACATTTCAGCACAGGTGATGATGGGGTTTCTTGGGCCATTTGAGCCAGCCACAAGTGGACACTTGAGAAATTGTAGTTTTTAGCACTTCCTCATTGGCTTCATTTTTCAACATCCAGAGGTAACGCTTGGCCACCTTTTGTCCATCCATCCAGCAACCTTTCAGGGTTACTGCTTGATATGCACTGGATAGAACTGATTGGTATCTCATCTGGAAACTGGTTACTGGATCATTTTTATACATTTTAAAATATACAAAATGTGAGATGAAAGTGATTTACAGATTTAACAATTAGGCCAAATAATTGTTGTATGTTAAGTATGTTGTGTATTGTACAGAAGCATTTTTATGAAAACAATTATCAGTATATGACACGTATGTACACAGCAAATATTGTGAGGGACACCAGGTTCCAAATGAAAGAGTGTTTCTTTGCTGATGTACAGTAGCGTTTATGATTGAAGTGGGGGAGGGGGGACGGGTTCTTTTTGTGCTTCTAAAAAGCTTAATGGAAACCACAGTTATTGTTTGGACAGGCTTTATTTGAGAAACAAGTGTAATGCTAATGTGAAGTCTTTTCAGATATCCACCAGGGACAGGAACAGATGAGTGTCTGTTCCTGAAAGCAGCGATCAGTGAATTAATAATGAGGTTGATAGAGACAGAGACCAGTGTTTCTCAAGTTGTATGAAAATGATCGCACTCGTCTGTTTGTCTGACAAAGTTTTGAAAATTGTATAATATTTGTGGGATCAATGCAAAAATGACACATTTTCTAGTTGCTACATCGTATCTTAAACTTCCCTTTAAAGTAAGCTCAATGCAAGTGCATATTTCTAGTGACTTCAATCATTATTGAATAAATCACTAATATCAGCCTTAAGGTAGAACAAAGTTGGTTCTCTTTGGCGCAGGAAGAAGAGTGCAGTAGGGAACAATACACAGCATAATCAGTGATGACAAATGGCTTATGAGAAGGATGCAGTGTTAAAAAAAAAGAAAAAAAGGGACAAGGGACGAGAGACACAGATAGAAAAAGAGAGAGAGCAGGAGAGTTAATAAGCTATGGCCAGAAGGGAAACAATTCTGCGGCTTCTCTTCACCGCAGAGCCCCTGCTGCGAACTTCGAAGTCCATTGTGGTCCTGTCTGATGGTGCAGTGCTTTATCTTTAAAGCTGCAGGTGGCTCCAAGCCTCCCAGCTCATTTCTTGCAATCTCATGTGGACATTTTATGGGTTTTTTTTCATAGCAAACAGAAATCCTGTTGCTTCAAGCTAGGGGGCTGAATCATTAGTTCTGAGGATCCTACTAGATCTAGAAGATCAGCTGGTTCACTATTAGTCAACCTGCAGTCAATACTAAAAGCTGTTTCCTTCAGAGTCATGGTACTCTAAATGCTAATATCAATCTTCTTGGTGCAGAAGCCTGGGTGCCACAATTTTCAAGTCAGTTTAAAATAGCCGAGAGAGACATTAGTAGCTCAGCACTGGGAAGCACACGCCTGGGGATGTGGTTTGCATTAATGTAAATGTGACGAAATGGAGAATCTGTGCATGTATTTTTAAGTTTTGCAAGTTTCCAAATTACTTCGATGTTCTTGAGTGGAAGACAAAAGACTTAATGTGTGCATAAACGAATACACATAAACCATTGTGGTTGCGACAGAGCTAAAAGCTGCAGTCTCATAAAGATGCACAGGCAGAAGTCAAACATGGAAATCTTCGCTCCAGTGTTCCTTTGCTTCACTTCTTAGCACAACAGCTGAGCAACCATGACTTAAATAAGCGAAAAAGCTGCAGTCCCTCGCTCTGATTAGAACCGATCAATGGGATAAAGGAACTCAACACTTGACCAGACAAGTTTCAAGTAAAAATACACACCGGCACTTCTGTATGCAAGTGTGCACTCACAACTCATCAGCCCAACTTTCCTGCAGCAACAAACGGCTCGTACCCTGTGCCACGTGCAAAGAGTAAGCTCTAACTCCAGCTCCAGCCTGCTGTCAGTGCCTCGCTGTTGCTACAGCTGCTGCTGCTGGCTGTGTGTGCACATCTGTGTCTCAGTGCATGTGTTAGTAAGTGTGTGTATTTGTGTCCAGATTTAAGTCGCACCAAATGTCATATCAAGAGCAAACATCCCCGCTGTGGGGCCACTGCCAAATCCTGAGCAATCTCCCTCTCTCACACTCACTCGCATGCATGTTTGCACTCATGGTCTCTCACCCACCCTCTCTACCCTCCCTCTCTTCTTATCTCCTTCTTGAATTTTGACAAGTAAGTAATGCTGCAAAATATCTCCCCAGCCTGGTTCTCCATCACAGCATGCACTGTGATAAACATGCACCCAACAAGGCAGACTGGTTTGCAATCTGAAAACTCTTGACACTCACTTCTCCTGAAATCAACTTAAAGTGCATGACCAGAGATAATTCATTTATACTAAGAATCACATTTATATATGTTTCATACTCATATTGTGTCCATATAAAGACTTACATTCAAATATCTACCTTTAAATACTTTTGACCCTCTTTCAGTAAGTTTAGATCAATTTGGGATCATAAATACCTTAAAACACTGAATTAATATAACTACAGTAAAGCTGGGATACTGATGAAAACCATGAATTACAGTCAAGATACCCGGACATTGAAGAGGCTCCCTGATGTCTTAGTGGCTAAAGAGAGACTCCTCCTGTACAAGGCTGGGAAAACACATTCCTTAATAAATTATGAATGCAAATGTTGATACGTCTGACAATCACAGCATTCAAACCACTTGTAGTCTCATTTCCACTGGGTTGTGAAGCATTTTGAGGGAGTTCACATCTATTTGTGAGATGCTGTGGGGTAAGGCTGGAAAAGGACTTCAAAATTTGTATCTTCATCACCTCAAGCTTTTTCTGCTAGAACAGAAGTCCATAAAAGTTGAGAAACAAATCTTTAGACGAGCTAAAATAACTGTGATGGACTGCAAGAATCATTGTCCAGTTCAATCAAGTATAAAGAGAGCTCTAAATCACTTAAATCACCAACCCAGTGTAGATAAATAAGCTCCTATATCCGGTTACAGTGAGTGCTTCAACACCTAGGACAGAAAATGTGCTGATTGAGATATTGATCGATCAAATGACCCCAAGGTCACGTAATTTTGCCGACTTTGCAGATCGCCCTGAGAGCAGAGAATGCAGCTCTTATGGACACAACTAAAATGAGCTGGATCCTCTCATTGATTCATCTACAAGAGGAGCTGATACCTTATCATTCGTTATCTGCTACTTGATGGATTCTTCTTCCCCTCTCAGGGTGGATTAAATGTGTGTAAGCTTATAGATCCCTTTCCTCTGTTTGACCTAAACTTTATTGATAAACAGCGGGTATTCTACTTTCTGCATGCAATCAGGTAAATATACAAACATGCATTTATATAACCTGGCAGCATGGCATGCACACTATACCCAGCAAGCTAGCCAGCTCACCTCAAAGTGTAGGACTATGAGATGCTAACAGATGGCTGTTCACTGATAGTAACCTGTGTCTATCAGGGTGCTGCAAACAGATTAAGTGACAACAGGCTCAGGTTTAATAGTGTGTTTGTGTGACAGAATGATAAAGAACCTGTTCACACACACACACTTGTGCACAAACAGCAAGACACATTGACTAACATTCACATACAGGATGCACTGAATCTGATTATTTCTATGACGCCTTTAGAAAACATTTTCAAAGCTCCAGCACATAGCCTTAGGAAAAAAAAGACGGGAGGATTAAGCAAAAGATTTGAGAGGATAAAAAATAAGAAGAGGGCAGAGAAGAGAGGGATGTAAATGAGAGGATGACACAGACAAATATAGAGAGAATGAGACAGACTTTAGGGAAAAGAAGAGGTCCCCATGAAAGTGAGACGAAAGGAAGCAGGACGCACGTTGCCGAAACTGCTCCCCCTCTGTTTTTTTTTTCCTCCTGCAGTGCTCTGTAATTCGTCTCTAAAAATATCAGGCAAAAGGAGGAGGAGCATAAACAAACACAAGGGGGAGGAGAGGAGCGAAGGAGGGAGGATGGAAAAGTGAGCACAGACAGTGCATAATGTAGCGAAACAGGTTGAAAAAGAAAGTGAGGGGGAAGGCCACCTGGATGTGGATCTGTTTGTCCATGTGATGAGTGAACGGGAAAGCGGGCGAGGGAGACAGAGAGAGCGAAAGCCGGGGAGAGACTGAGAGAGCATGTGCCTGCTCTTTTCCAGGCAGCCACGTGAGTGCTTCTCCTCAGCTGCTCCGCTCATACAGAGCCTGCCAGAGGGGAGCAGAGCAGGGCTGCCACAGTCACAGTGAGAAAGAGAAAAACATGAGCCCACACTGGATACACTGATCACAGCTTGGCGGTGTCATTGGACAGTCTGTATTACAAACTGACTGGATGTTTTTTTACATAACCGTGTGGAAATGCATCAGCAAATAAATGAACAAAATGATATTCAACATGCTTTTTTAAAAAAAAGCATAAATATTTGGAGTCTAACCAGCCAAGCAAAGAGTATGTACTCTTGTCAATAAAACCAGGGTCCAAGAAATACAAGGAATGATGAGAGACATGAAGCCCCTCACAGAGTTGTGCTTTGCATACATGACATCCTTCAAGCTAAACAGAAAAACAGGTTAGATCCACCAGAAAACAAATTAAAGCCTATGTTTACTCTCTGTTGAGCCTTACCAGGCGAGCTTGAAGCCTTTCATTAGTACAGCGAGGAGTGTCTGACGTCCATAGCGTGTTGTGGGCACTGAGCTGCCCGTTTACACCGCCGCATGCTGACTGACAGCCTGCCAAAGCCTCACCTCCCATACACAGAGCAGGAGAGATGCACACGGGGAAGAAGGGAGGAGTGGATGCAGAGACAGATGGATGGTTTGGGACCAAAGTCTGGAAGGATGATCCTCAGCTTTGTCCTCCTTTGCGCTACATTCCGTCGTTTGTATCAAGATGCCGCAGTGCTGAGCAATTGTGCCAGAAATTTACACCTCCCTGGGGTTCTTCAGTTTTCCCAAAAGAGAAGGAGGTGACCTGCGCAAAAATAATTCCTAGTGCAAACTGGAGCATGCAGCAGAAGCAGCAGGGCTAGCAATCCTCAGTAAATATCAAAATGGCTGGCCTCTGTTTTTTTTTTTTTCTAACTCTGTCGTTCTATCACGCTCTCACACGGCCCCTCAGAGCTACTGTTTGCTCGCTCAAACTCTCTCTGTCTCTCCCTCAGTTTCTGCTGCGGATGAAAGCTGCACTTGCTGCGCTCACAGTGAGCAGGCGCAGGATCATATCCCCCCTCCTCCCTCCCTCCCTTGTGCTCTCTCTATCCTCTTCCCTAGATGGCTCTCTTTCTCTATTTCTCTCCACAAGATAAGCCTGGCTGGCCCAATGTAAGGCTAGAGCAGGACAGTAGCCTCTGGCCATAACATCCTCTGTGCAATGAACCCCATCCAAACTCCAACCTTGCCCTTCCATATGTTGGAAAAGGGCATTAAGGAGGTGGCCTGCTGCAATTCTCTCCTCTTGTATTGGACTCAAGCCCTGATCACTGTCAGCAGCTAACCCTGTTAATCTCTTAATGCATTGAATGTACTGGGGTACTCCCCATGTTTATTGCTGTGTGCTGAGTATGTGCCCTGCATACATTATGAATGAGATGGGCATCATGGTGACTCAGCTTGCTTAGATGCCTACTGTGTTTTATTACTGCATCAATCTAAGTTGAAAACTGGTTCTTTTTGTAACTGTGCTCATTTGTCTGAGTGAGTAGCATTGCAGGCCTGTTGCATTCTGGATTTTCACAAGATGCAACAACATTTATCAATCCGTCCCTGATGTAAGTCACATACTGATCTCCATTTTTGGGGGGCTTTTTTCTGTCTGTTAATTATACAATCTTTCCCTCTTGATTCTCTCACAAATCTAAACAAACTTGAGCTACATAGCTTTCCAGCTGCTGGACTCGTGGCTTTCAATTTCAGTTGTTCAGTCATGCAGTTGGCTGGTTACTCGTTGATTTTAAGCTGCAGAATGAGCCAGCTATGGTCAGACAAAGACAATAAAAAGTGTTGCCTTCAAGTGTCAAATAAGCATACAAAGACCACAGCTATAGAAACAAAAAAAAAGCTGTTGTGAAAGCTATTTCTTCTAAATAGCAAATCTGCAACTGGGCTTCACAATGGAGCAGTAGTCAGCGCTGTTGCATCATGGGTGGGGCCTTTCTGTCTAGACTTTGCATGTTCTCTCCCTGCATGCATGTGTTCCTTTCGGACACTCCAAATTACAATCCAGTGACACGCATAAAAGCAAACTGGCGACTCTAAATTGCCTCAAGTGAGGTTGCGAATGTCTCTTTCTTTTTGTCTCTATATGTCAGCCTTGTGATAGACTGGCAGCCATCCAGGGTGTGGCCTGCTCAATGACAGATGGGATTGGCCCCAGCCGCTGGCTACCCTTGATGGGAAAAGAGGGATAGGTGGGATCGATGGATAAAATACTCTAAACACTGAGAAAAGTAATCTGTATCAAACACCATGTTACTATTTTTGTATTGGATTTCCCTTCATCCTATCATGGTGGTGGTTGCTCAATCCACCCCAACCACACCAAACCACAGAGGTCAGAGAGCAACTATCATCTATAACAATAGTGGATGTAGCCACAGGCACTGGGTCAGGGTGCAGCACGTTCTCTGTTTAATCTCTCAAAAGCCGTCCACATTACAAATTACACCTCATTAGGGTTGGCTTATACTACTGCTAAATCAGATCACTCACCGCCATCACAACTGACACAGATTGACCTACCAAGTTAGTAACAAGTGCAAGCGCATGCTCTGAAGACTGAATGATCTGAATTATGTGACATGATTGATTCATTTTTTTGTTTTTTGTTGCTCTTTGATTCAATTTATGTAGATAAATGGTTTTATGTTTGATTTTTTTGTGTTGGCAGCACAGGACAGTCTCAGTAGTTCCACACTTTGGGTTTTTAAGAGGTGTCATGAAACCCAAAATTGGCAGTTCCCTTATTAAATGCTGACTCCTACTAACTTCAGACCAATATTAAATCTGGCCAAAAGGTGGAGTTAAGGTCATAGCATTGCTGGCTGGAAAAAATACTGCAATGCATACACCAATTCGGCAAATCAGTCACACGTCCAATCATGCATATATCATTCATGATGAGTTGAAAAAAGGAACCTTTGCACACAGTTGAAGAGAATAAAGAAATAAGGTAAAAACAAAAACAAAAGAGTGCTGTGTACCAGGCCATAAACAGGTTTAATTGCACTGATAAATGGGCAACCTAAGATGGGCTTTATAACATATTCCTTAACATTTGAAGCCAACCTGTAGTGGACATTTCGAGAACTGCTGTTTTTTGCACTTCCACATTGACTTCATTTTTCAACACTGTAAGTTGTCACTTGCTTGGCAATCAGAAAAATCAATTAGTTCAACAAAATATAAAATTGTTGTTGTTCAGCTTTGGCTGCTGAGTCACTAAGCTTTATTCACTCACTCTCTACTCAGACGCAGATGGTGCCAGGACAGAGAGCGTGCACCACCACCTTATTCTGGACATGCACAGTGATATCATTTATGTTACACATTTTTTTCCAAAGACTTCTTACTTCATTCAGAGGCAGCCCCGGAAGAGAATCATCTGTCTCTATTGAAATAACAATGAAAACTTGACATTCTTCAACAAAGTGCTTGACAGATGCTAAAAGGTAATTGGAATTCACCAATTTGAATGGGAAATGTTCGTTTCTGTAGAGCTGAAATCTGCATGGCTGAGAAATGAAACAAACTCAATGGCAGTTCCTTGGTTGGCCACTTGATGCCTATCTCTGTAATGCCCCCATATTAAAATGCTCACCTAGCTAGATTAAATCAAGTCTTTAGTTTCCACAATTTAAGGAGCATGTCTTCTTTATGGGGTAATGTTTGCACACCTCTACACATCTGCAAGATTTCAGTCCTGCTAACCCTTTCACAGAAAAGTAGTTGTGTTTGTTTTGTTGTTGCCTTTGGGGGATTTTGTCATGCAAATACTGGACAAATAAGATGGCTTGCAGTTCAGTATATTGTGCTAACTATGCTCCAGATAGCATGGAATAGTATCATTAACTAGCAAGTATGTGTGTTTCTAACTCTACAAGGAGCAGTTTGTTAGCTTCTTTAGTGTTAATCATGTGTTGATGTATTTGTCAGCCAGTGCATGGGGATCAAGTAGGGCGACTTAGAGTGACAGTTGGACGCCTCCAGCTGTATGCAAATCTTTTGCTAATTCGGTCACAACTTCTGTTGATGCCTTTTGGGGATATTTTTATGCAAATATTGAACATTTACTAAGGCTTGTTCTGTGGTTTCTTGTACTAAATGGTTGTCCAAGAGGTCTGGATTGTTAGCTCTAAAAGTGTCAAGCAAAATAAATTTTGTATGAGCATACAATTCTGTTAATTTATTTTAATTTTACACTGAGTCTTTGTTTTCCATGAAAGAAAATTAAAATATGGCAGCACTATATCTGATTTATTCTGATCTTGATTTTATGATCACTGATTTAAAAAAAATAAATAAATAAATAAAATCAATGGCACATCAAAATCAAAACATGCCACATATAAACCACAAATATCTTTAATGATATTGCGAATGTTTCTGTGAGGTTGCATTGACTCTCCATTCCACAGTTTTGTCTGTATCTTGAGCACTGTTCTTTTTTGTGGGATATTTGCCCACCTGCTTCTTAGGCTGAAACAGTGCTCAGTAAAAAATCTATACTAATTAACAGTTGGCAGCTGCAAATCCTAAGCATGTTCTGCTCTACTGTGATCAAGTCTTCTGCTATACAGCATTTCAAGCAGTAACACACAAATGCTGTTGGAGAGGAGAGAAAAACAGGAATGGAGGCCGATATAAGAGTGTTCCTATAGTGTTCCAGGATGGGACAGTAGGAGCTGTAACCTAATCTTCAGTCAAGCAAGAGGACATTAAGTCATTTCCAACAGAGTCCATCTGGTGTCAACCTTGTCATGGCTTAGTACGACAAGATCTCAAGTCACGGTGCACCATATTATTAAGTATATAAGACTTGATTGACTATGAGGATCCTTTCATACAACCAAAAAGGTTGCTAAACTCAGGCAGCAAGGTTGCAGCCACTTCGTCCTCGACACCTGAGAATATCATTACCTAATGTAAGGGCGTCATCTTGACCTGACTTACTGCACTAATTTACTGGTGCGCCAAGAAAACAATCTATCAAAGTAGCCTGAGGGGGAGCAGTGACCTTTCAGAAATCCCCCATCCCCCCAAAAATGCAGTAAAAGTACCTGTATACATGAGGTATGGGATTTTTTTAAATACATAATCAATTGTTAATCTCAATTAACAAGGGGAATATTTGGTTACATTCCAGCATGCTTTTGGAATCTGTAGTCTGCTCTACTTTCCTTTTTCTTCAGTTTTCTTTTTATTATTGCTGCTGTGTGTGATCGCAGCAATCACTGTTGGTCCTCTCTCCAGCCTGCTGTGGAGTATGAAGCTCCAGAGTGGTGCTGAATGGACAGCTCCTTTGGAGAAAAGTCAACCACTGAGTCAGAGATGTTGCCTCTCAATGACGCCACCTGCTGACCAGACCACAGATCGGCTCTCCTTTAGTAGCATATATGCTCTTATCAAAAGACTAAACCAAGGTGGATCAGCATGAGGCAAAACTATAATTCAATTTGCTTGTGTAATATATAGTTTGTTTTAAACTGTGGTCCTGAAAAAATACTGTCCATCTAATCCTTCAGGGATATTGAAGTTATACATAATTATGTAGGTTGCTTTGTTTCAAAGTTTGCTTGATGTGAAGAGATGTTTCATGAAGTGAAGAAGATAAAGCCCTCCTTAGTCATAAACACTTCAGTCATGTGAATTCTGCATTAGCTACTTTTTTAGCTTTCCTTGAGCCTTAATCTGAACCAGAGATTTTTCATTTATTTCTAAGAATAGCCTTGTCAGATAATCTGGATTAATCCCTATACACTGCTTTGTGGGATTGGGATTGCTGAGGGAAGCCTGCCCTATGGGCGTTCCTTACTCTGCAACACAGTATGGATTATGCTTGCACTTGTTGTCCTATTCTCGTTAAATAAATCCCCATTGACTGATTCCTACTGTCTGATCAGAGGGAGAAACAGATGATCATGTGACTAAACTGATGTTTGTTTATTGTTGAACTGACCATTTCGCATAATCCCCTTAAGGCCACAGTGGGGAGACAGAGAGCAGGAGTGCTTTTTACAGCCTGCAAAGACCGGCATTAACAGTTTGCACGTGTGGCAACACTTAGTTTATCCATTAGAGCAGATGAAATATTTAGGACAAAAAAAGAGGAAGGCTGACGTTTCTAAAGTGTGGGTGAAAACCAGAGCACTAGAGTTTTCTGATTAATAGATTAACAAGCTACAGTAAACAAAAAAAATACAACGAAATTGTCAGAATATGGCCGATTCAATGTAGACATAGGACAGCCATGAGTAGGTTGCAATAATATGCTGAAAACATCAGTCAACATGCCCCTGAGGACAGTTCAGACACTACGCAGACAGCCAACATTGACTGAAATATAAAGCAGCCCAGGGAGGGGGCAGAAAAAGACAGAATGATGACAGCAATGATGAATTACATAATATGTTTGATAGCAAAAATGAGAAACACTGCAAGGGACAGACACCACATTCAATATCAGGTCAACCCAAAAAGTGATAAAGTGAAATACAGATGGCCTTCTGCCAGGACGTCACGTGTGCCATGAATAAAAGAACAAAGTAAAGCCTGTGCTGACATTAAAGCACTCATTTAAAAAAGCCCTCCATTTCTTGTTTCTGCTGCAGCAAGCAGGATGAAAATAGACTGTTTCTTTTTCAACAAACCTCAAACGGACTCTACTCTTAATTACTGCTACTAAACAAAGCAGCATCAAGAGATAAAGAGGTAATGATTGAGCTTGAAAATGTCTAATGAAACAGACTGAAGGTTGAAGCTTAAGAGAAGACCTTTTTTGAAGTCTCAGCATTCAGTCATTGTAAATATAAGTGTTGTTAGACTAGTATAGATGCACATTGTCCTCTACAATGTTCATAAATAAGGACACTTAAAAGACGGAGACGGTGTCCTGAAGAAATGCTACATTCAAATTTATGCTAGTTTTCCGAGACTACCAACCCCAGCTTTAAGGACTCAAACTGCAAGCAGCCTGCTGCAACATAGCCTTAATCGTTGTCTTTAACAAAGTCCCACTTCAAGGCAAGTAGCTGACAACAGCTCAGGATTTTGGGCACAGAGAACACCAATCCCACTTAAACAGGGGCCATGGCCATCCCCATGTTTCTGCCTCTGAATGTATCGCTGTGTTGCCAGGAAGCGTGAGTGCAATAAGCCTCTTGCTATCACCCTTGTTGCTGTTATAAGGATTATACGCTATCAGTGGCTTTACAGCTTTACTGTATAAAACAACTGCTCAGATATTGGTCACTTTTCTTTTTCTTCTTTAGAATAATTAAAGTATTAAAATAGGTCTACATTGTATGTTTAATTTATTTTAAAGCTCTTGTTAGTTCCCTTTGGTTTCTGTCAATTTTGGCACCCCCTGTGGATGTAGAAGTCCCGTACATGTATCATTAGTTTTTGACAAAACAATCTCATCCCGCTCTCTTCTAACAGTCAAATGTATCACTCATTAAGAGTTGTTTCCATAGAACAAGTGATAAATGTATCAGCAGTGTGCAGATAATCACTTTGCCCCACACGTACCCCTGCTAATAGTTTCAGACATTAAAATAACATGTAGAAAGAGTCAGTCTTCTTGTTGATGATCTTGTTTCCTTATTTAGGTCGTGAGGAGACATCAGTATTAATTCCAGTCTGTTTCATAACCAGATACAAACTCCCCTCAAGAGCTTTAAAGAAGCCTAAAAATGTAACATGCTGTTTTGAGAAGACATGTTTTGGGGTTGTCAGTGAGCGGATGACATATTTAGATTCAATAGAAGGGATGATCAGCTGACTAACAACAACAAACTAGTAATCACTTCAGTCTTCCTCTATAGGCTACGTTACATGGAGCACAATGAGACTGTGTAACTCTTGCCTGAACTGAAGCCGTGGCTGCTGTGCAGTACATCAATGACTCATCACATCCATGACCCTGAGCTCCTGAAACACACAGCTACTGTGTTCAGAAAAATAATGTCACGACACAGGGAGCTCAGGTTCAGCTGATCCCTTCAGATCCCGTCTACATCCAGTATTGTATGTTACAGATTTAAGCTGCTACTGTATCACTGCAGGGCTGAAACTGCCATCTGGGGACAGAATGTCAGAGTCGCTCATTAAAAGATCTATCGACATACTCGCAGGATTGTACATTTGGAATGAAATACTTTCTACCTTTCATCTTGTTTTACCATTTTTTTTTAGCAAGAATGTCAAAAAAGAATTCTGAAATAATTTTCACCTCCTTTAAGGTTTTCTTATTACATAACAACACTGTGTCAGCTCAGTCGTCACACAATTATAAAACAGCTTCACATGACCTCATCACAAGTGAGCAAGAGATACTGTTGTGGGGAAGCTGACATGGTCAGATGCGCCGTCGCTGAGGGGTTGTTCACTGTTGTTAACACTTAGACCC
Source organism: Notolabrus celidotus (assembly GCF_009762535.1). NCBI lineage: Eukaryota > Metazoa > Chordata > Actinopteri > Labriformes > Labridae > Notolabrus > Notolabrus celidotus. Next base: position 8,848,613 of record NC_048285.1, read on the forward strand.
CATCTGTTTCCTCATGCTCTGTCCTCAGAAGAACTCTGGTGTAACCTTTATTTAAACAAGCTTGATTACAGAAACCTAGCAGCAGCAGCAAGCCAATTTTACACTTGTCTATGTTTTCATTGGTACATAAGTGCTACTGACTTGCACTCATGTATGTCTGTGATGTAAAGGCAACGGCTTGAAGAAAGAGTGAGGAGAGCTATTTTTATATAAAAAAGGACTCCGGTTGTTAAGTGATGACGAAATAAGAGATAGGATAGATAGATATTGACTGACCCCTCCAAAACAATCACTCCATCAAGTCATTGAGGGCTGTTGCCACAGAGACGACCCTGCTATCATCAGTGCTGGGAGTGGTCCAGCCTGCTGCTTCAGGGCCACTTGCGGACCTTGCCTGCTCTTTTCAGTTAAACATGTTGACAGAGATAACATAATACGAAGCCCACAGAAGCGCACACACACACATACACTTTACATTCGCTTACTACTGGTTGCTATGCCATTACAACCCACAAGGCCTTAAAGGACAACACTCGAGCTATTCCGAGCTTCACGAATGATCCACGTCACTCTTGGTGACAAAGCCACAATCACCCAGCAAGGTCTCAACACCTCAACTTTGCACTGAAGAAATCTGGAACGCTTAATGTCATGAATCACAACAAAGACTTTTCCACATCACACCCACACAGTGGATGAAAACACGAAGCCCAAGATAACATCTACAAGGTTAAATATTGCAGGGAGGGTTTTTTCAAATGTCCTTAGATTACAACAGACCATAGAGCTCTATCTTGTATAACTCCTCAGGTACTTTAATAGATACTCTTCATGGTATTGATATCTTGCAACCTTGCAGCAACAGCACATAATGCAAAACTTTGAAACTATTTACTATTTGTATTTTTATTTTTCACTAGATTCTCAGATCCTTGTAACCATGAAAATAGCATAGGCAGCTACTTAAACATACCGAGATTGACTGATTGATTGATTCCTGTCTCTAAGATTTAGAAGGGAGCATAAACTTCTCAACTGGATACAGCTCAGCCTTGGCTATCACTACTAAAGTGCTCTACAGCAAGAAGGAGGTTGATAAAAGATTAGCTATATAGATAACTTCAAGTTTATGACTGTCTGGCCTCAAGAGGAAGACATCACTAGCTGGCTAACATGAAAAAGAATGCAATTGAAACACACTTCTAAGACAAGACATAACACATTTTCATACTGCCCATATGTTTAGAGGTTTTACGGACAATACTAACACATACATTATGCAATACATGAGCACTGTTACTGTGGATAAGACTGACATTTCATTTAATTTTATAAAACTATTTTTAATATGCTTCCTGTCTTTTCTAGTTATAAAATAAAAGCTATTAGCAGACTAGCCCTGGGATCCTGTGGGTGCTTCTGGAAGTGTTGCTATAAACAAAAGGATAACCTTAAAGTGTTGACGATAAACTTTGTAGTTGAAGGGCCAAACAATTATTCAAGTAAAAAGTTAAAGTAAAAATAAAAAACAAAATTGGTTTAAAGAATCTATCTACATGTGCTGTATCTGTATGTTTTCAGCCTGCCAACAACTTACTCTTGCACAGTGAACTAAGGGCAACATACAATTCTCCAACTTTCAGGGCTTTTTCTCTCATCGTGCCTGAGCAAAATCTCAGACAACTTCTGAGCGTCAGCACCATGGTGACATTTTGCATGATGTGGGAAACTGAAATATAAATTAATGTACACCAACATGAAAAGTGTTAGTTCACTGTTCTTGCTTGAAAATCAGACAGTACAGTATGAGCAGATTATTCATAAGTTAGTTGTGCATCATAATCAATTTACTTGCACAGATTGAGACATTCCGCCACATAGTCAATTCAAATCAACCACACGTAGGCCACGTCTTAATCTCAAATTAGAAAATACAGCAGACCTCACTCCAAACTTTAACAAGGGGTGATTCTATTCTTTCTTTTCCCAAATCAGTTTTCTGTACAGTATCAAAACAAGCCTCGGAAGACAACTTTAGACCACAGTTTGGCCATGTTGGATCAAAAATGTCTATCCCCACTCAAACCCCCTGGTGCCCCCTCAGAGAACAATGCTGACAGCGTTTCAGTAAATGACAGTACAGCATTTTTGTTCCTGGATCTCACACACTGTGAAATCTGAGGAGCAGAAGAAACTGAGGGGAACTGGACGTACTTTTCATACAGCATGGTGCACTGAAACAACTCCCTCTTAAAACCACTGTTTAGATGTGCTTCAATGAATGAACCCATGCCAAAATCAGCCATATATTTTCACTTTGCATGTGTGCAGTGTCTTTTGCTTTTTGAGTCATATCCTACCTTTGGGGTTTCCATATCAGTTTCTTCCACTTCTTTTGCTTGGCCTATCAGTGAAGGTAGAAAAGAATGTATGAGAGACTTTGGTATACTCTGATCTTTTTTTCTTTTTCATGATGTGATCGTCCTGATGGTGAACGTTAATGTGAACTAAAATATTTTACACAACTATTGATGTCTAGCACAGTCTATAGAAAGCCCTGGTCCAAAAAAAGAAATAAACAAAAAATATGGAATGGATCTATTTACTCTAATCTTCAGAAGAAGTTGGTATACATTTCACTGGTAGCAAAAAGGCACCAAGAATGACAGTAAAAAGCCCTTATGTGATGTAAATACATGTTGATATTTGCTGTAGCCTCTGTAGCCTCAGTCAAATGTTGCAACTTTAAAACAAATATTTGTTTGAGACTAACATGCCACACAAAATTAAAAGTACATTTGTGTGTATTTGTGTGTGACTGTTTACAACATAGAAAACGGTAATTGGGCTTGCAGAGTGCAGTCCTTTCACTCCAGTCTCTGCTGCTGCCTGTGACTCAATACAGAGCGCCCACATGTTCCATGAATCACTGTGATCACAGGCCCTCTACCACTCCTCCATCTATTCAATCAATTCATTTTTCGCTGCTGCACCTGATAATACATTTGCCTCTCTAGTCACAGCAATCTCTTCCCACTCCTTCACCCCTGACTGAGCTTCCCAGCGCCTATTGAGAAGTTTCTTTCAGTTGTGCAACACCTAATGCCTGTCAGTGAGGTAATCAAGTTAAATTTCCCCTTACTGAGAAACATTGATTGTCTGAAGAATTTCCCATTGAGACTTAACACACAAGCATCAACATTTGCTGTGTTGCTACTGCTATATTCACTCAATTTTTTAAATGACCCAGGGTGCTTCATTTTCTTGGAAATGTCGGATGCAGAGTAATAATGATCCATGGCCCCTTTGGAACAGCTACAGGGGAAATTAATCATCTCTGCTTTAGGGGGAGGCAATTCACAGAGGACAGGTTACACAACCCGATGTATGAAACCTTGAGGAATTCAAGACAAGGTATAATAAAGATAGGCGCTATCGTAAAGAGAATTAACATTGACTATCAAGGTCTGTGGAGTTACATTTAAGCACCAACAGCTTTGTAGTGCAAAAAAATCTGTGTTCAACTTTGCTATTCATTTTTAAATGAAAGCTGGATCTGAACCTAAACTGTATTTAAGTCTCATCCCTGTGGATGTACATCTGGTTAAGATTGCATATTTGCTAGAAAAAGCATTAACTGCCGCCCTGCAGGGGCAGAGATGCAGACTTTCAATGGATCAGCGGGATTGATTAGCTGATGAACATATGTGAATTACATTGTGAGTCACCAGAGGCCTTGTGATTAGTCAGCAGTGAAGGCTTGCTGAATGCACACAACATGCCTCCTCAGATACTGCAGTGGCTGTAAAACCAGGGTTACATTATCGCTGTTTCTGCCTGCTTTATACCTGTCTTCTTAACTGTGCTGACATTTGGTAATGGCCCAAAATATGCTACTTTGTATAGCACGGGGTGTCAAATAAACCCGGCCTCATTACTTCATTGAAACCAATACTCCAATAAAAAGACAGTACATTGAGGGGGCTCCGGACAGCTCACAAATGGATTGGTATCAATATCAGCTGCAACAGTGGAAGGATACGGACACACGGGTCCTGGAAAATGATCACTTGAGGACAAAGACGGTCTAAATTTAGTTACGTTCATACCATTAACAGACATGTGTGGATGGCATATCTCCTTGTGTAACTCCACAGTGAGGCAGATGTCCACCCAGCATGAAACGAGACCTTTCACAAAAGGCGGTAAGTGGGTGTGCCAGTGACAGACAGATTTTTAACAGACAGGGGTACTTAATGAATCACCTACAGTGACTGACGTCAACAGCTGGCCCAAAATACTGACCATGATTTGGCAATGACTCATGTCTGGATCGGGAGAAAATTTTAGACTTCATGGAATTTATGGTCTTCTTCCGAATTTTATGATATTTTTATTTATTTTCTTGTGTTGAAACTGATGTCAAATTTGTGAAAACTACCTTTTAAAAATAGTTCTCACAAATCTATCAACATGAGTGGGTGCCTCATAGACTGAAGAGTTGCAGCAGGATTTTCCCATTAACATTTTCCCCATTGCCCCCTCTAGTTCATTGAACCAATAAGGTGGCTTCATATCAACAACTTTTTTATAGACAGACTAACAGATGGAATGATTACCTTTTAGTAAAGTGGGAGAAATTCCAGATCTTTATTTCTAAAGATGAATGAAGCTGCCCAGTAGTCTGTAATCCACTGATATGCTGTTCATCCGTTTACTCCGTGATACCACAGAGGCTGTTGGTATGAGTTTTATTTTCGTCCCTCAACTTACTTCATTCTGTTTCAAATATTTTCTGTATGATCATTGTTGTCAAAATGTACAATCAGTAAGTGTTCTATATGCAAATTACTGCGCTGATGCTGAGATGCCCTTTTCTGTGCTGTATACAAAATTCTGAACAGTAATAAGCTAGAAGAAAGAAATTTAGAAGAGCACAAAGGAGAAAAGAGTATTGTGATTCTACTTATATTTATTTTTCCTTTTTGTTCTATGATGTAATGAAGTGACTGTACTATATTCTTGTTTACCTTTTTTCTTCTAATGCTATCATTATCTTTTATCTTGTGTTTTGTTTTATCTAGTTAGGTAGTTAACATGTTTTTATGATGTTACTTTGTTACAAACTTCGTTCATGTATGGAGTTAAAACGATGACAAAAGGGATACAATTGTAAATCACAAAAAATGAATAAACAAATAAATAGACAGTGCTGTTAGAAGTGGAGTTTGTCCTACTGACGAGCAGTATGGGGAAAAGTAAATGTGATGTCACATTTAGCACATCTTCTTTGCCATAGGATTGTGTGTTTTTAGATGTTTAAACTGTCACTGTAAACAGTTGTGATCATATACATTTACTGTACAACCAGGGGATATTATATTATAAATGATTTGAAAATGTGCAGAATGAGAAAAAAATGTTTATAAAACCAGATAAATGTACAATTAACATGAAATTCAAATGAAAAAATAATGCCTCACTATATTAATACGTTTATTATATTTCCATTGATATTTTATGACAGGCAGATCTTTGGATAAAATCTTTTTTTACATAGAAGCACTATTTATGGGTATTTTTCTTTATTTATTTTTGCTCATTACACTGAAAAAAGGTAATACTGAATTAGAAACAGCATGCATTCAGTAAAAACTGTTGGTATTTTTCTACTATGGATATATCAATATCATCACTTCTTATGTAATGTAATAATGGCTGCCTCTCTGTTGAAGTTTTGTCTTTGCCAAAGGGCTGTGTGCTGTCAGATATTTAACTTCACATTGTAAATACTATTTCCAGTTTACACACACTGAACAGCCAGGAGGTTTGTTAAACACACCAAACATTTTCTAAAGTAAAGAAAAAGGTAGCAATGAACATGTGATGATTTTGTTTATACTGTCATTTCATTGAAGGCTTGGCCCATTTTAATGGAAGGATTTGATAAACACTTCATCTGAAACATATTTTCTGCAAAAAGAAAATTTAATGATCAAATCTTAATCGTCCCATAATAAGAATAAGGTAGAAAAGTGTTCTTAAAGTTCCTGCATTCTATTTTGGACTACAGTGACTCTCATTTGTAATTCATTCAGGGCCTGTTACAATAGGTATGTAAGGGAAACTCAGCAATACCTGCCAGTTCTATATATCACAGAGGGATAACCTAAACCTGTGCTGGGATTGCCTTGTGTCCCCGTTGCCAGGCTCAGTAAATCTGACCAAATTGCCTTTAATGGACCTGGGGAGTAGGGATCACAGGAGAGATTTAGGAGCCCTAGAAGCCGACTGGAAAATTGCATGAACTCAAAAGTGTGTGTGCATGCATGTGTCGGGGCATATTGGAGAAACAGTGACACACAATGAATTATTCCACCAACTCCTGCACTCGTAATGTTAAGATACATGCATGCATGTGTGTATCAATCTTCCTGACATATTTCCCTGGTGTGATTGATCTGCTACATAGAAGAAACCCTGACAAAGACTTAAAACCTGATTCTACTGCAGGAATACATGTTTAGAATTCTGACAGGTGTCCAGACATCACCAGTTTTACTTATCGCTAGTTTAAAAAGCAATTTAGCCTAGCATGCATCTTTACTGTGAATTATTTCTACATTGTGAAAGCTGTTAATCTAGATGTGTTGAGTTAGAAAATGGTGATGTAACTGCAATCCTTATCTCCGCTGTGGCCTGATGCATTTCACAGCAAAGGTCAAACAGAGAGGGGTACAGCTGCAAAACAACACCAGGCTCATCTGGGTCATGTGATTTAGTCAGTGGAAACTACATCAGCACTTAGCTCAGTAGATAATCAAAGGATGCTTATCAGACAGCTAGAGGAGGTAATGGATGGTATAAAATAGGACATTTGGTAGAGAAAGTGAAGAATAATTAAGGGTTGGTTTTGGTATGAAAACGCAGATTTGACATATTAGATATATGCTACATATTTCAGTCCAAATATGAATACTTGTACGTCATTAAATTGCTATGTTGTGTCCCATCTCTAACATTTATGAACACACTGTTTAAAATACTCCAAATTGTATTTTAGAAAAATGTCATCATCTGCATCCATTGAGTTACTCACTAATTGAATGCATTTCTGCGTTATGCATGTCAGCTGTTAAACTGTTTTATAGAACTCAAGACCGCAAAATAACCAAGTGCCTCAGCTGAAGAAAGGTAAGAGAAATCAGACCTGACCTTATGTTTGTGCATGGTGAACAGGCAGACACCATCCTGGCCTCTCTCCTGGCTCTCATGGCCTCTCCTCAATCCCTGTCCCGCTGTTTCGTTGTCAGATTGTCACTTGTCCAGCATGCTTTGTCATCTCCGCCAAGCCTCATAAAAACCCTCTCGTCCTCCTATCTTACAGAGCACATCCAAAATTGGTCAGAGGAAAAAATACTGTCGCCGGCTCAAAAAGTGAAAGTTGATACACAGAGGTGATACAGACTACACTTGTTAAGCTGAAAAGCCTTTTCAGAAGCTGCGAGATGCAGAGACTGCAAATATAACCCTATCCTGATTCAAATCTATCGAAACCAGCACTCCCCTCCGAGCTCACAGATCCTCACAGCTTTTGCCAAAGCCCCATCTTTTCTCCCTCTTTAAAAAACAATGAGGTTTAATTTTCTTTCCAGGTGGTTCGCATCATTGCTTCCTACAGCATCCCCTCACATCTGCTTCGCTGAGCCATGGATGAGCAGTTGTACGAGGGAGGATGGGTCAAGGATGGGAGTGCTCTGATTGGCTGGCTGGCTATGGTGTGTGTGTGGGAAGGTCCCTTTGGTAGGCTCCCTGGGAACGGCTATGCTCGATAAGGGTGGTCCTTCACCTCCTTTCCTCCTCTCCCTGCTTTATCAGCCTCCCTCCTCTACTCTGCTCTCCTTCACATTCTCTGTCTCTGCTCCTCCTCTGTCTTCTTGTCTGCACTACAGGCTGCAGGCATGCACCCGCGGTCCTCCACAGAAAGCACTGCGGTGCCTGTGAGCGGAGCAAAAATCAGTGATGATGTGGCTGCACGCCCATGAACACACACATGAATCTGATGAAGTGAGAGCATCTCCGTCATGAAGTCATAACATCTTACAGCATCCTTGTAACAACCCCGACAAAGCCCATGACCCAAATACATCCAAAAGCCCTTTTTCACCATTGCCATCATGGTCCTCATCCTTTAGATGCACTGATATGAAATTGTATGCAGCTAATTTGTAACAATAGGAATCATCAGGGGGAAATGCCCAGAGAAATCAGATACCACTGACGCGTAATAAGATAAGATTAGACAGGAAAACACAGCACTGTAGAAGGAATGATCTGTATTAACCTCAAGCAAACATATAAAACCTCCAGGATTTGCATTCAGCCTGGGTCTGAAAAATCTGATATTTTTCCAATGTAACAGACATATCCTACAATATAAATTATCTTCGGTGAATCATGCCCGACTTAACTGACTTATCCTCCCCTTGCTCAAAATTCATCCGGACACAGGAAACTAGAAACTCATCTATTCTGTGAGTATCATTTACCCAATAAGCTGGATCCTTGCTTTTCTGAGGCTCCTGTAGAAAGAAAAGGGTGAGATCAGATTATGCTGACCTCCATCAATGGAAAGTAATGTCTCAAACCACAGGCGATGATCGATAATGAGGTAATTTAGATGGCGGAAAAGCAACATGAACATGAGAACAGAGACAGCAAAGGCACAGAGTACAATGCAGCATTTAAGGTGATATCAGCAGCAGGGCAATATCAGATCAGTCAGTGTAAGGAGAAGAGTAGTAACAGTCAGTCATGTTATTAAACCCAACAGCTACTTCTTATATCATCCAAAGAGCACACCAGAGCTTCATTCTACAGTAAAAAAACACCAACAATGCATTGAAACTCTTCTTTTAAACATGCAAACGAAAGAGTTCTACACTTTCACCCTGCCAACCTTCTCCAACAAAGAGGCTTTTTGCATGCATTATTTACAGTTTGCTTTATAAGAAATAAGTATCGATCTTGAGGAGTTGATGTGACTCATGACCACTTAGGAAATACCTGCAGTGGTTTTACAGGGGATCCAGGAACAAAACAGTGTATAAGAGATGTACGTGGGTGCAGTCAAGACAGGGATTGCGCAACATTATCTGCCTTTTGATCCAAGAGAACAGTGTATTTCTGTATGATCAATATTGTTTAGACAAGTGTCAGAGGAACTGGTCTCAGGCTGCACTAAAAATTGAGCATGGCGTTGACTCAGGCAAGCCACAAAATCAAGCTCCGCCCAGAGTACATCAGCTGCTCTTAACGGCAGCTCAGCTGATAACATCTACACAGCCAATAGGCAAATAGCAAAAAACGTCATTCTATTTAAACTGCGTTAACCTGCCTTCTCTGAGGTTTCCTATCATTTTACCAGCATCATGTGTATTGTCACTGATGCCTGCTCCGTTTTTTGCCGCTGCTGCTCTCCCTGCCTGTATGCACGGGCATGTGGAAGGGTAGGGAGCTCCCAGAACAGAGCCATACCACCTAATAGAACTTAATGCATGCAAATTAGTCATACTTTTGATGACAGTGGTCCTGACTGAATTACATTTGATTTGATCTGCTTCTGTGTGATACTGTTATGGATGCACTAGCTTAGACTAGCTTGGCTGTTATATCAACAATGTCCCCAGCTACTGGATACAACGTTAAAATGTAGGTGTTGTGCATCTGTATGAGGCTGATCTCAGTTGCGTCTGTTATTTATGCTGTTTTAGAACCCTTCTGACTCCAATTACACAAGAAACAAGCTGCTCACTATCCAGTAAGATTCATATACTGATTTTGTTTAAATCAACAATTTGAATTGAACCCTTACTTTGTTGCTGGGTACTTCCAACTTAGCTTATGAATTATTAATGTCTCCATCCGTATTTCCCTAGACTTCTCTATTCATTAACACCTTGGTGATCCTGCTTTTTTCACCATCAACGAAGGTGATATATTCCTCTACAAGCTGTCACTGAAGCATTGCTATCCTATGATGCAAAAGGTGTGCTTTGTAGCATTTTCTATCAGGAGATTTTTGAGTTTGTTTGTTTTTGTGTTTTTGTTTCAGAATGCAATTCTCTCTAAATAGGTAAAAGGTACACTTTGCAGAATTGGAATTGAACATACATTTGTTTCTGTTATCTAGCACAAAAAAGTTCAAATTGAAAGCTACTACTCCCCTCTCATTGGATATTTATCGGGACTTTAAAGTAAAACTAGACTCAACACATCTCTAACTGTGCTAACAAGTCATTGCCAAGTAGCATCCTTAGATGCTGAAAAATGGTTGAAATGCAGTAATGCAAAAAAAAATGTTAGAATCTTGAACGTCTGCTTCAGGCTGGCTACAAAACCCCAGGAGATTGAATTAACACCTTTTTTTAAATGCCAACTAGTACAGCAGAAATAAACACGTTTGAAGACTGGTACTGGACTATATATGTATATATATATATATATATATATATTTTTTTATATACATATATATATATATATATATATATATATATATACAAAAACAGGAGCGCAATTTTTTTTTAAAGTCATCCATTTTAAGAGCATTAAGGTTAGGAGTTATACACCGGACTGTGATGAGTTCACACCAGATGTGCTAGTTGTAGCTGTTAGGATGCTGAAAGCCCACTATGGCGACTGCTAATGTTTGACTTCTTCAAACCAATGTGTGATATAACTGAGCCCACAACCATGAAACAGTCCATGTTCATCTTTCAGTGTTCGCGCCCTGGAGTCTTCAAGTTTCCACATCACGCCTGTTTACTCATATTTCAAACCGAACCACTGTTTGCTTCAAAACGAGTTCTGTCACGTAAACATTTTTGCAGTCACATGCCTTACACTGAGAATGAAGAGAGGTGTTTAACTGGCTTTTAGAATATAATTAATGGACAAATATTACATTCACTGCTAGCAAGGAACGACACTCTACCCTTAAAGGTTGGCGATAGTTATATGCTTTACAAAGAAGCTGTTATCTGTGATGGAAGGCCATTACCAAGAAGAAATTTGACCTCAGATCAAGTGGTGAAAACAGAAAACACAAACTGCTTTCAACAAACCAGCTCCTGGTTGTGTGCTGGAGTGGAGAGACGCCTAGTGGTTTAAATTGGCCTGGCCTTGTTGTCATCCAACTCGCATGACTGACCACTCAAAGCATACCAAACCAGAAACCCACATACCAAAGTGCACAGACATATACACCCAAAAAAACAGTCTCTACTCAGCTCAGAAATGCTTCAGACAAACACCACTCTGGTGTAATGGCACAACACAAACACACACACGCCAAAAAACAAAGAGCTTCCACAGTTAAGTAGTCATAACAAGCTGTGAAGATCACTCTCATCATAACAACCCCAATGAAAATAACAACAATAATTAGTCAGGTCTGAGTTACTAGCAGACAACATTTGGAGAAATTCTAGCATGTAACTGATGCACACACAAAGTAAAACATGCAAACAGCCTTTTAGTAAATTGTACTAAATGCAGATAACAAACCAAGCCTTACATAGAAAAAACGAAATAATCTATGAATCAAAAGCAAAAAGTTTTACCTCTTCATCCTTCCCCTATCTCATCCTACTACTCCCACATTGCTGTTCAACACACAGTAAGGAAGATGTAAATGAGTGCATTGCATATGCATGAGCAAGTTCTCCTCCCAAAAGTTCAGCATCAAAGTTTTCCCATACATTCACTTGTTGCAGCATTTCTCATGTGCTGCAACTAACAGCAAAAACATCATTTACCATGACTTACCTTTTCAGCTCGTACCTTGAACCCCTTTGCTTTAGGAACAGCAGAGTGTCTCCTGTAAAAGTAAAACCTTCACACACTGTAGAATTAAGTAGATCTGCTGTCAGCGCTGCACAGATCTGCCACAGGCTGGCTAGCTAAACAACCAAAAAGCTCCACAATCGTTTCAACCCCACAAAGCCCTGTTTGTGTCTGATGTTGTTTGTCCAATAAAAAGCAAACAATAGCATTCCATGGCTTGCAACTGTATTCACTGCTGGCCTCTCTAAATGCAAAGCTCATTCAAACACCTTGCTTGGCAGACAAAGCCCTGAAACTGTGTCACATGCAGGGTGGGCGGGCCGGGGCAAATGGGGTGACTGTGAGGCCAGTCCCACTGTATCTTTGCCCCATAAGCCCACCAGCCTACGATGCCTGCTCACACTTCTGCTACACAAAAGTATTTCAAAAGTAGACATACCTGATTTTGTCCGCTGCACTGTCAGACCTGTACAGGAAGGAGGAAAAGGAGAGAGAGATCAGTTATAGGATTTCAACCCACTGCTGCCATTGAAACATTTGAAGCTTAAATTCAGTCTAATATAAACAAAATGAATTAAATCCTTTAAACAATCTAATAAAGTAGAAAATCAATTCACCATTCAATGGAATTCCACACCATGGAGGTCTTTGTAGTTCCTTTCACTACTCAAAATGTTGATTCTTGCTCTAAAAAAATAATTCCTAACAGTTGGACAGGTTCTTTATGTATCTATTCATTTACTCTAACTGTTGCCCAACATCAGCTTTTCAAGGGCAGATGCTAATACAGATAATTAGTGAGCAGGGGCCTATACTACGAAGCAAATTCAGCATACATGGGGTATCTTTTCCAGATCCAGCTTCGCTTAACTTGAGAAAGGAGACAATGCTAAGTGGTCACACAAAGCTGGTTATCAACATGATAAGTTACCTTGAGCGTCTTCACATGAGGCAACAGATGACCAATCCCTGACATGTACAGGCTGCTACAGACTCAGAGTACTATGTATGATATTAGGAAAATCTGAGGAAGTTAAAATATAATCCAGACTTATATCAACACAGCTGTGTTTGCATAGATGAAGGAACTACTGGCAGATAAGAAAAAAACGCAAAAATTAAGAAATTAAGACCCATCATTAGCGTTAGATCTGACTATAATAACTCCTGTTTATTCCCTGAAAGTGTCATACATGCCACAAGAATAAACCAGAGAGACAAATCAGTTTTATATCTGATATTTCAGCTGTAGCCTTGATGGTATCCAACCTAGCAGTGTGGAGATAGGTCTCTAAAAAGGAAAACATGATTCAACGTGATAAACATTCTATATTCAATACAGTACAGCAACCTAAGCCTTGATCTATTTAAATCTCAGTTGATGTCAGGAAAGCACAAGCAATAACTTTCATCATTTCTTTCAGATGGAAAATCATTCAGACTTTAAAGTTTGGGTCATTGACTCAAATTTTAAGAACACATACAGAATCAGCCTACTATTATAATAAGAATAAGTCACGATTTAATCTGTTTCCCTGAAGGACAAAGAAAAACCTGCCATAGTGATTTATTTTCAGACGACCTATCTGTAATGATTTCTATCAGGTTTTTAAAGCTAGAAAATCAGCTCAAATCATTCTGTTAAAATGTTATCAAGCATTTAAACAGGAAGGCATGATTAAGATTTAGCAGTATATAATATGATTGGCATACATACAATCCAATATGAACCTTAAATATAACTTTTGGTTTTTATACACCACAGAAAAAAAGTTGTCTCAGTAAATAAGTCTCAACATTTCCTCAGGCGTGGAGCAGAAGACAATATTTGCAAATGTTGTTTTGAAGGGTTCAGAGTTATGAAATGTTTTCTTTGCTCATAACACTCAAACTTTTCTTACCCTCAAGTAAGAAGTATATTGCATAAGCTTTATGCACAGTAAAAAAATAAAATAATTTGACTATATGATAACCTCATGACAATGCCATAAATAGCATGTTTTACTGAATATGTTGAGATCAGTTGTATAATATCACAATATTGGGGCAAACCTTGCCCACAGATGGCCTCAGCCTGGGTCAGGTCAGGTTTGCTGCTCAGTGTTAAGGTCTTGCATGAAGGAGCAACAATTAGCTCGTATGCATAAGGAACAAAAGAAACTGAGACTCTGTTTAAAGCTTGGCTTAAAATGTCTTTTGGCCCTTGCCTTATTGGGTTGCTTATTTATGTCTCGCCTAATAGTGTTTGTCTTATGTAAATCACACAGTACTTTGTTTTTGATGAGGGGTGTGCAAACAAACAAGTCTTCCCCTGCTTAACTTGATAAATAGGTTACAGTGAAGTAAAGCACCCCATGCCTTTAGAAGTGAACCTAGCATTGGATTTTGGAATCTCACTTTGATTACATAATGATGTAATCTTCACTATAAAATGACCCTATGGTGACATGCCTTGCTGTGTGTAATCCCGATTCCACAAATCACACTCATCTGCTGCGTCATCTTCACTGATGAGTCATACAACACTGTCTTCAGCAAAGTCACATTGTGATATTACATAACTCTATCTGCAGTTACAGCGGAGGAGCACAACTTGGCAGAAGCCTCAGTTACAGACACACCAAAACGACAGCAAATGAGCAAAGTTGTCCCCATGTTATTATCTAAATTTCAGCCATGCCCTTTCCTGAACCCCAACTGATGCCCTGATAATCTGGCAGTGGCAGCTATAATCACAGCGAGTCATACACATGAGCCAACAGCCAGCTGTAACTCTACCAGAAAATGCAGCTGCACATAGCACGCTGAACAAACTGCAGCACACAAGACAAACAGACAGTTGTGATAAAAGCAGAAGGAAAGGCAGACGAGACAGGTAGAGAGGCAGTGGTGCAGCCTGCAGGCAGAAATGCAGCTGTTTTTACCTGCAGAGGAGACATGACATTCCGTGCCCTCTAAATCCGGCTACAGAACGCTGCTCTCCCTGCAGCTGCTGCAGACGCCCCTCACTAGCTATCACCAGCACAGCAAAGTGTAGCGCAGCGAGAAATCCCATAGGTTTGACAGGTACTGCTCCTAATTTGAGCAAGTGGAGACAGCGAGCGAGATGAGTGCGCGGGAGGGAGAGCCGGAGAGAGAAACATAGGGAAGAGTGCAGGACTGAGAAAGGGATCGGAGGTGTAGTAAATAGCAGACACAGCTAAAGGCGAAGGCAGCTTAGTGGGTGGTTGTGAGGATGTAGAAGAGGAGTTTTCCTGCACAATTTTTGTTTCATAATTGCATACTTTGATCATAAAATGCACGCAGTCTTTCAGAATAAACTAGGTATTGAAAAGATATGATGCAGTCAGGAGCGGCTCCATCATTTTACTTGGGGCAATACAGGTGTTAGAATTGCTTTGGATTTGGGGTCCAGACTGTCTTAAAATCAGTAGTCTGCTGACGTACTTTCAATGATCCATCACCTCAGCCTTTATTTGAACAAAATCTTCAATCCACATTCACCAGCTGGTGTTAAAAGCTAACATGCAAACATTATTTCATCTGCCTCACATCACTACTTCAAGAGTCATATTGCTAAAAACACACTTCTTTCTTTCAATTTTCCACTTCCATATAAAACCCTAAATATTACCTTGCAGGACACAGGATTAGACGGAACCCTGAATCACTTTTGACTAATCTGGTTCTTCCTGAACACATTTCAGGACAGAGGAACTATCTGCATTTCTTAACTTTGTATCTAGACTTTTTGTCCCGACTTTCCTTCCTTATCTCCTTGCTGAGTTTCCCTGTGGCTGCAAGACTTTACTGAAGGAATAAAGTGTGACACTGAATATCACAACCCCAGCCACTAGGCACACACTCGTGCTAAAAACAGTAACAGAGACACACACACACAAACTTGCACCCCCGGTCCAATAATTGAGTTAATGTCCAAGCCTGTCATTGGAGCTCATGTGACAACTGTGGCATATACAATGTCGGCAAAGGGCTAATGATACTGCTCCAACTGAAAAGCACAGACCGCAGTTACTGCAGGTGCACTCACACATGGCCATTAGCGCCTGGCAACTGAATGAGCAGATCCTATAGGGATTACTCACATTGAAAGCACGCCTTTTTGTCATTAAGGCTTTGGGGAAAATAATTTGAACCCTCTCTGTGATCTCTGGAAGTCGTCATTAATGTCATTGTTGTTGTTCTATAAGTTTCTCTGACAGAGATCATGCCACAAATTTATATTCTTATGTAAATCAATTAAAAACCACAACAAACAGAACTGTGTTTGCAGTGATGCATCAGTGCACCATTATGAAGAGGAAGTGCCCCCTAGTGGAGAATTAATGAAACAGACTGATGTGACCAGAAGTGAAGGAAAACATTGATATGTTGTGTTGATTGCACTCTCCAGTAGCATGAATCCACATACAGCCTCGTAGACTAGATACACATAAAATCTGCACTGTATATGCCACAAATAAGGCCACTACAGTGGAAATATGCACACATTAACACACACACATTTCACTCACCTCTCCTCTCGGATTAGTGGAGTCAAGAAGCGAGTGCCGTCGTCCTCATGGCTGCTCTGCTGGCTGCTCTGCTGACTGCTTTGTTGGCTGCTGCAGGATACATGAGACAAGATGTGGGCTTATTGATCATTACTGGTGGTTAAACACATTTCAATGTGAGGTATCTATGAAATGGTTAAAGTGAATCATGTTGTTAATTAGTCAATTAGTTACCATGCATATTGCTACTTTCCCCTGAAAACTGAAAAACTGAGTTAAAAACATGTAGACAAACAACACAGGATAAATAGACCCTGAAGTATGTACTTTACGTATGACTTTTAAATGATTGTGTTAATTTAAAGTTATTCTGTTGGATAAAAATGTAAAATTGCCTTCCTTATATATTTTCAGGTATCCAAGGTTATGTAAATCAAGTGTCAAATACATACATCAACTATGAAATATACTGTAATTGGCATGAGCATGGCAACTTGGAGAATGTTGGACCTGTCCTGTTCTTGCACCAATCCAGTGATTACACTAGAGGGAGCTATGTTATGCACTATGCAAAAACAACAATTCAAAGATAAGGCTTCTTAGGGTTCTAAATTTGAGGATGAATACTGAATGATTCATGAATGAACAAGGAGAGAAGCATGAGTATTTGATAACTCAGTTTCCTGTCACTGTATCACACATTAGTTTTATTTTCAGATATCTGTTACCATCTTTAATTTCACCATCTAATTGTCAAAGGAGATTAAGTTACACAAGTGAACGATTTGAAACAGATTGAGAAATGGTTTCACAAAGACTTGTCTGTCTTTTTCTTCTCATTTTAGGGTTTTTCTATTTCAAGATTCTGCTGTCATTCCATCAGCAGCTTGACATTTAAGTATAGAGCCAGCCTGTTGGGAAAGGTCTTCATTAATTCTTACTGTTAACTCTGCAGAGAGCACTATTCTGGTTCCAACAATTGGAGTGCTCTACAAAAGGCTGTGGGGGATGATGGGGTGAATTAAGAAGCTGAATTTAAAAGGTTTGGGTACTTTGTGAATGCTGCAGATGCATTTCTTGGGAAGTTTTTAAGAATATGGGGGAAATGGTTATCTGCATGTCAATTTATATTTCACTATTTCATAATAGTAATAATAATCATCATTAATTCTCAAACTTGACGGAATTGTATATAAAATCAAAAAAATAAAATAAAAGCTCACTGGAGGTTTGGCTGTACTAACACTAACAAATAAGTAAGTGTAACTTCTTCATATCAAGGAAGAAGAGGCTAGCAACATATAAACGACTGACCAATCACAATCATTAACAAGTCTCCTCATCAGCAGATCATCATATTTCGAAACCCAGAGCAAACTATAATATTAGAAATGTGCAAACTAAGGCTTGTACTATCTCTCCCCCTCATTATTGCACAGAAGATCTCGATATAATACCTCAAATGTATCCCTTTAGAGAAATGTGTTAATCTGAATTATTCCTGTGCCGCATATAACAGCTTTTGACACATTTCAGCTCCAGCCCTCATGGTATCAAACAGAGCGGTGCAGAGATAAAAATCAATATGAAAACATGATTCAAAGTGATAAACACATGTAATTTAACATCTAACGAGTTGGTCTACAACAACATGAAGTCTCTGGAATTGGCCTGTTTCCTTCTCTTTTGATAGCTGATACTAATAACTTTCAATAAAATCACACATATAAAATCATTCTGTTAAAGACAGTCTCCTGCTGTCTCTCTTCTTCCTCCTTCATAGTAGTGGTTGACAGATATTGTTTTTTCAATGGTCGATACCGATGATTAGGGAGCATGTTGGGGGATGATTGATATAAAAATGCCGATATCATGTTGTTGCATTTACAATTTTTTTTTAATGTTTTTTTTAATTCATTCATGAAATAGAAAAATACACTGCAGTTTATTGCACCCAAACCGCATAACACACCACCAGCCAGCAGGTGGCAGTAAAAGGGCTACATCTCTCTAATTGAGACATAAAGAAAGAGGCATGCAGCTTTCTGGTGCATCCTAGTCTATTGCAAAGGAGCGAGCCGTTGAACCTGTGGAAAAGTTTGAGGCTGGAATCACTTAGAGCCATCAATACAAATGCAGAAAGAGGACTCAGTCATGTCACTGAAGGTAATACCATTTGAGAGGAGATTTTTGCAGGAGAAGCTGAGTGTTAAAAAGGTTGAAATTTATCAGCCAGACTTCAAAATTAAACAGCCTAAAACAACAAAGGGAGGAATTACACTTGTTTCCAAGGAGCTGGTTTACCTAAGGCTTAGCTAACGCCATGGAGTGATGCTAATGCTTTATGATACTACCCCAGCCTCCTTTTCAAACATCAGGATCAAACCCAGCATGGAGTCAAACAGGTATGACTAATTCAAAGCTAAAATACAAGACCAAACAAAAGTCCACAAGGAAAATAATATGATCAATCAGCTCAGCGATTACAGATTCATGTCTCAACTGAACTGAATACTCTGGTGTTATATCTGTTGTTACACCTTGTACAGAATATGTAGAATTTGGATTGTTATAACCTGCCCTGAAAAAAAGGGCACCAGCTGCCACTGCCAACATCTAAGTATTTGTAATGGAAACAGATGAAACCGATACTGTGTGTAGATTGTATTGCTCACATGCTCAGAGCTCAGATCACCTTACATCATAACAATGCACCCAGTACCATAAACACTAGATATTAGTATCACTGCTGGTGATTAGAAAATTCAGAAACAGCATCATTGGCCTTTGTAAAGTGAAAAAGTATTGCTTTTATGGAATATATCACTTCAGTTTCACTGCCTTATATTATTGCTCATGTCTCCTCTGCAGCAGGTGCAGCGTGTCTGCAAGCTGTTCTCTCAGAGGGGGGACATACAGTATGTGCTGGAGAAGCAGATGTGTTTGTTCGAGGTTTATGCAAGTGTTTCTTCTGTATCTCCATCTTTTGGAGCATGTTTCTTTGAAATCACAAGGATAGAGAGTTGACATGGCATGTGCCCCCGGTGAATAATTCAGCACACATACACAATTGATGGAATATGTGCTTTGAACAGGATAGCAAGAAGGACGAACAAAGCACTGCCAGAGTTGGAAGAAAGTTGCAAAGGCAAAAATCTGCAGAAAAAAGTTAAACCAAGCCACATTTGTGAATGAATGTGTACTGTTATGTTTTTATGTAATGTGTTTTTAGTGATGAAGGCCAAACAACCTAAGGGTAAACTCAGCGATTCTGAAGGGTGCCAGTTAGGCCAGGTGGTGAAGTCGCATGCTCAATATACAGAGGCTATACACCTCAAGTGGGGGTCGGGTTCAGTTCCACCTTGCAGCCCTTTTCCCACATGTCTCCCCCCACTTCTTGCTCTCTACACTGTTCTATCTACTAAAAATAAAAGGCAGAAAAAACACAGAAAATATAACATACAAAAAACTCTGCATATCTGAGATCGCTGAATACAACCCAGCTATATTAAATCAAATCACATTCATATTTGCATATTTTTTATCGTTTTATTATGCTAGCCATGGGTTCTCAAACAATTGGGTTAATCATTAAATAATTAAATAAATAATATAAGTTTTAAGAATTAATCTTATTCATATAAGCTTAAAATGCAACCAACCATTATAAACAATTATGATTACCAGAAAAGAAGAGAGGAAGAAAATAAATTACAGTTTACAGGGGAATGAATGGCCACCTGTTTCAGCTCCATAAGGAAGCTGTGAGTATTTCACAGATGTTAATTGTCCATTCATCCAATGATCAAATTAAAAAAAGATTTCCTGGAAATTAAAATTGAATTATTTCAGCACATTTTCATCATCACAACTGATGTAAAGAAGCATTCACACTAGCAGCACACACACTAACATTTCCTAAAACATTCAACAGTAACCTCGTAAGACCGGGTTGTGATTTGGAGATGTATAAATGGCAGGACGAGGTAGAGGAAGTGAAGCGTGTCTGAAGATACTGCACCACTTCCTCAAAATAGCCCTTCTCTTATCAAGCAGCAGAACAGCAGATTCCACTGTGTCTCTGCTTCTACTGTTCCCAGACACACAAAGGCAGACGGACACACACTCACACACTCACACATATACCTACAGTCCTCAGATCCTAGGCACTGCACATAGAAAGGTAAGGCAGAAACAAGGCTAGGATTAGAAAGTCAGAGGGACAAATGTTACTTTACAGACAACAATCAGAATTATGGACACAACTTCCCAGCCTCCACTTTGACAACAGAGCTGATTAAAACCAGAGCCAGACTGAAATATTGTCAGGATTTTATACCCAATCACACTAGCTTTGCCGATTTGAACCAATCTGAGTGGAAAATAACTTCATGTTCTAAATAGATGAGGCCAAGCTGAGGTTTAATCACAGAGCTCACATCAATAAAGCATTCAATTTATGAAAAAGCCAGACGTACACCCATTATTTAAACTCCCTACTCCTTTCTTCATATGCACACTGAAGCAACCAGTCAATTCACAATAGAATGTTAATTAATACTCACGATACATTCAACATCTTCCAACGGCACCACGTTGGGATCATTCACTCACACTTGTATTTTAGTCACTCACAAAACATTTTCCACAGAGGTGGTCCATGGCATATAAAAAAAACTAGTTCAGAGGAACAAAGTTCTGGCCAGTCATGAGTGTCCTATCCTTGCCTGAGGTGAAGGTCCAGTTTACTGCATAGCTGAAGCTGAAAAACACTACTA
The DNA here is from genome assembly GCF_009762535.1 of Notolabrus celidotus. Classification (NCBI taxonomy): domain Eukaryota; kingdom Metazoa; phylum Chordata; class Actinopteri; order Labriformes; family Labridae; genus Notolabrus; species Notolabrus celidotus. The sequence continues at coordinate 8,869,749 of NC_048285.1, forward strand.
AAACAATGCGCTGTAGCCACTGTGTGTCATGCTCAGAGTTAATATTTAAAGATTGTTTTTAAAAGTTAACACTTGAGGCACAAACCAAATGGGCTGATGAGGCAGAAACTTCGCCTTCACTGTAACCTGCTCTTGAATGCAGTCTTAAGATATTAGTTTGTTTAGATACTGTATTTAAAACATTAGCCATAGCATTTGTAAGAGAGATTATTGTGGGTTTTTTTTACCTTACATACCTGATTATTAAATGAGGCATAATAATAAGAAACCTGTGTATCAGCACTGATGATGCGTACACTACCAGTCAAAAGTTTGGACACACCTTCTCCTTCAATGGTTTTTATCTATTTTAAGTATTTTCAACATTGCAGTTTAATACTAAAGACATCAAAACTATGAAATAATATGGTTTAGCCATAATCTGGATTACAACAGTAGTCAAATAGGGCTATCCATTGTGTACTAACCCTACCTCTGAACAACACAACAGATAATCTCAAACAAATTACATAAACACAAATTAACTCCTCACAAGGCTCATGTTAACTAGAAACCATTCCAGGAGACCACTTCATGAAGCAGACAGAGAATACCAAGAGTGTGCAAAGCTGTCATGAAGGAAAAAGGGACCTACTTTACAGAATCTAAAATATAAAACATATTCTGTTTTGTTTAACACTTTTTTGTGAACTAAATAATTCCATATATGTTCTTTCATAGTTTTGATGACTTTGGTATTAATCTACAGTGTTTCAAATAATTAAAATAAATACAAACCCTTGAATGAGAAGGTGTTTCCAAACTTTTGACTGGTAAATCATTCAGTTTCATTAAATGTCTTATTTTGTATTTCTGCAGGTACCACAGAGGAAGAATTCAAAGTGGGCACATCCCAGGAATCTCAGCTACGTTATGCACTCAGAAAAACTACCTTTTTAAACTTTTCTTGTAGCACATTCAAATATGAAGACATTTTTAAAGGGCTCATGTCTTTTTTCAACTGTCATTTCATTATCTGCTATCATGGTGCCTTTTCACGTCCAATAAATAAATCTTACAGCTGTCCCTTCATAAGAATAACACTGCCAAGTCCTTCATATTTTATCACTGCGCAAAAAGATTAAGGGTCGACAGATATTGGTATTTCAGGGCTGATACCGGTGCCGATTCTTGGCTGTTTGTAAGGCTGATAGGCAATATTTGGGACTAATATGCATTCACAGTAAAGTTCAAAACTTTCTGTCAGAATTTGGAATTTGTAATATCAATAACATCCAACACAAGACTTTGTTTAAATGCTTTAGAGAATGTGTCATCAAAACTGAAACTTGCAACATCCTATACAGAAGATCCGTTAATCAGTAACACCCAGAGTACATTATGTCACGCAGCGCTTTGACGTCCAGCCAATCAGACAGTGTTGTGGGCGGGATATTAGAGGAATCAGAGTGGTGGGTGAAAACAGACCCAGAGGGGAGAACACATCAGAAGTGGAGCCAAAGCAGCGTACTTTTAATTCATTCGTTTTATGAGTAAAGCATCTGTACAATGCCTTTGAATGTGGACTTTTTGGAAAGCAATAAAATCTTGATACTTGGATTTTTAGGTGGTTTCAAAACATACTGCACATTTAATTTTTTTTTTTCCAATAATCCAGTCTGAGGAACTGTAAATAACACGTACACAATCAAGCTCTAAGATGAGTTCCAAAGCTGCTTTGATTTGCACATAATGGTTTTGAGGGAAAATGTTGCTTACATGTTGAGAACCGAAGCTGTATACTGTTTCATTCTGTAAGCATTTCTTATTTTGTATGTAATTTGTACTGCTGTGGAAAGACATAATAAACAGTAAGTGAGCTTTCCCTGCTTTGCAATGTTGCAGGTGCGGCTCACACCAGAACAAGAAGAGTTTAATCTAATGTACATCCTTTGGTTCGCGTCCTCATTTAGTTTGCAGATAACTTTGCTGCATAAGCTTTCTGACTGTAACACCAGAGCCTCCAGTAAAAAGGACAGAAACTGCTTTTTATCCTGCTTTGCTTTATTTATGTATTCACAGCGGCGCTCCTGTGAAACAAGTTGTGAAAAACTAAAAGTTGAAAGAAATAAGCGCCCACAAGGCAGAAATAATAAACAGATGTGAGGATGAGTGCTGACTAGATAGAAAATAGTGTACAGTAAAGCATGTCCTTGCTACGTCACATAATAAATGTGCTTGTTCTGTTCATCAATAATGAAGAGAAGATAAACATTAAGTTCTGGATTATTAATGTCACTCCCACGCTGCTTTAATCCTATAGAACTTTCTTTAAGATGACAACAAGCAGCAGAGTAAGGAGGAGCTGTGTCGTCCTTCAAGGAACAGTAAAGCGTTAGCTTGTTAGAACAGCACACAGCACACCCTGAGGGGGAGCTAGGCTGCACACATGATGTGCCGGATAATGACAGTATTTCACACTCAAGAGAGATGACGAGGTCATGAACTGATGCCTCGGGGGAAATAGTGTCTCCCACTCACATAGAGAAAACGCATTGATGGAGTGAGTAATGATCCTATTCCTATCTACCTACTGTAACTAGTGACAGCTTTTATTTGAGACAGCAAAGACTGAAGTGAAGGAACTACCAGACACTTCATGTTTCATCCCAGGAAACTGTGCCTATAATTAACTGTGAAAAGATGAATTCTCAAGAAATGATAAAAGTGGGTCATGTACGGTCCTATTTCCCATGGATGGAGTAAAATAACTTACACTGGTGTACTGTGTAAATTTTACAAATGGAAGAAAAATAGCTGTTTAGCTTGGTTTTAGCATAACTGGGACTCAGAGATGGCTGGGGGCTTGTTGCTTTATCTCCAGAGAGTGCCCCAACTCTCAGGTAAAATAAAAGAACTAACTTATTAGAAATAAAACATCTGCTCAAAAGAAAGAAACATCTAACAGCAAGAGTTATTAATGTAGTTTAGAGCCAGTCTATTTAAATGATGTCATTGTTCCTCTCCTCTAGAGCAGACCTTATCTCAGATGTTAATACAACAGTGCATCTTAAAGGACCACTGATTTTTTTCACACCTTCACCTTTCCTCTGTTACTGCTCTCAGCCTAACCTTTTATATATCATGAGACCGCATACTCTCTATGTCTATTGTGTACATGCGTACACCCAAGACGGAGAAGCTTGATAACTTTGTTGATATCTAAGCAGACATCTGCACTCTGTTTTTTCTTGTTAACAAGTCTAACAACTTTCAAAGTTATCCGTTGCTGTGGCAGCTCATTTATGTGAACTACACATGTCTTGCAAGTGTCATCTACCCTTCCAACCTCTAAAGCGTCCAAATGGATGGACCTAATGTGTGCGCACAGATGAGTTCAGTCTGACAATTAAGCAGAGGCATAGACAGTTTTAAATCTGAATTTGGTAAACATGTCTAATAATTTCATGACAAGAGTATCGTCCTTTTTTCTCTCTTTCAACTGATCATATTGACTTTTTATGAGGAGTATTTTTGGGGGTATTTACATACAACACTGCTTTAAAATAATATTAGAGGCCACAGGTTTTCTTCAAAGTCCACAAATATCCATGCTACGATCACAGACTTTTGATGCAAGGGATTCATTATATCTAGATACATTACTCTACTGCTAAAAATAGCAGGACTTCAGTAAGGACAAAACAGTTTTAGAAAGTGATAAGACTCAAAAGAACTCCAGGTCAACCCTTTGTCCTCCAGCACACAGAAAGGGTTTCTTTCTTTTGAGACAATGGTACCTCTTCAAATAAATTCAAAAAAGGCCTGCTGTGCTTCAGACTGAGAACAAGATTCTCATCAAACAGCATCTAAAACACCATCAGGTGTATTAAACTGTGTGTGGGGATTAAGCTGCTTCATGCTGAACATGAATCAAACTGTAAAATACTTCAGCTCATGGCAACAACTCTCAATCTGTTGGCAATCCAGGACATTAGAGTAGATGGGAGGAGAGTTGAAGCAGAATGGAGGTATTAGGGAAGATGAAGGGAGAATTGGGGAACAAGGATAGGTAATTAGGGAGGGCCCATACCAACCTGCTCTCACTGCATTGCTCCTTCTTCTCTCGGACCTTCAGCCACTTCCTCAACAGGAAACGCTTCCGTCTTGGCGAGGCACTAGGCGTGGAGCAGCGCGACCAGGAAGCAGGGCCGTCTTCGTCACTGGACGGCGTGATCTCAATAGAAGGCAGCTGGAGGTACTCCTTCGAATTGGAGCGAGATCGCTCCGTGAGTTGACCGACGGTTAAGCGCCCCCTTTCGTTTTCCTTCTCGCTGGGCACGTTCCTCATGCGCCGCATCTTGAACCGCTTCCGCCTGAGAGTTGGAGTTGAGTGTACAGAGCAATCTGAAACAACATAACTTCCTCCATCCGAGTATACCGGAGAATCACTGGGGATGCTCACCTGGAGTGAAGGTGGTCTGAGAGTGTCGCTCATAGTCCTGACTAGCTTTCTAAAATGCTAATATTCTTCCTTTTTTTTTTTAAGTCCTTGGTCACAGGAACGGCAAATTCAACAGCTCTGCAGCTTGAAGGGCTTTAAGCAAAAGAAAGTTGAGGTTCAGTGCAGGAAAGTTGAGGCACAATGAAGATCCTTAGACAATCTTTGGTGGACTTCACACACTCACTCAGCTCCTCCTGTTTATTTTGAAACCCTCTCCACGTGTCAGCCAATGCATTGAAAGCCTGGCTGAGAAGTCCTGATAGCAGATATCTTGGTCTCAACCAAGTCCTTCCGCTGCTCCTCAGCTGTTGGCTGATAAGTATCAGTCCAGTGGCTGGCTGACAGACTGTGAGGAGTAGTCTTGTGGCAGTAAACTCAGTCTCTCAGGCTGGGCAGGAGAGGGCTGGATTAGATAACAAAGGGGGCTTCTGTTCTGAGAGCAGCAGATGAAACATGTATAAGGCCTGTCAGGGAGTGTAACACAACTCCTTTGACGGTCCTCCCTGGGGAATGGCAGGCCAAGTTACACTCAACCTCACACACTCACACACACTCACACACACTCACACACACTCACACACACCACACACACACACACACACACACACACACACACACACACACACAAACTCACTTACCCACGGCTACGCTCGTGTCCAAGCTGCCAAGGTTGTTACCTTAGTTGTTGTTGCTAATGTTAAGGTGGAAGGCACCAACTGTCAGCCCTTGAATATTGATGCTGGAGTTTTGAAAAGGCTTGGAGGTTGTTTGTTGTCACTTTGTGCTCACTTCAGAGTTGCTGCAGTAGAGGGAGACACTGTTGGCCAGGGTTGTGCCCATACTTCAGGGTGAGGTCCGTCTTGTGCCATTCAGTGCGTAGCTGTCTTCGTACAGTCAATCCCTAAATGTTAGAGGGAGGTGAAAGGACTGCAAGGTACAGGCAAGGCTGAGGGTGATGATGACTTGGTTATGCAGCTTCACAAACACACACAGTTGATCAAATTGACAGACAGAGTACAGGAACCCACAAACAGATACCATGATAACCAATCAAAGAAAACAGGCAGTGGCTTTGATGGGATGCATTAACAAACAAGCACACTCAATCACAGCCAAATTCTGATCCACTAAACATACAGTGCCTTATCCACCACCATTCACCAGCACCTCCTTATCAACCCTCAACATCTTTCTTCCGTAAAACACTGCTCAGTGTTTCACAGAACTTCAACATTTTGTCAACTTCCACAAACAAACAAAATCACAGATAACTTATCAACGCAGATGACACACAGTAGATATTACACTAATGAAATACTGTGCAGGTTAAAGTTCACACCATTGAGGACATCAACGAAACAAAAAGCCTCTCACAAAACACTTCACCTCATCTGAGAAGCCACTGAGCTGACTGCCTCCGCAATGATAGACCCCAGAGTGAGGCTTACTGAGAGCCGAGACCACACCTGTCAGTTTCTCCAGGTGTAGCTGTCAAGAAAACTGAACATGAAATAAATATATAAAATAGGGCATGGTGAAAAAAAGTATAACAATGTTGCAAATATGTCAGAGTTGAGTGCAAGCCTGGTGGGAGATCCAGATATAAATAACCCAGACACAAAGTCTGTCGTACAAAACACAACCATCTGCGTTGTGCGTTCTACACCATTAGCATGAGTAAAACAATCGCTCAGCACATATGGTTTTCTTAGCTGTGCATCTGCAGTTTGAGGTAAGCAACAAATAGCAGGGGGACTGGTAGTGCATGTCTTCCTCTCTCTCTCTCAGTTGACACATTTTCACAGACATATAAAGAAGCTAAAGCGTGACTTATATGCCAATCAGCCTTAGCACTATGACCCCCTGGCTAGTACTATGTAGGGCTTTTTCTAGTCAGGTCAGGACCAAAACAGCACTGATCCAGACATCCTTGCATGCTCGTGTGTCTACATTACATGGCATTAACATCCCATAATGCTGTTTATATTAAAACAATATGATGGCTATTTCATTCAGTCAGTAGCAACTAGCGCAGTGACACAGCTCAGTATGCATCTCTATGATGTGTTGTTTTACGAGGGTGCACATCAGACTACACTTTAGACAATGTCAGAGCTGCACCACATCTGTAGTGTAGATTCAAGTAAGAAATATGAAGACATAGTAAAAGGATTGACACCCTGTACTAGGGCTGGGCGATAATTCAATAACACTAATTATCATGATCATCATGATAATTTTTCTCGATATACATATAAAAAATGTTTGATAAAAATTTGATATAAATACACACGTAATCACGTCCCCAGCTACTTCAAATGGAGGGGGCGCTAATGAGCCTTAAACACTAGTTGCCACCCAACATTAGACAGAAGAAGAAAGCGGACTTGAACAGCCAATCATGTCGGGGCTTAAAGACATTCAGAGTTGAATGTAAACACAGCTGAGACGAGCGACAGAGACACTGAAGAAGACTTAAAACACACCAGCTCAAAGCAGAGTCGTTAGTCAGACACTGTGCTGGCTCTGCGTTAACTATGAACTTAATACACTTCATTAAATATACTTTCAGGATGGGAGTAAAGGAAGAGCACTGAGACAACTTCTGCTGTGCATTTCTAACACATTTAATGTCCACGCGACCGTAGTACAACTGAACACTGAATAACCGTGATGCATTCATTGCACTGAGAGAAACAACATCACTCTGCCCGTAACCCTTAGAAATCTTAAAGGGGACTGCACAACTCAAAACAATCTCTACTAAACTGATACACTGTTTATGTTTATATATATATATATATATATATATATATGATATATCTTTGTTGTAAATTTAAATCAAATTATGGAAATAACCTCAACCTGAGAAAAATAAGAATCTACAAACTGAAACTTCACAAAAATCTCATTTTACACAAAATACCTGCTTGCTGTAAGCACTGTCAGAAATGATTGATTCAAGAAGCTTATCAGAAAACTAAATACAGACACAAACTAACAGACTGTCTGGTTTCTTCAACTTTCACTCAGGAACAAAAATCTGACTTTACATTTAAATGAAATAATGATTTGATATTTATCATGATAATTATCGATATCGCCTGATATGAAAGATTTTATCGTGATAACATAATTTTCAATATCGCCCAGCACTACCCTGTACTCACATTTGAATTTCAAACTAAATCATTTGCAGCTAATCATGAGAGATACCGGTTAAGTTTAGAAAACATGTTTCAAACTCTGTCCTTAAGATGCAGACAGGATGTTCCACAGCCAAAGCACCCGTACAGAAGCATAACTATATAGAAGCTGTAGTAATTGATTTGGAGTCACAACAAATGTGCTCTCTCCTGTAAATCTGAGCTTTGTTGCTGCTCTGACTCAGAAAGGAACACAACCATGCAGTAATCTAGCCTGGAGGAAGTGGGGCCATGAAAAAGCCTTTTCTCAAATGGGACAAATGAGAAAAGGGCTGATCTCAGAGATGATCCAGGAGACTTAATGGAAGTGGGATTTGACAACAGCTATACTGCAGATAATATGAGGCCAAGACAGAACTACTCCAATGTTTCTGGCAGAGTTAGTCAAACAGCAGCCAAGCAGCTTAAGTGATTATAAAACTTGTGTCTGGCATCCTGGAACTTGGATACAGAAAAATAAAATTAAATAAATGAAATGGAATAAGAAAATAATTCTTTCATCATGGGATGTGTTCAGAAGGAGTATTCTGTGAGACACTCAGTGTCCCCTCATCATGTAATTCAACACGTATCCTTTATCAGAGTGATCATCAGACAGATACAGAGATCACCCGCACTGCTTTTTAATGTAGTGTGAAGCACCGCTTAAGGTTTCTATTTAAAAACAGGACTGGGTCTTTCACTCTTCTACTGACAGTCTACTCACCAGTGTAGCCTGACTAGTTATGTCAAAGGCTGCTTTGAGGTCAACAAACACCCACAAAGAACACTAACCTTAATGTGCTGCCGTCAACAAATCTGATGAAACATGGAGCATTGCAGATTCGTGCCACATTCACATCCATGATCAGATCAGATAAGTGCTGCAGTTTAAATAAGTCATTCAGGGACAGGTTGTGTCTTTTTCTACAACTCAGTTTGAGGCACTAAAGATAAAACTGCTTATTCAAACATTACTATTGGTCTGATTGAGTAAGAAGGTCAAAGGTTACCTTTGGATTTGGCCAGCATGGGCTCGTCCACAAATATTTGACTAGCAATTGGGCCATAAAAAGGTCATGAATGAAGGCAGGAATGCTGTGCGCTATGATGTACCAACACTCAAGGTGACAAAAAACAAAAAAATTGGAATGCTATTATTGTGCTTTGCAAACATTTTTTGAGAATTGTAAGTTACAGAGCGTTGAGTATTTGAGAACTAAAACTTTAGTAAGTCTCCTTAAATGTTCAACAAAAATCGACACATCTGCATATTCTCTATGGAGGTCATATTCTGCTATGATTACAGTAGTCTTTGTAATGTGTTTATGTTGTTCACATTTTTTTTTAAAACTGCTTTCTTGTTTATAAAAAAAAAAACAATACAACTTTCTCAGGACAATTGAGACTAAGGACGCAGTCTTTAAGCTTAAAAAAAAAGGTACTTTAATCAACGAGGAGCCAGGCAGAATTCAGAGTTGAGATCAAACAGATACCTAATAGATCACAGTGAACTTTCCTTTTCCACTTGCATTATTAAATCATCATGTGCTCATTGTAAAGTACTTATTATGACAGGCTTTTAAAGGCTTTTGTGTGATTCATCATCCTATAAAAGCTCAGGGACAGACGCTGCAACAAAAAAGAAGCCATTTTTGCCAGACAATATATCATTAATGCACATTCCATCATGGAGATGTTAATGTTCATAAATCGGTCTTTGGAGCTCTAAGCAGAAACACACACACACCAGCTCACACTCTGACTTGAAGGCTGAGTGTAGAAGTGGGTGAATATCATGCATTAATCATGGCGAGACAATGTTTCCCATTACAGTTTCACACATCCTCGTTGCTTCAGGTCTTACTCTGGCATCAGTGCCCTTTATTCAGGTGAACAGCTGATGTCATGGTGGACATTTGAGCAAAACCAAGGATGTGGATAAAGATATCATAAAAAGACTGACGTATTTTTCATCATTTTAGACAAGTCACTTCTTTGTAAAGTCTTTTTTTTTTTTAAAAGAAACAATTTGAAACACTGCTCTCTAGCTGGAGTGTGTGTTTATGCACCTGTGTAGTGCAAGTGCACTATAAAAATATTAAAAAATAGTGCACAGCATGAAGGACCTCATTGGTCTAGCCATCATGTTTCTCAGTGCCTTGTGCACTTTGCCATGCACACATTAGCAGAGTCAACAGATGGACCCACCACGGAGAAGCTTTGCTGTTACAGCTGAGACATAGATCACAGTTTTCCATCATTGGGATGGCTTCACGGCACAGAACAACCATGTGATTACTTGCCTTTCACGCCTCATTACTGACCATCAAAGTTCAGTTCCATTGTTCACTGCCTCCCTATTCTTAGTGCTGCGTCCCTGTCAGCACAATGTCAAAGACCGCGGGCAGATTACAGAGGCATGCTGATTCTGATTAAACTAACACTCATAAAAATATGTGCTGCATGAAGTGCTCCAATTAGTCTAATTATTTTTTTACAAGGACAAAAAGCATAAAGCATTTGAGGACTGGGGACATTTCTTTCAATGGTGAACAAAGTATTAAAGGCCTATAACGGCAAAGAGGCTGTTGTAATAAAACTAACTGATCCTGCTGTGAGCACAGATTATAAAGCTCTCAATGTAGTTTTCTCATAATTTAAGAAATGTACCAAGAAGTGCTTTGTTAAATTATTTACTTCTTTAGGGCTAGATTTTCTAAGTGGTGCCAGAAAGAGACAGGAAGTGCCCATTAGGGATGCGACAAGTTAGCCCAATATTTTTCTTAGTTGCAGTGTTCGGTTTGGTTCTCACAACCCAAGCAGTCAGAGTGTTTTTTGGAATTTTTTGGTTTCTGTTTGACAGAAGCAGAAAGAGGTGAAGGAGAAAACAAAAAGCAATTTTTTTGAATACTATTTCTACATTTACTTTTAAGCAAAAATAAATAAATATATATATATATATTACACACATTCCTGGTGCATCCTATGATATAAAAGAGATGAATCAACATATGTGTAAAGGCTCTGTGATGAGATGCATACAGTACGTGTTACTGTTACTGCACAACTGCCCTTTTCAGCCTATTTGAAGCCGACCATAACCTGGTCCCAACCAGATTAGCTTTACTAAGCAAGCTAGCACTGTGATGTAGGCAGGTTAAGAGGCAGCCAGTTTTTACCCTAAAAATCCACAAATGGCTTCATAGTTCACCCTTTCAATCGTTCATCTTGAGTTTTTTTTTTTTGCATTTTTGTAACATTCAGGCTCAATGCTAATGATGCGACTCAGTGTTTAATGGCATATTCTGCCATTCATTGGAAGCAATACCTTTATTCGTCAGCTTCCCAAAATTTGAGTATGTAGTGATTGGATATCTACTCATGGAGGGAGTTTCCTCATCCCAGTGCGTTAAATCACAGGCAGACATAAGACAATTCTTAGAGGAGGTACAATGCATGGGAGCTAGGAAAACAAAAACATAACTACCACAACTGTGAATGGTTCAATTGAGGTACTGTATTGAGAATTGTGTCATCCCTCGTGCCCACAGCCACCTGGATCCAAAACAATTTCCCCTCTCTGAACTCAAGTTTCTAATTTTCTACACAAACCAAAGCAGTTCTCACATGTCTCTGTGTTGTTATGCAACAACTTAACACCCTCATTTACTGTATCAATCACAAATAATTGGATGTTTCATATTAGTTGTTTCACTGACAAATACATGTCACATGCGTTGAGGAAAGAATGACATAGTAAAGAAAATTTGAGTCAGATGCATTCATCAAACAAAAACATTTTCATACGGACAAAAAAGTTGAAATAATATTATCAGGTAAAATATTTATTCCCTGCCTCTGTGTAGAGTTCTTCTCACAGGAATGATGCAACTGATGGTACCAGGAGCAGGAGTCAAAACAAAACAACCTGCCTGCCATATAAGAAACATTTGAGTGAGCAATTACTCACTCATGTAGGAGAGCATCATGCCACACACAGGGGCTGCCATATGTTTTTATGGTGTAGCTGGTTGAGTGATGGGAAGTTATAACATGCACGAGGAAGCTATGATAAGATTAAAACTCTGCTCATGTAACGAGCTTCATTTCATTTCACCAAGTTCCCCTTCCTTTGATAATAAATCTTACTTGAGCTCCAGACACATTGGCATCCAATTGCACACCGACCTGTTTAAATACAAATAAGGGAACAGCATATTGTGCTGCAATGACTGCATTCAAAGCTTCTACCTTCCATTCTGAGTGGAGCCTGAGTTTGCTGCTATGCAGTTCACCAACCAGTTTACTGTAACATGGATTCATGGTCCATTTTTATACACGCATGAATGAGTCATAATACATTGGTACATTATGAGCGAGGCAGCATCACAGAGTTTCACATTAAAAAGCTATTCCACATGGCTCCCTAGGCTTTACATATAGACTTTAATAATATAACGTATTTTGATGTGCTTGAAGTGCACATCCTTCTTAATCAGAGCCAGCAAGCAACCCTATGTCTGGCAGTTCTCATCATAAAAAGGGCTCCCTCCTACTCCTCTTTTGGTCTGCATCTATTGAGACTCTCTGTACTGATCAAAACCCAAGCTTTCATCTCTTATTTAGATTCCCTGCTTTCTAAAAATAGCCTTGGCACACTATGGAAACAGGCAGAGCTCTTTGGTGAGGTATTACGCAGTATGTAGTATGATCTGAGGCTGTAGTGAAGACCCGTAGCAGCTGGATGAGTCACAACTACGATGTAAAGGAATTGGGACAAAGAAAACCAACTGAATAAAATAAATAAATAAATAAATAAATGAATGAGTTTGCTCAAGTCCAACATAATTTCATGACTGGCATTAGATTCACCCATGAAACAACTCTGTAATTGGTTATTTTGTTCACATTGAAGGCTTCATCGTCTCCCAATGGATTTTTTTTTAGTGAAGCAAATGAAAGACAAACAGTTCAAACTCAAGTTGAAGCAATTGTACTAAATATGTAACTGGTGATGAAGAGAGATTTAATATTAAATAAACTAAAAAAAAATAACTCATGGTGCACCGCTCCAATCCTGGTCTCAGTTATCAGTCAGATACTGGCTCAAAAAGCTAGATTAGGTAACAACTCCATGGGGCAGATCTATCCAGCTCATTTCCATGCTACTCTGTGTTTACAACAACGTGTTACATCATCAGGCTGTCGGTTGGCTTGTGCATTTTGTGAGGGCAAATGTAGTGTAGAGGGAGCTCATTATAGAGGATCCGCAGTTTTGAGATATTTCACGCTTCTTCTTGCACGGTATGCAAAGCTCAAGTTTCAAGGGATAGCAGTAGCGTAGAAAATACAACACAACCAATTTCATCAAGTATCTCAAGAATCATCATGCAAAGCTATACGACAAGCTCAACCAATCAAAAACAGAACCTGAAACGAAGCAGTTAACATTGTCACCTGCATTGAAAGAAGTGGGAAACTTCCCAGTGATGGTTTGAAATTGTGTAAAATAACAGGTGTTTTTGGTTAACTTGGATGAGAAGTGCCTGCAGCTTGTAGAGAACAAGGGATTCATCCACATGGTTGAACACTTGGAATCCAGGTACGATTCACCATCACGTAAAAACAAAATCTGACACTGGTTAGTCTGAACTCTTAGAAAGTGTGCAAACACCTAACGATAGTGAAAAGATATTATCGTGACGAGTTCACCAGAGATATCTGAAGCTCTGACACTGGCCGGTCGACACACTTCTGTCTAACAGCACACTAGTGTGCAAAATACACTGAGTTCAGTGCTACAAGCAAAAACCATTCACAGCTCACAAAACACTGACTCAATTTTGACTTACTTTAAATGTGATATACAAAGTTGATTGGTATGAATCCTAGCTCATACCAAAGACCAGATATCTGGTCCTTAAACTTACCACGGAAACATCAGGGAAGCATTGGTTTCAAGCATTTGCCTTCAAGAGCCATAAAGACAAACATACTTTGAAGACAAAGGTCGGTCCGTTGAGATAAAATTGATAAGGTTTCAGACAAATCTGTAAGAGTTCAATTGTGCTTGCAACAAGTAAAAAGCAGAATAAGGCTCTTAACAGGGTTTTAACCTACTTGACAGGAGAAATTGCCTGAATTAGGTCAGATTGGTTCTGTTAGATTTCTGTTTCATGGCATTCATTAGCAGCTATTAAGTGATGGAAGTTAATGAAACAGTGCCAAGACATTAATTCTGTGGATCTGACACGCCATACTGCCTCTCACATTTAATGTTGCTTGTATGAGTGATGTGTTTATGTAGCTACACATTTTTATCTGGCCATACTAACGCTCCACACGTGCTGCACATGCGCAAAAAAACTGTGATTAAATCAGAAAAGTCTGAACACATCACAAGTTCTTCTTTTGGTTATGAGATGCTGCAAATGAGTCCCTTCAAAAGACATAAAGGTGATGTAGCACCACATGCTGTAGCTAACTGGAATGAAATCAGCAGGTGGTGTCACTTTGAAGCTTGAGGAGATAGAATATTATTCTCCCATGCGAGCATGAGAAACTGTGCCGTTTTTTTAAGATTTGTGCTTACAACTCATTATCACAACTCACTCAAACTCTAGTGAAGTGCACAGTTTGCTGACAAACTGTTGTCAGAGTTTTACTTTGTTTATTAATGGTGTTATGACAGACCACAGAAGTCATTGACCTTAATTTTTAGGAAACTAAACAGCCTTTATGCAATCCCCCACCCCCCCACCCCCATCCCCACTCAAGTAGCAGCCCACAGGCAACCCATTGCTAGACCATAGAGTGCTAAATAAGACAGAAACCCACAACACCGGATATTCTCTAGAAGTGATGTACTGAGGAAGAATATTATTATTAACCCCCGATAGCATAGTCATTTCATTACTTTGGTCAAAGCTTTCCAACACCAAGGCCATTGTATGGGAAATAAATCATACCTCTTCTCAGTGTATTCATTCCCAGTGACACTCTATTTCAGCAGTCTGAATTATCTGTAAGCAATAAAATATAAAAGGCAACATATGCAATAATGTTGAAAGTAATTGCGGGTTGCAAGTCTAGATATGTAAAACAAAAAGTCTATGACACATGTTACCATAAGAAGGTCCGACAGATGGGTCAACAACACATACATCAACACTGTACATGATAAGCAAGTGCCAAAAACTACATTTTAAAGTTTGTGTTCATAAATAGATCCACAGAAAAGTAGTTAAAAAAAAAAAAAATCACACAGATTCCCACTTAGAATAAAACTATAAATATACTTTGGTCGAATACAACAGAGGTAAGGAAAACTGCAAGAAACCACATTGCTCGTACACCAACTGTCATTTCCTGTGGGGCTAAGAGGCATTTTCCCAGGCCTGACAGCCGCAAACAGCTGAGAGAAGAGGGGCTGTCGGAAACAGGGGGACTGCGAGATGCATCCAAAGTAGGCTGAGAGAGAGAGAGAGAGAGAGAGAGAGAGAGAGAGAGAGAGAGAGAGAGAGAGAGAGACGGAAACAAAGAGTTGAGAGTTCTCACTGCAGCAGTGTCTTAGTAAGAGAGCAACAGGCCTCCCCTTACTGACAAAATCTCTACTGTAAGACAGTTAAGATATTGTTCTAACAAAAAACTGTTGCAATGACTGCCTGTCATCAGCGTACTGCTGCACATTGAGACTCCCTTTGATACCCCTGGATCAAGGGGGACCTGCAAACATAAACACCCAGTGCACACACACCAGCTGAGCAGGATCCTGCTGTGGCACATGGTGATGAAGTACAGATGCAGCTTTGAGTCCCCCACCTTGGAGTTTTTCTCAGCACATGCCTCACCGAATGTCCAAAACACAATAGACGCGTCCTCTCAAGCAGCTGGAAGGCAATCACTTTGTAAAACCAACCAACCAAGGGACGGAGCTTCAACAGTCAAAGCCCATAACGTCCATGTAGACGTACGGAAAATGATTGAAGCATACATGTACACAACAGTACAAGTCAATAACAATACACCTAAAAGCTTCTGAGCTTGTCTTGTGTTGTTTCTTTTATCTAAACTACATCTTGCAGTTTGCTCTGGATTGTCTAAATCATGGCTGTCAAAAGGTTACAGGCTGTTCTCCATCAAGACATCAGCTCTTAAAATGTTCCTATGCCCTGTAGGCAATACTGTTTATGAAAATCAAATACATTGATGTCAAACTTCATGAGGAAACTGCAGAATTAGGGATGCAATTACACTTGCATCATGAACATTTAAAAAAAAAAAGATTACCAATGTCTTAGATGTAATTTGCCCCTAAACCAAAACACAAGAGGTCAAATAAATAAATAAATAGATCTGATAAAAGTTCAGATACAAATAATGTAGACATCAAAATAACAAGGCTTGATGGTGTGACATCAACCCAAGATGATATAGGTTAATGGGCTGTTAATGAGGAGCAGGGGATCAAACCCCCGCCTGTGTGGCACTCACGCAATTAATGTAGACCTATAAATAGGCATCCATAGCAGTAGTTAATAGGTCCCATAAACCCCAAGTCAGCCGAGCAGGTAAAGGTTTAAAAATAGAATGCTTGCAGGCTTTTCCAGCTGAAAAGTGGGTTGCTGTCACTCTGAGTGTTAAATAAAGTTTGATGAAGAACGCGCTCCTGCATCTGTCTCAGGCAGGCAGCAGGAACAGAACACACAAACACAACAAGTGCACAGTAGCCTTTTGCGCACACTGATGCAGGAAATCATATCCTCTTTTCTGTCAGGAAATAAGTACAAAGTTTGCCCAGTAGCTCAGTGTTTGAAATAAGTTTTTTAACCGATGTCGACCCATAAATGCGAAGTTTAATCAGTTCATCAAACTGCGTGTTTTGCAGACTAATCTGACGTCATTTCGGATGTGCACGCAGACAGCAGATACCTCGCCGACGAAGCATCAAGCAGCGCACCTTATAAAACTCCGAAAACAACTCCAACAACTCTTACATGTTTCATTAGCGTCTTCTAGTGTTTACCTTCGTTTCGACCCCGCCAACTTCCACAAACTTGTCCGTCGACTTCGCCGCCGAACCCAGAGCAGAACTTCACCCACGGACGTCTATTCATCCATGCTGACAGGTAAAACGCACACGGTGGAGACGGCTGCGTTGTTTGGCAAACTTAAATCAGTGCATCTTGGAGGAGGCGGAGACGCGCAGCCCGTTACTTCACGGATGAGAGCCGCAGAGAGCAGACCACTGAGCAGTGACCTATCATGGTCCGGCCAAACAGCACATGACCGCCCTCCTTTTAACCTCTTACTGGCCAGAGACGTCCACCTGCTATTTCTTTCTACGTCACATTTCAAGCCATTATTGAGGAAGCGAGTCTGCGTGGACATGGACAGGATGCACAGGTCATTGTTCATTTGTTATGCATATTTTCTGTGCACTGTGCTGCAGTGGGATTCAGACATCGGATGCTTCAAACTCACCGACTCATCCAGATTAAAAACACTAATAAGGATTGCAAAAAAAAATTTTATAAAGATATTTCTGACATACAAATGGGCAGTTATTCAAACATGTGCACGTCCTTTATATTGACAGCATTTTATAGCCTAAAAATATGTGTACAAAAACATGAACCATGTGGTTTGCAATGTCCCAAAAGGTATATCTGAGATTGTTTTGAGAGCTTAAGTTTTGGTTTAATCATTCAATGAGAGAAAATCCAAGACACTTAAATGTGGCATTTTGACTCTTAAGATGCGTCCACTTTAAAGTAATACCAGTCCATCAGTACAACCACTATATCAAAAAACAAAAAGTACAAAATGAATTTTGTTTCAAAGGAAATGTTCCACACTTCAGTTTGCTATTGTATTCTCTATGGTGATTAGCAGTGTTCTTATAAAATTAGTATTTTTGTATGCTTTCATTCCAGTGATTGTTATTTATAGACATTTTACATAATACTAGAAATAATAAAAATGACATGAAATACGATGAGGTAGAGACTCACAGCAGCAGGGTGCCCACCCACTCAAAACCAGATTAAGACCATTTTTGCTTTCACATTTTTTTTCTGCTGTCACTGTAATGTAATTATTTTAAATTTACTTTATAAAACCAAACATCAACTAATAACCTGTGCAGAAGGTTTAATGTCACCTGCAGTAAACGCAGTAGATGTTTCTTCCACCTGTGCATGTCTGCACATCTCTTTCCTGTTCTTTATGGGACCAGGAGGGGTATTTTATAACCAATACATAAATCCAGATTTTATCTGAAGCTCCTCAGCACAGTCAATCTGACCTTCATCAGTGGCTAACCATTTTTTAAAGATGGCACACAGAGAGAAGATTACAGCTGCTGTGACTTATTATGTCATAAATGACCTTTTCCGCCTCTCCGGGAACAAAGGGTTAAAGGTTACAGACAAACAATGTAGGCTGTCTGTCTGTCTGTCTGTATGTGATTAAACTCTGTGTTTCCAACCCTCCCTCTCTGAGTGTGACTTTTCATGCGGCCTTGTGCACCGAGCTTGCAGGGCGCTGTTGTCTTGCAGAAACAACTAAATTCTTGGATTCTATGAACAGACTGAACAATGTCTCTATTGATGGGAATATGACAGAGAGAGAGAGAAAGATAGAGAGAAAAGGCAGACAGTTCTGCAGAGACAAAGACTGATCTACAGTTATTATCTGATTACAATCAACATCATTCACTGTCGGCAAGAGGCTTCTTATGGAGAGATAAGACTTCCGGGAAGGCTGACTGAAGCTTACAGCTCAAATATGTCAGTTCATTTTGAACAAATATTTTGATCTTATTATTAAATTAGCTGAACAGATATTCAAATCATACCACCAACCGCCTTTGATATCCACTCTGCTTTTTTAAAATCATGATAAATTACATCATACATTTCATCCAGTTTTTTTTGTCTTTCTTACCACTTCTGACAATTTAGACTAATAGCATAGGTTTGGTTCTGGTTTCAAACCTTTAATTTACTATATTCTGTTGAATAAAAATGTACTAAACTATTGTGGGATTCACTTTATTTATGGAAAACACCATAAGTTGTGTATCAACTAAGAAAGGAATAATATAGTGAGCATGTGCTCATGTAAATTAGAATCTTGACAGGGTAAGAAGGACTCCCTGAAGAGCGTTATGGCTTAGCATCACACACTGAAGCACCTTGGGTATTACTAATGTGATGATTAAACCTGATGCACCTCTCTGTAACTCTCAGGTTTGTCAGTAAAGTGTAAGAAGTAGCCTTCACTATTTGAAGTCTTTTTTAGAGGTGAATGATAGAGTAACAGCTGTCTCAAAGGAATTAGTTTTCCATGATCACAGGTTGATTCACGTGTTAAATATACTCATTATTGGTAAAGACAGATTAGTATGATGATAGAGGTAGGAAGATGTTCTTATTGTTACTGAGTTACAGGCTTTTCTTTGTAGTCATTGTATTTTTTAAAAATCATTCTATCTGACTGACTTCCAGTACTCTTCCTCTCTGGCAACAAAAAGGTCAGGGGTCAACCGGTCAATTATTTTTGCTTTCCCTCTAACTTAAGAGATCTGTCCATGCATCAAGAGACCTAATGCTCACCGATCTCATCACACTCATGCACAAAAGAAAAGGCTTGTTTAGTTTCAATTAAAGTAATCTGCACAACTTCACTCCCACACATACTTAAGCAGCGACAGAAGTGTGAGACTGAATGCAGTCGATGTTGCTAAAGTTTTCTTTGGAAAGCAGGAGATCAAAACTTGCAAACATTTTAAAAGGCCCCTCTTGAATAAATGTTTGTTTTATCAGTTAGAAATAGCTCACACTAAGGTAATATAAACAGCTTCTGCATGTAGTGACTGGACATTAATGTAAATATAACTTGGATTAAATATTAATGTTCTTTTTTGATAGGGTTGGTTTGTTGCCCCTGAATCTCACAGATGGTCGTTTGAAAAAGCTATTTGGGATCTGTGGCAAATATGAAATCTATTTCAGAGTAACTAACCTCATAGCTAGAAAATAATGTTATTAAACTGAATTGAAGTGTGAAAATCAACAAGCTGTTCTCAGCTAAAAATATTGTGTATGTTTAGAACATAAACATACACAACCGTGTCGCATGACGGGGCGCCGGCTTGGCTGAGTGCTTAAGTTAAACACCCCATGTAAAGAGCCAATGGGGCCTCAAGCACAAGGGCTCGGTTCAAGTCTAACCTGCGGGCTCTTTCCTGCAGGTTATTCCCCCCTCTCGGGTTTCCTGCTCTATCCACTGTCTACTGTCAACTCCTCTCTGAATAAAGGCATACAAGCCCCAAAATATACATTTAAAAAAAAAAAAAAAAATTATTGTAACATGAAATGTAAATCTTGTACTTATTTTGGACATTTGGAATAGTTCATTTTCAGCCAGCTTTAAACCCTTACTAACAGGCCACTAGTCCAACTATGACTACATAAAGTTCCCAAGTGTATGAATAATTAAAAATGTATTGATAGAAGCACAAGTGGCAATTAAAGCTGTGGGAAAAAAAAAACAACTTATGTTGAAACAGCCTTATTTGGAATATTTGTCTTCACTGCTCCTTCTCAGTCACATTCATAAAGTTCATTTCAGTGTGCCACAGTCTGAGCATGTGGCTGTGTGATAGCAAGGTACACTGTTCTTTATTCTAAGTTGGGTGCTCTGCCCAAAATAGCTCCTGTTTGATAAGAATCCAATTACACTGTGAAAGGGTTCTCTTACAATGAGTCAGTGCTCGGAGGGCTGGGAAATCACTGTAGGTGCTGTTGTTGTAATGTGCAGTCACTGAAAGTAATTCATGGCACATACTGTAACGACTCTGCCATTCATAGACACCACATTACAGGCAACTGAACAGCTCAGGAACTCATAAAAGCCCATATCAGTTATCCATTAGGCTCCAATCTTAGAGTGGGAGCAGTGTCTTTTTACAAAGACAAACTAGAGTAATGCACAATATATGAAAATTGCAGTGTTTGAAACCATTTTCTACCTATTAGTGTACTATATTCACCATCCAACATGTTATCATAGTGTCTGAATTCTATGTGAAATGTGTCTAATGTAAAGAGCTACACGAAAACTTTGTTTCCGCAAGAATCCCACACTACAATGTGTCACATTCTACACACACACGTTACCTTTGTGAGACTTTCGTCAGTGATGACGCAAAATTATGTTCATTCAAGGCTGTTTCAAATCCAAATGAATCGCTCGCAATAAAGCAAACTGGGTGTCTGTTTTTAAAGGAAGTGGTGAACAAATGGAACCTTTGTATTGTCTTTTATTGCCGATCTTCACAAGATTACGGTGAGTTGTTTAATATGAAAAGAATACAGTGTTATGATCATAAAAAGGATGATTTGTATAGGCTCCATTAGACACACCAGGGTGTGGAGTAAATGTGACACCAAATTTGGACCTAGACAATTTTAACTTTCAATTTCATGGGTGCCCTCTTTAACCAGCCAAACCCACTCAACTTTCAAGTGCCCGTTTTTATTTCTATAAATGATCCATTCTTTAGTCAATGAGTATGTCAATGTTGACCCCAACATAAACCCACTTAAAAGCCAACTCTGACTCCTTTACCAGTTGTGAGACCAAATAATGTGGATGTAAGCCTCACTTATGTAACAGGAGCAGTTTAGGAGATAAACTTGTATAAGTATTAGTAATTAGTTGGGCACAATTCTTCAATTTCTATTAGATGACTGATCAGGCCTGGATGCCAGACATCATTGAGCAGTTTAAATGCTACTTTTAATGTTATTCTCTACAATGCACTTCCCACCTATGAGAAACGTGTGCTGATTATTTGAGTGTTGACAGCATTGATTTTTAACCTTGGTTCCTCTGGTCCAGTACCAGTGTGAGGAACCTCTAGTCCATGCTGCTTCCTAATAAGCGACTGGGGACACTTTATTTGTTGCCCTATGTGATAATAGAGAAGATGGGCAACTCTGAAGTGTGTCAGGTTCCTCACCTTAGTACTAACGTTCTTTGAGTGCTGTCAGGCTGACCTTATTACTGACCTATCAGCTTAAACACTTTGCCGTTTTAAGGTTTAAACTGTCTCAGGTTGACTGCAATATGTCAATAAAATGAGTGATACGGTAAACAATACAGATTTCATACATTGACTTCATTAAGTTGCTCCATGTGTCTACACTGCAGCCACTCCAGAATCATACAGTTTAATGAGTCATGATAAAGAATAAATGAAAAAAAGGGAGGAGACAGTAAGACAGAGAGATGAAGCATGAGACTGAGGGAGATAAATTCTGGCAGATTTAAGGACAATCTGGAGGCTTTGCACCAATCTCTGTGAAGTAATTGCAGTATGTTCCATCGTCACATGCATCCTCAGCTGCCTGTTTCGCTGCTCCAACAGATTGGAGAGAGAGGAATCTGAAGTTGTTATTTTCTACCCCCACTCCCCCTTCAATCATGAAAAGATGCTTTCACATACATTTTGAGCGGAAGATAGGATTGCATGAATATACAGAACTGGAGCAAGAAGTATGCTTGGTTTCCACAGTAACGACTTTAAGAACCGTGATTAATCTCTAACTTTTGATTAGTATGATTAAAGTCAGTTTGCTGGTTGTTTGCAGTGTTCATTCATTATTCTGGTTTGTTAAAGGTTTATATAAGAGGAATGAAATAGAATAAGACAGTTACAGCTCAGCTCACGTTACTGGAATAGTTTTCTATACCTTGCATACATTAATTTTGGAGTCACACTAAAGGTTGATTTCATCCTTCACAGTGTCAAAGTGAGCCGTGATTTTCCACCCTAATTACACATACACACAAACCTGCACACAACCCAATAAATGCCAACCAAATATGCATAATTATCACTAATATGAGGTTTCAAAGGGGAAATAATAAGCTGCTACATCCGTACGTGGGTTTCAAGCTCATAAGGTTAATGCTTTTTCACTCACAGGCTCTAAGAATAAGTCTCTATCTGCTGAACTGTAAGAACCTTCTGATAATGCAGTCTGTGGTTACGGAAGAGGTATATCATTAGTGTGTGCCAGGTTTCAGAGAAGCTAAAAAGAACTATTTGTATTGTTAAGAAAAGTAACATCTTGGTTATAGATATTTAAAAAGTAGTCTGGTAGCTTTAAAAAGAACTGTTCAATGATGCAGGTTGTTTATCAAAAACGAAAAGAAGATGCAACTTGAAAAGGATAAAGTGGTGACTGACAGGGGAGCATAAAGATGATAAGTCAGCACAGAGCATCTCTTCAAAAGAAAAGTTTAAAGATTTTGTAAACTGACTTTAAACTTAAATAGGCTTTGGATTTATGTCAAGAAATTAAACACATTTTTTTAATTTCTGAAGGAAAAAATTAAAATGCTGATAATGCAGTTCCAATTTGATGCCATTAGATGTTACTATAGGTCTGTGAAGTACAGATTTCTTGACCCTGAAAACACTGCCTCATGAACCTTGTTATAACCAACACTTTGATATGCCATTCCTCTACAAGTATGAAACCAGACTCATTTCGGTGACAAAATGTCATGTCATGCTTGTGCTTGTCATGAATGTGTCGTCATGTTTTTGAGATATCTCACCAAGAGATGCCAGAGCGAGGATGTGTCTGAACTATAAATGTGGAGAAGCAGAGAGACGGGCGTCATTGAGAAATTTGTGAGACCAAGTGCAGACATGTCTACTCTGCAGACACAAGAGGGTCCCTGATTATAAAGTATTTACAATGGGTTACATAATATGAGCATACACAACCAATGTTACATTTAGACAGAAGCTCATGTAGCCTATGCTATAAATAGGACCACAGTGCATTTCTCACTTTTCTTCTTGAGTATGCATTGGTGTGTGGTTAGCAGGGGGGCATCCAGAGGGGTGGAAATGGGTGGCATTAGCCCTGATTAGCCATCTCTGGTGCAATCCCAAATTTCAGAACTATGATTGGCTATCTGCCTTTTTAGAGGCAGGACTTGTGTTAAAATGAACTATTTGGGCTCAGGCTGTTCGTATGCGACATCTGGTACATATCCTTTGGTAATTATTTAATTATTTTTACTTTGGACGATATTGACACTTTCTTGTGTTAAATGCTGGAGATAAAACGATATATAGGAATCATAGACTGTATAAGTCAATGGTTGCTGAAGCAGAGTTTGAAGCCTATCAACGGTGGTTGCCATGTTGGGAATGCTGACTCAACCTAATTTTGAGTCAACCTAGCATTAAGCAAAGAGGGGGAGTTGAGTTGGGTCTTTAGCATCCTTGCTAACAGCCAGTCCATCAAGTCAGCCATGGCCCTAGTTATTCCTAACCCATAACCTTAATATCTTGAAAACAAATCTATCCTTTGTAGTGAGTGTGCAGATGGAGAAATAAGCTATTCAGACCAAAACCACTTTTAGAGCCAGGCTCGAAAAATGTTTGATTTTGCTGTAAAGATGGATGTATATAAAGTATGCATAGTGGATGGATATGTACAGGGTAAATACAATATATGCATTTGGTTCATGTGAACACATACTCCATGCATTCCCTGCATAAGTCAGCACCCCAGTTGGGCTACCCCAGTCAAAAGAGTCTGTACATGCTCTCAGGCTGTCAAAGTAGCTGAGCAACAGATATGCATCTTGTTATAATAGGAGCCAAAACAAAAAAAAGCGAGAAAAAAAAAATAAAATAAAAAAAAGCATAGAAAGTTAGATGAAGGAAGAGCTTTATATAGCCTCTCTCAAGCTTTTAAGAGCTGCATTTTGTTTTAATCTGTTTTATCGTTTTGGTTCCCCCATTACTTTACAGAGGGTAAGACAATAAAGCTCCAAAGGAGACAGTAGGAAATGCATTTTGACAAAACTTGTACAAGACTTTGACTGATTTACTGCACAAAACAACACACTTGAAGTCTTGAAAGCCACTTGGCTGCATGGGGCCTGGCATGAATTATTAATGTAGTTTTTTAGCAAAATTGAAATTTTAGGCGTATCCAGAGCACTGACATGAAGAGTTGTCTTCATGCTGTATTTGTAGTATTCATGGCTTAAAAGAGGGATTTATCTGGTGCAATGCTGAGTGAGGAAGTAAGGAAAGGATTACTCGGATGGTTTATTCTGACAGGAAATGAGTAAGGGCAGAGGAGAGCGGGTTGCATTTCCAATAGGGAAAACAAACTGAAAACTAACAGTGAAGTGATGCAGAATGTTTGAGATATTCATAGCTTTTTTTTTTAATGTACCACGTAAAACTGAAGTCTTGCAATCATGCAGGTATTGTAGCTGCATTCAATTTACACAACATAAGAATCCCCTGGAAACAATAGCTGAAAATACATATAAAAATCTGTCAACTTCAATCTGTGTGATGTTATCTATTCACTGGTCCTCGAAATAATGTTTGATGTTTTCATCTTCCTAAAGCACATGTAGAGGATATGCTTAAACCTTACACATATTGTTTCACCCAAACAATATACTAGCCATGCAAACAAAGCAGGGACAAACTAATTAATCACTTTCTGTTTGAGTGACTCAAGCATAGAGAACACAGCCAAAGAAATGAGCTTAGTATTGCCTGGATGACTGATCCTAGTCCCTCTCTGTAGTTTCATTCCCCTACAGAGCACCATGAAGATCATAAATCCTCCAGATTATGACAAAATGACACTCCGATGTTATGGCCTGCCACTGTTATGGATGAACCAGCTGTGAGTCACCGTGCAACAAAGTGAATTACATCATTTTGCTTTGTTCTAATCAGTGACAAAGTATTGTCCCCCCACTGCTTCGACAGAGAATATGATATGCAGTTGAACACATAGCATGTGAAAAGAGAAGCCAGCATGCATAGAGGCTTAAAATCTTGAGTTCACTGGTGAAGCACCTCGGGGAGCACAGTTTCTCATTGAGCTGGATGAAGCTGATAACAGCCAACAAAGTCAATAGTTTGCTTTTTGAGGATTTCAGCTTTACAGTTTCTTTCAAAAAGCTCTTGGCAACAATCCTCCAATCCTTTTCAGCAAGTGAATGTGTTTAACGTTGCTTTTGTTACAGAATGACAAGAGAGTGTGGCTGAATCTGCAGAGAGGGGCAATCTGTTGTTTCCAAAACACTCTGGAAAAAAGAACACGTTGTGAAAAAGTGTGACGAAGTCGTAGGCGTAAAAATCACACCCAGAGACGTGTGAAACTGCTCAATATGTCACTGTGCCTCTGTGTGTGTGTATTTTGTACTTTAAGTGAAGTACAAATATGTTCATGACCCTAACTTTGGACAGAGAGCAACTGATGATTGTCATTTGATATTGAATTTAACTATTGAATGCAGTATCTACTATCCTCTGCTCCTCTACAACCACAGATGAGCAGACTGGGACTAACAAACACACATTGAAACCGTTTAAATTCAATCAATCTAAACTTTTCAGACTAAAAAGAATCATAGAAAGAGATTGAGCTGAACAGAACACTGTGTGTGTCTCACATGGAGACTGTAAAGACTCACAGTGTGACTTAAGTAAGTGGCAGACAGATGTGGGGGCTATTTCTGTTATCAAAGAAATATTTTTCTAAGTTGTTAACAGGCTACAAGCTGAGTCATTTTCTATTCAGTATGGTGCCCACACATAATGAGTCTTAGAATATTTTTATGTCTACCTTTCCAAGCTCTCCTTTCTGGTGGAAGCTGTTCATTTTGTAACCAACAGGTCATTTAACAGGAAACACTGACAAGTATTTTTATGGAACAACGCCTCTGTTTCTCCTTTACAGTGATAATTAATGACTGGAGAACATTATAGGATAGTCCTCTTCAAGGCAGTGTCCTGCCCTGGAGGCTTTAACTTCATGTTTATGGAGGATTTGTTAAAGGGAATATGAGTCAGGAGAATGCAGAGAGGTGAAAGGGCCTTGAAGCAGACTGATGATGGCAGGCCTGTAATATATAGAGGCTTTTAAAACAGAAGGAAACAAGGAAATATCCTAGTTAATGATGAAACCCAGAGGCTAAAGGGAAGAAATCAATGTCCAGAAATACATGGTTCATAGAATCTTAGGTAAAACAAAGGAAACACTGGGGCATAGTGTTCAAAACAGGGTGTGAAGACAAGTACTAAAACAGGGGAAGACAAAGACTTACTAAGGTTCATCAGGTTCGTGTGAAACAATCAGGGCACGGTACACAGTCACAGGCGGGAAACTTCATTTTGATTGTTCTCATCATGTTTTCTTACCTTTAGATTACTTGGTCAGGATTTAAATGAATGTTAAAACAACTAGGAAATAGTCGCTTCAGACTATCCCTGTTTATACCTGTTATTAAAAACAGCATTACCAGTTTTATTTCCGAACTTTCAATCATCCACTTCTTGCATATTGTTTCATACTGAATGTGAAAATCCCATAACTGCCCAAATATAATTCACATTTCAAACTGAAGTATTGAAATTGATCATGTGGCTGTCATTCAAAAGCAAGAGGTTTCAGCGTAAAAGGCAATGACATGTGATTAAGCAGTCACCATCCAGAGCTGATAGCCATCTGGAAACATGTGGGTAATTAGTGTTTTTAAAAAAAGCACCTTTCCAGATGCAGCACAGGGAAACGTCAAACGCATCAAGCGACTCTCTGAGGACCACAGCAGCGGTTGCTCATTAGTCTCTAATGGAGAAAGGTTTTACTTTTTGACAGTAATGGATATTTCCACTTTTGCTCACTCTTCCTTGAATCAATACGCAGAACTGTTGAAAAGTAAAGCCCCAATGTGTTGAATTAAACAGCCTCTCTAACCATTCTTACCACAGAAAGGCTACAATGAGTTATTGATTTATGAGACAAAAACGCAAAGGACGTCGATAGTTTGCAGAGTTCACCTCTCAATAACACTACTGCACAGATACAGCACTGTGGGATCCATGGGACAAAAACTGAAGATGAGTAAACTGGATTCACCAGGTAGTAGAACCCAGTCAACTGGAAATTCATGTATGTAGGTATCTATGAAAATATTAAATCATGTTACTTTTCTTCATCACAACCCTTTGGTGTGTCATCTGCAAAGCCAGAAGTCTTTTTAAAAAGTACAATTACAACAACCACCTGACCTTCCAGGGAGACCATCTGTAATCTATTCATTACATAACTGCAGTAGTGTTGAAATGAGTCCTGACAATGTTAATTCTGTTTCTGAAATGAGAAATGACAGAAGAGTTAAGGTCTACAGTAATTAAAGAGGTTTTAAACGGTTGGCCACAGGACAAGAGAGATGTGAATAATCTTTTAACGATTGAGCATTTTTCAATGGGGATTTTGATACAGTACTCGCTCTTGATTTGTGAGCTTGTCTGAGGTGATGACAGGCACATTTATAAGAGCAAACAAATGGATAGTGACTCACTGTGCTGCAATTCTAAACTAAGTTGGGACTTAAACATGACAAATTAGCCATATGAAAGGTGTTATAGAAGCAAGGCAACAATCATCCAAGCTAAAAAAAACTGAATCACTTACAATGACCGGTATTTTTGGGATGAGTGGATCTCCATTTACCATAAATTATGACTTAGACTAATAATTAGAAAACTTTAATATCCTCTAAGAGGCAATTTGTGGTGCAGAAATGCAAACATATTAAAAACACATCAGACAAACTAAGACAAATATCCAAAATCATCCAAAGCAGCTGGTATGAATATGGTTGCAGTCTGGGAAGTCTTTTAAATGCATGTCAATGATTGTATGCCAACCACTGTAATATAATAAACATCATAATGGTGTACTGCGGTCGTCTATCAATCAGAAGGTTGGCCATTCGATCCCAGCACCAGCAGTCACATGCTGAAGTGTCGTCGGGCAAGACACTGAACCCCAAATTGCTCCTGCTGTTGTTCAGCGGTGTGTGAATATGTACGAATGAGATTAACTAATACTGATGGTCCCTTACTGTAGCAGCCTCTATCATCAGTGGGTGAATGTGGTGTAAATATGACGAGTAGTGTAAAAGCGCTTTGAGTGGTCAGAAAGACTAGAAAAGCGCTTTATAAGTTCAAGTCCATTTACCATTTTGCCACTTAAATGTGGTGGAGAGTGAACTCACACTGTGAAGTGAATGCTTATGACACACGACCAAAGCCTCCTCCTTCTTATATACAGTATACCACATTTTGTTTGATTGAGTTATTGCCATGGCAACAAATGACTTTTTTGCTCAGTATGCACTTAGCTTGAGGTATGAAGTGGCTGAAACTCTACAGGTGGTTGGGATGTATACAGAACTTGTCTTCATTCACCCTCATCATGTGCAGCTGGTTGCGGTCAGCTTGCCACTCCATTATTTTCACAGACAAGGTGAAGGCTTTTAATGACTCCTTTGTTTTAAACTTTTCCATCGATCAACAGATGGTGGTAATGAGTCAACATTTGCAAAAAGAAAAGGCTGCTACCAAGCAGACACAGGCAAATAAATGGGTTTCAAAAAAAGTTACAAATTATTTAAACTAAAATAAAAACCCTGCTACCGTTCAACAATACAAATATTGTGGTTTGGTGAGAAACACTGAATGTGAAATCAGTGTTAAGTCATTCACAAAAACAATCTGTGGGTCATTTCAGTGAGTTAAACACATGATGTTTGGGTTATTTACTTGTTTCAATGAGATTAGTTATTGATTGCTTTTAAAATAACATTTTTAGTCTCTACATACAGAACTGTTGTTTTCACTGTGCAGGGATGTATTAATCTACAAACTGCCAAAACATCTTTAAAAATATGTCTATTACAATCACACACATCCCTACACTACACCTCCAAAATGACCTTTCAATAAGGACACCTGCTTTCACCTTGTGAGAAAAAAAGGGAAATATGTCAGAACTACAGACTGTGACAGCGGGACAGATGGAGGGGAGCTCGTGTCTGTACAACATCCAGATGATAAATTAATTGACCAGACAGAGACATTTGTCAGCTGCACTTAGGCTCAGTTATGTTCTTAGTCAATATAAATCTGCCATCGTGACTTGATGTTTGCTCTGTCTGTTCTGTTGTTGATCAGCTGGAAATAAAATTATAGCTTCGACAGTGGCTGTTAGACAAGCCTTATAGTTAATAAAGCACTTCCTGGGATTGCTATGAATACACGTCTGTGTAATACCAGTAAAAACTGTTACAATGGCACCATGAAAAATACTCTACTTGGTAGTAAACAAACACTATGATGCTATTTTTTTCAGTGTTAAATTGAAAGACCCACATTTGAAATGCTAAATAACTATCCTGCAAAGCTGTCTGATAGGCTAATTGTTGTTGAACTTGGAGTTCTTGCAAGCTGAAGTTAAAAGAGAAATAAAATCAGCAATGGATACCAACACAAAAAAAATTAAGTAAAGAAGATGTGTAAAATGTCACTATCTTATTTTCAAACTAAGATACCTCAAAAGCTTCAGTTGGGTTGAAGCTCCCCTACTTCTTATGATATAACCTAGAATTGCAAACAGATCTAAACTTTAGGCATCCTATCAATTCTGTCTATTCCAAAATAGAGCACAATGCTTCTTCATTATTGGAGCATTATAGAAATTCTTGAACTGAATCATTTTCTTCTCTTCCCTTTGAGAATGAAACACTACCCACTCCATTAATCAGAAAGTTTCTATGATGTTTCTCACACTTATATGAACTCAGAATATCAGCATGCTGTATGAACTTAATTTCTCTGTACAAATCAGTAAGTGGAATGAAGTCCTCTGAAGATGGAATGAAAATTAAATGGCTGCTTCACTTTGATCTTTAAGGCTAGTTTGTGCTTGCTTTTACAAACTCATTTTGTACATATGGAAACCTATCTAGCAGGCATCTGGAACCATGTCAAATCGGAATTATGTTCACAGCTTGAGACTTTTTCTATACATGCAGTTATTTATTTAAATATCTCTCTTTCGTTTAATAAAGTACATTAAGATTAAAAGATTAAAAGCTACAGCTCATAAACTCTGGAAGGTAAAGAGAGGCAAATGCACATTAATTGGTATATTTTGTTTTGAATTATTTGGTGTCTCAAGTTTTTGTGCATACTGATGATAATCTTACTGAACCTGCAAGAACACAGGAATTAAAGGAATTATGCTTCATTATCAAAATTACATAACTGGACTGTAGTAAAAAAAATTAAAGCTTCAAGACTGCAATGACTTGGCGCAGACCAGTGCTAACCATTTCTGTCATATGTATGTTCTAAAATACAAAACAGGTAATAAACAAAATACTACTGGCTTTATTTGTTCCCCAAAAACATAATAAAGTCATTTTAGCTCGAGAGATCACAGAATTTGTACGTTTCAGAGCACTACTGATGTCTTTTCTGAAGTCAATAATCTTGATAACTTAACTGTGAATGTAAAGTATGTACAACTCCTGAGTGTCAAGTTTGAACTAACATTTCTTTACATCCTAAGTATTTTTATAACACCAAAACTGCTGCATCTCACAGAATACTTTGACTGAATTAAACTTGGTAGTTGGATTGTTGCGGTATTTTTTTCCAGTTTTGTTCGGTTTACTATTCCTCTCCCTTGATATTTTGCAGGTTTGAAAGGATGAGCTGGATCTTATATAAAATAAAGAGAAAATAAATGCAGACATTTTGAAAACACCTTCTTGCTCAGCAGTAGGTTTATATCATCAATGAAGTGTTACACATCATTGTCTTCCAGGATGCTATTCTGGGGTCAATGTTGTTAGAATTGTCATTATGTGACAGCCTTGGGCCTGCCTCGTCTGTTGTGGTGAAGCAGGCCTGCTGCAGTCTTAATAGCCTTGCAGAGTAACAGGGGGGCAGGGACAGACTTACAATCCCACTAAAAGTTCTATAAGTCCCCTCTGACTCTGTCCCGTGCTGTATTTTTCTCACTTTTTGGATCTTGAGATATCTATCACTTGCATGAGGCTTTACAGTATAACCCTGTCAAAGGAATTTTTACAGCTAGATTTATTTTCACCTCTTTCCAATTATTTCTTGGTTGCAGAAAGTTCCAATACAATTACACTGGCAGCAGTTTTCACACAAGTCATCTTACAAGTGCAAGTCTGCTTTGAATAAAAATAGTCCTAAGTTTCCAATTATAGAATGCCATTGTGCAAAATGCTAACCTGCTGATGCCTAGCAGATTTTTTTATTGATTGTGTTGCAAAGAATGGTTTGTTAAGCATGTTAGATGTCTAGCAAATGTTAATTAGGACCAGCAAAACATACAATTCCCACAGCTGTTAATGCCATTAGTTTTTATGTGTCTATTTTCAGAAACTTCATTAGGATTTTGACCTAATGATAAGTTTTGAATACCTGACGACTCATCCAAGAGGAGAAAATGTAAGCCTTCAATGCAACAGCTTTTTAACTCACACCCACATGGTATCCTTATGTCAGCAGTAGTGGGACAGTCAGGCGATCAAAGCAGTTGGCAGGATTCAGCCTTGGTGAACCATAAACGTGTGTAGAAATACATTTGATAGACTACACTATGTCTGCAGCCCTTACTTTATCTGTTCCTCATCTCCCTCCTTCTCTTGCTTCTTTTCCTCTACCTTAAAGTGGTTAATTTTTAAGCCAGAAAATAAAAATTGGCAAACCCCACTGATGTGTAGTATGAAGTCTTCTTATTAATATGTTAATTCTTTTTTGGGGGTGGCAGAGAAGAAACCCTGGAAACCTTGTTGAACAGCTCCTTTGCCTTTCTGTGTGGGTAAACACACACCATGAGATAACAAGCTTTCAGAGGTTATCTGTGAAGTGGAAAGGGGTTTAATTTTGAAACAGGCTAAAAGTGTAACCAGTGCATGGATACTCTGCTTCCATCTACAATCTGAAGGTATGGTGCAAATTACAGCTATTAAACTGGGTCTAGAACAATGCTTGGATATATCCACTTCCCACAGTAAGCAAATCATGAAATGTTCTATTCACGTACAAACATCATCATGACAGCTGCTAATTATAGGATGCACTGTGCGCCCACCCTCTGGTTTTTGTTGTATTCTCATTTTCATGCTTGTGTGACATGTAGAAAGCTAGTATTGCTCACTAGTTGCCTCTTAATTTCCCAAAGGTACAGTGAGCAATTTCCTTGCATTAGCTAAACGATCATTAAAAGTTACAATTTCTGCCAATCGAGATGAAAAGCAAAATATTACAGAGCAGCTGAAGTGAACAGATGTGTTTGATAATATCCAGAACACTGGTAACCACATAAAGCCAACTTATTTTAACAGCAAGAAAGAGGCAGAACAAATACAATTTGGTATACAATACCAGGTCACAGACCTTTGACATTGGCAATTTTCAGGATCAGAATTCTCTTTCCTCTCTTTCTTGAGAGATTAAGCTGAAAGCAACAGCATCCTTAAACCGCTCAACACTGCACTCATTCATCTCAACTACAGTGCTGTAAAATAAAAACTGCCACAGAAAGACACAGAGAGGTCTGAACTTTTCTTTTGTTATATGTATTTAAAATAGTGATGAGCGTGTTTGTCAACTAGACGATTCAACAACATAACCCCACTAGTCAGCACCAGAAGTACTTGTATCACTTCTATTTTGATTATTGCATGCCTGAAATGCTGATATTATGTTGTGTCTCAGTTGTAGTGAAGCCATCCGCCACTAGCTGGAGCCGTTATGGCTACTCCAATAATGCAGCAATGCCTGCAAGCTAGTTCAGGCAGGCAACTTAAGCTGCACTACTTTCACATTTACCATGCGTCACTCTCACAATCACCTGACAAAGTATCCTCCAAAGCAGGCGGTTTGTTTAAGCTGCAAGATCTCCAATCTCTGCCTCATGCTTTGCAATGCCACTGCTGCCCTGCACCACTGCTGCGCTTAAACTTTCAGTCCCACCACCTACCATGCATCCACCTGCAGGCTCCGACTATAGGGGGTTAAAGTCATCATGCCTTCATTTCTGCATGTCAAGTTAGTCTGCAAGGCGTGATTAGGTGCAGTGCCTAGATGCCTCACAAACAATGTTATGCTCCTGAAAGAAAGTTTTCATTACAATGTGAGTTGACTGACTGTAGTGCTCTGATGCTCTACTACCCTGATGAAAATATTTACAGATGACAGATGGCATCTCATCTCAAGGCATGGTTACTCAGTATTTTGATCTAGAAAATGGAGATAGTTGTATGTAAGCTGTGTCTGATTACACTGGTATATAACCACTCACCACTGCAATGTGAAACTAGCACAGGCATGTGGACGTCATCCTATAAGGTGGACAGAGGGCTGGTGGTGTTAGCTCTGCTCCCACACACAGGACATATCATTAAAGTAATATTTCTTATAAATAACAGAGGCTATCAACATGCTAACATGCCAATCCTAGATAAAGCATAAAGTGGATATGTCTTTAAGTAGCATTAGAGCAATACAGTGGGGTACAGTGAATTAATATTGATAGTTTTAATTTGAAAATAATAGCAGTTGTATTAATCACTTAATTAAATAAGGACTATGCATGTCTCTCAACATTAAAAGGTAATCTGGCTCATGGTAACACCTGTTAATGCCCGTCAAACATGCCAAGTATGCAAACCCTGAGAGTGTTTGATATTTATCTGGGACTGAGCAGGTGATTAGTGAGGGAATGCTAATAAAGAGTGTTTATTAGCACAGGGATTACACAGGGATACATTTTTATAACACAGGCTGCTTGAGTGTTGGGTTTTATTAAATAGTACTGAATGCTACTTCATGTAAAAGGAAGAGGCTTAGGAGCTAAGCTCCTATGGTATGTAACAATAATACGTGACCCAACACTTACACAGCACTTTGAGCATTTAAACAGTCACATCAATGTGACAAAAACACGAGAATCTCTGCTCTCCAGAAGACAGTTACAAGGTATGACAGCTCAGCTGTTCACAGCAAGGTGTTGAAAAGACAGGACTAAAAAAAAGTTAACAATTATGCAGTGGCGTGATTAAAAATGTGGCTATCAGGTTTTAACATCAAACAACTACTGTGGGATCAGATAAAACTGTATACGAGAGAGCCTCGCAGTCTAGCCATGAAAGGCAGCTACTGTGTAATAAATAGTGCTATGAAAAGATAATGTGCAGAACTTGCAGACGTGACAGTTTTTGCTCCCTCTTTATGCTGAAGTTTAATAAACATGGCTCTGAGTGAGAGAGAGCAACTGCGTACGTTTTGATAAGCTATTATCTTGTTCCTTTCTGATAGTCTAATTTTGCTTTAGAAAGAAGCAAGAGAAAGACTGAATTCATAGGGAATAAAAAATTAAGTCAAAAATAAATAATGAAATAGGTATAAGTGAGAATCCGCCAGTGTCCATGGAAACACAAACACAAAGTTAGAAAACACAATAAAATAGTTACAGGACAGAAAATACAATGAACACCGTTTTTTTTTTTAGGGTTGTGATAATCTCTTTGATATGTTCGTGCAGGTCCAAGCTTGTGTGACATATTACACTCCATCCAGAGCAAGAGGTCAAACTCTTCATTCTTCAAACCTGTGCTTCCTCTCTGACCTCATGTTGTGCAATCATTCACCTCACAGTCACACGCTCACTGAGCTGTCATTCCAGGCTGAAGAAGGTTAACTGTAAAGGTTAAAGTAAAAAAAAATAGGCAGCACAAGGACTACAAATCACCTGCTTTGGCACTCTGTCTAGGAGACAGGAAACCACAGCATCCTTAATCTATGGCTAATGGTGTGAGTTTCAGTATTGGCACAGGAGAGGAGAAGAGGGACCCTGGGACTGCCTTGGGATGGGATCACACATCAATCTTTGTTCGCAGCAGGGTCAATAAACGCTAAAAATAAACACATTTAACTGAAAGACACAAAATACCACAGCCTGAACTACACACCTGTAGACACCTCTTCACACAGAGGGAGCCATGATAGTCACAACAGACTCTGAATGTGTTGATTCTTTCTTAACATTAAAGTATGCTTTGCAAAGAAATCTAAAGCGGATGTGATACTTAAAATTCCATACCCCAATGCTATCTAAAGTCACTATTAAATATTAAAAATCTTGCCAGACTTGATGGAAGATTCTGCAGACTGTGTTTAAGTACCTTCCTATAGAGCTTTGACCTGAAGGCAGTCTGATTCAGATGTGACTGAGTAGGGTTTGACATCAGTGTAGGAATGTCTGCTAAATATTTAATAAGGCCAAAGTATAGTATTTCTAGAACACATGCCTGCTGAGGGTCTTGGGGCTGTATGACTCAGAGGGCTCTATTATTACTTGGTTTATAATCAGTGATGTGGAAAAACAGGATTAGGACCAGAACATACCCTTTTAGACCAGACTATGTATTTTAGTTATTTTCTTGTGAAATAGCAAAAAATTAATAATTTGACGGACAGATTTCAATTTTAATTTATATTAAAGCTTCTTCAAAATAAAACAGATCAATGCAAATATACGTTAGATAACTTAAACTAAACAATTAAACAGATTTTAAGTAGGGCACTCTTACAGTAATTACGCATGATGTGGAGGAAGTAAATTGTAAAATTTGCCAGCCTGATTCTGTTTCAGAAATTTGATCCGTCTGATTTGTTCACTGCAGGCAAAAGAAAGAGTTTGTGTTGCATCTGTTACTACTCCTTAAACAACATGGCAGCAAAGTAAAGTGCCGGGAAACACAATCTTAGCATTCACTTAAGCAACATTGGTGTTTGGGTTTGATTCTCTCAAGATCAGCTGAACTACATGATTCAAGTGACCCTGTCTCCAGAGGTGTGTAGTCTAGCTTCAGTCCCTGACACTTTCTCAATAAAGGAAATAAGCTGACCGGCATCTCCTGCTGGTAATACACTTACTACCGATACCTTCCTCATTCAATCCACTTCAAAAAATGACTAACTTTTCCTTTAAAAAGCATGCCAACCACTTACATTACAAAGAAAATACTGAATACATCTTTAGCTTTTGGAGTCATCTTGTTGCGGCCTGATTGGGCGTTGACTGATGGGCAAACATCAGGTTGGTTCAAGTGGTAACCTTGAACCATGAATGAAAATGAATGGAAAAGTGCAAAGACTTCAGTATTTGAAGGGTCCACTTTGGGATTGTTCATAAAGCCAAGGAAACTATGTTAGAGCCTGTATTAGAACCCAGTTTAACAGCAAAATTAAATCATTTACACCAGGGTAAAACAACATTTTGTCTCAACTCCTCACTAACTTGTTCATGACAGCAGTGTGGATGGGGTCTTATAACTAAGCAGTTTTGATTATATCAGGGTCAAGTGTTATAATTGTTATTTGGCTTAATTGGGTGACAAGTGGTTGCATCATAGCTGGTTGGCTGGCAGAAAGACTATAGCCCCAGACTCCACCTCTTTGTAGGTTTATAGATCATCCAAAAATCAGATGGAGTCAGCATTTATACTATGGAGGCCACCATCTTTTGGCCTCGTTATGTCTCCCCAGAAAGCAATGTGTAAAGTGTAAAGTCCATGTTTCTATGCAGTCTGTGTTTCAGTGTTTTGGTGCAGGTGCTGGAGTCAAGATAAAAGATTCTTGTTTCTGCCAAGAGAGGAAATATGTGACTCCCAGTGATTCCTTAATTCACATGTTGCATGTTCTTCAGGAGCTTGGGCTTAAACATGTTTCATCCATCAGATCACCTTGACAGTTTAAGTAATTCTCATTGACTTTGTTATCAATCCACTGAGACAAAGGTTACCAGATTGCATAAATAGATCCCACTTTGTTCGTGCATTTCCATTTCTATTCATTCCATCACAAGGTCAGTCAAAGAAATATCCCCAATCCAGCAACGCGAGTCCACAAAGCGAGTTAGCTTATTTTAATCCCTTTCTAAAAGCCAAAGTGTATTATTTCTTTGTATCGCAGTGTTTTCCTTTTTGACGTATTGTTTCAATCAATCTTCCAGCTCAAGGATTCCTCTGAACATCAACCTCACGCTGAGAGCAGGAGTTAGAGGACAGCAGAAAGACACAGGCTGAGAGAGTGAGAGTGTGAAACAGAAAGAGAGAGAGAGACAGAGGGAAGGTGGGTGATTTATTACACAGAGAACAAGCTTGGTCGCTCAGCTTATTGTTTCTGATGCAAACTTCCCTACATTCAAAATCTCAGGTAGATTACAGAGGCTGTTATCTATTTAGTTTAGGAAATTAAACAATGCATTTCCAGCAGTGTGGGCTGCTTTAGAGAAACCAGCACATTGTGTTGGGAGTATGGTTTTAAATGAAAGGCTGGCACATGGCCAACAAGTCATCTGATGTTAATCCTGAGTTTAAAAGAGAACTCAAGCACAGCAAAATCTTAACATTGCGGTTATGTGTGCTTTCTGAAGTTGGAGGCATTCCAGTCATTTCTAAAAATGTCTTCTTATTCATGTTATAGTGATACTGTGAAACAGTTTGTAAGCTAGGTATTTTTGTGTCATAAATGCATCATCTCAAATACACAAACATCTCCAGAGATTTGTTTTAGATGGCTTCCTCCATCATGACAGCTCAATGATGGTTTGACAGTGTAATTGTTGTTCAGTACACGTGCAGTCATTCTTTCAGCCTGAAAGGAGACTTTGCCCCGTTTGCCTTTTCTACAACAAGAACCACACAAATCCCAAACTCTCCAAGCGTCACACCACAAATGCTAGACCTGCAACACTCCATGTCACATGTAACTCCCCTCCAGGGACGCTGCCTATTATTTCCAGCATAGCACCTGCTTCTTTTGCAACTTGTGCAACCATGATTTGTTTGCGGGAGCCAGTTGAGGCACATGAAGCTAAAATTGCTTTTATTTATAGAAGTGGCAGGTACAAAAAAAAACACAGGTGGGTGCAGACTCAGTATAAAAAGTGCTGGCTACAAGAGGCTCTCTTTCAGTTTGCCATGAC
The DNA here is from genome assembly GCF_009762535.1 of Notolabrus celidotus. Taxonomy (NCBI): domain Eukaryota; kingdom Metazoa; phylum Chordata; class Actinopteri; order Labriformes; family Labridae; genus Notolabrus; species Notolabrus celidotus. The sequence continues at coordinate 8,908,373 of NC_048285.1, forward strand.
TACACTTCACTCAGGTAACCTCAGGTAACCCTGGCACATGAAGCAAACAAAGGTCAGTCAGAATACACCTCTATCACAAGAGGTAAAAATAATAAGGTTGATAAACAGAGTTGATAAACATTTTAACAACTACACAACTCTGACAAGGTGCTGATGATGTGGTGATGAGACACGGTACTTCCTGTCCTCTTATCCTACTTGGCACTGCTTCTAGTCCAAAATCTCAGGCGTACTTACATGCTTACATTTTCATGTCCACATCCATTCAAGCACATTCAAGACAAACAGTGCAGCAGAATGACTGTATGAGCATGCAGCCTTTCTGCTAAAAACCAGGAGCTGACATACGTTACCTCAGAAGGGAGAGCCAGGACTGGTCTCTGGGTGAGAGTCAAAGATCATTCTGCCAGTGCCATCTGTCAAGCAGGTTGGCTACAAAGGAAGTAGGAGCAAGTGTCCCTCTCGCTCCTTCCTGTGCGCTTCTCTTTCGCTTCACAACAAAGTCCTCTGTTACAATAAAGGAGAGAGCCGTACTCCAATAGCGGGGGAATCCTCTAACAGACTGAAACCAATCTGTAGTGAGTTTAAATCCCCAATGAGAAGATGGAAGGATGCACCTCCCTTTTCCTTGGGAATCGCGACTTGCCCCGGCTCTATCTGCCGCCGCACAAAGCCCCCTCTCTCCCTGCTTCTTCTGTCTCCTTCTCTGCTCTCTTTCGCTCTCCTTCTTGATCCTGCTCCACTTGTACACTCACTCGCTCACTCTCTCTGGCATGCCTTCTTATCCACTGAGGCTCAGGCAGCTACAATCACACGCACTCCACTGTACACACAAACATATGCAAATACCACAGAAATATGAACGAAAAACTCCTCTCAGCTTCTCCACAGAATCTGTTTCATCAGCTCCTGCTGTCACACACTGGTACATGTGTTCCTGTGTTATATTCTTTCTCTAGAACATACCCTCAAACACATCACGATAGTCAGGGAAAGTGAGCTCTTTCAGCTGAAAAATGATGAGGTACCTATTTCTGATGTAATTAAGCTGGATTATATCCATCCCTTTCTCTGAGCATTACTCACACATTCAACCAGAAGCAATCGAGAGGAGGTTTTCAAACAGAATAGAGGATGCCTGTGATGCTGTGATGTAAAAATGGATATAATGAATAAAATACATCTTCCAGCATGAGTCACCGTACAGTAAGACTTCACTTTCAAATCCCATTTCCCCAAGAAGAGACACAAAAACGGGCAGCATTGTATGTGTATGTGCTGGTGTGCATTAAAGCTACCATACGCAGGACTGGCTGGTCTCTGGAGATGTTCTATTTTAAGCGATATGTCGTAATAACAACAGAGGAAAGAGGACAGAGAGCTGCTATTGTGAGAATCCCCCCTTAAAACTGCATTCCCCCATTACAACCACTGCCTCCATCGCTACAGCTCTCTCCTCAGTCATTAAGGGGATAACAGCAGAGGGAAGAGAAGGGACAGACTGGTCTTAGGAATTTAGACGATGTTGCAGGAACTAAGACATTACCAAACAGCGGTGAAAGGTCAGGCATTCAGCACAGTAATGCTGATAACTTGATTTTAGTAAACTACATTTGCCTGGAAACTATTTCTTCAGACACTTTTATAGACACAGCTCGAAGTGCCTCACAACAAAGATAATACAAGCACTAATGCTTAGTATTAAAATTAAGGAAGAGTATTCATTTCAAAACAGTAATTGAAATGTTGTGAATAAAGCAGACATTTTGAGAATAAAGTCAAGAAACAAATTTGTGATTAAAGTCGAAATGTCGAGAAAAAAGTTCAAATATAAATTTCAGAATTAAGTTGACGGTTGCTAAGCGGCAATGTTACATTTCCACATTAACTGGTTTCCGAGATCAAAATGCTCCTTCACTCTGTAGTGAACACTTGCTTCCACAATCTTTAAGTGGATTTACTTGTACATAAAAAGCCAATACGTCATAAAAACACATGGTAAGCATGTACAAAATGAAACAAGTCCTCTAGCATTAGAGATTTCATGTTTAATGATCATAAGATGCTAGCTCAGTTAATACCACAGACTGTATAAATAATGGACATAGTATCCGTGACGTCACCCATCTGTTTCTGAAGCGCTGTTTTGAGGCCAATTGTCGGCGGGAGCCATATTGGAAATGTTGAACTCAACATAACTGCTGTCAAGCGAGTGTGACAAAAAGAAGCAGGCTTTAAGCCTCGTAGCCAACAGCTACAGTGTTCCCGCCTGTCAATCAAGTCAGCTGTGCCTCTCTTAATGGAAAACTCGTAATCTTAATATCTTCGAAACTGCCGCGTTATGAAAAAAATTAAACTTGCGTACAGTGGGTGCCGATCGAGAAATGAGCTATTCAGACTACACTTGTTTTTTGTACCAGGCTGTAAACATGTTTATTTCTGCTGTAAAGATCTGCTTTTTGAATTTGTGTGTATGTGGTTTTTCAGTACTTCTGGAGCCAGCCTCAAGTGGACACTCAATGTACTGCAGTTTTTAACACTTCAGCATTGGCTTCAATTCTCGTGGCCGGAGGTTGCCACTTGGTTCATAGTCTGTCTTTTTGGTTTCGTTTTCCAGTCATCTTAAAATTAAGCATATTTCTGTGAACTGAGCAGCTGGCCGAGATTCAGCAGCCACTCCTTTCTATGGTTACAGAACAGTGACCTGTATGGAATGAATCACAGCAGAGGGAGGAGAACTGGACACAGACTGATCTGTGACCACTTACACCTCAACAGTGTATCTTACTGCGGCTATTTGTAATGTAATGCTCATATGTATAAGTTATCATTATACATAAAATGTGACTCATATCAGTGTATGACACATCAGAAACTTCCATAGGTTTACAGATTGATAACAGATTCATGCTAACTTTAGGAAACTTTATATAAGTTTTGTTTTCAGTTGTTTAAGAATGTAAATTAAATGATTTAGTTCAGTCATTCCTTCTCTTCCCCATCACAATGATATCATAAAGAAATAATGTTAAAAATAGTGATAGAAAGCAAAACATTGAAAAAATCTAGACTAATGGAATTAATCTGTCTCAAGTTTCAAGAATTCATAATATCAAGAGAAATGGTAATGGTAAATACTGGCAGTTAGTTCAGGAGGCTTTGACTGTGGACTTCAAAGAGGTTCAACCCTAATCCAGAGATCTGTGGTTCAAAGTGATCAGCAGTGTGTGCATGTATATGAATGTGTTTGATGATGATGATGAGTCTAGCATTGGGGCAACCATATGTGTGAATGGATGGATGGAAATTGGCAGATGGAAAAAACAATGCACATGAAGCAGCAAACAAATTTCTGCCCATATTGTCTAACACTAGACAGATGATAAATATGAAAAGAAAGACAAAGATAAGACAATTCAAACAGATGACTGTGGAGTTAAAATCTAAAGATAAATGAAGAGAAAATGTAGAGGCAGGAAACAAAGACCCCAATGAAGTGAGTTTTGAAATTTTTCCAAGAATTAAAAAGGCACAAACAATTCATTGTGATTAAAAAGTGAAGCAGAACAGCTCTAATCTGTGGATTAGCTCATAGTTTCGAAGTCTGCATGGAGATGGAAGTCACCTGCCTGCAGTTTTATTGCCTAGAGGCAGTGAGAGACCCCCAATAGGGACCAAAACCCAAACATCAAAGGTTCAAAGTTTGAACAATACTCTCTGGAAGCCTCTGGAAAATTTGGCTAGAAATAGTCAAACAGCCTGCATGTCATCAACGTTGGGAGTCTAATGGAGCATCCACAAAAACTTGAATTCAAATAAACCTTCATAATCATCAGAAGAAAAAAAATGCTTGTTCTTCTGTTTGGAAAGACGGCCAAGTCTGTGGGGGATTAGGCGATCAAGTTTAAATTTACATCTGCCTGGATTATCTGCACAACAATTCTTTACATATTACACACACATGCATAGGTTCAAATGCTTGTTATAGTGTGCAGTATTTAGTGGCTTTCAGCAGAACACAAAGTAGTAATGGAAAACAATATTCATAATTTTGTTTATATTAGTGCTGCACAATTTAACTAATCGCAATCGCAATTTGGGAATATGAAATTATATAACCACACAAAAGCTGTGATTTGCAAATTAAATAAATGTGTCTCTGTGTCTGAGAACATTACAACCTCTCCTCTGATAGTTTGGAGTCTGGTTATACCATCAGCTGCTCTGACAATTTATGCATACTTACCATGCATCACAGGAGCTTGTTGTCCTTGAAGGCCAGCGTCTCTTCACCAACGGGTGTGTTCCAATCTATAATCCGACCACTAGAGATTTCTAAATACTCCCATCTCTATACACGTGACTTTAATGTAAATATTATATGCTAGCTAAGATATCTGCAGTTGTTATTAAAGCCATGCATGTAATGCTAAATGATGGCTCTGTAGCCTTTGCCAATGCTACATTATCACAAAGCTTAACTCTCTCCTGAGACACTCAATACACACCAGTGAAAGATAGATCATAATTGCAGCTGATCAAAACAAAGCATCAGAACTTGGCCTGCAGAGAAGCTGATGTTAAACGTAACAAGCCAAGCAGCTATATGGTGTGTCCCATGATTGGATTTCATAATTACTTACTTCACACAATAAAGTTCCCAGAAACTTAAGTGACAGTTTTATAATTCTATTTGAGTTTAGTTTCCTATACATCAAAGACTCTTTATGAAAGAATGATAAGGGTATTGTGGATTTCAATCCTTAACTCTTCATAACAAACAGATTTTCACAGATTTGTGATATAATTGTATGACTAATAAAAATTCAGTCAGTTAGGGACCATTTGATGTGCAAGCACTGCACAAACCCAGAGGGCAGGTAGGACAAAAATAACATAGTTGCTATGGAGCCTCTGTGTCCAAGTCATTATCAGATGCATGTTGTTGCAGCGAGCTGAGGGCACATTTTTACCACATAGCTTATAAAAAGACAAGGCTAGTTCACAGTGAGATTTGTCGCTGAAAACATATGCTGTAATGATATCACAGTCCTCTGAGTTGCAGTTTAGATAAAGAAATATCAATAGGACGTGTAACATTACATCCATATGAAAGTTGTTAATATTTAAGTGCTTCACTTTTATGCCTGGAGCCAAAAACATGTTTTGTATTCTTACATGGTTGCATTTTTTTGGACAAGGTACAGACTTTAAATCTCTACAGTGACTTTCCAACAGTACAAAAATGAAAGATGCAAATGAGGTATAACTATTTTTTATTGATTCTAATGTCTATCAATAACTACAGAGTCCAAACAACAAAGCTGTAGAGATTTTTGGGAATATTGTAAAAACAGATGGGTCAATTGTTCAAATAATTTTTCATTAGGAATGAAAGGAACATTAACTCTATTTTTCTATTTCTCAAGTAAACCTCCTACTTTCAGGCTGAAACATTGTCCTAGTTAAAGCTGGGTTTTTGCTTCCATGTCTGAAAAGTTCTTTATGCAAAATGATGTTCCATGTAAAACTGGCTGTGAGGTCAGATTGACAAGTACTTCATATCTTCCCTGATGCAGCATCACACATTAGCTGAGATCTGCTGGTCTCCACTGTGTACTTGTTACAATGAGCCAAATCTCTTTCTTTTAAATATATATTTATTTCCATCTTTTCTAGGATGGCACCCTCAGGGAGCCTTCTTCTGGGCTGCTCTTCAGTTGAGAGGGTTGGAGCTGTCACAGCATCATGCCAACCTGACCGTGAAACAAATGTCAATCTGACCCAGGCTTCTTTTCTGACAGATGCTTCATAAAAAATTGAAACAAGTATCTTGATTTTCTCAAAAGGTCTCAACAAGAACCATCTAAATCAACCTTGCGGTAAAAATCAGGTCATCAAGCTAATACACTAAACATCCTTTAGCCAGTGTTACACTTTGCTAGTGCTTTTCATATTACTGGTACATTCATATAACCTGGAATTATTTTACAAAACCTTGCGTTACATTGATGTGACCAAACTTTATCATTGTGGACTGTCTTACTAGTGTATGGACTCTTGTTGATCAACTTGATCACTTGATCTCCATGACAAAAATGCATGTTTTATGTACTTGTTATGCCTTTTCTGTGCAATTTAACTAAAATGTGCTGGATGTGACAAAGGCTGGAGCTCTAACCATTTCCAAGAAGCTCTAATTGTAATTTACAGAGGGCATCGAAAAGGAATCAGCATGATTGCACTTCCAGTCAAATCAGATGCCATCTTATCTGCCCTTTTGAGTGTCATTTAGTGGTCTGTAATATCAGGCTATGGCTGATGTCAATGTTGCTTAGTGTACAAAGATGTCCTGCAGATTCTGATGGAAAATTTTACCATATAGTTAATGTTGCATGTGTAATATTAAAGCAATTTACAACATACAACCTAAAATAAGCCACACATAGAACAGCACACAGAACGTGATCACCCTACTGCTTTTTTTGAAAATGAGTTCAAACTGGTGTTAAAATTGGGAAATGCCATAAAACATGACTTGAACTTGAGCAGTCAATGTGGTGGAATTTATATCTCCACTATAACACACAACTCTCACATAAGATTACCATAAAAATGTGGCTGAAAACAAAACACGCAGGCACATTGAACCTTTGCAGCTGTGCAGAAAACAGCTCATGCTCTTTTCATTTCTGGTGAAGGATTTTCCAACACACAGATTTTTACGAGCTTCTGTTTGAGTCTTAATATCTAAAGACAGCCACACAAATGAGCCATTATTTTTCGTCAATGGTTTAACAGAACTGAACAAGTGAAGGCTCCGGTACTGCAGAAACTCTGCATAACCTTTCTTTCTCCAAAGCCATTACGAGCAAAGCAACAGTAAAGAGGATAATTACAGTCGAGAGGTGAGGGAGATTTAAGTCAGGCACAAAAGGAGATATTGCTACGAGTGACACTTTATTCTATCCCCTCTTCTTCTCTTTGTCAGAGAGGGAAAATAATATATATAGAGAGAGCAGGATTAGTGGAATTGGTCTTGCAGGATGCTTTATGTGCACCGAGCAGAAAAGAATGTGCTTGATATTGATAAGGCAGCTCTATGGAGGTGCAGCAATGTATCACATGACTCAGGCTGGTATTTGGTGTTAACACCGGTGTAATCAGGTACAGAACAGGCTTACACCTCACTGAATGGATGACTGGCGTTTGATTACAGAGAAGCCTCCATCAGGTTTAAGTACACAAGCTAAATTCAATGTTGGGTGATAGAAAGCTGTGAGAGAGAAGTTTTGGGGAAAGCAAGAAAGCAAGCTCATAAGAAAAAGATATGTTGACAATTGAATTACTCAGGTTGGTACTGGGGTTAAATACAACACATAACATAGCCATGGATGTACAAGGAACAAAGTAGTTTTCCTATCGCTGCATCCTATCTGCTTTTAGATAATAGCTCGCATTTACATGATTGTGTAAGGCTGTTGGTTCTACACAACAATGACATTTAATTTGACCACTGTCCATCACTGCCCAAGCAGCATACATGAAACAAATGGACTGGGACTGCACAATCTATTTCTAGTACAGCTGGTCAATTGCCTCAAGTAATACAAGGAGTGCAATCATTATCTTTCCAGATTAGGGCTAAATGAGAATATCACTGCCACTCTGTCTATTCAATATGAGACTGCAGCGAGATAGCTAAGCTTAGCCCAATAACTGCAAATGAAGAAGATAGCCAGGCTAAGGTTACATAACAAATTCAAACTCTAACTCTATCTAAGGATACATTTAAATTTAACTGAAATGCTTTAAACATGTTGAAGAGCTGCCTGCCTTTTTCACAGACTGTGTTCTTTAATGAAACACACATTTATGTATTATCTAAATTAACTGAGAGGGTGGCTCTCTATTACATTACAAGATATACAATTGAGCCTACTTTACATGTCCTTTAACTGAAATTTGCACCTATTTTTGTTTTTCCCAAAAAACAAAGTGTAATGCATACTATCTAAATTTAATGAGGCTATTAATATGCAGACTGATTTTAAAACCAATCATTTTGCAGAGTCTCTATTACTACATACTATTTGCATACCCTCTGAAAGACACTGATTGGCACGTAACTACCTGAATAGGACTATGACATATTTATTATTTATCTTTCTATGCTGTCTTTTTCCAACACTTCAAAATACTTCCACAACATGACATGTTGGAGCTTGTTGTTGGCGTACACGTGTAAGCTATCACTGCGTGTGCATAACTAATGCATTAATGCATCACCTTATCATCCATTCACACAGGCAGAAATTATCTTATCTGCCAAGACCAATAATGAGCTTTTAAGCTTTTATCTGCTTGTACTGATATTATGCTGACAATATTGTGTATTCCTAGTTTTATAGTTTTCAGTGTATCATTTGGAAAAAGCAATATTGAGAATAGAAAACAATTCAATAGCTTTATTTATCAAACATATGGGATGATTTTTTCCAATAAATACACAAGTTAGAAACAAAAGCATGGATGTGTTGAAAACGAGGTGTAATTAACAACTTTCTTTACCGTCTTCTAATAACCTTTTTTCTTAAACCATTTTCAATGTTATTCTTTTCTCACCAGCTTTTTATTGCAAACCCATATCTGCTGATTAGATACCAACTGCAGAAGCATTTTGAGTTTAGTTTTTGCAGTATAAAAACCAGAGGGATGGATCAGACAACACAGGGTATCTTCAATATTCAATAAGTGTTTTTGATTAGTTAGGTTGATTTAGAGGTATACAGATTAATTAAGACTTTTAAGAGCCTCCTCTTGGGATTTTTCTGAAATTGTGTGCCTGTGTAGTTTGAAGTCTGCACCCCTCTCCATACATTACGAGCTTGAGTCTATACTTTTTTTTGCAGCAAAATGTGACTCACTTTTATTTTTTAATTGCGTCTTTAATATCGTGTTCTTTACTCTATATTAAGAATCCAAAACAACTGAGCCTAACAGATGAACAGAGGGGATCTTAACAGACACTAACCTCTGTTTCTCATGAGAGCTGTTTAAAGGCAACTCAACCTGTGGAGCTGTTCCATGACAGTCTTTGTGCGTGTTTGTGACTTTAAACATGTTTCTCACACAACTAAAAGGGATACTTTTGCACTTTGCTCCATCACCGAATGACGAGGTGAGACTAAATCTTTCTGATTCTGCTTGTCTGTTCATCACAATATTTCCAAGAAGAGTAATGCTCTTGTGCCACCATGTGGAGGGTTCTCTACACCGCAGAAATATTTTAATTTAACAATAAATTCCAAAGGAGGAATATATCTACGTAAAGAAAGGCAGATGTGGTGAGGCTTAGGTCATTTGTATTAAAGATATTTGACACAATTTAAAAACAATTCATTCTTCCAGGTGATTTTTGAAAGCTACTTTAAATCATAAACAGATAGTGTAACCTAGAGATAAGTGCAGAGACGTTTTTTTTTAAAGAAGTTTTGAGAGCTGAAATGCTCACTAAGGACTCTCTTTGTGAGCAGAAAACAAGGCTTTCACAGTTTAATATTTTGTGGTATGTGCTGGCACGTTCAGGTGAATATTAAGACACAGTTATATTCATCTGAGGGGCAATAAAGTCTTGAATGCATACATAAACTTTTAATAAAGATGAGCGAAATGGCTTTAGCACATTAAGTACATTAGATCATGTTATATTCTTTGTCATGCAAATTACATGCTGGCTTCTGTGTTAACATGTCATAAAAGAGTAATGATTCACAGACGCCTCAGGAAAAATGCACGACATTACTGGAGACCACAGTTGCAACTTTACAGTCATTAAGGTACCTGCTAGCAGTGCAGGATTGCATCTACTCAATATGCTCGCTAATTAGACCTGATCCTGTTTTTTTATTGGTCTATAATTAATCTGGCTGTTCAGTCGGAGGACAGGAAATGACTTTGGAGGGCTTTTCTGAGCCATGGCTCTGGGGACTCACCCTGTTTTATCTTTGGCCTGCATGCAATGGAGATAGGAAGGTGGAGACTAAATCAATTTTTCCTGCATTGGCTCATTAGCTAGGGCCCTTGGGTTAGCCTGGCTCCATGGTGATGCCCTTGGAGGAAAAAGCCAAGTCACTTGCAGGTTGTCTTGTAAAACCAAGAAAGTGAGAGGCTGTAAAGTGCAGACACACAGATATACAATACATATCACTGACAGACATGGGATTAGGCTGATAGTGTAAATTGAGCATAATATAAACTGTACTGCAATAACATTTCAAAACGTCCTCACAGTTAAAAACTTGTGCTGCAAAAATCACTGAGATTCTTTTGGTATGGAAAAATGTGCCATGGTTGTCTTTCCATTTTCACACCAGAGTCATCAAACCGGATTTTTTTATTAGTCACAAAATGTGAATGAATGACACGTACGCATGCAGACATTACTACATCCCCAGACAGTGAGCCGTTTGTCCTGTGTTCACCATGACATATGGCACATTAGGCGTAACATCAATGTGAGTAAACTTGTGCCTTCTGATCCAATAAACAGCTCAGTTTATAATCTCCCTGGCTGCAGTTTGTAAACAGGTCTGCCAGTTCAACACCAACAGAATGCTGTAAATCTGAGGAGGATTATGGCTTTTGTTGTTTGGATTATCTGAATCTAATTACCTAGCAGAGGAGATTAACTGACTCTGCAGTCTATCTGCCTGGTTGTTGAGCTGTTGAAAGCTGGAGAAATTGATAATTTAAGGACCAAACAGATGAGCTAAACCTTGTTATCTATTTATCTTTTTAAAGTTCTAGTCACAGGATGTTACTGTATAAAACTTGACACTATCAAGCATGCTGGAAGGAGTCTGGAGACATAGTTAACATTCAGCACTAGCTTTGCTACCCTTCTGTGTGTATTTGCTCCCTCTAGGCTCCAACACAGCAAAATCCTTATCCCAACAAGAACAGTAAAATCATCTTCTGTCTCTAGTATCTGAAGAATCTAAAAAGCCAGCCCACCCTCCCCTAAGCTGACACAAACCAGCAGAATAGAATAGATTAATGTACAGTGAGTAGGAAATGTACTTAACACAGTTCTCCTACATGCTATGCAGCACATTTTGGGGGGGGTTCTTATTGAGTAAATCCACAGGTGCAAGAAATAAGAAAATGTAAGTAAAGCAAAAAGAAGCCAGTGGGTCAAAGAGACAGAGACACTCTCAAATCAAGGACAGAAATTATGATCGATTCAACCATTCCTAGCAGGTCAGAGCAAGAGTTCCCAAAGCTCTCGTGTTTTAAAGATAACAGGCTTCAGGGGGAAATATGAGGATTTTGGCTGAGCTACAGTGATACAGAAGCTCAGTTTTGCAGAAGAAATGCCCCCTGCTGGTCATATTACACTGCTTGGTTCACTTTTAATGGTGTGGGCCCTGCCTAATGATCATTTGAGTACACACATATGCTGCTCTGGCACTGGCATCCCGAGTAATGACATTCATTTACATCACCATCTTAAAACTAGTGTATAATGATATAGATTTCCAAAGTCTTGTGTTCTTAAAAACTAATCAGAAAAAAGACACACTGGCATACTGTTTCAAATAAAATCAGCATCTAAAAAACATAATGAATCAATGAAACTTTAAACGACTTAAATTAAAAAAAAAAATGCATCTAAAAATACCATACCAATGTGCTGAGGCACAAGGTGATGTCATTAAACCGCTTTGTTTTGTTAAACCAACACTCCCATTCAATTCACTTCAATATAAACTAATTGAAACAGCAACCAAAAAGGCAAATCAACTGAAAAGCTGTGAAAAATATTTATGCCTTGAATGATTAATTTAAAGATGGTAGGTACATTTAAAAAGTGGTTAAAATTGCCATTTGTTTTTCTTTTGGCTGACATTTTGACTATTATGTAATTATTTCAAATGGCTACATTGGGATTGAATGTGTTTTAACATCAAGCTTAATGCATTTACATTTAATTAGTTTTATAGACTTAATTCTTTGTGACTTGAGGTAAGGATTCAAAGATAAAGCTACTGACTGATCATCAAAACTATGAAATATTTTGGGGGACTTTAAAAGGGAGCTTTTTTTGAATCTGTAATTTTCTCTGAAAGTTTACTTCACAATTTCAGAAAGTGTTTTTCCCAAGCCTCTCAGCAGGCTTCACAGAGCATTGCAGAAGAAGACTTGAGGCTCAGAGCAGCTAACTAAGATAAGTGGTGGTGAGTATGAACATGAGATAGCCCTCATGCTGAGAAAAAACAGCTAAAATTTGGATGGATTATTTTTTTCTGTAAAGCATTTTTCCTTCAGGATAATTTTCAATGGAGAGAAGATAAAAATCCAACATCTTTCATCTTGCTCTCTCTTGCTCTCTCTCTCTTTCTTCCCAGCAATCAGTAATCTAATAGTTTTGCTTGCTAAAGCAGATCAGGACTGGGGAAGCTTGTTTCTTAAACCTCGATTTAAAATGCACTACGTCATGCCTTTGATCTAGCAGTGTTTGTGGATTATCAGAGGGAGCTGCTGCATAATACTTCCAAGGGATAAAAGAAAAGATCAATTCCCTGTCCAAGGCTTGGATCTGCCTCATTTACCAGTCAGAGCTTTGACTGAGTCCTCATTAGTATCATCATCCACTGTCACAGCATCCATATGGGGCACTGTGACAGGGCAGAAAGTACTTCAGAACCAGCCGCAGAGTTTAAACTGACATGATTCAATAATTCATAATACATAGCCTAATTAGAAATTTGCATGTTTCCTTAATACTGTAAGGCAATTTAAGATATATAGGCATTCATATTAGATGAATGGTGTAAGCATGGTCTGAATAAGTCACATTGCAATGATGCAGGTGGTTTCTCTTTTCTGTTCTCTTTCTTCCTGACTATGAAAGGCTGCAATTAAACATCTATTATTATATTATCATTGATTCACTCATACACGTTTGGTGCCTATGTAAATTTAACTTTGCACTCATGCATGCTTCAGAGTGTGTGCATGTGTATGTGTGTGTGCTTAAATGCGATAATGCACAGCCACTGCCCATGAAATCCATGTGCAAAACAAAAGGTTTCACTAATACAACATCTTTTCACACATGATAGATCCTAAGTTAGCTGTTTGTCCTCACTGGTCTATTTACTCCTAATATAGCATAGATATGGAGCAGACAGTGTGGCCCTATCTGACATCATGTGATTTAGGATGGGGGTCACCACCTCACCTTCACTGCCATCAGCTTGGGTTTGTGGGATGACTTAAGTCCCTGGTATTATAAACATGTCGAGCTCAGCAAATGCATTTTACTCTGCGACACTAGCCTCAAGGCTACTGCTCAGAGAGGATGGATGACTAAAGCATTGTTTAAATAGCCTCACAGCTTGATTGGTAGGCTCAGATGGTGATTCAAATACATACTTTCTTAATACGTCAGTGCTGCTCTGACAGATTCAGATCAGCTAAATGTATTTTAATACATAACTGTGATGTATCGTCATCAATCAACATATAGTTGGTTCCTGTGAAATGATTCTCAAACAAGTACAGTACAAAAACAACATTGTGACCATTGGTTGTTGTACTAATTGTAAACATCTATGCACGTACATCTGGGGCCGTACAGCCCTAGAACAGATTTCTGGGTCAGACCTAATGAATTCTATTTAGGTGCTTTCTTAAAAGCAGTGAAATCAGCTGAGAGTGAAACGCCTGACCGAATGGATAAATATGAGTTTTTTTTAAATACCACCCATGAAGGAATGACACACATTTACATAACTTGAAATAAGTTCCGTTGTCACATTTGATACCACTGACATGCATATCCCATCATTTGGTCAATTTGGTCAGAGAACATATTTGCAGGCAATGTGACAGAAAAAAAATAGAAAAACAAAGCGACTCAGTGATGAGTAATGTCGCAGATTTATAATCAGCCAGCAGCAAGAAATAGCTGTAAAGTAGCCCAAAAAACTGTCAAGGGCTGCTGGGATATTTTTAGTAGAATACTGCCATAGAGAATGCCAGAGGGGACTGGCACAACATTTATAAAACCTCAAATTGCATTCACCGTAGACAAGCCAGGAACCTGACAAGTGACAACTCTGCACCATCCAGAAGAGCTGACACTATTCTTAATGTCATCCTGTATTTCCTCTGAAACGAAAAGAGCAGAGACCACCTGCATAGTCCTCTCGGCCTTAAAATGCACCGTGATACCCAAAAGTTCCACCATGAACATGTGCTTTGTATTGTGTTCGGCCATTAAACAGTTAACAGCTCACTCAGGATGATGATCAGCGTTGTGTTTTGACCATAAAAGACCAGACTGTAATGCTTCCAGCACTATTCAGAGAGAGACAGACAGGCACAAACGAACATCAATTGACTTCCCTTGAAACATGATTCCTGAGTGATTAAAGCTACACAGAAGCAGCTCCTCCGGATAGAAAGTGCCCATGTGAATTCCAGTCCTGAGTGAGGGTATGTCATAAAAAGATTGGAATATTTCACCATTTTTGGTTTAATCTGATCACTGTGCGGAACAAATTTTTCTCAGCCCAGAAGCTTTCTTTAGAAGCCACATCATTAGACAGATGCCCCTCAGTGCTCTAACACTATCACTGAGCTGTGTAATCGGGCTCTGACACACTCGGTGTGCATCATTTGTACCAAGAGAATTACAAGATACATTCATGACATTGGAAGGGTTGATAAGTGTTCTACAGAGAAAGAGATGGATGCTTAATCACCACACCACTGTGGCTGCTAACAGCCAGTTTTCATATTAGACAAAGCCCCAATTAGATCCAAGTGTCCCAGGTGACAGCTCCCATAGCAACAGGCAGGGATGCCTGCAGTGTCACAGCAATATCTCATACTGGGGTCTTGTTGTAACATCTTGCAACAGTCGAGTTTCTTAGACCTTAACTAGGGCTCACAATACATGAAACTCTCTGTCAGCCTCCCGCCAAGTGCAGAGTCACAGTGACGATAATTGTAATATTACACATCTTATGATTGTAGAAATAGTGTCACAGTTAAAGGAAACGTCAAAATGAATGAACCATCTACTCAACTTGACTCTCCACTATGTATTTAAAGCACACAAAGCCAGCCTCAGAATCATGGATGGGAAACTTTAATTTGATATTCTAATATATATTCCATTGAAGGGACTTGTGTTCTGCCTGTGCAATATTTGTTCTCATTTTAATTAGGTTCTACCTTTTTTTAAGCTTTGCTTTGCAGGATACTACAGTGCTGATAACTGCCTTGCATATTAATCTGTGTAAAATCAAACAGTTGTAAGTTGTTATGCTAATAGTCATTCACAATTAATTGAAAACAATAATCAGCATTGTTTGGACTTCAATTTGGACTTTTCAGAACTCCAACCCCAAAAAGAGAACCTCTCAACCGAGCTGGCATACAACTTCTAACAGCACACGTTTGAGATTAACCCAGGTTAGACGAAAAATAAATTTGTTTTGCTATATTCACCAATAATATACCTATATTTACTCTGTTTCTTTCTAAGGAGGACAACACTGAAGTCAGCATCTGAGTTGCAGCTTCCGATTCACTCTGGAAGGTTAAGGAAACAAGGTCCTGGTCCAAAACCACCACACCTAGACTTGTTAGTTTATTTTAGGGAGGCTATGAACTGTTGGGCCAGGTTCTACCCATAACAGCAGTACTTAGACTTCTGTGAACTAGACTAGTTTATTCTGGTCTGATGTGGTCTGGACAGATTAAAAGCAGTTAAATAGCACTGTTTCACAAATCTGAAAGTATCATTTAAGAAGTATGTAGTTTATCTTAGATAATCTAGATAATCTACTCCAGTTCTGATCAGTCTTGGATCAGGACCTTTTTCCTTAACCCTCCCTGTGACAGCTGAAAAAAAGGCCGCTTACCTTAAAAAGCTTGTGGGCTAGAGGAAGTTTGGTGTGTGGCATTTTTTATTTTCACAAGAGCTTATTTTCTCACTTTTTGCTACTTTCATCCTCCCATGGTGTAAATCTCTTACATTAACGACTGAATTTACACTCGTAAAGTGGATTACTGTGGTTTATTTTACATTACACTATGTTAAGGAAGGCTGTAGATGTATTTCTTTGACAACCACATTTAAATCCTTTCCACATCTCCCACAATAATCTCCTTGTACATACAGAACTTGCTCTCCTCGCTGGCAGCTTAAACCCCTCCACCCCACAGCTGAAGAGAAACCTTACTTGTGTCGTTTTCCGTCCCTGCCGGGGGAACTGGACTTCCCGCGGAGGTGGTGTCCATGCAGGAAGGGACGGAAGGTGACGCTCCTGAACAGTCCGTCCTCAGTTTGCTCCTCCAGCCTCAGCTGAGGGATGAGATTCCCAGAGGCCATGCCCTTTGTCACAGGTGTATGTAATTAGGCACTGATTACCAAACCTACAAACTGGCTGTTCTCTGAATTCTTCACTCTGTGCGGGCACCTGTGACGTACTGAAGGCTATGTGCATGCAGAGGGAACGTCTGTGCTCTGCTCTGCAGGCTGGATAGCGAGCTGGAACTGCCTGGTGCCCCAAGAGGAGTCTGTGGTGTCCTCAAGAGGGTCACTCACTTTCACTTTGTGCAGTATTTGGCATCAACGCAATGTTTGTACCTGAAGAAATGTCTTTTTTCCTCTCAAAGGTTATGATCTATATTCAGACACATTTCAGATGAGAATGGCAAAATGGCATTTTGCCTGCAATAGTGATTTTTTTTTTTTTACAGTTCTACTTTTTTTAACACGCATCAAACACCTTTCTTTAAATTTGAACTATTTGTTTTTTATTTATCTACTCAGTTTTATTGACATTTTTAGCCTTCATTTTATTTTCAACTCTTATCCTTACCCTTTTGTAATTTATTTGTTTTAACTATTTACATTCTTAATGTTAATTTGATGCTTTAATTTATTTTAATTACACATATTTTATTGCTGTTGGTGTGCAGTAGTCTCTATTTTAAAATACATTTTTGTTTTTTTAATATGTCTTGCCATTATTTAATTTCTGCTTCTTTCTTATTTTCATTAGCTGTAAAGCAATCTGAATTGCATTTGATTTGTATGAAATAAAGCTTGATTGATGATTGTTTTGTTTTGTTTTTTTGTGAAAATGCATAGGCTGACAGTATTTTTCTGAGATGGTAGCTGATACTTGGTATAATGTGGCCCCAGTCCAAGCAGGATTGTTTTATTCAACATAGAAGTAAGATATCAGATATTATTCAGAACTCTGTCCATTACAAGGTGTCTGGTTTATATTATTAGTCCTCATAGTGTTGGGTTCTCATGGGGTCTGACCTGAACTAACCCTTATGAAAGCTTTCATTGGAAGACAAATGTTTCTGACAGATGTCAAGATTTTTTGTACGTTCTTTGTCCCATTATGTGCAAGTGTACTCATAGGAGAGTCTAAAGTTTTGGTTGCAATATGGTCACATTTTCCACTTTCAGGAGACATGAACTATGTTGTTCCAATATGATTTAAAAATAACTACAAAGACAACTTTAATGGTTAATGTAGCTGAAATATCAATGTAGAGAAGGAGTGATCCCTCTCTCTGCACCTGGTGTTTCACTGGACGAGCTCCAAAGTTTTGTTTCCATGACCAGTGTTGTGAGCACATCTGTACGTGTTCATTTCTATTCTAAAATGTATCAAAAAAAGGGGAAATATTTTAGATAAATTCCTTTAGAGTCAAAGAAGGACCTATTCCATGTATGACTTGAGTCTGAAGGTGAACTCCTCAGCTGAGTGCTCCTCCTCTTCAGAGTATGGAATAATAGATCTCTTTTGTCTAATTTAGCCGACAGTTAATTTCACTTGTATGCTCCATTAAAATATACTGTATCATTAATTGCCTCGTTTTCAATTGTACGGACTAATAGCTTTCAAAATTAAGATTCTAGTTTAGTTTATTGATATTCTTTCATCCCACCTTCCCTGTTTAATATTAAAAAATCAAATACTTTAATTATTGAATATTTTGAAATTGCATTGGCTGTGCATCGTGTGAACACAATGCTATTGTGTAGGTGTTTTTTAACACTGCAACAAATAAGGTGATCCCAGCACGAGCCACATTAACATCACAGTGTGGAAGGTATTACTCGTGTTCTGATTAAGCAACTATATTCCTCAGCTATAAATGTGAGAGAAAGAAACGTGAAAACATGATCAGTAATTGTCAGGCTTGTCCAAGGTGCTCTGATCATACCTGAAACAGTGAGAAATAACAGTATGCAGGGGAATAGGAAGGAAATGTAGCTTACAAAAAATAAAAAACTGAATCCCATACTCAGTCTATGTGCCACAAAATCAATTTTTAAAGCTGAATCCCAGCAAAGAACAAGTGTTGAAAATAGCATGCTATTAACCTCTGTCTAAATTTATGTCAGCTGCATAATTAGTGTAGTTGTCAGAGAGCGAAATATACTTTGGATGTGGGTCATGGAGCAGTGTTCATTAGCCAGGGATAATCATGGAAAAGACACACAAAGCAGTGTTCTGCAGCATTATGAATAAGGATTGACAGGAGTGAAACCCAATTAAAATCCCTGGTGGTGAAATAATGTGCTCCCACTCTTCTACACCATTCTCTTCAAAGCTGATATTCAAAGATAAGGGATGTTCACTTTCCATTGAAGAGAGCATGGATTAAAGGCTTTATTGAAGACGAAATGGTAACATGTAGACAGCAACAGTCTTCACTTCTGCTGTTCTCCAGTTCATTATTTCCTTGTGTAGCATTTGGTACACGTCTGGTTCCACCAGAGGGAGCTTTAAGCAAAGACACTTTTGTACAGTCCCTGCATCTATTGAGACTCACTAAATATGTCACTGTTATGATTTTCTTTTGAGCCATGAAGAACAACTGCACAAACGTAATAACACCCACCTACCACCCCCTATATTTTAACACATAATCTTCTCAAACAAACAAGATTTTAATCATCTGTGAGGACCTAGAACATGGGATCTGTGATAGGTAAAAAAGGTTAATGGGTTAATGTTGGAGATGTTAAAATTATCACCCAGTCTTTAAAACATAGATGAACTAAAAGTGATGCAATCACAGTTCAACTCCTGTAATTAGACCATCGTGTTCCAAAATTTGGTGACCCCCCCCCCCCCCCCCCCCCTTCTGCTTATAGGTTACACATGAGATTTCTAATCAGCTAATTATTATGACTGATTATGCATCATGTGTGACTTACGATTTCTCTGATCTCATTAAGAGCCTATCAGCATCGCAGATAACAAGAGAGCTCTTACCAATCAACACCAGGGGGTGCAATTATATAAGTGACTCCAATTATGAGGGCCTTGTGTGGCAAACTTCAAGTATTTACTTTGCAGATTATACAGGGAGCAAGAGCAAAATATGATTCAGATTTAATCAGGCCACAAAGCTTGCTCCAAGCTATAAGATTTCTTATCTGCGTGATGACATCTTTTATTAATTTTGTACTCAGGCTAATTGGTGTGTGAGCGTCCGTGTTAATTTATAGTTGTGACACATCGTGCTATTGGATGATTTGCAACATCAATGATGTGTCTTAAATAGGCTCAAAACTTGCAAATGTAGAGCCTTTGAATGTTAAGTGTAAATAACACACAATCTGGAACACTTGGAATCCCCATCTTGAGTTTTCAAATAGTCCACGTCAAAACCAAATGACGTCAATGTAGCATATGCATGCATTGATAAGTCTGTGAGCATGTGTGGGTGTGGACATGCCAATGAGATTGGTTTATGACAGTGCCATCACACATGGCTAATCATGTGGAACAGCGGGCACAGAGGTAGGGAACGAAGACTGGAGAAATGTGATCTGGCCTTGAAAATTCATCTCTGTTAATATGGATGCTGCTTTTTGAAAATATGTAAATTAACACGCAGTCTGTAGCCAACTCCTCAACAAGCAGATGTCAGAGAACTCACTGGTAATTGTATTATCCCCCATGGCTCTTTCATGTGCATTCATTCAAAGCATTATTTCCACTTGTTCAACCCACTTTAGTTACTTCTTGTCATATCTTTTGTGTGCATTGCTGAAATAGAGATAAAGTCACCTCTGTCTCTTTAACAAGGGTGGACACGGACACTCCATCTTGGCAGCTGAATTGATTGTCAACATGAGAGGAACTTTTCAGAGGAAGGAGATGAATGTCAGTCAATAGGTGCCTGACAAGTCAATAGACACCACTGACCTTGTTGCACAGGCTTGAGTGTCACATTAAAAAAAAAAGGACAGGAGATCAAGAGAGACCGTTGAGGAGGATGGAAAAGAAAACTTTCTGTCCTTTGCGTTCTGAGCCACTGGAGGAAAAAGGATCATCAGGAGCTTGGTTAGAACTGTTATTTTAATTCAAAATATAAATACAAGTTGTGGAAGTTGCATTCATTCCATCAAAAGTACCTAAAGCAGAAAAAATATTCAGAAAAGTGATGATCTCTTATGCATTTTAATTGCTTTGAAATAAACATAAACTATAGAGGGTTATGCTTCATGAAATTTAACATTTAAGTCATTGACATTAAACACTCTTTTGGCATGTAACATGTTGAAATTTCATTATTTTTCACAATTCAAAACAGTTTAAAGTCCATATTAACAAAATGAGGCCATTCTTACCTGTGTCTTGACTTGGGAATCAAATGGATACATTGAAATATGCTTGGTGATCTTGCTTTTTGGATCCATTACTCAAATAAATGCTGCCACACCAGTCTGGTGTAAAACCATTTAAAGTCTACAATATAAAGCAATTCTTACCAGTTTCTTGGTTTGATTTCATCCATAGGTCTGTGGCTACGCCGGCTTGTGTGACGCAGCTGCCCAATGACATGAGTCTGATTGGCTGCACCTGTGTGCTTAGCATGTGGGTGGTAGCTCAAGTACCCAAGGTTCTTAAACAAAATGTAATTCCCTTTGACACAAAGTGCATATTACTTTTAATTTCTCAAATCAGCAGTTTAAATCAATCGTTAATAAATCAATCCCCAATCTTAATTTTTTGTGCCAAATGTTATCTCAAGACACTTTACAGGAAGAGCAGGCCTAGACATGACTCTTTGTTTATAGTATTTAGACTCAACATCAAGATAAGATAAGATAAAATCCCTTGTTATTTCAAAATTCAATCGTATCCCATCTCGATATACCATGAGCAAAGCACTTTGTAGCATTTAGCAATTTGCAGTGGCAAGGAAAAATATCCTTTTACAGGGAGAAACCTTGAGCAGAACCAGACTCATGATGAACAGCCATCTGCTGTGACAGTATAAAATTTGCCCATCAAAAACACAGTGACATCTTTATTTTCATCACAGTGGCAGCAGGAAGCAGGGGGACACTGCAGCGGCTTCCTTACCGTGTGCCAAAAGGGACCAGAAACAACACGATTACCAAAACAAAACAGTATGTTAATTTTGGACCTTGATTAATGCTGACAGTCCTAAAAGAAATGAAGATGTTGACTTGTTGACAGGACTAGAGAAGAAGTCTGAGGATCATCATAGAAAATACACTGCAACCTGATGGGGGCTTACACAGTGTTTCATTTCATGGCACCCATCCTATTATATTTGAAACAATTTCCCAAAAAAATACAAATATCTACCTCATGGCAGCAACATGAAAAGCTTTGCTTTCACCAAAGCCATTAGGAGTATTAACTTTGGAGCCATGCCTGAACAAATTTGCTGTGTGAATACATGTTTTCAGTGGTGCAATATTTCTGGAAAGGTTAAAAAAACGTAACTTGCTGTTAGAGCTACAGGACCTCACTTACATTTTAAGGATTCATAGGAATATTAACCTTTTGAAAAGTTTACATTGCAATCCAGTATATGTTGACATGTTTCGGAACAAACGAAATATGCAACATGAGTGACCAGCCTTGCCTTATGAAGGCCACTGTAAGGAGTCTTGGACTGGTTATGAAACAGATTGAAATCAATAATGATGCTTATTTATGACAAACAGAAGTAAAGAAGATCTTCAAGTACAAGGCTGACAGTTTCTCTATCGTAATTTTCATGCCTGTTACGACGGTGAGGGCCGAGTTGCCAGCTGAGATGATTTACAGCACACTGAAGAAACAGCCCTCTTTTACTTGTAACACGGCATGTATTCACAGTGAATAATACATTTCACTGTTTACATATAACATGGTAGTTTTTTTTTCTTTGACAGAGAACACGACTCATACATGTATGTGACAAGATCAGTAAAGATGTACCATTTTGATCAGAGGGGGCGCCAACATGGACACAAGGTTCCACACATGAGCTTTGAGGGAGATTACAATCGATTGATTTTCAACGTAGAGCAAGCCAACTCGCTGAGTTTTGAAACTTGCTGGAGATAGTGGATCAATTACATTACATTTGGAGTCATGTATAATCACTGCATTGTCATCACTTGGTAATGCAATGGAGGAATTATTTTGAACCCTCTTCTTTGACCACTTCTTACAAAGATGTTGCATCGGCCGCTGAACAGCACCAACCTTTAAAGGATAAAATTCAAATGTTTACACGACACTTATGACAAGATTTATGTTTTCTTACCTCTCGCCCTCTGGGTCAGAGTCGTCTGACAAGTAAACGATATAACGATATCAACGATATAATGCAGTTTGGCAGCTGTCAAATTTCACTCCTGTCAGCCAACTCATGATTGATTTTATTATTATGTGAATGTGTACATACAGTACACAACAGCTTAACGGGTTTGACAAGAGGCTATGACCTCATCACTCCCAGTCAACAAGACTTAGATGTTACAGTAAGTGTCTTAACATACTACAAAAAAGGGTCTGCCAAAATAATAAGAAAATTACTTCAATTCAACATGACTTTTTAGCTCTTTATGCTTTGCAAAAATCAAGATGCCAAAACAACAAATAAGTTGTCATTGAATATTTTATTTGCAAATGAAAGAGTAATAACTCAGAAGTCGTAAAAATATACATTTTTTTTTACTTGTGATATTTACATGGATTGTTTTCATCAAACGATTAAACAAAAAAGATTCTGTACTGTTTTACAAAACTAAAGAGAAGCCACGGCAGAAAAAACTGATGAGTAGAGAAAACAAAAGTGTCTTACATTTCCCTTTAGGAGCGCCGCGCTGAGCGTGTCTCCCCCTGACATCGAAACAATGTAGTCAAGAGAATACGGCCAACCACACAGATCCCACACAGGCCGGTGATGAGCACAGCACACATAAAAGTGCAAAGTACATGGATGATAAAGTCAAAAATAAAAGAAAGAAAACCAAAATAAAGCTTCATAAAATTTTGTGAATATATTTACAATTGCAGATTTTATCCCTTTTTTTTCTTTTTTTTTATATTTTTAGCCGAATACAATTATGTTACATCAAAGCAAAGCATTCCCATTCATCTGCTCAATCTCCTTTGACATGCAGGTACCCTTGCTTTCCTTATTGAGGTTGACTACAGCCCCGTCCTCCTCCACCCTTAAAAGCAACAATACATCACATTCCCCTATACTGACACACAAGGCCAAACCACAAAGTCTGAGCATCTCTTTGCCCTGCTCAACAACTTTAATCAGAAATAAAACTGCTTCATAGAACATAAAACACTGTGGCTACATGAGATTCATATTTCTATCATATAATGCAGGATAACCATGAATGATTCCATGTTTCCTGCATCTTTGAGTGTTGATAATAAGACAATATATAGTGCTGATGGATACTGTTTCAAATAATGATATTACATGTGCTGCTGACACTCTGAGGTGTGTTAAAACAATCCTCCTCCACTCTCTACTGAACTGACAAAGGCTCCTTAAAATTAATTTGTTGGAAAGAGCGCAAGTTTGTCAGGCCACAGAGCTGCACACGCGAGAGGAGAGATGCAACGCAAAGGCTCATAAACTGGGGAATCTGCCACCTGAGACTTGCAGTTGCTTGGAAAGCAAATCAAAAAGCTTGGAGGAATTTAACAGCTGGAAGACTTGCATCCCATCCTCCACCTCCACTGCTACATGGTGGAGGGAATTTCAATGGCAAGAGCCTACAGCCCTGGCTCAATATCAATCCTGTTACAGCTCCCCTGATTCCCAGTACGACACTCAGAGATTCCCATGGAAAAGAATAATAAAACAACATAAAAATAATAATAATTGAAGCATATGCTATACACATTGTTATAATGCATAGCAATGTCTGTCTTTCTGGGTGCATGTGTAATTCCATGCATGTGGTTGTGTTTTGCTACAATAGCTGTTTTTTTTTATTGAGCGTGTGTGTGTGTGTGTGTGTGTGTGTGTGTGTGTGTGTGTGTGTGTGTGTGTGTGTGTGTGTGTGTGTGTGTGTGTGTGTGTGTGTGTGTGTGTGTGTGTGTGTGCACATGTCCCCTGGGTGATGTAGCCTGTCCTTTCGGTGCTGCGTTTAGAATCCCGGCTTCATCAGTCAGTCGAAATACCTTGAGACATTCGATCTATCAAATTGATTCTGAAGGAGCAGAAATAAGTATGATTGCTGTTTGGGCTTTTGTTTGTGCAAACTGCACGTGTGCTTGTGAGCACACGTGTGCATGTTCCACTGTAACTGTGCATGAAGCACAAACCTGTGTTACCGTGTGGACCTGAATGTGCCATGTGTACCTGTTTATGTTTGTGTATTTACAACTTTAACCTCTTTTTATAGTGTGTGCGTGTGCGTGCGTGCGTGCGTGTTTGTGTGTGTGTGTGTGTGTGTGTGTGTGTGTGTGTGTGTGTGTGTGTGTGTGTGTGTGTGTGTGTGTGTGTGTGTGTGCGTGTGTGTGTTTGCGTGTGTACGTATATGAGTGTGCCTTGAGATGCCATCAGTACTCCTGGGGCCGAGTGCATTCTATGTTAAGAAACAGCAAGAGCAGGGAGGGAGCTTACAAGTGGCCTCCAGAGCTGACAATAGTTATGAATTATGGACGTACTTTGTCTCGAGACACCACCCCCCACAAGCAAAAACATGACCGCTGTCTGTAAAGCCAAGTGCAACAAGCATATACGCCCGTGAAAATGAAAATAAAAACTGCCAATCTGCAGTCATATCAATTGAGATAGAGGTTATTTGCCTGACTGGATCCTTCTCTCTCATTGAATGGCTAACATGAGAATGTGTGGGTGTGGCCCAAGGGCTTATACTGAATTTACATGCACACACCCACACATACACACTCACACACATTCACAAACATGCATGCATGCACGCAAGCACGCACGCCCAGACGCACACTCACAGTAGCTTCCCTGCTCAAATATGAACTGCTGTCTCTAGTTGAATATAAAAGGCATTTTTTTCTTATCTTCCCTTACAGATAAACCACATGTGAATTCTCGCCTGTGAAGTCAAACTACGTGCTTTTCAGGCACATGTCTGTTTTTACATATTCTGAGGTATTCATAGAAATTTAGATTTCTTAGTGGACCAGAGTAAAACGCCACTATTAGTCTGAAGAAATTCACTGCAAGTGACAATATTCAAGTGTTTGACCTATGATAATTTGCTATGCTTAATGTCAGGAGTGAAATTAAATGGTTAAATTATCTCAGAGTAAAGGTCACAGAGTCATTAAATTAAAACAGCTTCTTTCCTTTGATGGTATAAACATGCTTGTGAAAATTCATGCCAATTGGCTGTTTGATTTTGCTTTATCTAGGGCAGGAGTGAAATTGTTTAATTATTGGCGAGCCAAGCTAAAGTTTAATACACACCAAATATTTGAATGTGGCGAGTTTAGATCCTCATCGCAAATTTATTGGAAATTTGATTAGGTAGACTGCCAATTTCTACATCAGTGTCTCGATGGTGGTGCTTGAGTAAATGTCAAGGGTTCACTAAAATCAGAAGAAGTTTCTTCTCAAAGATTCAATAAAATCTATACAACTTGTGAGAATTCTGTCAGGACTTACTTGTGAAGATATCTCACTTCTCATTATACGGAAGTTCAATATCAGACTATGGAGGTCCATTTGTACAAACACCTACACCAAAGCACGGTTTAAATTCACTTTTGGGTCACCAGTGACTCTTCTGTAAGGGAAATATCTCCTCCTCACATACCCTTTTTTATTAAATTAAATGACATCATGTGCGTATAACTATCTGTATGTACAATATAAAACAAGACTGATTACAGAATGTACAGTACATTGTCCAATGGCAAAGGATTGCTTTCTCACCATGGATAATTGACTCTGCTTGGTGCTCCCTTGGTTACATCTGATATTTCTAGGGCAAGTTTGTGACGTTGTATCTCCTGGGAAGTTGCCACTGTTGACCCTCAAAGCTGGATGTGAACAGAGACTTAACCACTGGCTTGCTGAAGATAAGGACAAAGAAAAAAAAAACATCAAAGGGAAGAGGGATTGCAAAGGCACACTAGATAGGCAACTTGCCCTTTTTTCTGATACTTTCAATCAAACTGCACTGGCACTGTCTCAAGATACGACAAATGGGGGTTTGGGTAGTAGCACAGATTGAACCAATAACCAAGCAGGACCTGGTGATTCAGCGAGACAGTAATCGAGTGCCACTGCATTGTTATGGATCCAGGGAGAGTACTGACAATGAAACCATACACACCCCAAAGAATTGAAGTCTCTAGAATCATACTCCTTGCTTTCTTCATTCAGACAACAGTTTATGCAAAAATGAAGGTCAATTCTTTGTGCCTTAGCTGGAATATTGATTCAGTAACTTACAGAAAAAATGAAAATAATGGGATCTACCATCTTTGTACATCACACATTCATGGTGACAGATTTTGGTTTCAGTTCAGAAGTGTAGCAGGTAAACTAATGAGTAAAAAAAAAGCAACAATAATAACCCATCCTAGGGATTGGTGGCACTTCTAAATAAGGATGAATGGACATATAACGCATGTCACCCTTTACAACCTGTTCAGAGAGAGGAGACACAGGAGAACAGAAACAAAATAAAAGTCAATTCAAGTCCAGCTGGTCTAATAGATGCTTATTCCCTATATTTAAAGTACTGACTTGCTATAGGCCTAATACATACTATTAATTATTCAGGGAAGATATTCAGAACCAGAAAAATGATGTCCATAGATGTAGACAAGGTGTGGAAGGGGGTTGACAACTCCATTGATTTGACTCCACTGTCGCTGCTACATCCTTGTACCTGAAGATTCCCCTGCTGATTGGTAAAGCAGATGAGCTGTTTGTGGGCCACCTGAGGCAGATGCAGATGCACGCACCGAGCACTGTGATTGTGCACATGGATGGGCACAATCGGCCCAGCCAACGGGAGGCAAAGGGTTTGTGATTTCAGAGCAGGTGTAGGAAGCGGCAACCCAGAGGCGAAGGGTGACAAGAATCGGATACTCACCCATCACCTCTTTTCCCCCTCATCCCAGAAAATAAAAAAACAGTACCTATCTTACACTCTGGCACCTTCATCCTCCTTTTTCATGCCTTGCTTGTATCCGTCTTGCAATTGTTCACAACAAAAGCTCAGAAGCTGCAAAAAAACCTCCATTGGTACTTGGCTCAGAGTTTGGATCTATTCATCATCCAGCCTTCCTGTTTACCTTTTTCACCTCTTTTCCTTCACAGCATGCCTAACCATTTGGTTCGATAAATAAATAAAAGCTTCTACTAGGGGGCTCCTTCAACCTTGCTGCACACGGTGCTTCCCTGTGTCTTTCACAGCCAAAAACAAGAACTCAGAAAATAAGTTCTGCCTTTAGCTATGAGACACAAACAGTGTTGCATCTCAGATCTTGTTTTCTTCTTTTGTTTTGTTGGTTTATGCAATTCAGTAGGGGGCAAGCATGTCTTATTTTCCCTTTTTAAGTATGCATTCATTTAGAGTACTTTTGGACTTATAGTATTGATTCTTTTAATTACATCCTTTAACTATTTGCATTTCTTTGTTTATGGAAGAGTCTCAGTCTTTGGGAGGGGGCTAGGGGGCTTGGGCTGGGACGGGAGTCTCACATGGCTGCAGGAAGGGGGCTGGCTTTCAGTCCTACACAGTCTGAAAAGCCTTGGTCTGGGCAGGGACCATGAGGGTGGGGGGTGTGGGCCCAGACATGTTCCTGGAGTTGTATTTGGGAGTGGTGGGGGGCTCGGGGGTCTTGGGCGGCACCACTGCAGTGTAGGCTGGTGGGGACTGGGGGAAACCCGGAGGCTGTCCATTTTCCTTGAGAGTTGCTGCAGTAGGTGGGCGGGGGCGATGACCGCGCTGGGTGCTGTTGTGCACCATGGACTGGGTGGAGGAGGCACCAGAGCGTGAGCTGCCAGAGCGGGACGAGGACAAGGAGTTGGGCTTCACTAGCTTGGCCTTGGGAGCCTCTGCATCCTCTCTGTGGTCAGAAACACAAACACACACACACAGCAAACAATGACGGCAAAGGTTTGTTCTTGATGCAGAAAACCTCAAAATAAGCCCAGTGAACAATTCTCAGACCTAATCACATTTGCTAGTACCATATGGGGACTTCATGCGGTTTCCTGAAATATCCCCCAGCCCCTGAGTTTTGTGAAACACATTTGCATGGAATAATGATATCTGCTGAAACCACTATTTTCCCCAATACAATTGTTTAAAGTAAAGTTTTTTGCTGAGGACACAAGAAAAAAACTTTCCTGCATAACTCTACTGTGGTACCACAAATTGGATTGGAAAAAAAAGATGAATATAAACTGCATGGGACTATAATTTAATACTGATAGTAACATTAATCACTGAGATGTATGTATATAATACTGTGATTGTTACTTGAATGGTATCTCATTCTCCCATGGGTCACAGGGTGTGCAGGCATTGAGGCTCAGGTGATGGACCAGATAATATTAGTCTTTTTATATACAGCTTTTGATTCTGAAAGTCAGAGACCTCTCCTCTGTGTACTATGTGGTAACTTCTCAGAAACATCAGTGAAAGTTCTCTGACTCTTGAAAAAATATATAAAAGTTTGAAACAGCAGTGAGATTGGTTCTAAGCCCACACTCAGGGGACATGCGTCACTAAAGCTGCTTGGGTCTGCTTGAGCACATTAGCGGAAAGCCTCCGACTCTGAACATGGTATAAAAACAGAAAACACATCACCACATCTACATTATTTAACTGGAGCTGTCCCTCAACCAAGCTGCATTATTCATTGTTACAACAGTAAATATGCACCTACACCCACTCCAGCCTGTCACAAAAAAATGCTGCTGCCTTTACAAGTGTCATTGGCTGCCCACAGGGTCCACTGAAGCACACTGAGTTTTAGAGGGAGGAATAAACACAAGTGTTATTCACCTCAGCCCTGATGCAACACACATACAGTCACACACAAAAATACAAGGGAGGTGTGAAAAGAAGTCTCTGAAAAGATAATCAATAAACACTTGACCTTGTCCCTGCTTTTATTTTTAGACACGTAAACATGGTCAGGCAAACAGGCAGATAGCAAACACACTCAAGCACACAAAGGCTGTGGATATGTCCGTTAGCATCTGACTACTGTGACTGTAATAGAACGTTTAGGTTAAACTGGTGTTCACACACGCACGCACGCACGCACGCACGCACGCACGCACGCACGCACGCACGCACGCACGCACGCACGCACGCACGCACACACACACACACACACACACACACACACACACACACACACACACACACACACACACACACACACACACACACACACACACACACACACACACACAGGTCAATGCCAAGCAATGAGCCAGATTCTACATTACTGCTTACATCCATATTGGGCCTTGCTGGATGCTATATCATTAAAGTCTTTAAGAGCCATTTCTTTAACTCTCTGTTTCTACAAACTTTTAAGTTAACATTTTTAAGCAACTGCCAAGAAACAGACAACATGGAACAACATATATTCACAGTTAATGTACATTTATGTTCTGAACATTTCATTTTGGTAAATATTAAACACTAATAACCTAAAGGTTGTTTTTTGCACACCTATAATTTGGGGGAATTGCTCAAATCTTGCATCTTCAGTGGGGGCAGTGATCTTTTCAAAATAAAAGCACCTGCTTATCCTTAAACAATTCATTTTAACATGTACCCTCTCATAACATTTTATTAGTTTCTCACCTTCTAACATTGCATACAGTTAAAGTATCAAATTTCATACTAGGCCCGAGTTCATGCTATTTGTGTGTGTGGGGGCTGAGGGTGCTTCAGCACCCACATTTCCAAGTACACCAACCTGCTCCCCATGTGGCTTATGTAGACTATATCTGTATTGTTGCACACTATTTTCTTTGTCTCTGTACCCCCACATGCCTCTGTCTCACCTTGTACCTTTTGTTTTTGAATGAAATATTACATAAACTTTTAAAGAAGACATATAATACTGGTCTATGTTTTAATACAATGAGCGAAGCGGTTGTTCAAGCAAGCCCCAGAGTCAAGCTCAGCCCACAGTACATCATCTTAACACCGGCCCCTATCAGCTGACAGCTCAGCTGATTACATCTACACATCCAATTGGCAAATAGCAAAATGGGCGTTCAATTCAAACTGCTTTAGCCTGCCCTCTCTTGTTGTTTCCCCTTGCAACCCACCTCCACCCGAGATCCTCCTTTTATGCTGTGTGTTATTTCAACAGTGCCATATGCATTGTCACTGATGCCGGTTCTTTTCTGTACCCACCAACCCCCCACCTAAGAAGCTCTTTCCAATTTCCCCCTTGCATTGAAAGTCCATTTCACCTCTCTGCTTCCCTCTGCTCGACACTTAGCAGGATGATTTTTTTTATGTTTTGGAGAAAACAACAGACACAACATAGCTGTTTGTGATCACCACTTGACTGATGACTCCTTTGTAAACAAAGGAAAGTCTGAGCTGGATTTGCATCTAAACTTTTACTGAAACCTGTTGCTGTTCCATATATACAGACCTTCTATTAAGGCCACAGAACACCAAGCTGAAAGTAACATAATAATATCAGGTAATGTAACATCAGCTAACGTATGATGGGGAGCAAGCATAAGTGCTAACAGATAACCTGAGACTTTTTTATTTAAAGGCCTAACTTTCAGGCTGTGTCTAACTTTATATCACTGGAAACAGCCAATAGAAGCATCTTAGGCAGAGGCTGAATAGTGCTGAAATTAAGGTTTTCACAAATGTCAGTATAAGATAAAATGTGAGTTTCCTAGCTGCAAATCATACAAAGCTGCTGTATAGGTGTTCCAGACTGTCATGACATAAAAGGTGAAAATAAGTATAGGTGTCTTTTAAACACAATTGTTATTATTGTTGTTTTTCCTAATTTGACAATTAAAAAATGAAATGAAAAACTACTATTAGAGCAACCTTCACACATTTAAAATGTACATTATTATACAACATCACTTAAGGTTGGTACTTTGAGTTCAAGACAATTACAGATTTAGACTCATTAAAAGTGTAAAAATCAGCATAACTAACTGAGCAACCGCCCGGGGACACACAAAATTAAAATACACAGAGAAACACACACATGGCTACCTTTACCCATAAGCCCACACATCATTTTGGAATGTGTTTTGTCTAATAAAACAGAAAATAGTAAAAGAGTCCCAGAAGACAAGAAGATGAACAAACCTGATCTCATTTGGAGTCTCCTCCTCCTCGTACTTCTTTTTCTCTTTCTTTCGGAAGACGAGCCAGATGATTAATATGACAATGAGGACACCGAGGGATATTCCCACCACTGCGCCTGCTACCATACCTACATCCCTCACATCTGCAAATAGAAAGAAAAAGTGATGAGTGATGAGAGATAGAGCCACTGACTGTCACATATTATTCATAGTTTTCTTTCTAAATATTTAATTCACAAATACTTTTGCTCCCTTCCCATTTGGTAGAAATACTTCAACACTCCCTGCGTTTGTTGCCACAGAGCTTGAATTCAATTTCACACCACAGCTGTCAACCTATTCTGCTGAGTTTCCACATGTGTCATTTTCTCCACACATGATATGACCCAAACCGTCCTGGGCCTCTCAGGAAATGTATTAGTGTGACAGTGAAACATAACTGCTGAAGCACAGGTGGGGACCAGCAGCCACCATTTTAAGTTTAGTGCAGTCCCCACAGTGTTGGAGCACCGAGGGAGAAAAGCAGTGTGAGGGTGTGGGGTGGTAGATGGAAAGGCAGGGGGAGAGGAATAAAACTATTTCCAGCTGCAGTTTGAAACAATAACCATCAATCAGTGTGGCAGTTTGGTGTGAGGTGAGTGCTCCGAGGTCGACTCTGCTGTCCCGCCTCAAACTCACGCTGCATTGTGACCTCAATGGTGCAGTTTTCATCTCCCACGTCATTGCTCGCTGTGCACCTGTAGACACCCGCGCTGTCCGTGGTGAGATTCCTCAGGGTCACGATCTCTGGGTTCTTGAGATCTGGGGAAAGTAAATAATGTAGAAAGCGCACTTTTAGGGCAGGCCATTTGATACAGTTAGATATTAGGAGTGGCAATTTGTCTGTTTATTCTTTTAAAACCCTGCATGTTTATCCTTAATGTTTATTACATGAACAGGAGAGGAAAGAGAACTAAAATATAGGAAACGGCTGGAGAACAAGCCAACCATAGAAGGAGAGCCAGACATTGACGTAGTGTTTATTTAAGAGCCAAGGCCCATCACACTGAGCAGGACTTAAAGAGAATCACAGGAACAATTCTGAGAGAGTGGTGGAGCCCCACAGCCTCATGGGATATTAAGTCATCCCCACCAATGACAACCATGTGATATTACCTTTCACCAGACCCATAAATAATGGCTGCTGACGCTGTGTGTTATCGTCCAATGAAAACTAATTAGACTGAACAGGTGTTGTTTGGTGGAGGTCATTAATTTGAAGGTTTTTGTCTGGGCACGTGCCTTCACGGATGCCAGTTGAATACTGGAGGGAAAACTGAGACAGAGAGGTTGGCATCCTGGGGGTCTTTGTGCCTGTTTAGAGAGTAAACAGTTGGGAGAATTGCCCTCCTATTAACTTTTCTGATAAAAATAGTCTCTGTTACTATTTAGAGACAGAAAAGCCTGGTTATGATCCAAATGGAATGCCAAAATTCACACCATGTGAATGAATAGTGCCGCAGGGCGACTTGTGAGCCAATGTTTCTCTTTTTTGTTACAGAATTCAGAGGGAACTGCCAGTCCAGTTCTGTTTTTTACATTTGATTTTCTGCACTCTGCACACAATCCAAGAAACCACTTAGTTCCTGCTGATTTCATGCATGCAGGTATAATTCACTTGAGCCAGGCTGACATTTTATTATCATAGACATCTTCATCTGATCACAGCATCAGCCTGGATCCTCATGTTTATACAACTTATCCCAACAGAGTACAACTAGAAATCACAGAGCTGTGTTCTGTTTGATTTCTGGAGAAAACATTAGTTTGCACAATTTGGTGTTTGGTGTGTAAAGATAAGACAGCCATGTAAAATGAATGGCCTAATTAGGACAATCTGACTCCATCTAAGTGCCCTTTAGTTAAGCAAAGTTAATTATTCTGCTGAATCAGCTCAGAGAGCCACCAGGAGACTGTACTTGCGTGGGCCATTGTTTGCAAATCTGTGAAGGTGGAGTTGGTGCGAGGTGAAGGTAGAGCAGTGTACTCAGCAAAACTCTTCCTTGGATAAATGTAGCCTATAAAAATCCCTAATATTGAAATGAATCTTTATAGCATTTCTCTGCAGAGGGCTTGACTGGTGAATCAGCATGTTAGCATAGTGCCAATTATTTTCCTTACCTATCAGTGCCAGGTTTGGCAGTTTGCCCAGACTCTTGCCTTTGTCCAGCACTCTTTCCCACTTGTAGTTGATGGGATCAGATCCATCGCTGGACTTACAGCTCAGTTTGACATCACTGCCCTCCAGGAGTTTACCATCCATCCAGCATCTTGGCTTGGAAGGTTTGACTGGAGGAACACATTGGAAGAGGAAGATTTCATATAAATGTGCAACAAACAGGCAAACTTTTAGTCATTATTACATTGGTGCACACTTCTAACCTTGCATTGAATACAGAGTTTTTAGGCAGTGTATTTTATTGTGGTATCACAACAAACACAAAGATAGAGTCATAAGAGCAACTATTTTAAAGTTCAGTATTATGTCAATCAGTGATTTAAGTAGAAAACAATCAGTGGCAGCACTCCACTCATTCACTTGTTGGTGTGTATACCCTACAGCCAGTATCAGTGCATCATTAGTATTACTTTCCAAATTTCTACAATCATCACAGAGTGCATCTATAGTGTAATTTAGATGCTACTCTGAATCACGAAGAGAAACTGTGATATGGAGAGGACAGAAAAGGGTACTGGCAGCTGGTAAGAAGTCCCAGTTCAAGAACATACCGGCCAAGTTAAAGCATTGATGTCAGTAATAAGTGAAGTTTCTGAAATATAGCAAACATATTCTAAATGCACCCAAGTTGTCTCAAATTCTTTGACTGAGATATTATCTTTAGCCAAGGACAAGATGAAGGTTGTCAATGAATATAATAGATATATTATTATTCAATAACTATCTTTAGGGAGCCGAGTTGTACTTCGCAAGGCATTTTCTCCTGAAACAGAAAATGTATTGAAGCATAAGTTATCTCAGAACATGAAGTTAAGTTTAACCATCCAACACCAGGGTACATTACCCCGGAATAAAACTCTCCATAAAGGGGAGTGAAAAGGGGAGAATGTGAGATAACAAGAGCTTGTTACTGCATTAAGTTGAAATGTTAAATGTACAAGGTAACAAACTTTATCTCAAGTCGTCAACTACTTACTTATTAACTACTTAAAAGTTATTTTTCAGAACTGTTGTGACACACAGGAAAAGAAAAACAAATGTTGGCTTTTCTGTGCTTCTGTTAACTAACCAAGTTTCTCATGACCACTATATTTCTCTTACTCCCCCTCCTTTTTGTCTACGATAGAGAAAAGGGAAGGATAAAGGCACATTTATGATATAAAAACAGAACTGATTTGACTTGACTTGTCTAAGCTTTGTTGTTCTTTTCTGCCATAAGTCTATTAGTGCACCGAGATAAACTATATATCTAAGGCAAATGACCTGTCCATGCTCACAAGCTTGGCCCATAAAGCGGACTTTATTAAACAGTGTAGCCCCCGAGGGTAACAGAGCTTCAAATGTTACTGCAAAGTTGCTGCAAATTCTAAAATGTTGATGCCTTGCTCACATAGCTCACCAAGAAGAACAGAATATC
This sequence comes from Notolabrus celidotus, assembly GCF_009762535.1. Taxonomy (NCBI): domain Eukaryota; kingdom Metazoa; phylum Chordata; class Actinopteri; order Labriformes; family Labridae; genus Notolabrus; species Notolabrus celidotus. The sequence goes on from NC_048285.1 coordinate 8,943,676, forward strand.
TAACAATCAGCATAGCTTCAAGGCCTGCACCCAATATAAGTGCCAACAACTAGGTGTCAGACCAAATATAGATTATAATAATGCCCCTCCATCTGTCCCTGAGTAATGCATGTGTTATGAATCGCCAGAAAAGTATTTTGGAGTACATTATGATGTCTCCCAGAGATATAGAGTCAAAGAGAACAAGAGGCGGTCTGATGGTAGGTCGGACAGTTGGAGAAGCGGTCAACGCTGACGGATGGGCGGACTGACAACATTAAAAAAAAACACAAGTGCCTTTGGCCACTGCTGTTACAGGCGTGGGCACTTGAAAACAGTCCCACAGGGGATGGATCAATGTGACCCCAAAGCTGGCAGTGAACGCTTGTGGTAATATGTTCTCCACAGGTCAAAGGTTTTTGTTACAGTCCAGTAGCTGGAGGCAGGGTATTGTATGACTGGTGCTTGCTGAGCCCTTTAGAGCTCCTCTCTTTGGATACATGCTGGGAGGCATTGCAAAGCTATAACAGCAGAAAAAAAGCAGACTGTTTTCTCCTTCCCATGTGACTTATTTTTAGATCAGTAGAGAACTATATTTAACATCTATTCTGTATTTTTGAAACACTGTCACTTCAGCAGTGTTGACTTTCCTCAGTGTGGCTGCGGCTGCTCTTAAGCATTATTAGTAACTCTGTGACACTAAAACGTGGTGCCTGTAATGTAGTAGCCATTACATTTAGCTACATAGATCATAAATAAGACTCCTTTTGTGTGTCTAACTTTCTTCTTTCTCCATCCCTGTCCCCATCAGTCTGTGTATCTTACAGGTCTGCCAGGGTCAGTTAGGGCTTACTGCAGCATGATCAGTTGGAGAGGTCAAACTCAAACCACACTCACACGCACAAATACAAACTATATCTGGTTATACACAAGCAAAAATGCACAACTCATACACTCTCACTCATAAATCTGCAAATGAATATCCACACACTCTATAGCCGGAACAGTGCAGGCATCCGGACATTAACATGCAAGCTTGCACATAAACACAAACACAACCACTGGAGGCATAAACTCTGGCTTGCACACAAATACATACACTCACACACTGTCTCATGCCAAGCCAGCTACCAGCTTGGCTGCCAAGCTATTATCTTAGCGTGGGGAGCGAGAGAAAAAAAAAATGCAAATGTCCGTCTCTCTCAAAATCGAAAGTGTCACCGCAAAGCTGAGGGCAATTTGTAAAAACCGAGGCACTAACTCACTGAAATGTCTTTATGGAAGAGAGAGGAGAGTGAGCGCGAGAGGATTAACAGACTGTTCCATTAGAAAACCAATAACCGCCGGTTGAACTAATCTCCCATGATGTTTTAATAAATCGCCTGCTTTTCTGACATTGAGAACGATCTTGCTCCTCCCGCTGGACTTTGTGGCTGCCTTTTGTGGTGCAGAAGCTCCCTTTTGCTGTCTGTCCTTCAGAGTTGTTTAGCTATTTGAGACATGCAGGCAGAGACACATATTACCACTGAGATAGTTACCATCCATTTATAACCGCCTTTAAATTGGGAAAATCGGGTAAACAAAAAGAATATTAAAGAGAGTGAAATACAAAACGATGACTCTGATGTTGCTCCCGAGGTCAAAACAAGCTTTTGTTCTGGTCAAGAGCAAAAACATCATTTGTACAAAATCCTCTTCCTGAACGGCTGATTGGCAGTTAGATTGATGACAGCTGCCTTTTTTGATGTGGTTTGAACTACTAGATTTCATTACAGATTCTCCCTTAAATTTAGAGAGGGGTATGTTGTCTGCCCTCTCACATAAATGTATTAGCCTGGGATATACAGTGGGAATTTAGAGAATTCAACTTGATGCTTGGCCTTGTAACTCAGACCCTGAGAGAATCAATCACTTCTATGCATTTCCAGACCGGGTCCCTTGTCTCTGGTCTCACCTCATCAACAATCCAATCCAAAGGAACCCAAACAGCATGAGCAAAATCAAATCACACTGTCTGAATCAAATTGAATCATTAGATCAGTCAGCATGACTGAGGAAATGTGCCAGGCTAATGATGCAGTGATTAGGTCTCTATATATACATATGTGTGTGTGTGGGTTACAGACTGTGTATGTATGTACAAATGGGTTTTCTGTCTCTATATACCCAGATATGTGTGCACCTGTGTGTCCCTGTCTGTAACCTGAGTGTGTGTATATATTCAATGAGTCTGACAAAACTCACCCAGCACAATGAGGTTGACCTGGCTCCAGTGGTACTTTCCCCCGGTCTTGACTTTGCAGTAGTATTCTCCAGAGTCGGTGAGCAGCAGGTCACTGATCAGCAGGGAGGCGTCTCCCCCCAGGTACTCCCCAGCAAAGGACAGACGACTGGCCTCACTACCGGTCGCCTCATTGGTGTACACATGGCCTCCAAAGAAGGTAATGATCTATGTATATAAACAATGAAGAGAAGAAAAAGAGTCATTTGATTATTGTTTGTTGTATTTTAGGAAGACTTGAGGGAGCGCGAGGAAGAAAATGTTGTACAACAGGAGGTTTAGCACAAATCTGTCGTCTGCTATGTCAGTGGGACTAAATCCTAATGTCTTCTTTTACAGCACTGAGCACGATCAAATCACAGAAGTCCCATTGCCACATAATTAGCCCCATCCTTTTAGAAGGAATTTTCCAATTTTCTTAGCACCTGATAATGTAAACTACCATTTTAAATGCAGCCAACGTCAGTGTTCATCTAATTAATGCCACCACTCCCCAAAAACCTCTTTCATATCACTTAACAACATGTCCCAACAGTGTTACGCTTGATATATTTGATTGGTACTCTGCCATTAACATTCAGAATTACATAACTTTAATGATGGTGTAGGCACAGCTCAAATAGACTCACATAGTCCCTCACTGGGTGCACATCCCTGAGAAAAACAGAATAGCAGCACTCATGGGTAACATTGTTAACACTTTTTAATTAACACTTGGGAAATAATATTTTACAAATGAATGCATTTGCTGGAATGCCAGAATCCTGCCAGTGCTCATTTAGCTGATTATCTGTCAGCGCTGTTATCTCCTTATGTTGTTTCTACAAGGGGAGCTGTCAAATTGACCAAATAAAAATCTAGTCTGGTGCTGAGATAAAAGATTAAAACACCCACAGTGGCACTGGTGTGGTTTTAGCACTGTGGCAAAAATAAAAAGCTGGGTAATTAAAACAAATGTCTCACACCCAACATTTTATTATGCAATCACAGTCACACAATACTTTCTTTACTTAATTTGTGTTGGGTTGTTTTTTAAGACACCCTTTCCAAACATCATTTCATTCTTCACAAAAGAATCAAATGCTTTTCTTTAATGACAGACTATTACTGTTCTGTTGTAGCTTTGCTCAGCCTACCACAATAATAACGGATTAAATCATCAATAATCAATAAATAAATATAAAATTCCCAACAGAGAAGTAAAAGTGCTCTGTTGTGGCTGACACAAAATCAATTTTATGTCAATAAGAAAGCAGCAACTTTGCAGAAGACATTTTTGTACATAAGAAGCTCCTGGGCTGATACTAGGGGGATTATGTATAGTTAAGTTGATGGTTACACAAATCCCAACTGGTTTTAGACCAGACCCCAATTTATTTTGCATATACTGACTAACTATTCATTATCCTGCAATATTACCTGATCTATAGATGATTTCATTGACTTCAAACTTATTTATTCATACAAAAAAAATGTCCCTCAATTTCATCAGTTAGTCGTGCATCCATTGCAAGGGTATTCTTATAAGCCTACTTATGGGTCAAATTAACAATATACTCGCATTTTCATTCATGGTTAAATATTAACATCAGCATTTCTTCATTGGCATGCTTAGGGTTAGGGTCCATGTTGTCTACCAATACTATCGGAGAGTAACTCATTTGTCACATTGTTGACAGTAAGAGCTGAAATCATAAACACTTGTGTCGAAACTCCTTTCTGGGAATAGATTTGAAATTATGCGTGATCAATCAGAATCAAGTATGAAACAAAACCGGGGATAAAAAAAAAGTAACCACATGAAGCACATCATTATAGCATATATGCAGTTACCTACTGTATGTCTTAGCTCAGAAGTTTATATTTGACTGTATGTTATGTGTATGTTCGTAACATGTTCGTTTCTGGACAAATGTGAGTCTGTTTTATTTTTTTGCCTGTAAAGTTATTTAGTTGGTCTTCTCTGTTTTCTCGGTAATATCTGTATACATAAATTTAATTTTGAACCTTTCAACCCCCCTCTGTAACTGTTTTAGCTAGGTTAACCTGTGTATATTTATTGTATCATTTTAACCACCGGTGCTTCCTATCTAAGTGCTTTTATAGTCAATCCCCAACAACTCCTTTTATTTGTATTATTTTATTTGATCTGTTAATTGTTTTTATATCCAAATAAAAAATACCTATTTGATATCTTTGATACTCTTGATGCATTGTTGTTTGTTTGTTGTTTATTTTTTAAATGTCACTGTAAATGACTCGATATCATTGTAAATGAGGGTTGCCTCTCAATGATCTCTCGAATATAAATAAAGGTTGATTGATTGATTGATAAACAAAGTTTGAATTAAGGCTGCTTCTGAAAAAGGTGTTTTTGTCTCATTTGTTAAATATTTATTTGTATTTCTTCTTTATTTCATTACAAGGTTTGTTGATGTTGATGTTTGCAAAAGATAGGCATTCAAAGAAGAAATATGATAAATTATAATTTCACCATGAATGTTAAACATCAGCCAGTACTAGAAAGATACATCTTTCTGTTCACTGTCTACTTAAGCCATTGCTTATCTGTATCCTCTCCTTGGTTCTCTTTGCCCCCCACCCTCTCTCTCTCTCTCTCCATCCACATACACAAACACAAACAAACACAGCTGTCACACTGGCCTATAACTCAGGGCAAGTGAGAGCCCGCAGATGGGGACTGCTAAATGCCGGTGCCACAGTGCATCAGTGCCTAAGACAAAGAGGCACCTGCTGTATCACAGGTGACGACTGGCCATTTACACACAGACCCCCACAGACCTATACCACAAAAGCTACAACACCTTTGAAGGAAACATGTGAAGTACAAACACATAAGAAATGCAGAGAGAAATATATGAATTTGGCACAGCTACAGGCAAAGAGTGACATGGCCCTGATACCTAAACAAAAAGGGAAATATTTATAAAGCATCTGCCTTTGGGCACACTTCTAATGCTTTCATGAACTCTGGGCATGTATTACTCACATACAAATGAGTATAGACTACAAACGTATGTGTTTTTATGCTTCTAGTCATGCCTGTGCGTGCTCTGAACACATACTAGTGACACCAACAGACAGCGAAAGTGCCAGCAAGTGTGAGGAATCTAAGAAGAATTTAGAAAAATGGCTGCAGGCTGTTTGCATAGTTTGCAATTAAAATGAGCTGGTTTGTTTATTCCGTAAAAATTAAAATGTGTGTATGCAGACATGGAGTGCCCCTTCACTCAGTAGCTTCAGTGAATATATAAGAAATATTCAGTACATTTATTTTTACTTACAACACTCGCTCTTTTTAACCTGAGCTGTCATGGACTGGCACATTATTTTTAGATTTATAACAAAGTGTGACAGAACCTGAACCTTAAGATGATCATGACTGGATTATAAATTAGTATTCAGATAAGAGTTCACACACACAAACACACACACACACACACACACACACACACACACACACACACACAAATGTCAACATTTAAGACACTTGAGGCATTTAATCGTGTGCTACATTAAGTTTTCAGTTGTTTGTATTGTATTAAGAACACATGTATCTCATTGTTGGAGTAGGAAGTAGAAAGAATACGCAGTGTGGAGAAAGGCACAGTCCTATGAGCCATTATTGCCATTGTAAGACATGTCAACGCACCATATAATGTGAGCTTGAAGGGCAGCAATTTAGCATTTTCTTGTGTTTATCTGCAGCATACAGTAAACCCTCCCCAGTATTACACCTCTGCTTATGTAATTTCCAAGAAAGGATGATAATTTGTGGGAAGACTTTCAGCTTTAAGCAGCTTATTGTCATTGTTTACATTATTTGGGAAAATGACATTCCTCCCTGCCTGTGCTGCAGCTGTCGCTTTGCTATGCTGAGGTATTTTGAGTAACTACTTCTAGTTGCAGGGCACACATATTTAACTTGAAGAATATAAATGCCTTTTGCTTGGATATATGAATTGCCCTTCTCTTGCTCTGCCTCTAACCCCCTGTATCTTTAACACATGTAGCATGTACATTTGCTAACAGAGGCTAAATGTTGACAAGATGCTTTTTCTGTCCCAACACAGCCTTCCAGCAGAACAAAAGAATGATTTATTCATTCAGCTACAGGCACAGTCTCTCTGCTAATCAAATTTTCAGACGTTTGATTTTAATTAATGGCGCCTTCAATGTTATCTTCCTGTTAAATATTCATCTCAATGTGGCAGCAACCCTCTGGTTCATCAAAGCGTGAGACACTCGTTATACCCTTCTCTTTCACTCCTGGCCCCTCTGTTTCCCCTTCACACACCTCTTTTCTTGTCTTTCTCAGAGTATTACGTTACAGTGTGCTAACCAACACATCAGTGAATGAACAAATGACTTCCAAAGAGAAAGGAAATCTCTTTCTTCCAACAGAAAGCTGGTGAGGTTTTACGCTCTGTCTGTTATCAGATACTATGTTTAATTTGGGTGAAGAAAGGCAATGAGTTAAAACCAGTGAAACGATACCAAAAGGTCTTCAAAGGTGGAGACAAAAAAAAGTAAAGGTTATTTTAAGACTTTTAGCCAGGTAATGCTTTCTTAGGACAGAAATAAAGTGGTTCTATTTAAGGCTAGAATACATAATCTAATCTAGGGGTGACCCCAAATAGTCGAATATTCGACTATTCGTTCTAACGAGCCTTAGTCAACTGCCAATCTCATAGTCGAATATTTGCATATGAAACGTGGATCATTCCATTCAAACCATGGGGGTGCTCAATGTCTAATTTTACATTATTTTCCAGTTTCCCTTAAAAATAGTGTCTCATGTAGCCTATTTTTACATAAATATAGACTTATTTAATGTAATTCTGAGAACAGCTCTTGAAGTGTTAAATCTCCTTAAAGTGGTAATTAAATCTCCCCTGGTAATTAAAGAAGGACCATTTAGCGGGGACCTGGAGCAGACGTACCTCAGCGGGCCTTTAAATCTTTCTACGTTCATGGCAGCTCAAAATGTTAGGAAATAAAACTTCAGTTGATCCTAAAAAATTGTGATGAAGATGAGGAGCAGCTTCATGAAGAGGGCTGTGAGATCAAGGATTAACGGACCACACAAAAACTGTACGGGGCCAAACGAATGAACAGGAATACCCAAAGCTGTCCAAAGCCTCAAAAACAATCTACAGTGTCTCATCCACCTCCACGCCATCAGAGAGGATATTCTCAAAGACAGGATTTACAGTTAACAAAGCAAGGAGCGCACTTCTGCCCGTAAAACACAATGGTTTTCCTCGCGTACAATGTGAAAAGACTCAAGCGGACAAAGACACGATGAAAGACTGTTTTAAAAGGTACTGTTAAGAGATTTAAAATGTTTAGCCTTAAGTTGGACAAACTACCCTCCTCAGCGCTGCTCTCAGTTGTATGAACACTGTTTAAATATCTCCTGATTCCTTATTCTATAACGGCGCGTTGTTCCATGTTTAACGGATGGTGGCATTATTTGAGTTTTCTCTCCTTCATCACCTCATTGTCTTTGCAATATAGAGTAAAAAAATCTAAGTTTTATGCTTATAATATTCTGTTGTCCCTTTTACTTTAAGCTACGAGTCTCTTAATTGTAAAGGGTTATGCGTAATATTGTCATGCGGTCACCATCATGCAGACTTTGGGTCAATAAGGAAAAACAACAAACATTCGACTATTCGTCGACTATGGGCAAAATCTGATTAATCAGATTCGACTAAGCAAATCCTTAGTCAGGCTCACCCCTAATCTAATCTACAATCAACTATCCTATTATTCTATTATTTTTTATAATAGTCTTGTTTCTTTTTCCAGTTTTAAGCCTTATGTTTAAGCATATCATTTTCTCTCAATAGCAGAATCTAAAACATGAAATAACAGTCATCTTGCATCTGGTTTTGATGGTTCTGCCTTTGCTATCTTTCATTTTCCCTGACATAGTTGTTAATATGTAAAGATGAATAATTTAAAAGACAGAAAACCTTAATACCCCCGGATAGACTTAAGTGTCATGATCTGTAGTTTCAACATTGAAAAAACAAGTCAGATAACTTGCAAAGACAGCAAAAGCACTTTAGAGTGACAGATATGCAGCGCTGGCTGCCTTTATCCCACGAGCTAACATTTTAGAAAAAGTGTGTTTTTTCCTCAGTGTGTGTGTAAGTGTTGTCTCACATCAGTTGACTGTTGGTAAAGCAGTTTCCAGCAGAGTCTCCAGAGTAAACTGAAGTCTCTGCTGAAGTTTTTTCATGGAGGAAAAAGTGCAGAAAAACGTATCTGTCTGCAAGCTAGCATTAGTCTGAGTTAATATTTTCTTGCTAGCTTAAAGCCTTCAAGTTCTTTCAGTTAGAAGAAAATTCTGCTGAGCCACACGAAGAAAACATAATTAAGTCTGTTTTTATGTAGGAGGTGTTACAAATCTCACAACTCATTTTATCTGAAACCAAAGTGATCATGTTCAAGATGTTCTCATATTTATGCCTACCATGGTCTATCTAGAAAAGTGCAAGGTTACAACAACAACACAAGTTGTTCAACATTCTGCATCATGATTGTTCCTTTGTGAGAGGCACTAAAACTTGAAGTGCCACTGTAACTTTGGGAATTGAGCTAATGTGCAACTATTATGGCTCCTTTTGGAAATCAATCAGCATGGCTTAATGGAGGAAAGAAGGAAGAAAGATAAAAGAGAGAGGGAGGGGGGGGGGGGGGATCTATTTGAGTAACATGACAACACAGCACCAGTTTGCTAGGTCTGTGTTTTTGCACAAATGCTCCCTTCGTCATTTTGACAAAGTTTCCTGCAAAGTTCACGAAACCCGCAACCCCAACAATCAAAGTCATCAATAGTTTGTTTATGTTTTCACGTTTACTTTCTAGCTTGCAACATCCAAATGAATACATTTTAAAATAAATGCACTGACGAAATAAATGTGGGGCTAAAACAGGAAGAAAACAGATTCTTATCTCACCACTTTCTGTTTGGAGTTTGGTTTCTGCAGTAGCCACTCGATGTCAAGAGACTGAGAAGAGGGGAACTGGTGGTGGCAAGGTAAGGTGGCATTGTCCCCAACGACCTTCTTCATCTCTGTCTGGGCACCCACTGACAGCAGGCTGAATAGAACTGAGGGAGAGAGGAAGAGGGAGAGGTACAGAGATGTCAGATGAGGACACTGGCTCGATCCAAACTTGAGACAAGAGGCAGATGCTGCGGATAGGAAGCAAAAGCATGCCGGTAGAGGAAATTGAGACGGAATACACAGTGAGAGATATGACCTAGAATTCCATCACTATCTGACAGATGCTTAGATACATCACACCCTGACACTGAAGAGAGACGGATAGGGTTTTCTTTATACAGGAAATAGATTTTGGCATGTGGAGTCAGAGAAAAGTATTAAGATTAATCTTTCGTTAACCAGGTTTGACAAGGGCGGTCAAAGAAAGCATTCTTATTGGAAGCAACAGCTGTATGGAGGTGGGTGTGTTGGAGTGTGAGTGTGTGTGTCAAGGGGGTACATTGCTCTTTTTCTTCTGATAGGCAGCTCTGCCTCAACATAGACACTTACACCATGAGACCAACAAGATTATGTTTTTAAATCACTTCAATTCAATCTTTATTGAAACAGCACCAAATCACAAGTTGTCTCAGGACACTCTACACAAACAGCAGGTCTTGACTGTACTCCTTTTCAGTATATTTATAGAGACCCAACATAAATTCACCATGAGCAATAACTTGGCAACACTCAGCAACAGGGGCAAGGAAAAACTTCCTTTGACAGGCAGACACCATGAGCAGAACCTGAGTCATTGGCAAACAACCATCTGCTGCAAGTGAATGGGCCGTCAGAGTGGGAGATGCAGTAAGAAGAGATGTGTGTATGTAAGACAAAAAAATAACCCATAAAACAGACTAATGGCTACACTGAGAATATTATGATAGAATATAATAGCAGCAATAACAAGTATAGTCTCATGAATCTTCAACACTTTCCATATTGGTCTCTTTCACACCGACACTGTGATGTGCGACAAATACAACAAACCCACAGAAGATTTTACACTGTTGCTCACAAATTTGACAGTCTACATAGAGAAGACCTTGGTTTGCAGTAAAAAGTAGCAATAATTATGAGTGTGTGTGCACAAGCCAGTAACTTTGGGTTCCGGCCAGACTGTCAGGGCCTGTGTCTCAGTGGGGGAGCAGTGAGGCTAATTTATTGGAGGATGCTGGACAGCCCGGCGGGCCTGAGTGGAATTAGCCAGAGGCGTCAGGGGGGTTTGCTGGAAGCAGCAGCTATGGATGGTGTTAGTGCGTGTGCTTGTGTATGTGTGTGCGTCTAGAGGGGGTGGTGATTTGCTGAGGTATTCAACCCCCTCCACCTGGTGGAAAGACTGTACAATACTGCAAAGCTCCACTAAGCCTACACGCTTGAATGTGACAGATATTTTTGGCTCTACAACATTTAACTTAACTACCTGCCTTTAATTTAATTGCCGAACGGGCTGGTCGCTCCGAGGGATCTGAGAGCTTAAAATAAAGTTATTGAGCCAGCATATGCTCATTTGGGAACTTGCAGAAGATGAAAAGGTTGTGTAAATACTGTTACTTCTCTTTTCTTTATCATGTTGCTTGATAGATTGAATGTTCAATAGTTCTGTTTAATTGTGCTAATTAAATAAACTATGTTGCCTAGGACATGTACGTTTATAACATAAACTATGTTGAATTACAGGTGCTATGTCTGCGGTAGAGGGATTCAAGCCAGAACTACTAAGTGAAAGAATGCCTTTGTGCTCACCAGACTCCAGTGCGTGCTGTCAAATGTTCCACATGAGGCCAAATGTGGCCTATGAATGCATCAGCACTCACTGGGCGCCTGTCCACTTGTTCACCCATCCACCCTCACAGGGGCCAACACCCTGTCCCATAAGTGATCTTTGGGCCAATCAAATTGTCAGCTCTGTGCTGTGAAACCAATGAGTCAGTGCTGACGCAGGACGCAGGGGCGAAAAGAGGCTTCACACAAGCTACTTCTTCCAAAGGCTCTTCACCCATACAGATGACATCATCTGGTGGATTTCAGCAGTTCTTCAAGTTGTCTGTACTTTATGAGTCTTCCCTGAGAAAGCTTACTAGCTGTCGGTCAAGTTGAAGTTTTACGAATGACAACCCTCAATAGCAAGAGAGCGCATTATCTGGTTGGTAGAGGGTGAAGTGTCCGTTTTGGCAGCCTAGGAGTGACTGGACAAATTGCTGAAGTCCTTGCTCTGTTGGACCACCTGCTATGCTCAAATCATTAGTCATCAGAAAATAAGGGCCACCCTTCCTCACTGAGTGGCTCCTGGACCCTGAAGGTATCCCTGATTATGATTTTTTAATGCAGTATTTGCAGGCTCATTCATCTTTCAGGCGTCCCACTGAGACTAGCTGTGCAGTGTAAAGAATGTTAAAGAGATTTAATGGTACAACCATGTATGCGTATTAAGTTGGACATAAAGGCAGGAGTTAATTCTTGATGGTGGTATAAGCATCTGCTGGGATACCAGTGCCCAGCGTCTCTCAGCTCTTCAGGCTGGCCTCTGCAATCAGTGCCCCCACAATCATCAGCAGCCCGAGGCTCAACCCACCACTCTATAGCAAGCTTGATAAGAGCTCCCTGTTTCTTTTTCACCTCTCGTCTCCTACTTAACTGTTCACTGCTTCAAATGTAGGCTGTATAAATCGAAGGGTTCACATGATAGATAGAAAGGGACAGGGTGACCGCTGAAAGCACAGTGTTGCAATCTTTTTCCACGCAAAGACCTTGACTTTCCACTTGCTGAATTGAAGTTTAGTTGAGTTTCAGTCATCTCACGAACTATGGAATTGCTGGTGAAAATGTGCCTCATTAGCCAACAATTTGGCATCTGAGTGTTGTAAATTGTATGTTCCTCGCATAAAAAATACAAAGCTAATACGGGCATATGTGACAGAAAGACATCTTTGTTGTTTGCTGGAATGAATAAGCAGACAAATCAAATTAGGAATTGACTGGTATACAACCCCTGCTCCATACTTTCCCAGTTATTTATGGTCTCGCAGAAGGGCTTTTGTTTCTGTGGAACGGATGACACAGTGCTCCCAAAATTAGCTCCCCTTGATATGAGTTTGTACTTGCATTTGGATTGGCCTCATTCACCGCACAGTGTGCACAGCTGGGACTTTTGGACCCCATCATTTGTGTCAACATCAGCTATGATACACAACCTTATTCATCTCTGCGGCAGCAATGCACACAGTATGAACCAAATCCATCTCTGTGGTATGCACACAGTATGAAACAGAGAATGAATATAAAATGATAATGCAGAGATGGAGAATGTACAGGGAACCTGGTACAGCATATGGCACACCATTGAACTCCAGTCACGCAGTCCTGGTAGTATCTTGCTTCTTAACAAAATGAATGTAGTGAAAAGTTGATAAATCCATTTCATCACACCAGCTCAGAGGGCACAGATAACAAGATCATGTTTGTAGTAAACATGTATTCTAGCACACAAATTCCAACAAGTACCTGCCTATGCACAACAACAATGGAACATTATTTATGCTAGAACACCAAACTACACAATGATTTCAGATATGTCACCTCAACACAAGATCTATAGGCCTGTGCCTTAGTACGGTGAAAAGCTTAGACCAAGCATATAAAGAAACATTTCTGAAGAAGGCATAGGAAATGTGCAATTTTTTTTGTTGACAGTAAGTATCATTTGGTATGAAAAACTGATTGGTCAGTCAGATTGGATTATGACCTTTCTAATATGCAGAAAGGTGAGTTAGAAAAGTAACAACTGTGAACTTTAATAGCTTAAACCTAATTCCTGGTCAAACTGCTCTGTGGGTTTCACAAGTCTTTAAGAAATTCCATAAGGAGATGGGAAAGTTTGTCTAAATAAACATCAACATGTTGTGGGGGACATAAAATGTGGATAGGACTTGTGATATGTTAGCTGGTGCAATGTCCCAGGCCAAATCCCTCATCCCATCCTCTCTTATGCTGAGGCTGCTCTCTTAGCTCTGTTTGGATCAGCTTAATGCTTCCATTTGTTGCTAGGTTCAATCTTAACCCACAAAAAGAAAGGACAAAGCATATCATAATTAACAAAAGGAAGTGGGGGCTAACACTAGGGGTTTAGTAATAGAGAGTGAGTGTGAGAGAGAAAGAAAGATACATTGGACAATGGGAGCCAGTGAGAAGCTAGGGTGAAATATGGAGGAACCCATTTCTATGACAAGGCCCTAGGGGGAGTTGTGCTCCAGTAAATCCGCCTTACAGAGCCCTACAATCTTATTATAGTGTGGCCAGTGAGACGGACGGACAGACAAACAAGACAGGCCTGGATGTTTCACACTGCCCAAAGTCAAGCCCCATATCCCCTCAGTCAGCACATTGGCCCGGCTGGGGCCTTTGCGATGTCCAAAGCTTATGACCTCTGGTTCTCAAACACAGCAGATCAAAGAAAGGAGAGGGACAGAGAGAGATAGAGGGGGTGAGAGGAATGAAGGGACAGAGAAAAATGGGTTGTGGGAGGGGTGCTGGGATGGTGTAATGCCTTATTTTGAGCACCTTCTGTAAATCACTGGTGTGAAAGATGGATTAAACCACCACAAAGGTGGTTTTAGACACAGGTTAGCGGATGCACAAAAGGAGAGAAGATTGGACATTTCACTGTTTCATTACTGCTGACAATTTTCTATTGTGTGTGTTCATGCTGCATTGTGTGTGTAAATTACATGTTCGCCCATCTACTTCTTATGTACACGCATGGCTGCTGGTGTGTATGACATATGCACCAAGTGGACAAATTTTCTCTCACAAAGGTACTTGCACAATACCTTTTTTGTATTACAGTTATGAGGGGTTGTGTTTTGCCGACAGTGAAAAAAAATGCCTCAGCACACAAACTTTGGATTTGGGATAAAGGTTGCATCAGACATGCAGTCTCAAGCCACATTTCAACAAGTTTACTGCCTCATAGCAGGCAAGAGTTACAATCATCTGCTTACATGCTGTTAATTGCAGGCTTGCCATGAACCATGATTAAATGCAGGAGGTATAGTCTGGTTTGCTTTGTTCTTAATAGCTATCAGCTAATTATGGGTTTTGTGCATTTCACTAGCAAATATTAAGAGGGCAAATTTAAATACAATTCTTCAATTCTTATTGCTTACAATTTTTTTTTAGTTTAGTGGCTGAAGAAGGGATAAGACTAATGAGACAACACTGCAATACTCATTGCTGAGCAAGCTGTTGAAATAGTCGTGTCTGCCCCCACCAATAAGTGTGGACGGTTTAAATGTCAGACTTTGTGTCTACTTTAAATACCACCAGTGTGGCTCAGAGATTCGCAGATATGAAGTTACACCTTGCCCTTTCCTGTTATCTGTTTCATACATATGTGCTAAAAAGGCAAGACAATCTTCTGAAGTTTCAGCCTTTATTTGTTAGCCCAAATCAAGTTCCTACAAAAACAACCCCAATGCACACTCAGCGAGAGAGTTCTTTATTCATACAACCATAGCTCCCTTTTTAATTACAGCTTCTTAAGGGGTAAGTCTCTTCAACTGTACCAAGTTATCAAGCGCTATCAAAACACATGTTTTGCATATGGAACACTACACTAGTCTCCTTGTAGTTTCAAGGTCCAACTCATGAATATATTGCTTCTGTGAAAATCAAAGGGGCTGTTTTTCTCCCTTTACTGGAGGCTGACTCTTTGAAGGGATAAAATCCCATAATCCCCCTTGCCTCACACCAAGCGACCAACGCTCCCTTCTGCTGACACACAGGTTTTGTCGGCATTTTAAACACGGAACATGGTAGAAGTGCTAGGAAATGAGAGAGGAACAAATAAGAGTTAAATGCTAATTAGCAGTAGCTTGCTACCTGAGTTTACAGCTTTCTGCCACCCTCACTTTATATCTGTGTCTTGAAAATTGTGTCACAAATTCACAGTTATCTTTGCCTAACTTGTGTTTCTTTGAAGGCAGAGTAGGCAATTTATTTTGGGTGCACTGTCTCCATCATATTTAGAGTCCATTATAGCGCAGAGACGGCACCAATTAAGGTTATAAATGATCTCATGATAGCCTCAGATAGAAGACTTTACTCTGCCCTGTTTGATCTTGGTGAAAGTTTCCCCAATTTACCTTTTAAAATAAGTTACAGGAACTGAAACACTTGGCAGTCATTACATATCAACACAAGTCCCATAGTTCCAATGTGCTCAGGACTGTGACTTTGTATTTACTTAAATGCTTTCCCAAGTATTTTCTTTTTGTGACTGTGCAGATGATGCATGTAGATGATACACAATTACACCTATCACTATAGCTAAACCATCAGAATGTGTTGTGACATGAAGAATGTGTTGTGGCATACAATCCGCAGTTATTTGCTTCTTAATTTTGGCAAAACTGAAGTCAATGTCAACTCTTAGCACCCAAGAGACACACTTTTCAATGAAGTAGCTTCCCCAGATGGCATTATTCTAACCCTTAACACAGATGAGACATGTTATCCGTTGAATAAGCTATCCTATGTTGCTTCATCCTTGTTTCCCATGCTATTGTAAGGAGACTGAGGATTATAATTGATCAGACTACATCTTTCATTTCCCACAGCCTTTTACAATTCTGCAACAAATCAACACAAATGTACAAATCAGGCATGTCTTGGTTCAGATATATCAGAAAAAAATGCATTTGGCACTTCTTAACTGGATTTTGCAATTTCTTGTTATCAGGCTGCCCTGATATGTCTCTAAAGCTTTCATAGCTGGTCCAAAACATGTATGTACTCTAAAAGTCCTCATATAAGCTTCCCTGAATAGATTTACTGCAGGAAAATAAAGATGATTCCCACTTTATCTGAGCAGATGTAGAAACAGTTAATTAAATTTTACAATCAACACTTCATGAATAGAAGGCAATAATCAAGTATTGTCCATTTAGTTTCATTCCATTTTTTATAACATTAGTCACTTGACAGGCTACATCATGACTAAGTCATTCTGCGCCTTAGATGAAAACATCTAAAAGTGAGGGCCACCCTGTACTTGTTCATCTTTGATGATAGGTTTCTAAGAGCTCTGGCTGGAGCATTAATGGGTAGGTTTCAGGAGGAAAAGAAGGAACGTTTCATTTCCACCACTCGCTTGAACCTGGAGGGGGAAGGCAGAAGGGGGAGAAGGGGAAGGACCAATGGGAGCGGGAGGGGAAAGATGAAATACCACTGGGGTCTGAATAATGTAAGGCCCTTTGGTAAATGTTCACCTCGTGCCTCGCCTATCGCCTTCATTAGCATCCCTTTCATGGCCTCGTCATTGCTGTCAAATTGAGCAATAAGGATGCCATCCCGCTGACAGATCCCGAAAATAGATCCAGAATTAGTTTCACGACAAGCACTTTTAATTCCACTAAAGTATTCTGCATTTTCCTTTCACAAAATAAGGAAGAAGGGAGGAGATGGAGAAAAGCTAATTACACCACCACCCCAGGGAAGGAGAGTCAGTGAAACCTGCTTACAATGCTATATACATCTTATCAACTCTGCATCTGGTGGCATCACCCATACTCAAGGGTGTAGCTGTCCAAGATGCTTTGGCTACTCCATAAATCTTCTGATTTAGGCCTGAAATGATCCAAATGAGCACAGAGCTTCTCATAAAGAGCAACACTTTGGACCCAAAGCTTTTAACAAACCTGCAAAACAAATGCAACATGCCTCCTTTTTAACCCTCATTGCGCATGTCTATCATGTACAACATTTCCAAATATCTCAAATATAACACATATAAAATATATTCAAGGTGACAGAGGACACTGAGACACTCAGCCTTACCATTGGCAGTTTGACTTGTAATTCTTTCCATCCTCGAGTGCTTTTGTAAAAACCCCAGCTATGCACATGACCAAGTGGAAAGAATGACAAGCAAAAAAATTCTGTCTAAAGCAAAGGAAAACTGATATTTTCATTGGCTGTAAGTATTTCAAAAACCCTTTCATCATATTGAAAATGGATGGATCCCTTTAAAATGTTAATTACAGTAATGCATCATACAGACTTCAGCATTACTTGAAGAGAAACGTCCAGCAGCTTGTGTGGTGTTACAACCTTACAGGGTTAGATTGAGCTTGAAAATACGCAATTTAAGACATTTTTTCCCTCTTCTTAATGTCTTCAGACTGAACAGGGTCCAAATGTCAAATGGTCTGTTTGCACCAGATAACACGCTTCACTTAAGTAGGGTTTGGACACTGACCTCTCTGTTTTGCTGCATCAACAGATCCTCCCAACATCTGGTCAAGTCTAAACAGACCAGCATGTGCGCTGACTCACTTTGTTCTGCATGAATGTCTCCAAATCTTACACTACAGAGATGCATACAGCAGAAAAAGGAGAGTCAACGTCTTACAGAAACTTAATCAATAAATGTGCTTATATATGTGTGTGTGTGCAAAGGCCAAATCCTCCCTGCAGCACGTGTCCAAAGACTCAAATGTACTTCTTTCCAACTGACAAGAACACATTTCTAAAAGAGGACGTCATGGTGAACCCTTTGACGTAAATGCATGCTCAAAACATCTTCAGTCCAAATTGAAGCACTTCAGCTTTTGCTAAGAATGTGTTTACTGAAACTCAATTTTGCTAACATGTGTCGAAGAAAGAAGGTAATGGAATAGTTTGGTTTCAAAGTGGTATTTCAGCAATTCGGGAAGAAAAAAACTTCAGATCCATTAAGAGAAATGTATTTGCTTTGACAGGAATCACATTTGGTTCCTCTCATGTAGAAAACTTTCCGTTCATTCTTACAGAGAACATTTTTCAGATTCCACCTTATTCAACAAAGTTTTTTCCCGGGGCTGAGATTATTTCTTGGTCCGTTTGGCATTATAATGTTTTTGTTGGCAAGGCTTTGTGAAAAAGAGAGGAAATATTCAAAATAGAGATTTACAGTTAAGGTACTCACACACACATCACAGTGTAGACGACTCAGTGAAAGGCTGATCTTTGCCTAGTTTAAGCCCCATTTTACCCTGCATGCCTGGCAGATGGTGCAGTGAGAGACAAGATGGGCTGTTTTCATTAAAACAGTGTAGAAGACAGGTTCACCTGCTGATGATTAACTTAAGGCTTTCCTGCTGGGCATTGGTATGGTATGATATCATATCAGCTACAGTCAGCACTGCTGTTGCACAGATGGGCTAGCTATGAGATGAACAGCCATAATGCCCACAGTGTGTCTATACACAAGCTTTTTCCCCTACCTCTTTTCGAAACACATCATGCAAACGTGGGCAATGTTGTCTGTTCCCTAGGACACAAACTGCTCCTCAATTTCCCCCGTTATTTATGTGGTCTAATCGCAATTTGTGGCTGGCAAGCATGCGAACGAACTCTTCTCACATTGTTGGAGTGGCTGGACATGGGCACTGACCTCAGTGGATCAATACTTAATAAGCTTTTGTGCTGCCAAGTCCATTTTGCTGCAATCTGCAATTTTTTTTATGTCCATTAGGTTGAAAATAGAGCTGACTAGGTGTATGACCACAGGAAGTGGAATGTATCGCCGCCTCGGCTCTCCCTGATGATGGATGCTCCACAATAGTGTGGGACCGATGAAAACTTCAATACTATCTGCCTCATGCACTATAAAGTACTAGACCCTTGACTTTTATTAAATGCAATTCAATACTCCAGTGGTGTTTCAAAGAAGCAGTTAACAAGTTGTGGGAAGACAATAAAAGCCACAGTGGGCTATATGGTTAAGTTGGGCTGCACGTGACGAACAAGAGAAATGTGAGGGAAACAAGCCTACAGCTGGTGCTATATTTGGAGCAGCACTAAAGCTCAGCTTTAGAGGCATTGTAAGATAACCCAAATCTGGCTATGTAAGCAGTACATTCTGAAGCTCATAGTCAGGAGACTGTTTGGATTCTGGACTCTCCTCACATCCTTCTCCCTCTTTTCTTTGCTTTTTTGCACACAGAGATTTAATTCCATTATTTAGGTCACTGCGCGTATTTGACGAAGTTCACATGGGGTTAGACACAGTCACTCTCTCCACCAAGACACTTATTTACTTTGCTGGATCCACATGTGGATAGGAACTGAATACAACAGAGCAGCTCCCATGTTGTACATTTCATCAGCTAATTGAAAACAGACGGGAGGCTAACTCCCTCTCTCCATCCGCCCAGCACTAGTGCGCTGCGCCAATGACATATTAGAGCTGTCGCCAGTCCTATGGTATGTATCTGACATATCATTTTACCTGATCGGTTAAGCGGAAAATAACAAAGCAGGGGACACCTCATACACGAATGAGAGGATGATATTGTTACAGCTGCTCAAGGAGCTGCAGCTACAAAGGACAAAGAGGTAACCTATCTTTCCAAGCCCCTGACTAGGAAGGACATGTCAGTGGCTGCCTTTTTCCCAGAGGTGAGCAGATGCCACGTCTGTTTTGGCAGCTGTATGCTGAAAGGTGTTGACTGCTGAGGCAGCTGACAGAGGCAGAGTGGTGGCTGCACAATGGCCAGGTCAACAGGGGCTGCAAGGCTTCCAGGAAAAAGCCTCACTTAGGCTCATTTAGGCAAGCTAATGGACTAACCTACCATCTGTCCTTTTGATTAGCTAAGCCAATTAATGCAGGACACTAACCTTAATCACCTGCTGCAGACACACACACATACATACAGCACAACAACAGTACAGTTACATATGTAGAGGAGCAAACACACAGAGCAAGGCTGTGTTTACTTGTGGACTGGATTTAATTAAAGTAGTATATCCCATACAGCACAGGCCAGATTTTGACATGGAAAATAAAGTAAAAGCCACACTAAAGGTTGGCCCAAGAGAGTAAAAGAAAATATGTTTCTAGATTAGTGTCCTATACTGATGTTTATAAAAGTATTCCCTTTTCAGAAAACAATTACCAAACACAAGCCATGGCACTAATAAAACTCTGTAAGAACTTCTCTTACTGTTGCAGGCTTGTAAAAGTGAAACAAAAACACACATAAAGGCAAACTCCTCCAAACTAATATGCCTGCCCTTTGAGATGCTCAGCACCACTTCTTCCCACCCACCCCCAAATGTCTAGAAAAGGAATGCCCACGCGGCCACATCCGAGGGCGGAGAGAAGATTGAAACCAGATGAATGGAGCTCGGGTACAGCCTGCTCCACAGGCCCATATTTCTCTCCCCAAAGCCTGATTAAAACAAGGTGCGGCACAGCCTGGGCTGAGGCAGCTTATTCCAGCTCGGAGAAGGACACTCGCTCCCAGTGACACTCTGGGTGAGGAAGAAACAGGGCTAAGGTCAAAACTAAAGTCTCTGCAATTGGCTCACACTGCCCCAATAAAGGTTTAGCCAGTGACTAAATTCCAACAGATGAAATAAATTTGCAATCCTCTTATTTTAAGATGAGTTTAATAAAATATGATTCTGCCTCGGCACAAGGAGGAATCTGTCACTTTGTATTTTGCTGTTTTCGTGGGGGGTACAGCGGCTGAGGAGGTAAAAAGTAGGCCATTGGGGTGGAATGTGTTCACTGATGTGCCAAAGGAAATGAGGGCAAACTGCAAGAATCGTGCAGCAAAAAAATGATAAGCATCGTACATGTCTTGGATACAGATATGGATCACTGTGAAAACAGAGCCCTGATGCTGTATGAACACTGGATCCACTGTGTGTATGTGGTCCAAGAAATGGATTCATGTTTGAATTGAAGAAACACACCCGTAGGCTTTTTTATTTTACAATATCTGAACTATTTTGATGCCAAGAAACCTCTTAGAATAAGGTTTTATTGAATAATGATCTTTGCACAATGTTTTCTTAGACTATTAAAGATCTTATGGTGTATCAAGAAGCCTTTTAAAGGTTCTAGTGTGTAGTCGTGTGTAGAATTAGGGGTGCAGTGTACATATTCAAAATAAATCCAGAATACTTAAGAGGATATGACTCTGTTTTCAAGATCTCTGAGGCATAATGCTCATGCTTGTGTCCACAGACATTACAGTCAGTGTTGAGCAATGCTGCAAACTTTGGACAAGAATTCACTGGGACTAAAAGGATAGGAAAAAAAAAGTCAGCTTTACATGCCACGTGTTGTTTTCTCCTGCCTTGATCAGTTAGCGTGCTCACTCAACGAGGGTGCTGGAGGTCATGTCATTGTATGCATGTGTGTGGACAGAAGGAGAGGGTGTCATTTGCGTTCTTCTTTAGTGAATATGTTTGGTGTGACAGCGAGAGAGCCAGAGAGAGGGAGAGGGAGCCTGGGTGCTGTAGGTATGTGTGTTTTTGTGGAGCTTAACATGTGTGAGTGTGACTGACTGATTAGCAGCCGGTTTTCATCGACTGTCTGCAGTCGCCTCTCCTGAGATAGCGGTAGAGGCAGAGTGGGAGAATTTCGTACTATTTTCCAGCGCTGGCTGCTCTCCCTTCCCTTCCCATGCAGCTGGTCGGCCACACTCGCCACTCAATGCCAAACACACTCCCTTCTATCCCCCCTGACATTTTAGCTATGTTACCGCTGAGAGAGTTGTGGCTCGCCTGCCTGCCGCCTGCCTGTACACATGAGTAAACAAAGCCCAGCTCATTTCATTGGGCCATAATGTTTAATCTGCATTTGCTTGGTCAACGAGAGGTTAATCTCATTACCTTTTGCTAAATGGCGTGCTCGGGCATACTCTGACAAGACCACGGCTAGACACAAGTTAATTAAAAGAGCAATTAAAAGAAGACAGTAGGCTAAGTCCCACTGAACAGCGGTTGGTTCCCCTGACACAAGAGCTGTGATGGTGAATTCTAATGTTGATGTTAGTTTGTCACTAATAACAAGCCATTATGACAAACAAGGGGAGACTGGCGATAGTGGAGGACTAAAAGAACCTGGCATGAGATTAGCTTGTTTTGTGGTTGAACATGTGCTTCAAACTAACCCTTAACACCCTCTGTGTTTTACCTACTGCGAGACGCCTCAATAAAAGCATGCTTCACCACAATACACACGCACACCGTAGCAGCTAATCAACTCCAACAGGTTGTTAAAAACCTGATGTGCAGTTAGCTCTGACGGGATTGGAGGAAACTCAAATACTTTGAGTTTAAAGAAGTTTGGTATAGTAGAATAACAATAAAGTTATCTCTGCACATAACTGCTTATCAAATAATGTACACAGCCATGACTTATGAGTTATGCTTCATTAAGTGATTGTCATGTTGTTGGAAGTTCTCAAAGTGTGAAGTAGATAGGGGAAAAATGCATTTTAACACTCATCCGTCATGTGTTGCTGTGCTAAGATGTTTAAAATATGACCTCAAAGGCAGTCTGCCACAAGCAGACAATCTTAATTCACCACCTATTAATTTATGCTCCATCTCCTTTCCGAAATAGCATCCTCATACAGTTTTAATCATACACACCATGGTGCAGGATATACGTCATCCCGAAATGTGTAATCCTACTTTACAAGACTTTTCCCTCCACGTTGTCTCGACAAGTTCCATTAGACACTTTGGGTGTTCACTGTCCTGTTAGCATACAGGAGAGCGAGGGAGCAGGGGAAGAAGCCTGCGAGCCGCCTGCCCTGTGGGTACTACTACCGGCTGCAGCCTCCCTCCAGATGAATCATAAACAAGTCCCTTGGCCTCAGTGACTTAATCCCCTGTGACATCGCCACAGGGAGATGGAGAAAAGGAAGCGGAGAGAAAGGAAAACATGCCCTGTTCTCGACTTTCAAGGGAATTAAACATTAGGATGAATGTGTATGAGGTGTATCTGAGGATATGTCATTGAGTTGAAGCAAAAATTAAACAGATGATAACATCTTGATGTGGGGATGGGGATTTTTTTGTTTGGGGGGAAAGGGGCTTTAATTTTTGCGACATAGAGGAAGCAGTCATTTCATCTCAGGCTCTACCTTCGGGCTCCCTCTTTTTCTCCATGTGTGTATTATGCAAATTCATGTCCCACAGTCCTTTCATTTAAATTTGGCCACACAGCTTAAGCTTGGGTAGTCTACAGAGTGTGGCAGCTAAAGCTATAATCAACATCGTGCTCCTTTTAGGCATGAGAAAGCATACCCAGGAGGGAGCAATAAATGGATTTATTTTAGGAACCAGAATGTAGAATCTTGGTTAGGGCCAGACATGCTAAGTGCTTTGTCCCTTATGCATCAACCCGCAGGCAGTATTTCCCTCCTAATTAAAAAAAGAACAAGGTGCAAGAGAAAAAACAGTGTAGGCAGTGTGATATAACAGAGGTGGGAGCAGCCCAGCCAGGCGGTGTTTTTCCTTTTTTTCCTGTGCTAAAAGTTTGGGATATTATTCTCACTCTGCCGGCACTCTGCAGGTTGTGCTGATGCAAGGAGCTTTTGTCGTGAGATTAATGAAAGACGTTCAGCTTTTTGACATTTTGGATCCCACGCAGAGGTTAAAAACAGCCTCTGACCAGTGAAAGGTTTATGCCGTGTGCCACTGAGAACCTTCTGCTCGCTCAAGGAAGCAATTCTTTTACCCTACACCTTCTGTACCATTTAACCGACACAAAGGAAAATCAATAGTTTGTTTCAAGTATTTATCACTAGAGCAATACTTCATTTTTTCTTGTAATGACAAATTCACTTTAGAATGTTAACATCTAGCATTGTTAGTGTGGGTATGTGCTCATGTGTTGTTTAGCTGGTTGATGCCAGGGGAAAAAGCCTCAGTGTCCAGTGTCTATCAGGCCAACATTTGGTGACTTACAGTCTTAAGTCTGGCTCTGAGATGTTGCATTTTCAAAAGCTGCCTCCATAAAGATTTAGCACTATTGTAATGGAACTTATTGCAGTGGAACGGCTCAAATGTTACACCAAGATATCCTTGAGCTAAAATTGTGAAAATCTCTCTTACAGCGGGACTAAAAGAAGCAGGTGTGGACATCAAATCTTACTTGACAATATCCAAGATTAGCAGAGAAGCTTTCACGCATGATTAAATAAAATGAAAAAGTGCTAATCCCGCTGGCTTACCTGGGAGCCTTTGAGGGAGAGTTTTAAAAAAAGACAACTTCCCTGCCTGTATGTGATTCCTTGCTCCAGAGGAAATGTTCCGTTATCCACACAACATTCCCTCAAACTGATCTCTTCTGTGAATTGCACTGTGTATAGGTCTCAAAACCCATGCTGCATCCTGTGCGACTGCACAAGAGCAGAAGGGAGCGGTTACAGCAAGCACCAGTTTCCCGGCCCATCATCATCATTATCATCATCACCATCATCTATCTTACAGCTCTCTTATCTCTCTGGCTAGCTGTATATCACACCTCATCGAGAACACACACACACACACACACACACACACACACACACACACACACACACACACACACACAAACAGTCATTGCTGTAACAGCACACTTTCTGTCCCTGCGTGGTGCCTGCTCAGCCAAGAGTACATAATGTCTGTGCCATGCATGGCTGGACCAATGCCAGGACGATGAAAATGTTCTCCCCTGAGTCCAGATGAAGAAACTGAACAGACAAGTCAGCTTTGCTCCTACTTGCCACATGCTGGCCCACTACATCCCGGCCCACTAATTCCAAGTGAAGAGGTATCAGAGTTTGAGTAAAAACATTGCAGCTTAGATCAAAGTGGTGTTGCACTCCTGTAAAATCCAAGGCCACCGAAAATCATCAGGAGAAAAATCAAAGAAGATAACCAAAGCTGTCGGAGTCCAGTCCGAACTATAACACTGACTTGAAAACTTTAACAGATACTGAAGCGCAGATTTAAGACAGTCATTAGTAGTCATTTAATGTTGCACAGGATGAGAAAATTCAAATTGCTTCCTGCATTACAAATTTTCTTCCAGTAGATTTCATATTTTCAGCTGGAGACTGATTTATTTCATTTTACCTCAGTCTTAAAATGCATAGAGGAAATCCCTCAACTAAAGGCAACTGCATTGTGAAACAAGTGGTGTTATCCCACTGGCAGAATTCAATTATCTCTAAGAAAGAACAATGTTTTGAACTGAACATGAGAGAAAATGGCTTGATAAAAATTGCCGTCTGCGGTGTGGATCCATTTGCAACAGACATGTGTTTATTTATCCCAATGTAGCCAATCAGGGACAATTTATATCCCCTCATCCCGGGCGGATTAGGTACTAATCTGTTTGCTGAGGGGAAAATGAGAGAAAGGGAGTGAAAAAAAGCTTTTCTCTCTCATCCTCTCCATATGAATATTTCTATTAGTGGTGCCTCCCAGTGATGTGATGTGACACTTGTGGCTCTGCATGAGAAGGCAGGCTAATAGAGGGATAGAAGAGGTCAGTAAGAGAGAAGCAGGCTTTTGTTCCACCTGAGATCGAGAACCGCTGCTGGTCCATTCCTTTTCACGTGCTTCCATTCATGTTCGACATCTTGAATTGGGTGTGTCTGCGTATCCTAAGTGAATGTTAACACATGAGAGTGAGATCTGCCTGACTTGTAAATGCAGATGTTCATTGAGTGTGTAAGCAGTGCTATCAGGGCTGCCTCTTATGCTGATTAAGGCTCTCTGTGCGGGAGTGATGGGGAATAAGACTACTCCTGTATGCTTTAATGAGCAGAAGAGTTTAGCCTGGAGCGAGGTCTTCGAGAGCAAGCACACATCCAGTGAACAGACAGAATGTCCTCTTCTCTTCCCATAAACTCGCTAGATACAACATCCATACCTAATTAATTTGTGCAAACACACACAAAAAGACACATTACATGCACACACACGCACACACACCCTACCTAGATTATGCATACCTAGCAGATTCATAAACACATGAGTGAATGCACACTTGAGTGAGGGAGTAATGCTGCCCTAAGCAATGTGCTACCGACTCCATGGTACGACCTTCAAGCCCCAATGTCCTTCATCCCCGGGATGTCCTTTGTTACAGCCTTGCTCCTATCTCACACTAATGCAAAAAAGGAGGACTGTTGGGAATAACATCTGCATGAGCATGAGAGTGAAGATAGGAAAATGGGTGTGGGGACTCCCTTCGACTCTTTGCAGATCCATTCTGAACAGTTAATGTATTCCCATCACCACAGTAACAATGTGCAATTCCCTTAACTCAAACGCAGCATGCATATCAGTAAGTAATGAGGTTAAAAGTAACATAACCAGGTGCCGGTTTAAATTGTGCATGCAGTGAGTGTTAGGATCACTAATGCATCCAACATGTTAATGTCCTCAGTAATAAAGGTGATTGAGATTCTGGTCACGGCGAGTAGGAGGCCGCATCCCTCCCCTTCATCCCCCCAGCTACCCTGTACAGTATACGTAGATCACCTCAACCGCTAAAAGCTCAGAGAAAAATGCCTAATGACATTTGAAGGGCCGCATAGAGTTGCCACTGGCAATTTCCCTACACAGTACAGCATTCCTCAGTAAAGAACGCAGCAGATTAAAAATGGTCAGTGAATGCCTGCACTCCAGTTGGGTGACGGTTGCTGTAATGTCACTGGGTTTTAGCAGGAATTAGTTTTAATGTCACTCTGTCTCCCATACCTGAATGTCACTGGCTTTTAATTGGCCTGCTTGTGAAATGGCAGTGTTACTTGTGGCCGAGAGCTACGGATGGATAAGAGGAGGTTTACATATTATACACATCATAGTATTCTAACTAGTTCCCGTTTTGGGACCAAGCTATGGCACAGTGCACAAGACCCTGCGCCAAATAGTTAAAGCGTTTGAAAATGTGCCATTGCAAATGGACCGATCGCCGTCGTAAATGGACTGCTCCGCTGCTGCATTGTTTCATTACTGCCAGGAATCTACACAATGAAGTGTGAAAGAAAGAGTACAGAAGGTAAAAGTTTATTTTTCAGTGCCAAAACAAAAACTGATTTCATTATTCACCACACATAAAAGCTTTCTTCAGCGCAACTGATGGAAGTTTTATACTTAGAATCCCAGAGTGTTTCAGGGGTGCAGGGCAAATAATACTATGTAGGGCAAAGTAAATACATGGACTCTGCTTATACAGAGCTTTTCTATTCTTTCTGACCACTCAAAGCACTTTCACTCTACATGTCTCTTTTACCCATTCACACCAGATTCATACACTGGTGTCAGAAGTTGCTTTGCTAAGGGCCCATCAGTATTAACTTACCCCATTTGGACACACTACTGGCTATGCCACCAGGAGAAATTTAGGGTTTAGTATTTGGCCAAAAGACACTTAGGCATGTGACTGCAGGACCTGGGATCAAACTGCAATCCTTCTAATTCAGCGACAACTGACTCTACCGCTGAGCCACAGCCATCACTCCAAATAGCTAATGTTTACAATACACTACAATACACTTTACAATACATGTCCGTAATGCAGACCAGAAAAATATCAGTCTGGAAAAGCAAAGGCAGACCCTGGGATGTACCCTGGGAGTAAAATATTCAGAGGTCAAGGGTCAAACCAGTCACAGCTGCTCTAAAGTCCATGGCCGAAGGGCTCTGGGGACACATGCAGACTAATCAGACACACACATTCACTCCTTTGCTCTTCTCTCTCTCTCTTACACACATTACACACACACATACACACTGTAAGGCTCAACAGTGACAAAACGGCATCACAACAGTCCCATTATGGGCCTCCAATAACAAAATAAGACCTGCAATGTCCATCATCAGTGACATTCATCTGTTTCTCAATTCAAGACCAAACACTGAATTAATCCATGTAACAGTTTCAAAACAAACCAACAAAATCCTCAAAACAAGATATGAACGAGATAATAGAGAGCTACTGTGTCTCCATTGTTAGGTTGCCATTGTCTTGCAATCCCTTGGCTCCAAACTCTCATCATGTGCATGCACACACAAGTGCACACACACTGTATCACATCACATGCCAAACTCCTAGCCAACCTCTTTCTCTCATTTGACCACAGTGACACTAATTTGTGTGATGGGTGTCTCCACTTGTGCCAGACTACTGGCTAAACAATAGCCTCTTGACCACAGCAGTGCTGCAGGCACACTGCAGTAAAGTGAGCCCCCTTTTGTTTGCTCACAAACAGTATATGGCAGTTCTTCAGAAGCGGAAGGCTGAAAGAGTGTATTATGATTCTTAATATTTCCACATTCTAGATTTTTCCAGCAGGCCTGTTTTTCTTTCTTTCGTCGAGTTTGAACGCTACATTAAAATGTTCATTTGCAAATGTTATTCAAGACAGGGGTGCTGTGGGCTGTGTTTTTGCCATCTTCATCCGAGTAAGTTGCCTGTGAATGCAAACCTCATGTGTGTTCACCCTGCCCTGCTAGCTCTCTGGAAAATCCATGACATCCAATAGCCTTGTTGATGACAAGCAGCTAATGATCCATCTGGCTGAGCAACCAGTCAATTTTCCAAACCTCAACTGTATTTCACCAGTCACCCCAAAGACAGTACAGATCCACTGTCAGTGGTTAAAGTTTTGAAATGCAACAGGAATTTGAGGAAAGAGTCAGAGAGGAATGTGTTGAGCAGATTTAACTGGAATTGGAATATTTGTATTAAGTTTCCTCTTTCAGGGACAAAATGAGCGGTTTTAGTAAACAGAACTTAGTGTCAGGGAAGAAGCACTTAAACTTTGATAAACATATGAAGAAGAATCACATGTGCTTAGTTTTGAGAGAAATACAAGAGCTATAATACTGTGTCCTTTTGTGTATGTGAGAGAGGACCAGAGTTTTTTTTTCTTCAACTCCCCTGTGTCTGATTCTGCTGCAGACTGAATATGTTCCAGCAAGGGTGAATTTACCATCTCTCTGTGACTATACATGGCAATCAGGTAAGTCTGGGGATAAGAATAGCCCGCCCAACACGAGGCTCCTGCACAGTTAACACGAGTCTTTGACGCCAGTGCTCGGTGAGAACACTGAGCTGCACAGAGGCAAATGCATTCACACACACAAGTACATGTCTACCCTCAAACAGATGAAGATGCAAAAAGCTGGTCTATGTGTCTTGTTCAAATGCACACACAGACAAACAAACACATTGAAGCCCCCTCTCCACACTCATCCTGCTTGACCCTTTGTGTCTATGACCAACAGTGCAGACATTCCTCATTCTGGCTCAGCCTGAGCTTTGTTTGGATTAGCTGAGGGAGAGCAGAACCCCTTTGGTCCCTGTGGCAGCACGGCACACGTCAGCCTGCTGCTGGGCTGCAGTCACACAAAAATACACATACACGCTGACATGACACACTCAGGCGAGTGCACGCACACAGACACACACGGTGAAGCCCAAAAAGAACACACAGCGGTAAGTAAATTTACTCAAACGTCCGTAGATAAACATGAAAACCCACACACACACTCACACAGAGACACACACGACACTGGCCAGTCATCTGGCCTTATACAGGCATGGTGGCGACCCATTGCCTTTCATGGGAGCTGACTTCCTGACATTCTGTCCTCCGGCTCTCTGTTCTCTGCTGCCCAACTAGTTCACAGCAGGACAGGAGGGGGTTGGAGGGAGAGATGGAGAGAAAAAGATGAAGGAACACAGATAAAAAGCCGGGGTAGGATGGAGGAAGGGAAATGTTACACAGTAGGAGAAAGAGGCATGGTAAGGAGGGAAAACAGCAATGTGACAGAGGGAGGTAGAGATAAAAGAATGAAGGAACACACGGGAGGAGACAGAGGGGATGAAGTGTGCTCTGCAGTGTTTAGGTTTGAGTCATTTGGCACCAGCCTCTTCCTCTCACAAAGCCTCTGTTCCCAGACACAAAAACACCTGGGACTCCCACAAGATCCAAGGCGAGCAGAGATGGCTGGACTGTGACAGCGGTGTGGAATAGTTTGTGCCTTCAATGTCTAAACAGCTAAAGTCACTCCACACTAAGCCCTGTCTCCATTATAAATAGAGTCATCCCTTCACAGATGAGCTCTGTTAACTGACATGTAGAATAAAATGGCTTGGCATTTTGCATACAGAGCTAATTGGATAAGGTGCAGGATAATATGAGGAAATAAATACATATTTTACAGAGATTGGTTATGGTGCAGGTATAAAGAATGTTAAATCTTAACTCTGAGATTAAAGTCAAACTTGAACCTTCTTAAACCAAATGAGAATCAAAAATAAATCACAAACTACTGGGCAATACTTCCCACAGATCAAAACAGTGCTCCCCTCTATCACATTTTTTGGGGGTCATATTAACCCTGTTTACTGCATGGATGTAAAAGGAGACTATTCATGCATCAGAGACTGGAAACAAGGCCACTCCACATACTCTGCTCTCCCTCTCTGTCCAACGAACAATTGCTGGGTAATGGAAAACACATCTTGAAGATGTGTTTTGAGAGATTTTTTGGCTGAAACGTTGACTCGATACCATGTAAGTGCTGTCATTTCACACCAAATGTGAAAGCTTTCATCAGTCAGCCATAGGTCCAACTAATAAGATCTTAACAGACATTCATTTACCTGAAAATCTCTTAAAATGTGACCATTTATTCTGAGACTTATAAGATATGAAGAAAGAATTGACCAAGATGGAAAAAAGGAAGAGAATTACGCAGATAGAAAAATGTGGCTTTTGAGCAGTTAAGTATCATGTTACTTGGTTACTGATGTTACTGATGAGGTGTTGCAGGATGTCGAATTATTCCAAGATGCCATAACAGAAGTTATGCAATATATAGACAGATCCTTTATTGTCCTTTACAAGGACAATTGTTACCACAGTATGGAAAGAGCATAGATCCTGTGGTCTGATGTTTACCAGACATAATAAAGAGTATCAAAAACAGCAAACAAACAAAAGCACTGTAAGTGGCGATCATCTACATTGTTGGACAGTTGGTTTCTCTTAAGGAGATTGGCAAAACCCTCTTTGGAAACTGTTAGTCACGTCTTCAGCACTGGCTGACTGAAGCCTGAAACTCCAGTTATTTGGTTAACAAAACAATCTTTACAGCAGCTAGAGCCAAAACACTCTTCTTTAATAGCACATTTTACCCTGCATGGACCATGCAGAGGACTGTGTATTAAACACCCACAGATTGGATCTAGGCTATTAGCACTGTGATTATTATGACTACTATTGTGACTATTATTATGACCATTTACTTCTTGAATAATTGCAGCCCCACTTGGCAGGGTTCTTGGTCTACCACAGTTTGATAATCTCAAAACCCTAATCTCTTGAGATATTTTTGTATGACGCACTTAAATAGAACCTTTTCTTTTTTTAAAGGGGAAAACAAGCTGGGCTTTAAAGCGCTTGTCTAGACTAAGAACAGCTTCCTTTATGCTCCAGATAAAGTCTTTATTCTCATCTTTAAATAAAATATTTTACAGCCCAGAAGCTTTTGTTTGTGAGACTTATGGTTGCCTTGAGTCATTCAATTCTATCCTCTCTGGAAAAGCTGGCGTGAAAGGATTGTTCAAATTCAGACTTCTTGTTTCCATAATCTTGTGTCCTTGGAGATGATTTTACAAGCATTTAGGAAATAACTATTAGCACAAAACTGGAGCAAAATCATTGTTAGAGGCATACAGGTCAAATATTCACTCTTAACTGAATGCATGCATGTTACATTAATCAAATAGCATATATTTGACAGTTCAATTCTAGACATGTTCGATATGCAAAGATCATAAAGATCTGCTCATTGCCTGTAGGTGTGCAGGGCATGAGATGTGTGAGCCTCCTTTGGCACTTAATATTCATATGAATTTAGACCTTAATGACTTGCACATAAAGCTAGAAGGCAATGCTATGGAGGGCAATAATAGGAGGCGGAAAGGTTTAGATAGGGTAGTTTCAAATGAGTATTCTACTGTATAGGTAAGTAGAAAAGGGAAATGGTATCATGTTTGGGAATGTTTTGAGAGGGAACCCATCCTATTCCACATTGAAAGCCATTACCTGTAAGATTTTAGAGATTTAAAACTTCAGAATTATCTTAAAACGCTCCCGAAACACATTAGAGGATTGTGTTTGTAAGGCCTTTCTGCATTTTTGTTAAATATTTCTAGTTTCAACTAATGCTATGTTCTAGTCAGAAATAATTCCAGCATTCCTTTGCTATTTATGTTAAAAACAAAGTCTGGTGTCCCACCTCTGCATTTCTACCCCATCAGGAGGTTCTGGTTGACTGAACAGAAAAACTGTAGTCTCCATCATCACTCAGGGGAACCATAACTGACTCATTACAAATGAATGAGAAGGGCCCCAGCTACAGTACATATGCACAGCACGACAGGCGTGGTGTAATGGACGGGACATTTACAGATGTTTTTCCCGAAGTCGCATGAAATTCACAGTCTGGAATATTGATTTGAAGTTAAAACATTATGACCTGGCTTAAAAGCTCTGCAGGAGCAGCTTGGTGGATGTTTATGGCCATTTTGTAAATGACTCCACCTCATGTGCTCACCCCAGGGATGGCAAAACAAAACAGGGAGAGTCTGGAGTGGGTTGTGGCCAGAGTGTTACATATGTATGTTGTATGACAATGAAGCAAGTGGGTGTGGGATGACGTCCCATGGTGGCGGTGAGTCACTGTATAATGCCTCAGCCAAACAGCCTTTTACGGACACGCCAACTGCTCTGAGGCCTGTGTAGGAGAAAAGAGTTGTTCGGCACACCATCAAAAACTCAGTGTTGTAGTGCAGCTTGAACATCTGCCAATATCCTCCTCTGTCGCTGCCATGAGCTATTACATAGGAATAGCAGGTCATGATTAAGGGTTACCAAATGACCATTAAAAAAAGGGCTCCTTCTCCTTGCTGCAGGCCCTTTCATCGGGCTATGGCGATATACTACATTCTGGCCCTGACTGGCTCAGCCCTCGAGGAAAATAATGCATGTTCCCATCAGTCATGCTACACCGCAGTGCTCCGCAACCCCCCTCCGCTTCCATGCACCCTCGACCCAATCCATCATTCCTGAGTACGGTGGCCTCAAGGCACTGTCTGGGAGCTCTCTAAAGGAATTGGGTAGGGGGAAACAAAAGAGGCAGTCAAAAAGGGAGCATAACAGAAAGACAGTGAATTACACACAGAAAGAGGAGGAGAGATAGGGGAAGCAAAGGAGACTCTCAGAGCAAGATGCTCTCAGAGAGAAGGTGTGGTGCATGGCAGACTGCAGGGGGCCACTCCCATACTGTTTCTGCAACATCTCTCTGCTGCTCCTCTGAGCTATACTTCATCGCTTGCTGGAAAATGGAGCTGAGGCAGAGTTTTGTTTCTAATTTTCTTCAAGCCTTTCATAGCTTTATTCCCCTCCTTGTCCCTGTTGTCTGCTGTTTTCCCATGAGCTCCACTCTGCCTCTCTCTGACGTCCCCTTTTCTGCTGTTCTGCTTCATTTCTTGCTTTCTTGCTTTTTTCCCCTCTCTGCGCTCATTCTTGTTTCTCGCACATTTTGTTTTGTCCTCCTCCTGACTTCATACTTTTTGCCTCTGTAGTTTTCTTCAGTCTCTTGCTCTCTGTTCTCCTTTACCTAGCGCCTTTTTCCTCCTTTCTACTCTCTCATAAACCCACCACCTCCCGCTCTCTCTCTTTCACCCTCTCAGCTCTTTTATCTACCCTGTTTCCCTTGCTCTCTTCCACTGTCTCATTAGCTGACAGCTACAGTGGTACTCCTATGAGAGGGCCAGATGAAACCCAGAGAGTACTGTGACCTTCATTTCATGGTGGGGCCACTATCAGTGACAAGCCATCAGCTGCAATGTCATCTGAGGTGCACACACACATACCCGCGCACCAATGCATGTAAAATAACATACAGTGTGTTCTAATGGGGACACACAAAACTATCATAAGCTCCCAAACACACACACACACACACACACACACACACACACGCACGCAAACACCCAGACCATTCTGGCATATCATGGTCTGAGTGTATGTCAGCAGTCCTCAACCTTCAACCAGCTCTTCACCAAGGCTAAAGAGGTGACACATCCCGCAAAAAGAAATGACAGCCGTGTTGGCCCTCCTTCCTCTTTCTCATTCCCTCTCATGATCCATTGCACGGCTGGGGGATGGATAGATGGATGGGGGTTACGAGGCCAGGAGCCTGCTAAGGCCAGAGTCCTTGAGTTGCATGCACACATAAACAGATTCTGCACGTACACATATATAGAAGCACACACAAGGGCCATGCAGTAAATAACAGCCATCAACCTGTGTTTTAATCAGCTTCAGGGACGCATGGGTCGTCCCTGTGATGCTAACAGGCCATCCTTCATCAATAGGGTGGATGGTTGGGGAGGATTGACTCATTGCTGTATGGGACCTAGAAGGTCACTGATCAAGCCCTCCGGTTGACCCCTTAGGCATGATAGTGACAAGTTGGCAAAATGCTGTACCATAAACTCAGTATACGAAATAACCATTGAGGACCAGAGGGACTAATAACCCTGAAACCAGGCGGATGGATGTGAGCAGTGAGCACAGAACTTCATATAATCTATCTTCTACAGTGGATTAGTTTTCTAGCAGTTTAATTGTTATTGGTTAAACTACATATTAACTGAAGTACAGGTGAATCTGCTCTGTTAGATAGAAGAGACAATCCGGGTTGGGAAGAACTCTGCTGAGATGATTGCAAAGATCCACTGGATGCCAATACAGCAATAAGCCAGACGTGCCCCAGATTAGACAGATATATCTGATTGGCTTTATTTGAGTAGCTTTCCTCTTTCCATTCCCAGAATCTAGGGATGGTTTTTTTGGCATTTTCATGGAGGCATTTTAGAACTTAATCATGACCCTCCGGTAAAACAGAACATCAATACATCAGGTCCAGGGAAAGAGAGATGCTTTGGATTCTCTGTTTAAGTACTTTATCTTGGAAAGAAGAAAAAAAAGAATGGCAAAGAAGGAGAAAATGAAGTGAAACAGTTAAAAAAAAAGACATCAGGAGAAAATGGACGTCTTGGACTGAAGCTGAAGCTGGGGAGAAAGAGGGCTGGGACTAAGACTAGGTTGCACACCATCTCACTGTGCCAAGGAGAGATCTGCTTTGACGGTGCCAAGCTTTTTCACATACTGCAGCATGCTGCAAGGGCCAGCCTTGTCTTACTCCTTGCATGTCCACAAACATCTGGCAGCCACACCATCCCAGCCCATCAGTGACTAAGAAACCGGATTCCTCCAGACCCCTCGGCCTCTCATTTAGAGAATCCAAACAGGCTTTCACAATAGTCTCTGAGGTTACATACTCATGGGTTTCTTCTTTCCAAGTTAAAATTCTGCATGAGCAACTCTACTTCTTAGCTAGATTGAATAAAGGATCATTTTATGGTTTACTGTCTCCATTAGCAAGTTAATATCATGAGCTAAATTGAAATGTTCCCTGTGCTACATTTTCAATTAATTTGAACTCCAATTCAACAAATAGATAATCAATGCAAGCAGAATAAAGTACTTTTCCACATAGAGGAAGTATACACGACATGTTGATTGTATGCAGATCATTTACACCTGCTGTCATCGAGTCATTCTTATCTCCTCTTCCGTTTACTGAATATTAACATCATTACTGTGATTAGCGATTTAGCAGCTATGCAGATCAAGTAAAGCCGATGTGACAAAAACTGCAGCTTCCAGAGATCTTTATGGAAAACAACTGCGCCAAATATAGAAACCCTGACCCGATAAACCTCCAGGGCCTTAGTTGTCAACTGCATTCATGCTACAGAGACGGTTTGATGCAGAAAATACAACCCATAAGTTGTTGGATAAACAAACAATAGATTGAGACAGAGAGGAGAAAGAGAAAAAGGAAGGTATTATAGGAAATGGTGTTTTATTGATTATAGTTTCTCTGATCTCTGTCTGTCCTTTCGATGAGTAACGGTACACATCATGAGCTGTACAGACTTCCCGTCTCCATCCTTTCCCTTGGAGATAGGCAAGGATGAAACAGCATAAACCACACTGTGTTACTCTCTGAGGCTCGTCTTCAATGGCTCTCTCGGTGAGTCAAAACCGCTATTCACTCACTAAATCATCTTATAATCAGTCATGCCCGGGTCTTAGGCTTTGCTGTCGTCTACTTGTATGCCTTTACTAATTTTCCTCGACATACCAGTGATGCAACGGCTTTTGTTAAGGGTGCTTTTGTAAATGGTGTCTTGACTGATTAGGATGCAGGTGTGTAGAGGCTCAAATTTACCTCATTTATCCATTTAGGGCAGCTTAATGTGCTTTAACACTGCTTCCCTCCACAGATGAGTTCCGCCCTGCCCTGTCTGTGACCAGCATGGCCATGTGAGGGGTGCCAGGCTCGATCTGAGAGTAATGGGGGAGGTGTCTCTCCTAGTCAAATGGATCATTGCGCTCCAGCTCCCTGGGTGAGGCAAGAAATAATTTGTGGGGACAGGCAGAGTCTCAAAGTAGACAGTGATGAAGCTGGATGGCCTGGGTTCTAGACAGTTGCGCTTTTACTTACATTGTGGGAAAGGGTTAACAACTGATACCATTACCTCATCACAAGTTAAACACTCCTAAGGGTTTAGTTTATCAGTGATTAGGGCTTTAAAAAAACAGCTCTCATGCATCTCTGGTTAAAGTACCTGTGACAATATGTCTGCAGCAGGATTCAAGGAAGCACATATTAGGCAGATCGAAGGAGGTCAGCTGGGCTGTTAAACAATCTAATTAACATAAACTCTAATAGCCCATAAGAATGAGTGGGGAGACAAGGTTTAACACTTTAAAACATTAAGGCCCTCTTTCATCAGTGTGTCGTTCATCCTGCTTTACTGTGCTGGAGCTCAGAAACTGCCACCAAGAGCTCCATCTGGCAAAAGGCATGAGAACGGGAGTGATAAGGATCGGCTCCCACTCTGGCCACTACCAGCTTTGCTTCATCATCACAAACAGTCATCCAGAAAACAATAAAGTGAGAAAATGGGCTGCGATTAAGTTCCCCCTAGCATATACTTTTTTTTTTCTCTCTAATGAAATGCCCTGCAATAATTAATTTCCATCTCAATCACGGTGGAAGCAGTCAAGGGATTATTTTTTATAGAAACTGTAGTTCAGCTAAAGTTCCCTTTTTCCTGCTTCAGACTTAGCCATCTTCCAGAGTCTGAGGTAATAAAATATTTAGAATGGTGCATCTAAGGATTGATTATTCCCTCTGCTCTCTTGTCTAAATGAGCCTAAGTCAGCCCGAGTTAAAAGGGTTTGTTTAGCAGACTTGCTTTGCCAAATGAAGCAGACACACAGAGACCCTGGGTGGCCAGCTGCAGAGCAGAAAAAGAAATCCAGTTACTAGGAAAAGGGGAATACTTTAAACTTCTGCTGATTTCAGTTTGTTCTACCCTCGGAGTCCAGCTACAAAAACAACCAGTAACTGTAGCAGCACATTCACAAGCTGGAGAATAACAGAGAAGATGAAAGCACCCTTTGTGTTATGAGCTTTTGCAGCTTTCCTGCGAAGTTTCTCGCCCTTCCAAAGATGAAAACACTATAAACACACCTCGTGCAACCTGCTGCATAGTATATGCAACCCAAGGGCATTCCTCTCTTATTTGTAGTTATCCCTCCTCAGGTATTTGAGGAGATTGGGACAACAATCTTCGGTTCTTTGCACTTATTCCCAAAGAATCATGAGTCACTTAAAAGCTGCTCCCCAAAAAATCCCAAAGTAGCTACAGACATTAATTTTAAAATGGCTTTTCAGATCTCTACCTCCAAAGACTTACTTTTTATTCTTCATGACTTCGAAATAGAATAATACTAATGCAAGTGGATTACACAATCTCTGTCTGATGGGGAATTTTAGCACTTCTCTCAAATAAAAGGCTCAAAAGTAGTCAAAAAGTGAAAGGCAACTCCTCTCACATAATCTGATCCAATTTGTCTGACTACATGCGTCATTACTGTATTCTATTCCTTTAAGGCACCCAGGTTTTCTGTCCTGTGTGTTTCATTTTTACAGCAAAACAGCAAGACATCGACATGAGGAGAGGAGAAGCTGATGATTCAAATCTTCTGGTAGAAATGTGGGTGTTTTTGAGCAGGCAGAGCTAAAACGCCATAAAAACGCCAGCTTCACACAAAATACAGCTCACCAGTCACAGAAAAATAATAGAGTGTGTGTTTGAAGTGCCTATTATGATGTTTGTTTTGGCTATGGAGGGATCTCATTCTGGCTCAGTCACACCTTAATTTGCAAAGCTGTGGGAGTGACAGACACACACACACACACACACACACACACACACACACACACACACACACACACACACACACACACACACACACACACACACACACACACACACGTATACAAACAGCTATTAGGTTTGCAGACTAGATGCCCCGTGATGATTATGAGCTTGACTTAATAAGTGGCGGAGGGGCTCCAGGTGTTTTGAATTGTGTGCTAGGCCTGTTTATTATGACTGAGTTCAATCTTCGCAACAGGATCTGCTAAACACTGTAAAACATCTGCACTTCTTACACTTTAGCCTCATTTTTTCCTTTTAACTCAGTGTCTGTTTATTTGTTCGGCCCACATTCCATTGCTCTCCCTTTCTTCTTTTCTTTCTGCTTCTCTGCCTCCCTTTATCTCTCTTTCTGCCTCTTCATTGTCTTTAGTCTTTTTCTAGCTTCTCTTGCCTCATGCTTGCGAAACACTAGAATGTAGCAGCTTGCAACAAAGCCAGAGCTCCCAACGAGCTTGTCAAATTTAAACCGAGTTATGGTCCATGTGTGCATGTTTACAGTTGGACATGACAATACAATTTTGAAAATTATAAGAACACACGGTCCATATTGCACCAGTGAATTATGATCATCAAGAACGTCTTAGGCTTCTTGTCCAGAATTGTTCCTTCTTAACATTCTTCTTGGTGAAAGCAAACTTTTTGACCTGCTAATGAAGTCAAGTGTATTTTTCCACAATGTGTTTGTGTAAAACACTAATTCTCCCAGTAGATGAACTTGGCTCCTCATTTTATTTTATCGTATTTAGTGAAGTGAAAGGTCTACACATTTGTCCACACATCTTGGTTGGTTGGCTAATTTGCAAGGGCATGGTCAAGAGCTGAACTTGTTTATGAAATTATTTGTATGCAGGCAAATGTCAAAATCTACACACTCCAGATTCTTAAACCTGCAGATAGTTTGAGCCTCTTGTGATGTAAACATTTCAGGTTTAGTCTGCATGTTGGACAACACAGGCAGAAGTGTTAGGATGGATTCTCAGGAAAAGTGATCATCCAAATTCCCCATCATATTGTGGACTGTCCAAACAAACACATAAATAAATAAATAAATAAATATACATTGATCCAACAAAGGCTGGGAATGATGTGGACAACATGTAATGCATGCCACTGACATATCAGTGGCATGCAGTGCCTAACATGACAAGCCTTTTAGGATTACAAACAGTTAATCACATACAGCAGTTAATATGTATTTCCACTGCTCTTCTGTCTTGTCTAATGATATAGTGAAACATGTCTAAATATGAGCTCACCAGTGAAATCACAGTGTGCATTATTGTAGTCTGTTGCCATTCAATCCCATGATGTCATGAAATGTCTCACACTAATTGAAATTTAAAAATGATAAACAGAACTTCAACTTTTTCTCTCATTGGCTGATCACACCATAGGACTGTGTCTACATTGGAGACAAATGATTAAAATGAAAGCCTTGACATTCTTCATTCATTTACATGGTTATCTGTGCTGGATGTCGCAGAGATTACGTAGGAGGTAGTCAAATGTAATGCCTGGGTGCCAAATTGTCTCTGTACAGAATGTGTTCATATCACTCACATGCCACAAGAGATTGATCAGACCGGACAGGGAGAAGCTAATGATTATATAATGCACTGAAAGGCTTTCACATTAAAAAATCCATACACAAATATTCATAAATGCAGACTTGCATGACATACAAACACGGCACATTAGCATGGATGTGCAAATGTGTATGCACGGATATTTTCTGTTCCGTATATGAGCTCACATGCAGAATTACGTTCAAAAATATAATCACACAAACACTAACTTTTACTCTCTGACACATGGATGCACTTAACATCTTTATTTGCATTCATTGAATTAAAATAACTCAGGATGTATTATGGCTTCAGCCTGCTTTGCTGATTGTAAGGGATGTAAACAGCTTTGCCACACACACATCCCCCCTCTTATGCACACTTATTTGTACTTGCACAATTCTCTGAAGTACAATATCTGTGGAGCATCTGTCCGTGCCCAGTGCAGTAGTAAATAATCCATCCCCAAGAAGGGAGGGACCTGCTAATGAAGTCAACTGTATGCTACTGCACTGCGTAACTCAGTGAGACTGGCCGGCCGCAGCACAGGGCTCCTGCTCACCAGGCCACTGTGCTTTACGCTGCTAGTGGCTTATGCTGCAGCTGCATAGATCAATTCATGAATAAGAGAGATCGTGCTTCTTTTAACTCGTGTGCTCTCCTCTCACTTTCACTCCCACTCTCCATATATCAGAGATAGCTTTGAATGCAGTCATTAGAAA
This sequence comes from Notolabrus celidotus, assembly GCF_009762535.1. NCBI lineage: Eukaryota > Metazoa > Chordata > Actinopteri > Labriformes > Labridae > Notolabrus > Notolabrus celidotus. The sequence continues at coordinate 8,984,532 of NC_048285.1, forward strand.
GCCGCTGATAGGCCTAGGAAGCAGAAAGGGATGCAGATGATGTAGACAGATTATAGAAGCCTCTCCAGTGTAGGGGCCCTCCTCCTTAATGCGTATCATCTTGATGTCTTTGTGCCAGAACATTGTTCCCTAGTTTAGAAAATGAGGTAAATCGGATTCGGAAAACAAGTGGATTAACTTAATCACCCCTCGGCTTTGACAATGACCTTCGCTTCTGAGGCATAATAAGGATTAGTTAGAAGTGGAAGGACATATGCCATGCAGAAGAAAAAGATTATAGTTCTCCCATGACAGAATGATTGAAATGTGCTATACAGTATGCCTTCATGGTGAGAGGCTGCGATAAGAGTCCACAGAGCAATGCATCGCAATGCTTGGCTGTCATATTAATAGAAACCTGATATTTGTGACCCAAAGAAGCTACATTCCATCAGTGAAGCTTTATCCCATACAAATCTGCTTAGTGCATAGAAATGTACATAAACAAACCACAATACCATCACTGAAACAGGAAGGGAAGAGTTTTCATTTACATTAGGGCTATTGATTCCAGGCTGGCTAGCATATATTCTCAGCAATTCCTGTCATTATGGCAAAATGGGAAATGGCATAATATTTCTTACTGCCCATGCTTTGTTATCGATCCCCTGTACAGGAAGGAAGATATTCATGGGGCTGTATGAAAGACAATACGCGTGTGCGACTGCACAGCAGCTCAATAGGACATTAGAGTCAACAAGGTCATGCAAATTAATAAAAGGTGTTGACCTTCGGCCTGATATATGGGTAGGGTGAGGTCAGGTGGGAATTTGAGGTTACAAGGCACGCTGCTGAAGGCAAATGGAGGAAACAAGATCTTCAATACAAGAGCACGGATGACGATTGATCTCTAGTGACAGAACAGGCTGATCAATCTGCCACCTATCCAGCGTGTACTAACTGGATGCTTACAAATCAGGAAGCTGATTCTTTTATATATATATATATATATATATATATATATATATATATATATATATATTAAAAAAAATTGTAAGAGGAGATAGAGAGGGGGGGGGGATATGCTGACATGGTTCTGCGAAGGGCTTGGCTGTCCATTGCTGTTGTTGTTGTTGGGATCAGGATTTATGCAATTGTTGCCATTGTCAGCTGGAGAGGTTATCTATGATAGGAGGCTTATTGAGGGAAAGCTGTGTGTGTGTACTTGTGTCAGTAGAGTTGTTCGTATACATTATATGTGTGTGTTTTTGTCTGTGTGCGTGTGGAGAAGCATGACGGATCAGCCGCTGTTTTAGTTGCAGACACAGGATGATGGCAATGGGGGCAAACATGCTGCAATCCCTCAACTCCTGTTTTCCTCCTCATACTCCTCTTATTGTCTCTCCCAGTCTCCCTCTGTTCTCTCCCTTTATGTTTTCCTCTCTTCAGTTTTTATCTCCGTTCTGCTTCTGTTTAGCTCTCATCCCCCCTTCTCCCTTAACAACAAGGTGCCGTTTTGGGAGGAATGACACTAAAATGTGGTGACTGCAGTTACATAACGGGAGCTGGTGCTTGAGCTATGTCTGCATGTATTTATGTGCTTATCAGTGTCTGCGCTAACAATCTGTCTTTCTGTGTGTTTGTGTTTAACAGCACACGCTTTGTGTGGGTATAAGAGTATGAGTTAATGGGATTGTTTAAGATGGTTGTTTATACCAGCCATGCTAGTTGTCCCTTGAGTATTGTGTGCTTGGAGAATAACCTGCAATACAAACCCCTCACTCTTAGCCACACACAGAAAATACAGACTAATACACAGGGGTTTTAAGTGTGTACACCGCATGCTTTTCTCTCCAGCCTTACATGAGAGAGGAAAGAACACTGTATGTTGCAACAGGCCTGCTGTATTGCAACTGCCACACACTGCTCTGGAAGGAGGAAAATAATCCCAGCATACAATCTCTCACTATCACTCCCTCGACTGTTGCTAGATTGTGCAGAATGCCCCTTTGACCATGACACCCTTCACTCTGTGCAGTGGCTGTTTGTGTGCATGTGCGGTCCTGCATGGGCAAATTTGCGAAGAGAGTTGGAGGACAGGAGCACACACGTACACCAGGTTGAGTCACGAAGCAGCAGCTGCAGCGGTTTGGAGGCACGGCGCTGGCATTGTCTATTCAGAGGCGAGCCTAAACACATCGACTGGGCTATACTGCAGTTGCTCATGCTGACTCACCATGTACATTACCAGAGATGCTAGATGAGGCAGAGACACCGCGGGACGCCTACAAAGTGGTCTCACCTCTCCCCTTCTATCTCTCGTCTGCTTCCCCTCCTCCTCCACCCGTTTCAAGGTTATCCAGCTGGGGGTGGGGTGGGGAGGGAGGGTCAGAGAGGGTGACAACCCACCCGAAGAGCTTCACTAAACGACTGTGGACAAAAGAGGGCCCTTCAAAAGAGCGCTGGCTATGATTAGCAATCTGTCCCCCTGGATACGGCGTGTAAAGCTGTCGGCTGGGGGAGGAAGTCTGAGACTATTAGAGGGATTGTTACTGCAAAGTCTAAGCTGGCTGGTTGGCTGGAGGGAGCGGGGGTGGTGGTGGTGGTGGATGTGACGCTGTTGGTGGATGCACCATTTTTCTAGACCAAAATGAGCCCAATGTCACCGTGACAGCGCAGCGCTCCTCTGAGGGCACCACGGGCCAGGGGGGAAAATGATGGATGAGTCGCCAAGCAGCCTCTCCTGCTTCATCACTTTGTACATACACACACTCACACACAAACACTAACATGCACTCAAAGTCAGGGAAATATATATCCACCTAGTACAGTCACCCGATGACAATGCATACCCTGCTGCATACCCTGCAATATGTTCACACAAGATATCTGGGGATACACACATCCTGTGTGCACACACACTCTACAAATATGCTCACACAAGGCCATTTGGGGATACACATACACAATAACACATGCATGCACATTAACACGTTGAGTGATTTATTTGTGTCCACATGAGTTATAATTAATCACCAGGATATAAACCCTCCAGATGCAGATATTTACAGTCAGTGATACCTCACCCCACACACACTCATGCACACACATGCACACACAGAAAGAACATGGAACATATAGCACTGGTTTCATTATGGCTGCAGCCCAGGCTAACACCACAGGATCAATGACAGATCCTCGCTCTCCCTCTCGCTCCTCATTTCACTGACCAAAAATCAGCTGTACGCTGCCATGCAGAGCACCCTGCAGCGTTTATTTCTTCTATGACCGAGCAGTAGCCTCCGATGAGGCCCTTAGGTCATCCTCTTGCTAATACTCCACCTCAACACATCATCCAGTCAGCCTACCAGTCATCGCAACAGCAGTTATAAGGCTAGGAGGATTATACTCAAATGCAATTACTTAAAGTGCTGATTACCTGCAGAAAATTGTAACCAGTAATGCTGCTAGAATCCCTAATTTACGTCACACCTCAATAAAAGCTTTTAGTTAAATGGGGGTTCATTTTACTGTACAAGTCTGCACTATTAAGAGACATAGTGAGGAATAGAATATCTCTGAAGCATCACTAGCATTTCTGATGTGATTACTGCATATTTACAGTAAATACAACAGATTACAGATGTCATCTTTTTTGAATCAGATTACTGTAATTCCATTACACCTAATCAGATACTCCTACTCGGCCCTGCACAAAGCAGCATCCAGGACTGTCCTCATGCAGATGCAGGTCGACACGACTGGCATTGAAGGAGAAATACGGCCATCCTCTGGTGTGCACGGTATGTGTAGCTGAGTGGCCATCCATCACGACCCTGGGGTGGGAAGCTCTCCACGTATTCTCCATCCGCTCAGACCCCTCATAAGAGAGAGAGGGGATTTAGAAGAGACAGGACAGTAAGAGAAGGGGCTCATGAACATATTCCCTCTGGGTGGGGGAAGGGTGCCATGCAAAAAATCCTCTAACATGGGGTTGGAGGAAAAATGTGGGGTTCTTAGATTGATGGACTCAGCCTCTGCGCTTGCAGTGTTTTTCCTGCAGCACAATACGCAGGGGTGCATAGCTATGATTACTTGTAGTCAAGCCACAGCTGGGAGTGCATGGCGGCTACAGTCTAAATATTAGGATTAATGACCTTGCCGGTCAGTGTAGTGAGACATCATTCATTCTTTTATCGATGCCATGTAGGCAAACAATGGTAACACAGAGAACATTTGGGATCTGCAAAAGCATAAACAATATAGTTTTCCTCCCCTCAGATATCATATAAACTGCACACTATGACAAGGAATGAATAAACAACAAAGTGGGATCACTTCTTCTAGAAAGTAAAACAAAAATCCATAAGCAAAATGACAAGGGCTCTCATTACCTGTGTTCTACTGGCTATGCTAATGATAATATGAGCAATAATGCATCATAATGTCCACCCACAGGACAGATCAGGTTGAATATATTTTCTCCCTCTCATCTAAAACCACCACTCTGGCTGATCCTGAGATCAACTGCAGAAGGTGATTATATATGCAGATTGTGTGGCTGAGCAGAGGACAATGGGGGTGTAAAGAGGGTAAGTGAAGTAGATGTCAAGATGGGCGTTGCTCCCACTTACAACTTGCATTAATAATCAAAAATGTGCTAGTGCTGCTGCATCATGATTTCCCTGCAGACTCTAAATGGTCGGTTTACCATAATGACAAAACATTGCTAACTTGTATGTCAATGAAAAGCTCTCAAGATGCAATCTTGGGTGAAACAGGGCGCTGGTGACAACAACATTGACATTGCCCCAGAAAAACTGCACACGAGTCTGTCTTCTGTCAGCCTGAGCTAAAGAGCAGCATCGGTGTAAATATGAAGCCAAAGGTCATATCATCAGTTTAAGGCTTGGGGCAACAGAATGTTTAAAAATGTTACAGGAAGGCAATGGCACATGATGTTTGCATCCTGGTATCACGGTTCCAGAGTATAACAATGCAGCATAATGATCTTCTTGTTATCAGTTTTGATTGTGTTTAGAACAAATTAAAAGGTTTGAACAAATGCTATGAACATATGTTGTACAGTACAGCTCAGAACCACAGAGAAGCAAATGTAAAGCTCCAGTACATTTTCACATCACAGCCAACCTGTGACACACTAGTTCACACTCTCACACAACAAAAGCATAAAGGCATCTTCTTCAGTCTTGAACTGCTGAATATGCGATCTGAATACTAAATGAAAACGTCATGTTTTTTTCTGAGCTTTTTATGAGAAACCCTTTATGGCAAGCAGTCTCATGTATATGTGGAAAAGAAGCATGAAGTCTGGCCTGAGATAAAGAGGACTAGAAGTGAGTGATGATGGTGCTCTGTTATGCAGGGCCCAGTATTTGCAGTAAAGCCATGTATCCTGTCGTGTCCAGTGTCAGTAATTTTAGCCAGCAGCAAACACACATGGTCAGTTGCCGGTGCAGCCCTTTGCGAACTGAGCACTTTTTCTGGCGCCCTTGCCACTATGCATCTTTAGTGTCCTGTAACTGAAAACCACCAGATCTGTCATTCTCCAATCCTGCCACTTCAGAGGTATCCGTGTCTCCCACCGAGCAGAGGTAATCTCTCAATATTGATCTGGTCACATGGTGAAGGCAAATATGTTTAAGTGGACAGTGAAAGCTGTTCAAGAGGGCTGAAATTTGACGCCAAAAGGCACCATAGTGCTCACTTCATTCTTTTGTTTCAACAGTGTATACTTAAAACATGTGTCTGTAAGACTTTAGCACAGATTTTTCCTCTCCCTGGACTCTGATAACTTGCAGCCACTGCATACTGTAAAGGAAGCTTCAGAGGACAGGCATTGATTTCAAGCAAATCTGTCCGGACATCTCCTCTTTCTGGCTCGGTACACCTTTCCACGGCTAATGAGCAGCCGTCTTCATTCCCTGCCGAGTGAGACGTTCTTTCTCATGCGTTGAGTCAAGAAACACTGGCGATTCATTACCAGGGAGGAGCGATTGAGGAGGAAATGAAAAAAAAAGAGAGTATGATGGTTAAGCCTGAGCCTTAAGACAGACGACTATGTCCCCTAATCCCTTCTGAGCAGCCGTAAGCCTTCCTTTATCACTCGTTAGAATTGTGCATCCCTTAAACACATTAACTTAGGCCCTAATGCTGGCCTTTTTTGTGGGACACCGAAGCTGCTCATGGCAGCCAGTCACCATACCAACAGGGTGAAAACGTATTAATTGTTGTTTAACTCATCTAATTGAGTTGGAATATTTTCAAATGGGTGCATAGTGTCAGCACATTTCAGCATAAACACTCTACAAAGCACTTGGGAAAATTGGAATACCATACCATCCCTCAGAAATGTCAGAGAGGGACTGCAATGATAAAAGCAGGCATGAAAGCACACATCAAAAGCCACTCAATCATCTAGCATGTGCATGATAGTATATTCATATTTTGACTATCTTTCTGCCACACATGCTGTGCCAGTCTTTCAGTTATCTGTAAATAAGTCATAGAGAGGAGAGGCAGAACCTGGCTCTTCTCATAGGTCTACTGGGGCTGAAGGATCAGAGCAACATCTTACTCCACTTCACTGTACTTTACAGTCAATCTCCAGCCTAGTGTATGCCACTCTTTACACTGACCTTCAGTAAAACCAACATCCTTTCAGTCTGTCGGCTAGCAAGAGCTCTTTTAGCTGCATGAATAACTCATAACATCCAGAAACACTGTAAATACTCGAGTCAACAGGACACACTGAGGCTGATGAATGAAACAGGTATCAGTCTGTGTTTTGAATTGGAGGTTGCTCTATTGTTCATTCACTTTTTATATGATTCCAAATGTCATAATACATTGTTTAGTCCCTTGTTTGCAATACGTTCAATATCTGAGATGTTCTGAGGGTATTCTGGTAGATTAACAAATAATATATTGCTGTGTTTATTGTGTAGCAGACCATATAATGCAGGGAGTAATGGCAACAGTCTTTTTTATCAACAAACAAAGCTATATACACTGCTGTGTTATTTCAAAATAATCTACAGATGGTTGTGGCTATGTTACACAATTGCTGCCCACCTTGGCTTGATGAAAACATACAAATTGAGCACAAACATTGTGTTATCTCTGTGTTCATCTTCCACTTCTACTTGCTGTGGTTCAGTGAACATGGACAGATATGGCCCGATGCTGCTCGTGATCTCCAGCTGTGCAAAGGGTTGCAATTGACAAGGCAGGACCGCGACGACTGGGCGGCCACTACAACAGAGCAGAGCTTGTTATATATTCTAACTGCAGCAGGGCTTAGATGCTTGGTGTTTGCTGAGACAGCAGATGACTTGCCTTGCTCTCCCTGCCCCTTGCTCAACCAAGGCAGCATAGACTTAATTGCCTCATTAGCAAAAGGGCCAGCGCGGAGTCCGCCTCTTCCACATTGTTCAATGTCATGAGTGCAACCGAGAGGAAAGGTTAATAGAGTAAACAGCATCTCCCTCTCTTAAATGGAAAAATGTTTTGCTTTTTTTAGGATGATGGGTCAGTTGCCAAAAGCATCATTTCACTCCTCAGTGATAGAATTATGCATTTGATTTAATCTTATCTGCATATTATAACCGTTATCGTTCTTTTTTTCACTGTAGATCTCAGCCGGCTGTTGCTGTGTGGTAACTCCCAAAGCTGTCTTTTTTAGGCTTAGACCCGTCGAGAAAGCAGAGTCATCATGCCAACTTTAATTATTTTAAGAGCTTGAATCTGCAAACTCTGCTATTTCCTCCTCCTCCGCGTCTTTGGACTCTCGACAGCAAATCACGCCAAATGCTAACACTCTTGATTTCCCTCTTGAAGAAAGACATACAAAATAAAATTATGTCTGCTGCTGAAAGAAAACGTGACATCCCAAAAAAGACTTGTGTTTAATCATTTGAAAGGGAGAGAGAACTCAGAGTGCAGCCTGGTTTACATTCACTGCTGCACTGTTCCCACACTTGAGATGCTCTGCATTCTGATCCAGCAACCACAATAAGACAATATCACTCACAGTCTGACAGTGTGGACAACAATGCCAAACCATGACAGGCATCTTGAATGCTGTCCTAAGCCTCTGCCTGTCTCTTTACAGGAGATGTGGTGATCTAAAAGTCAGAAAGTGTGTGATGGGCCAGGCTGAACAAGTTGCATAGAACAAATGGAGGACAGATGCTTGCCTGAGCTGGGAGTTATAACTGGGAAGCTTTTGTAATCTCTGAGGTGCATTTTCTACTGTAGAGTATGCATAGTACCACTAACCTACAGCAGAAAGCACTTGAGAATAGGTATGATTGTTTATTTGGCAGTTTAATGAACAAACAGTCTCCACATTCACTTTAAGCCCATGCAAAACTAATACTACTCTCTTGCTTATGGTGAAAAAGGGGACAATATACAGTCTTGTAAGATATAAAATAACATCCGCACTAAAGAAACTTAAGGCTGCGGTTTATTACAGTCAGGCTGCCGGGCACTTTAAGACAGAGCAGCATTAAAAAATATACTGCTATGCATCTGCATGAGCAGTATACCGTAAAGGCTCCATTTCATCAACAAGTCAAGTCTAACGAGTCGGAAAAAACAAAGGTGGTGGTGCCATCTGTTCTGCACCACTTTGCAGGGAAAGGGAAAAGAAGTGGGAGGGAAAAGGAAACATTTTCCACACTCGCAATATTAACAGTGTTTTGACCAACGCCTGAGTGACATTATCTCCTGTGGAAACAAACTTCTGGACCTCTCTGCCTGATAGAGCATCAATTTATGTTCTATGAAATATGGACGTTTTGGCTGTAGAGCAATCAGGCCATTACATTCTACATTTGTGGACAATCTAGCAGTTGATCAGTGATATTCAGTTTACAATATTTTTTTTGCTGTGCAATGAAAGGGCAAATGACCGTGCATTGTGGTTTCGTAATTAAACCATCCATCACACAACATCCAGTACAAGAGAACAGGACAAGTAAACCGAGACTGGGCCTCAGTAAATGCATTTCACAGCTCCTAATGAATGGCCATTACATGAGGTAAGGTTTTGATGAGCAAGGGTTTCATCCCCAGAAAGAATTCATCTGCAGAACTGCATATGTCTTAGAGTTTTAAAGGTCATTCCCAGAGTTGTGTTGCAGTCAATAAAAAGATTAAGCCTGCTATTTAAAGTTTCTGCATGATCGACTTTTTTTTATTCTCCAACAACACCAAAAAAATGTTATTCTTTCTCACACTCAGCATAGATCTTAATTGGACAGATGGCTGAGTCCTGACTTTAGCTTTCATGCACTAAGAGTGAAGGGGATCCTCCAGATGGTGTTCAGGTCTTGTGCAGGTAACCGCTTTGTCTTACACTACTCTAATCAATGGCCACCAAATCCCCTCCTTTCGAAGCCCCATCCATCTTTAAGTCTTTCCAGGGTTGCTCGGTGACGACCAAAAGCGGCTGAAGATAAATGTTTAAAGGGCAGAAGGGCCTCTGCTGATTAAAGCCACTAACGCTTTAGGGAAGGCTGGCAAGCAAAAGAGGAAATGGAGTGAGACAATGGAGCACGCGCTTTCAAAACACCTAATGGAGTGTCCTGCTTGCTGGGCTAATAAACTGCCTCAAACTGAAAGGAACAGCGGGTGTCTAAATAGAGCGACGTGCAACATTTCCTCCTGTTCATTCAGTCAGCCCTCAATTCGAAAAGCTAGAGACCAGAGAAAAAAACGAGTCTGGCTTGCCTTTGTTTGGTGCAATGCAAGTCGCTTTTCTTCATCTGCAATCAATTCTAGGGATTGAATTACAGCTGAATGCCATGTAGAGTGAAAGAAAAGTCAATTTTTCGTGCGGTGGCACCACCCCAGGAAGCAAGAAATAAATGTGCATTTCAGAGTTCTTCTGTCTGCATGAAAAATCCTTTGCTGTAAGATTTATGGGGAGAACATGAGTGGTCGCAGTCTGGCTGTGAGCTGTATTCTCTGGCGAATTTTCATCTTAGAAATGTAATGCAGTTTGAACGTCCAGGTTGATATTAAGATATGATAATCAATAAACGCAGCATGAAATGAGGCACCACACAGGTTGGAGTCTGACACAAGCAACCCATGACCAATTAAACCACTAAGCGACAAAGTAGGAAACCATACATTATTGGCAGAGTGTTTACTACGTTTTTCAACATTAGGCCACTCACCAAAATCCAGCTTTTTCTATCTTTAATACATCAAACATTTTGATCTGGGTTCCCCCTGTGCTGTACAATGAGTGGTATAAACAGTCCTACATTAAGCATGAGCTGTCACAATAAGGTTCAACCAAGCAGCAAACTTTGTAGTTGTAAAACGGAACTGACACATGAATGCACAAAACTGCAGTTCTTCGATTGTCCACTCGAGGCTTGCTCCTAAAGTAAGTGGCACCCCATAGGAACCCATATTAAAATGCCAATGTTAGTAGCAGAATTTAACACGATTGCAGTCTGGTACAAAACAAACAAGGCCTGTATTACGAAGCAACATCTGCAGTGAGTGACATACTGGTTCTATTCATCTAGATCACTTTTGATGAATGCCTCACCAGCTCCCGTGGGGGTCAATTTGGGGGTAAGAAATCAGTTTGCAAAAATAAATAGTCATTAACCAATTAAGTGTCTTAATCTGTGAGCTGATAGAGGGGAGGAAGACAGACCAGTGAACACTTTGTCTCTCCTGAAAGATTTTTCATATGAAATATATTCACAAATTATATTTGTTATGATTTAATAAAAGCATCCTACTACAGGGACTGAAAAAGTCCACAGCGTTAAAATATGAATATTTTTTCTTTTCTTTTAATTATCTTTTCATATACTGTACATTATTATCAGTTTTCCACTGCATCATTTTTTACCTTCAGGGCTGCTGCTTCACTATTGTGTCCAAGACTATCATACATGCCACAAGATTCACCTGTGCAACAAATTAATTTACAGGAATCACCTGGAATAATTAATGAGATCTATTATGTACTGACTAAATAAATTTTAAGTCTGTTAAAAATGATGATCTACTGAAAGCTGACTTGTTTATGTTAGTGAGATGATGTCATATGCTGCTATTTCTGCATCTTTCACGGAGGCACATTTTCAATAACACTGGGTTAATTTACAAGATTGATAACAAGCTCTGTGTGACTGTTTTACCCGATCTCTTCTAAAGAAAGATAACTAAAAGATACCCTGAGTGTGCTGAATTCACTTCATAGTATAGGCCACCTGTCTTTTACTAATTTCCTTTTTCTTAATAATTGTATGAAGGGAGATTGTTTTTTGAATAACTCAGTTATGCATCAAAAGGGGTGTGGTTGATTTGACTGACTAAAACCTTGTAGCTATTTCCCAAGAGGCTAAAGGCCTTCCTCAAGTCCAACTCATTTCATGTTTCTAGATCAGTTGGAAATTAGTTGGAGTCAGATTTTGCTGCATCAATAAATAATTACATATATTCAGTACATTTATATATCCATGTTTTCCACAGTCTATGCATGTCACACAAAGCAGAAAGAGAGAGGACTGAGATGCAGACTACAGGAAGGATTCATTGCAACATGAAAGGAAACCAAAATGGCTTACTTTTGTTATGTGTCCATGGCAGGCACACAGGAAAATATTCAAAATCACAACAACAATGATGAAAAGCCAAGTGATGCCAGAAGTAATCATTCAAACTGGGAGCAAGGGTTAAAACACAAACTGGCAAAGAAACAGGGGAAGGCGGTGGAGTAATCAGGGCCAGGTGAGACTAATCAGACACAGGTGCACACTAACGAGGGCGGGGCACAGAATTACAAAGGAGGGGGAGGAAATAAAGAAAGGAAGTAGAGCATCACATAAGGAACATGACAGTGGAAGGAAATGATAACTTAAAGTTTAAAACAATGGAACATGTTACTTAACAGGGATAACACATGACACAAGCAAGATTGCCAACCATGTACATTTTTAACAAGCTCCCAGGTGACAGGAAATCCTTAAGGACACAAACAGCCTTGACCGCTAAATAACACTGCCAATGTCACCCCTGTGCAGCTCAATGGGCATAAATGTTTTATCAATAGTTTGTTTTTTCCTCCTTTGTGTCATTGATGTAAGTACTATGCTAAGCTGCTTGCAAGTGAAAGACACCCCAGCAACAGGGATTTTGGTTTTTGAGCTGTTTATTTTCCTGCACAGTTGGAATGCACAGCTGCACAGAAAACACAGATATACCTGGTTTCAGGGACAAGAAACACAGATCAAAAGCATGTTCTGCTTAGGGAAGACAAGCCTGCCAGTTTTATTTTGCACAGCCACTTTTCAATATGGCAGAAAGCACTTGAAAGCATCACAACAGGGCTGGAAGCGCTGAGATAGCATCTTAGCCCCACCATGATAAACAAATCATTTTTAATGGTATTTTCGTAAGACGTATGAATTTTGATCATCCCTATTCTTTGAGTTGAAAAGCACTGGGGTGGTGATAGATGGAATCCCATTTTCAGCAATGTCAATAGCAGCATAGAATTAATATCAGAACAGAACTTTGGCGGGGGGAATCAATGGAGACAATTCCATGCTCCACCTCGCTGACAACATCAGTGTTTATCTTGCCGCTTTGTTCATTCTTTGATTTATTCACTGCTTACATAAAACAATCCTAGACCTTGATTCGAATATTTATGCACATAAGCAACAAATCGCGTCACATTTTCCAAGAAAATAGAAAGCCTAATTGCACTTGCTCCATTGACTTTCATGGTTATTCACTACAGCAAATAAGGCAGAAATCCTCCCTTTGGAAGAAACTGTTATGGCTGCAGAGATAACTGTTAGCTCGAGGGCAGAGCAACATTTCAGTGTTATAGCTAACCAAGCTTTTACAGGGCGATTTATTATTTTTTTCTGGGCAGCTGATTTTAAGTTAACATCAATTATTATCATTTCTCAGGGAATGTGTCTCATTGTTTAGGAATTCAAGGCCACACGGAAAGAACATTCCTGGTGTCATGATGCAGTTTTGAACCCATTCAGCCACTTTAAATCAGTTAACCATTTCAATAGAATGTTAAATCAATATCTGCTGAGGTCAGGTGGTGTAAGAATCAGTCAAGTATTTCAAAATGTGAGTGGTTAACAGCAAGATGATTACTGTTACCAATGTCGTCACCATAAGACAAACATAACACAAGCTAAACACATATTTTTTGTGCTGCTTAGCTGGAATTTGTCTCAATATCCATAAATACTTTACATTGATCTACATTTACATTGATGTACATTGATATTAATGCTGCTCAATGAATCTAAACAAGCAATCTTTAAAAAACTGATACAATTGGATGATTATTTGCACAGCTGCTGTTACTCAATCACTTGTATTTTTCTTTATTTATTGGGTTTTCTTTCATTATGAAGTACTTTACAAAATCACATATTCACTTGCTAAGATTTCCTAGAGCCAAGATTGTCTCGTCACTGAGCCTGTTTTATCTGACCAGTCTAAAGGCTGATTTATACTCCTGCGTCTCCCCTACGCAGCAGGGGCTGACACGGACATGAACACCACATACTTGTGCGTCGTTGTGTCCGTGACGCGTAGCAATTTTCCACCGAAATGTTTGAGGGCAGTGCATCTCTCTGATAGCCGGTCGCCTGCTTCCGGCCCCGCTACGATCTCTGTTTACTTTTCCACAGAGATTCAGAGCGTGTTATGTTAATCTACAGCTGATACATGTTGCTGTTTATCATACAGACATGATTACATGAAGAATAGAGAGGAGGAGATGAAATACACGGCCGATGTGCGGAAGATGTCCGGGATCCCAGAAGTGCTGTAAATGCGGGAAACACAATGCCGCCGAGCGGACCAATCACAGAGCTTGCGGTCCGCGTCGGCTCTACGGGTAGTTACATTTTGGAGGAGGAGCACGTCAGGTACGTGCGTAGGCCTCGGCGTAGGTACGGGAGCTACGCTTTTCCCCGGCGTAGGGTACGCCGTCAATTCGACGCAGGAGTATAAATCAGCCTTAACCCCGCCAAATTGAAGTTCAAATTGTAGAAACAGGAGCTAAAAGCCAAATCCTCAAATTTCAGCACACACGTTAGGCATTTCAATGAATGGCTACAAAGCAACAAATGAAAGAAAGAACAAATACACACATCAGCAGCTTTGATTACCATGTTATATCTTATCTTGTCTTTTTTGTCTGATCTGTTAAATCAGTGGTTTCAAGAGTGGGGGTCAGTACCTCTTGGGGGGGTCACCAGACACCAATGAGGGGGGTCATGAGATGCCTTCTATATTGTTTAAAAATAAACTAAACAGAAGTTAAATTAAAAAAAGAAAATCCACATAAAAAATGTGTCATCAGTTTTCTGCTTTTTTTTGTTGCCATGTGATCCCTGAGGTGCTTAGGATGTATCAACAACAGCATCAGTTTCAGCAGGTCAATTAACAGCAGCACAGGAGACGCTGCAGCATGTGCACATAGGTATAGGCTAGTTTTCTGCAGACCAGCTAAATTAAGTGTCTTACACTTAATGCCAGTATGATTGAAGATTACTTGTATGCAGCTCCTAGCCTTTTTACAATTGCTATAAAGGAAATGAAAAGCTCCATTGGTGCTTCACCTCCTTGGGGGAGAGTTGGGGTTGCTAGTCTCTGGCATGACTATTTAGGGTTGCAGGCTGAAAAGTTTGGAAACCCCTGTGTTGAATTGACAAAGGTTTAACAAGTACATTTGGAGTCATCAAGGTTCATGTATACTGGAATATTTTAAGTCCGAATGTTACCACCCAAAAGAAGGAAAATATGGGGTTGTCCTGAAAAAGTAGTAAACAAGTGTCTTTCCCAAAATGACACATTTTTTATGACTTTCACATTTCATCAATAGTATTCTACAGGAGGTAATTTGTATGTGTATGTGATTATATTGGCTCATCATGTCTATCTTTATTCTTATTTACTTTTTGTGCCTGTGTGTAGAGAATTACAACACATGGACTTAGTGTAGTGTAACATCCTGCATAGGGTGTGCATGTGGCTCCAGCTAATGTGGATGTGTGAGCCTCTCCAGAACATCTGTCAAAGATTAGCTGTAAAGTGAAATAGGCAGTTCCTGTTCATACGTTCCAAAATAATCTGGCACTCATTATTCCCAGTGACGGATGAAAAGGGGGAGGGTTTATAAGGTCAGAAAAGCTGCACAAACCCCGCTCTGTCAATAGGCATGTGTCTTGTATTTACAAGAGGCAAGTGAGAAAAGGCCCATACAGGGAAAATGCTTGGATTGCAGACAAATTACAGAGAAAGACAAGAAAGAGGACACAGATGTTTGACAAAGAACAAACGTAAAAAACGGCAAATGAATTCAGGGCAGATTCCGCTCGTTCCACCAATGCGACCTTTAGTTTTTACCTCAGATGTCTCTGGCTGCTATAAAAATACAACCTGCCTCGACCTTCTTCTAGTAGGAATAAAAGCATTTATAGTACAAAGCAGCTAGACTTTCACTTACAAAGACTCTCATTTGAACATGGCATTCAACCTGCTGCGACTGAATAGCAAGACCTTCTGACTAAAAGCAACACAATCAATGAAACATGAAGAATCCCTCAGGTACAGAAAAAGGATGGCTGGTTATTCAGGGAAGCATGGTGTCATTCAAAGGCCGATCACATCAGCAGGGAAAGTGCTTGGGAGGCAAATCAGTGTTTGTTAATGATATGGGTCAATTGTTCTGAGGACGCCTGGACCTCTGTTCTCATCTGTAGGCATCTTCAGTCACCCTTGGTCGAGGTTTTGTATTCCAGTCTGTTTTGCCCTTGCTGAGAAATTCAGATTTGCCATTTCTGCTTTGAGTAATACAATCCTCTGTTGATGGAAGTCTGTTTACACTTTGTTCTGCATGTCAAATCGCTGACATTGTAGGTAGGGAGGAAGTCATTCAGCTACCTGAAGCTATGCGCTTCTAGCTATTTGGTGTTTTTCAGCGGCATTGTTATTGTTCTGTATGTCCTACAGCTTGGAGCAATATCTACAGAGTGATGCATTATGTATTGTGAAGCTTTGCATTATCCGTTTCCTCAGTCTGTGTATGAAAATATCTGAAAAGGGCGTATACATCATGATTTACAAATAAACTTGTGTGAATTAACTGAACCAGCCACTGGAGGTCCACTCACTTTGCAGGTCTCCACACCTAACTGAGACATTTTTGAAATAGCATGCAAGTTTCAGCCCAACAGAACTGAGGTGCCATATTCCAACCATGCTTGCAGAAAACAAATATTTTCAAAGCTGTGGGTGTACATAGGGGACGCCTCATGGTAAGGATGAAGAATAATGCGAGCCAAGAGGAGATCAAAATGTACCCTTAATGTATGGTAACTAGATGTCAAGTATCCAAATGTCTCTGGGTTTGTAGGAATGTCAGAAGTCTGACTGGGTGTGTGTGGGAGTGTGATTCAGGCGCAAACACATCAAGATGTCACTTCATAACCTCTGGCTCAGGAGGCTCCTGTCATCTTCACATTTCAGAGATCCTCTGCCTACCCCGGCAGACATGCTAAATATAGAATGGGGACAGAATTTCTGTTTGGAGCCACTGCTCTCTTTATCTACATCTAATACTAGCATGCGTGCATAGGCACAATCTGCACACCGATACACTCACGTACACATGCCTGTAGGAACACGAGATTCAGCTCACAGGAATCTATGATAAGTGATAACTCCTACGATCACTCATACTGCATTGTCTCATGCCTTGATGCTCAAACACATAAAACTCCACTGAATGAGGCTGCAGACGTTTGAATCTCAAACAAAAGCTGCCCATTCTTTTCAATTACAACTCTGTCAAGTGACTTACACTCTGTTATTACTTCTTGGACAGTCATTTTCAAATTCCCTCATTCAGAGTCATTTAATCCTGGAACAAAGACAGATAGGCAATCCATCACTAAGTCTCCTTTACCTAGCTGGATCCACCACACCGTTCCCGAGTTAAATTTGACCTTGTTCTGTTCCTTACTTTCCATCGGCAGAGGTACAGAGGGGAGCTTCGTAACTCTCTGTGGCAATTAATTGCGCTACTTATCTGTAATGTGAACAGTGGATATTACATCTCACACTGATATTAAATTAAGGATGTCTCAGGACTTGTGAGACCAAAGCCAAATAAAAAGGAAATGAGTCCCTATTAATGACTATTGATTCCTTTATAATAAAACAGCCACTTCCTCTCTTTCCTTGGCCTTGGTGTTGATCTTGAATTAAAACAGGCAATAACTTTAGGAAAAAATGTCCTTCAGTCTGCCACAGCAGAGCAGCCTAGCCTTAAAAGCTACATATCTTCTTGGTCAGGGAAAATGCTTTTTTTGGCTGACAGGCAGAAATTTTGTTCTTGCATGAGACAAGTGATCCAGGTCGCAAGTGTACCGGACATCCATCCTTTATGATATCCTATTCAGTTGCACAAATTGTTTGTACAGTCATATTTTTGTGACATGACAGGGGAAGGGGAAAACATCTCACCATGGCAACCACAAGTCATTTTATACTCAAGGCACAGCCTGATGGTTATTTTAAGAATAGAGTGCCATTATTATTTTTGGAAAGGAAACATGATTGTTGTTGATTTAACCTGTGATGTTTGCACCTTCCATTTGTTGACCAGGAGGGAGTCTACATCATTAGCTTGAATCACACCATTATTCCACACAAGCTCATAACTGAAAGCAGATGTTCATGTGTTGATATGCAGTGATCTCTGAAGAGCCAACTCCTCTGCTCACAGCACAGGATCAGTGATCACATACTGTGTGGGTTCACCAGCTGACCGATGTAAGCTTTAACAAGTCAGCATGTATGCAGGTCCACATCTCCCTTCTTCATTTTCTATACTGCTTATCCTCCTCAGGGTCACAGGAGACTGTAGCCTTTTCCCAGAGTGCACCAGGCAAGGGGCAGGGTCCTCTCCTGAGAGGTCGCCAAGATATGAGAGTAACTGAATAATGGGAGGGGTGGAGAAACCCTCAAGGCAGATACAGGCCTACAGCAAAACGTAGGCAAGTAAAACCAGCTGTATGTTTAAAGCATGGGAATGAAAAATTAAACAGAAATGATCGACTCCTTTGATTTTCTCCTGACTGCACTCAGAAAAACAGAAAGCCTCATATAGACCAGAGCACGACTTCTGGACTCCAACCAAAACAGGCGAGCTGCCAGCTCTCTGGTGCATTACTCCTCATACGGCTGCTCTCAAACACTCTTACTTTTAACTGAGGGGCTTCCAAACTGTCTCAAACCTAGTATCGCTTTTCTGACTCACTTTAGACAATAACTCCCATTTGGAAAATACTAGTTGATCCCCAGTTACACCCAGCCAGGGAAATTCCACTGCAGGTGATGAGACAGCAGTGGGGGAGTGTAAAACCTTTAACTCTGAGACACTTTCACACACTGTCTCACAGAGCTATGGAAACTTAAAGCTAGTGAAGTCACAGTGGAATTAAACAATTCCTCATTAGCGTTCAACCTGGGAGCTCCTCCAGGAACTTAGTACATTACCAGAGAGAAGGAGTTATAAAATCAGTATTAGTTTAAGACTCTCCAGAACATTAACTCATTTTCTAGTGGTAGATAAAAGAAGCTCTCAACTATGTTACAAAGAAACAATATTCAATTAGCCTTTTCAATTACAATTTGAAAGAAAATTGATGTAGCCCATAAAATGAATACATTTCAAGCCCCAAAATGCCATTTAGCTGACACAAAATGGGGCCAAATGATGAGAAAAAGCAAAAGCAAATATGAAAACGGAGGGGTTGCTGTAACTTTGATATGTTTCTCTCTCTGTTTCCCTGCAGACCTGTTTCTAAAAGAATACGTGTAAATAGATTCATATACGGGGTAAAATATCTGTACAGCAGATACATAGGGAGGGGTCAGGTGAACTTTTATCCCCTTTCATTTTGATACGAAAAGCCCCCCAAGTAGAGCAGCCTTTGGTTTGCAGATCAAGGCAAATCAAAGCGTAAATATAAATAGCAATTTAATGCGCACATTTCAGTCCAAGAGTGTCTGTATGAAATATAATAAACACAAAGAAGATAATAATAACATTCTGACATCAGTGTTGGCTGAGAACATTTGCCAGATGTGTTGCTGATAGGTGAAACAAAAGAAAGGTACATGAAAAAATACTATCGTGCTTAAAAACGACAGACATCAATGTTCACATCGCCAGACGAACACGCTCCGCTGCTTTCTTAAATGCATAAATTATCTCATAAAGGAAAGGGAAGTGACTTACCCAGAAACAAAGAGCGAAATATTGCAGACATCACGGCTGGAAATCCCATATGCAACGGTGCTGGAAACAATGCGCTCAGACTGCCTTCAGATTCATTCGGCTGACCAAAGTGCAGGCACAACGAAGCGGCACCATCAGCGAATTGAGGATTGAAATCACAGATAAACAAATCTTCATTGAACACATGAGTCCAAGGACATCATATGTTACACGCGCCCGTCATATCTAAGCCTCCCAGGAAGAAGAAAGGCGGCTCGTTCTCTTCATCGTCACGTTCATCGCAGGCTACTTGGCGTCAAATCAAAGTTCCCTGGCTGTCTGGCTCTGGCGTGGGACGTGTTGTCTCAGGGTCCCCTCTGTCTCCTCCTCAGCAGTCTCTCCTCCTTTCCTCCTCCGCTGCACAAAATGCTAGAGAGGAGGAGGAGGAGAAGGAGAAGGAGGAGGAGGAGGGCGAATAGGTGGATGATGAGGGGATGCTGAAGGATGGAGACCTCTAGAGTTTGAAGTTCTCTTACACAGCCGATCTGCAACAAACACTAAAAGGATGGATGAGAGAAAGGGAGTCCTCTTATTAGGTTTCACGATTCCTATGAATGGAAATCAAGTGGCCTTTATAGGATAACGTTATTTTGGGCTAATGCAGAAATACACATGGGGTGAATATTATTTATAGAACATTTTGATTTCAAATCAAAATATGTTTCCTACAGGCTTATAATGCTATAAGAGAAAAGTGTTCTTTGTGCGTTTTGGGACTAAAATGGAATGAGTTCATAATAAATATATGGATTTACACATTAATAAAAACAACTTCCCAAATAATATGCTGACTTTTTTCCTTAGCAGTTCATTAGCAACCTTTAATAAAGGGTTCGGGTAAATAATTACTGTTTGTTTAGACTTCAGAAGTGTTTATATTTTCAGACTATCCTATATGAATAACATCAAATAATAATAAATGCAGCATGTTTTAAATCACAGGCACTTAATATTTCCCAGGCTATTTATATTTCGCACGCTACAATGACGCACACTTGTGATCAAAGGCACTCAGTTTTGAACCAAGAGGCATATTTTCATTTGTTTACCATTTAAAATTTGTCCACCAGCTTCTCAATTTTAGGATTATTCAATCTCTTCAAATCTGGCACACGAGATTTACTCAATCTCTGGCTTTGGTTTCAGATATTTAACAAGAGCAGCATGGTCCAAGTTGGGTAAACAAACAGCAAAAGGCCGAGTGCTGCTCCCTGCTGATGGCTGCTCTCAGACCTTGGGACAAATTAATCCCCCACTTCAGTGTCTGAACAATCTAGAGAAACAACACAAGGATTTTCACTTGCCAGTGGCCCCTCTGCTCTTTTTCTTGCTCTCTCTCTCTCTCTTTTTCTCCCCCTGGAGTGGCCTGCTCTTCAGCACCAGCCTTCCTCCATTCCTTTCCGTTCCAATAACTAGATAGCTTGAAACAATGTCTCACATGCACAAATAGACACGCACACTCATGCACTCTGTCCCTCTTTTTTTACTCTCTCTCCCGCAACGCAAACACAGGGACAAAAACAAAACACATGTTTGCAGGGAACAGTTGATGAGACGCAGAGCATGCAGCAAACATGAACAATATATTGCCAGATGTTGCGGGAGGCAGATAAAACACAGTGAGGTGATGTCTTCAGTCATCTCTTGTCTTTTTTTGGTTGCAAATAACACTCCTTTCATGCTTCTTCTTTCCTTGCGTTGCTCTGTTTATCTTTGTATTTCCAGCTGAATATAAAAGGTCACAGTCTGAATGCAACTAGTCTCTGCAGTAGCCGGTATTCACAGAAGTCAGCTGCAGCAGTGTGTAGTGAAGTACAAAAGGAAAAACTACTCCAAAATATTGCAGAATCAGCTGTCACATTTTGATAGATGGCTGGTGGTATCAGACTTGTTTCCCTCTGCAATTACTGCAACCGTACTGTAATCTCAGTTCAGATAAAAACACTTGATTGAAAACGCACCTGATTTCAAACATATATTGCACTTTTTTTCAATTTTCCCCCCTAAGGCATGCTTTTCTGGAGAAAGATGAGATCAGGTGGCAGAGCAGAGCCTGCAGCGGTTCTATGCATTACCCACCACTGAGGTTATCATGATCGCTCCTTTAAAAGATGAGCTCACTTCTGTATGAACACTACATAAGATATGGGGCAGATCCATTGTTGATGGCAGAGATCCTTCGATTTGTTCCTTGTCTCGCCTGGGTGTGGATATTGCCATGGGAGGCAACTTGTCTGTTTGGTGGCTTGGCCTTGGTGTATGATATAGCACCCCAATGCAGATGGCCTCACAGATGGCTGATATTTATACCACAGGGCCTTGAAAAGTCACCAGTGTGGAAACTGCTCTTTCTCCCTGATTAGTTTCACATCACCAAGAACACAGCCATCCCAACACACCCATTTCTCACTTCCCTGAAAACATATGACCAGTCTTGAAATGTATTAGAGGACAGAGAAATGAATGATATTGTTTTAAGATAAATATCATCTGCTGTGCGGGTTGCCCCTTTTTTCGAGGTGAAAGTAATGATGGGTTGGGACTCTCCCTCCCTTTTTTTCAGAGGATGAAAATGTAATCCCCCTAAGTGCAAGCTCCATGATTTTTTAAAAATCTTCCAGACTCAACACGGCTTGCATTTTAGCTTGAAGCACTTTTGACTTATGTACTTTAAGTGGATTTGCAATTTAAATTGGAGCAACAAGATGCACCTCGGACCTCCTGGCAGAGACGAAGTGCTTCAGTGAAAGTGTTCATGTCCACCAGAACAGCTGTATCTCCCTCATCATGACATCACATGGACGTGTTGGTGTTTTGTTGATGCACGAAGACACCCTGCGAAGACACGCGAGTGTGGTGTGCTGCCTGGCTTTGGCCCCCTCTTCCCCCTGACCTCTGGGAATGGAAGAAGTGGTTAGTTAAAAGGATTCTTGAGTAACAATATAAACCTAGAGGGGGGGAAAATTCCTTTGTTTAGGCCATTCTATTTTTAGAAACTAGTGTGATGCGTCGCTGTTTCATGGCTTGCAGCTCCTTTATAATTTAATGAGGAAAAGGGCGGCCCTCAAGGATTTATAGCGAGCATCTGAAGGCGGCATTAGGCACTCAGTTTATTGATCCAAATCGGATGTTTGTTTATGGGTCAGTTAAGCCCTTCCCCGACTGTGCCATGCAACCACACTGCAGGATTCAAACTGTCAGCTGCTTCT
The DNA here is from genome assembly GCF_009762535.1 of Notolabrus celidotus. Lineage (NCBI taxonomy): Eukaryota > Metazoa > Chordata > Actinopteri > Labriformes > Labridae > Notolabrus > Notolabrus celidotus. The sequence continues at coordinate 9,007,110 of NC_048285.1, forward strand.
TAAGCCAATAAAACGCATGCACTTACAGGTCAATGTTTGTTATTTTAATTTCTCTTTAAAGACAAAGCAGATCATGTCAGTCAGAGACATGTTATACAGCAGTGCTATGGTACCAAAGCCATATCATTTAAGGGTGTGAATCTATCCTGTACAAGAAGATCCAGTCCAATTCAAATCTTGAAGGCTATGATTCAGTTCAAGGACGATTTATCAAAAATAATGACCAACTCATTACGATACAGTTTGATTCGGTTCAGTTTGGTTCATTGCAAATTGATAATTGAATCCCAATGTCCTTCAAAATAACTTCCAAGTGTTAACTATCTCTCCAAGAGACAAAAGACTGTGCCTACTGTACAATCTGAAATAACAATATATTAACTCCAGTCTTTCTGACACACACGTGCCCAGGTGTCTCACTTTTGACAGGTAGTCTAGTTACAAATACGAGAATTAACAGAAATCTTGGCTTCTCTGCTGCCTTCATGAACTTTGTAAAGCCCTGCTAGCACTTTGAACAAAGCATTTCTCGACTTTCCAAGTAAAATATAAAAGCCAACAGAAACAAACAACAGATGGAAACAAACACTGAATGTCAGAGCTGATTATGTCACATAAGACAGAGGAGCAGTGCTGTTGTGGAAATTGTAATGATGAAAACAATTCAGTATATATATATATTTTTTCCTTCCTGTCATAAGGTGCTTTCCAACAGCAGGAACTTCCCCATTAAACTGAGGACCTTTCGAGGAACTTTCCCTAGTATTAACCAGGGTCTAAATCTACTTCTGGTGTTGTTGATCCACTCCTTGAAGAGTTCCTGCTCAGGGGGTAGTACTTTCAAAAGGTCGAGGAACTTTGGAGGGCTAAGTACCTGCAGTGTTTTTATTTCCCCCATATCAACAATAACATTAAATACAACTGTCATTCCCCTGATTTAATAATAACTCCTTAACATTTGTCTTCTCTGAGCCTGATAGTGTGAATGTGTCCCTGTCAGCTCCAGCTGTAAGAGTTTAAAAGAGTGACCCTGCAAGTCCAGTTTATAACAGCTGTTGAAACACAAAAGGAGTGCTTAGGAATGCACCCCAGTTTAGTTATTTTTATTAAAAGGTCAAAATATAAGTATTTAATGAGAATCAAAAACCATTTGGGGCATCCGGTCTTTGCCGTGGCTTTTAAAATCTGTCTTCTTGCTTGAAGTTGAGCATTTTGGGCATTTTGAATCCACCTTGTTGCTCGTGCTTGTCTCCTTCGAAGTGCTGCTGCTGTTTGATAATGTAATGTATTAATCTGTGGGAATTTCTACAAAGCCTACAGACAGGCTGACTTTTGTACAGTTTCCCATCCTTCATATTGAGTCCACATGACTTGATCTCTAAGGTGGAGACTGTTTATTGCGTAGCTGATCACCCTGAGTTAGCTAATGCTACCTGACCAGCCACCTAAGCTTAGGTTACTCTTGTAAAAGGAATGAGGTCACATCCGAGTCTCTGAAGATTGAAGACACACAGAATGCAAAAATAAAAATTCTAAACTTCAGTCAACCAGATTGCTGCTTTTAAACTGACCCTTGTGTGACATTTTTACTGATCCAGGGTGTCACCAACCAGGACACACTAGAAATGTGTACCTAAATGCAGTGATGTAAAAGCCTGAGACTACTGTTAATGTTTTTTTTCTTCCTCCGTGTAATATGCAGAATGGTTTTATTAACAGCTGGTTACCTTTCCCTTTGATCATGCTATGTTGAGAATGATTTTTACCTCCTCCTTCTTGTTTTGTCATGACAGACGTAACGAAGGAAAGGGAGCAAATCCCCATTTTTAGACCACATCTTGTCATCTCCTGTTCCACATCCCTGTGAGCACAGCTTTCTCCTTGTAGTGTAAAGCCCAGTGAGTTCAAAAGTGGATGTTCCTCCTCAATTTATTCATGAGCCTTTCACCGGGAACATGAAGCAGAGGAGGATGGAGTTTAAGAACATGTTATCATGCTCTAATTAAAGGCAAGGCAACGACTGAACCGCACCCAGGAACCCGGCAGCATACGCAGTTATATTTTACATCTGTAAGTCTGTGGTGAATAGGTAAATGAATGAGCTGAACATGAATGATTGAAGAAATGAATGAATGAATCAATCAATTCCACATGAGGGTAAATGGCTGAATTAACCAAACACACATGATGGTGCCATTTGGAGGAGAGAAATAAGACTGATTGCTGTTTATGTGAAATCGCATGACTCTGTCTTTGGGAAAGGTAATAATGTTAAATTGTCGCCTGCTGCAGTTCAGGATAAACAAATCAATCACATCTCAATATAATTTCCACCACATTGCATGCTGCATAAGAATTTGTTTTCCTCATCCCTGGCATTTTCCAGCCCAGCAGTTAGAGGAAAGCATTGAATCCGGCCTGCTTCTAACACACAGAAAGGAAAGTTAAATACATTTTTAAAAGCAGGAGGTTGTTTTGAATATTTAGACATGGTTTTAAATCAGTTTGAGGACATGAATTAACATCTCACTATCACCAAATAGGGCATCATATATAAGAAACCAGAATTATTGCAGTAAGTCTCTTACAATCAGTCCTTTTACTTAATATTAACAAACAGCTTCATAACTCACATTTACAATCTGAGTCAGGGAGGAAGATATTTTAAATCTGGTTCTGATAACTAAACTAAATTCAAACTAACTAACTCTGGACCCAACAGTCCTTTCATCCTGGCTCTGTCTTCCCTATCTTCTTTCCGGCATATCTCTACAGACACTTCTCTTGGTTTTCTCTGTCTTCTCTTTTCTCTACCCTCATTAGAGTGGGGTGTAGGGGGAGAGTGAGCGTACAGCCCCCCCCCCCCCCCCCCCCCCCCTCTCTCTCTCTCTCTCTCTCTCTCTCTCTCTCTCTCTCTCTCTCTCTCTCTCCTCTACTCCCTCATGATGATAGAAGAGTAAGGGGGAGGTAGAACGTACTGCTTGACCACTCCTTGAAACGGCTCTGCTGTCCCTGTCTTCATTCTAATATCTCTTCAGACTCTTCGCTCATTTTTTCTCTCTCTTCTCTCCTCTCTTCCCTTGTGATGATGGGAGGGTAGGGGGAGAGGGGGAGGTAGAGTGTGGATGAGCACAATTGGGCTTCTTGAAGTGGCTCTGCCTTCTCTGTCTCTACATACTCTTTTTTTTTGTTTTCTCTCACTTTTCTATTCTGGTGTGTGGGTATTGAAGGAGGTGAGAGACAGCATGGAGGGGGTTGGTTCTGTGACCCTGGAGCTGACAGTGGAGTCTCCCTAAAGTATTGTGGGCCTAACTTGTTGAAACACCAGCGAAGGGAGGTGCCCACTTGGTTACCCTGATTATGTACAGGTTCTTCTCTGCCCTTCTGTCTTCATGCTTGGGACATCAGAGTATTGATGCCATCTGATAATTTATGTAACTTACCAGTAGAGCATAAATATTGGGAAATGGGCATAATGGGATGGGTTTCTTCACTGAGTGCTTGTCCTTCTCATCAAGGTCCAAGTTCCTTGTGTGTTTTTAAAAAAATTAAAAAAGGTGAGAGCAATATTGAATACCTCATTACCACCGTCAAGCTGTTACATGTAAGACCTGAATTTCTGCAATAAGTCTTGAACAATTTATAATTTATCTGAGCATCAAAAGACTGCTGAGTAACTGACATTCCTAAAATAAGTTGGGAAGATATTGCAAGCTGATTCTGACATCAAAACTGAATTGAAACAAAATAAACTACATTAAAAATAGATTAATTAACATTATTTTTGATGACACAAGTACAACCAGAGTATAAATGAAATCTTCCTTTTCTCACCCTGTTCCAAAGGTCATCATCTCTGCTCTTTTGTAACCCTACCATTAAATCAGGTCATTCTTTTCGGACAAATGCGCTCAGAAGACTGAAAAAAAGCTGCAGCAATAACCTCCAGTGACCACAGCGAACCGACTTACTGTATGTAGAATGAGAAAACAACCTTCGTGCTCATTACAGGGACATTTTAACAGCCTTCACGGAGAGCTTAGAGTACCAAATTGAACCAGGCAAATTAGCTGATTAGCCTCAGATGGAAAGGTAAATTGAATGCCTTTCTTTGTCATTGATCCTATTGCCTCTTCAGGTTTATTGACACAGAACGGGGAGCCTGTGAGTATGCTGTCATTTAGCAAACAAACCAGGCTAGCTTGATTGAAGGACAAGCAGAGGGGGCTTGTGGTTCTGAAGTGCCTCAAGTGTTTGTTTAATTTGGCTGATTCTGTAATTCCTCTGTCCCTTCCTCCCTCTGTCCAAATCCCAAGCACACTTCCGTTAATGCTGCTGCTGGCCTCTTGTTGATGAAGTGGTCTCCATGCTGGTCATTGGGGGAGTTGAGTGATGTGAGCCATATGGTGGTGAAGAGCCAGCGTAAATCAGCGGATGCTTTGCATCATACTGTATGTCAGGTGTGAGTGTGGCTGAGGGGCATCCATCTTTCACACATCTCTATTCATCACTTGAGGAAATTGACCAAGCAGATGAATAACTCCAGGAGAAAAACACCATATCCTTGAGCATTATCTTTATCCTCTTATTTTAGAGAAATATGTATGTAATGGAGCCAGTTATTTAAGCATTGGTACTTAAACCTGCACTCAAAGAAGCACAATCTGCACAAAGAGACACCACAGCTTCTCTGATAGAGTCAAGGGCATCTGAGCAAACTGATACCATGTGTTAAAAGGTGAAGGCTGCTTCCCTGATGTCAAGGGGCCTTTTGAGCAAACCTGTTCCATTTGTCTGTTAAGTGACTGGAGGATGCTTCTGTATCCCCTTACACTCCCACTCGGCCCAAGGTCAACTGTATGATGCATTTTTGAAAGGCTTTCTTTGTACCATATGAATCCTCACTTAGCGATAGGCAAAAGGACATCTTTCAATTTACAGACATGAAGTGATCTGATTTGGAGAAAAACTTGATGTTCATGAAGAGATTAATTGCACAGATAGGAATAATTCAGCTCTGGCAGAGGTATTCAAATCATTTGCAGATCTAGAAATATGTGTATGCCAAGAAAAAAGTATACTTACAACTGAAAGGTCCTTACTTAACTTGACTTGAATCAATGTTAATACATCAACAATAGATCACATGCCTACTTCAATATGAAAGAAACAACTTGTGATGACAAACCAAAGAATTTCGCTTTCTAAACAAAAGGGCTGGGCTGACCGTGTTCCTCTGTGGGTGATAATTTTACTATGACAAGCATCTCATAAAACCCCACTCCCTAAAAACTGAACTATCCCTTTAAGGCGGAGCACAACTTGGACTTCATTTGCTGGGCACAAATGCTTATGTTGCTATCTAACTGTTGGATGTTTAATGAAGCAGCTGTTAACTCGTAAGGTAAACTTAAAGGTGATAATCTTCTGGTGTTACACCTTCTGTATGTGTCTGCTCCCTTTGTGTCGCTGAATAAAAAGAAAACACATTTACTCATTTGTGAGTAAAAATTACAGCTTTAAGATCTTCATGAGCCATCACTTTGCATGCAAACTAACAATGTTTGTTGGACATATTGAACTATATTTGCACAATGGTTGCAAATGTACATCTAAGAGTGGGACAGCAGGTCAGTAACTGAGGACTGACTCACTCAACTGTGCTTTTCAACAACTCTATCTTACATCTTTATAGGGATGAATTTTTGTATCTATAAATTCATTTATGCAGAAGGAATGCAGAGGACTTCTGTTTGATGGAACATGACAAGAGCTACTTTAAAGCTTATAAAACAAAATGAAATGTACAGTCAGAGCTGGAGGTTAAACAAACGTCATTATATATTTTTTCTAGTAGACAGAGAATATGATGTAGGATTACGTTGTGTATGCTTTGAGGGCCAGAATAACCCCGGAATTGAAAAACGTTTTCAATGGGAAAAAATGGTATTGGTCACAGACAATTCAATGCCCTGAGCCGGGGACTAGTCTTAAGCCCAGGCAATTTTCCAGAGCAACCATGGGCTGAGGCGTGACTGATGCAATGACCAGTGAAGCAAGATCATTTCTTTGACAAGCCCCACCAAGAAAGAATGACGAGAAATGAAAAGTTCAGCACAAAGCAATGAAAACCACACGGGGCAATGTGGACAAAATGACACATACATCTAACTGTGTCAAAGTTTCTTTGATACAGGTGATCATGAGGCTCTGCTGTGCCTCCTGAGCCTATAGTACTTTGAAGAAATATCAGTGATGCTCCATAAATGTCTTTTATCTCTGGGGGTTAAAGGAGAAAAACATTCCTGCTTGCAGTAACACTGCCCCAGTGCAGTGATCAAACAATTAAAAAAAAAGGCTTTTAGAGAAATACCAAAGGTTGCCTGCAGACTTAAGAAAAACACACATACAGTACACACAGACACTCAACCCCCATTCTGTAAGTGTTGGTACGTGTGCCGTTTGAGCTTAGCATTCTCAGTAGGAAGCTGCTAATCATGCTGAGGGGATTTTAGGACCATCCACAGGCGACCAGGATTTACACACTTAAAAAATCAATCAAAACGATCCATCAATTCATAAGTTATCCACGCTGGTGTTTGGTTTTGCATGGTTTCTTGACTTCAGCACCAGTATTAAAAGCACACACAAGCATGTAAAATCAAACCGACTGTTGAGGGGGATTTCAATGAGTTCACAAAGGGAAAATGAAAAGGGAATTGAAAACGCAAAGCTACATGCAAAGGGAGAGTTCTTTTTTCTGTTCTCATTTCCAAGGTGCTGTCAGCAAACACTTTGAATGATTAACATTGCCTACCAACTCGCATCAGATCTGTTTTTCATGATGGATGGGGCTGTTATAGCAAGAGATTATCAAAAACAGAGCAGCGGCTGCATGGATAAAAAGTTCATTTCTGCTTATCACTGTTTCGATTTGTCACCTTTCCGGCTGCAAACACAAGTCTCCATCTCTGTCCTCACCTTTCAGGCTGGGTGCAGGTTTCATTCATCACCAAAGATAGAAAAAAAAAGACATTTCCATAGATCACCCCTTCTACTTTGTGATGGAAGCACAACTGTTAGAACTAGCATTCTGGTCTAGCCATTTGAGCTGAGTTGAATAGCTTCAGTTTGAAGCCTTGAGGTGCTTCTCTCATGTCTGTCTTGATTCCTTTCCTCTTTCCTCACAGACACATTTATTTATGGCTTTGTAATTTATCTTGATGGCATCTAGCTCTGTGCACACATAGTCACAGTTTGGACAAGACAAGTCATGATGAGAGTTGTTCCATGTAAGACTAACATTAGCAAAAGAAAAGGAGCACCAGTAAGCTCTCGTCTCCTGGGACGGCTCACTTGCATATGAAGTAGACAGCCCAGCCCTGCATGTGTGATTTCCAATAACACAGGTAATGAATATGATAATGGAGGTTTGGTCGGCCTCATACGTCAATCAAATTGGAATCAGGTAAAGTGGCACGTACTATGGAAACTATCACGCTTGGGTTGGTGCAAACGCTCCAGAGACGTGGACAGAAAAAAAAACCCACAATCAACTGCAGCTACAAGTCCCAGAAGTCCCCTGGGATTCCATGCAGCTAACTCTAAATGGAGATTGCTTCAACCTCTTGCCACAAAAATAGTGTGCCATTTAAATGAGCCCATAAAGGAACTTAGTGGATATGTGCATATTGGAAATTATTTACCAACAACATTTTTAGATACATATTCCAAACGAATATACAATACATTAAAATGTCATACTCAAGAGCAACAGCAGATGACAAACGAGGGCAAAGGTAACTGAGATTTTCAGAGTTTCAAAGAGAGAAGCCAAACAGTTACTGCAAAATATCTCCTTTTGCACTGGCTAAGGATGTAACAATACCTTATGATACAGTGAAAACTGGTACACATTAAGGGATGATTCAAATTGATGGGATGAAAAATGAACATTGGTACCCTTTTATTAAACAGCAGCAGACATATTTTCTTGTCCACCGTCATTATGCATTAACTTTGAATTAAAATAGATTCTACAGAGTGTGGATTTAGCCTAATTGTTAAGTTGCGCGCCCATACAGTTGGCGGCCACCCTCAATAAATCAATATAAATACTATAGGTTCTCATAGGCCTTGAAGCTACAAAGTTTAGAGCTTCCCCTGGTGGCTGGCTGCAGTATAGGTCATAAAGCATACCTCTGTCATGTTAACAGATGGGATCAAACTAAAACATTAAAATACACGACAAGTACATTTCTCATGGTCTCTGTCATTATTGTTATTTCTTATCGTGCTGATTTATGTCCAAGTGCTCATTTTTCTGACAAGTTTAGTTTGAATCAGTTATCCCATTTCAAAGAGTGGACCTGGCACCATGATCAACAGTTATGCTGACAAATGCAGGCAACTGCAACGTTGTATACCAGATTAGAAGAGTAGAGAAGAGAAGAGAAAATGGAACAAATACTAACACAAGAGTCACTGAATTGTCCATAACCTATTCTGCTTTGGACTGTATCCCCCTGCGGTATCTGACTTTTTATCGGAAAGTTTAATCCATGTTTTGGTTAGAATCACGGGTGTGACGTCATTCCCGTGACGCTTCCAAGCATGCTTTTAATTCACCAATATGTCAGTGCCTGAGGAGGTGTTCTCTTGGTTTCAAAGCTAACACAGTGTGGCAATTATGTGACGTTGTCCATTCTATATACAGTCACGGTCTTATGGCAGAACACCACCGATGTTTCCCACACAAAACCAGAGACTGTTTGTAAGCGTATTTATTGACCAGTGAAATATTTTCTTTGTCTATAAGATAGCAAGAGAATGAGAGATGTAACAGACAATGCTATGATACAATGTATAGTTTATACCTCTCTCGGGTGTTCTAATATGTTGAACCTGTTAAGTGTTCAGATTCATTTATTTATTTCACCCCTGTAAGTTGTGTGTAAGAACAGGAGTTCCTTCAAAATAAGAGCATGTTTACAATGGCAATCTCATCCCCAAGTTTGATCATGAACTGTCTTACTTACATCAATACAAGAGAGAAAAATCCATGAAAAAAACGTATTGTGAAATGATCATCCTCAATCATAGTGTATTGTCAGTTTAGATTATAATTGTATCCCTAGCAGCGATGAATGCTATAGGAATACTAAACCTTTGTCCAAATTCTGACTGCTGTTGAGTGTTTATGGAACATTGTCCTCATTGATTTACTGTGAGGGAATCATGCCCAATTGCTAATAATCTTGCATTAGTCACCTGTTTGTTTAGGAGAGAAAATAATTGATTATCAGGTTTGACGTGTTGTTCAATCTATTATGAAAACTAATTACAGTCTTGAACATCGCCTGCAATATACTCCTCAATAACTGAAGCCTTCAAAACTAAGCAGACCTCATTAGCTCTACAACCTTGAAAGCATTAAACCAAAGAGATAAAATAGATGTTTGACTCTTAAATGTATAAAACTGTGCACTGCAGGATACGAGTGCTCAGATTTTGTAATGCATCTTATTTGAATTGTTCTTGATTTTGAATAGGAATGTGGGAGTTTGTTTGTAAGTACAGTACAGTGGTGTGAGTGTGTGAGGAGCAGCTCCAGTTAGTCTTCACAGCTCCTGCACAGAATTTTCACAACTCTGACTCCAAGCTTCATGCAAGACTGCTCCAATTTCATAAAGACTAAACAAGCACTCAAGTCCAGAGACTTTGGATATCCATATTCTTAGGAGAAACAACAAAATGATGTTTTCTAGTGCATAATTTTTCAATAAATAAATACAATAAATCAATGCATTTTTCCTAGTACAACATACTGTATTGAAGAAATTGCAGCTGTCTTGTGTCAAATTCATAAACATGCAGTGTGGCACAGTGTAGCTCAGCAGAGTTATTATTGCATCTTGCATCAGCCTTTGAGATTGGAGGCTCTGTGAGCTTGAAACTGCTGTTTACTAACCAGTGAAATACAGCTTGTGACACATTCTCTCATGTAATGAGCTTGGACACTGAACTGGGGTTTTATAAGAAACAAATTACAACCTAGCATGCAGCTGTCACTTTGCTTTAGTATGGAGGGCCACCCACTAAATATCACCTGGCTCATTATTGTGCAGAGCGTTATGGCTGCTGCACATGAAAAAAAAGAAACAGCATTCTGGTGTTTTTTCTCATTAAGACCACTGCAACGTTCCACATACTATAAATCCTGTTATATATTCTGCTTACATTTCAAGATGTGCATGCTTTATTTGTGATGAAGAGCCAGCGTGTTGTTTGAATACATGTAATCATGTTCGGTCATGTTTATAGGAGGTATCAGGCCCAACGTTACTCTCCTCTATAAAATGGTATACGTCAGTTTAACTGAATGTACGATCACAACATGGGGTTAAAAAGGTACTTTTTGTATGTGACATGCCCCGTGGCTATTGTTGCCATTTATGCATGACTGAACTGGTCTACACCACATAGGGTCAGCGACAGCACTGTAGGTGGGTAACAGGCCTGCATTCACTGATTCAAACACAAGTGTTCATTAAAGAAGCTAAATACGGAACTCAAGTGAATTAAAAGCAAAATGCTCCCCAGGTCTGCTCCAGTGGGTGTGTTCACTTGTGCCGCAATCCACTTTGATCAGGCTCCATCGCTGTGGACTGGCTGCAGTTTCATGGCAAACACAAGATGTGGAATATGACTCACAAGACACTGACTGATTTGTGGCCCCACAAAATGGATTTGTTGGGCCGAAGCCAGCCTTTCAGCCTCTCTGTCTTCTCATTCTGTCACCTCCTCTCTCGTTTTCCATCTACAGAGATTCAAAGCCCTAATTCTTCCTTTTTTCTGCTTCGTCTCTGTGGGTGAGGATTGCCACTGTTGGTGTGTGCTATAGCCAATGTTTGTTCTACGGGCCTTCAGTCTTAATAAAATCTCTTGTTAGTGCTGCTGAATATCCAGAAATGCATTTTTCACCACTCTGATTCTTACACCATCACTATCACAATAAAAGAACTAGTGAAATATAGATGCATTTGGGTATGCATGAAGCATAACTGAACTGCAAAATGATATACTTTTCACCGAGCTCCCATCTTGCAAGCGGTAGCCTTGACAACGGTGTTAACTTCAGTGTTGAACGCGCATGGTGGAATGACCTCTGCACCGCCATCAAAATACAGATAAGAAAAACGCCATATGGCTGCCATAATTATACCTGTCACATTCAGAACCCAAAATAACTCGCTGGATGCAGAACAGTTGAATCATTTCTTTTACAGATGAATGGGTAGAACAGAGGAGCCGTTCCACTGTTCTGCTGCGCTCTTGGTCTAGAATGACAGCTCGCAAATTGGATATTATTAGAGGATGATATCATCACAGAGTCATATCACTCTCATGTCTTTGTCTCTCTTCAAAGGTGCCCCAGAAACAATGTGATCAAGGCAATCAAGGGATTATCTTATCTGATGATTTTTTAAGTGGTTGATAACACCGCGCTGTGTGTGTCTGAGGCAAGCAGCTGAAATGACGGAGAGGAGACCTTTTTTTTTTTTTTTTCGATGACTCTGTTTCTTCTCTCTTAGCAGGACGGAAAGGGATAGTTACAGGTCATGAAAAAATTAATGGAAAGAGAGGAGTGTTTTCTAGTTAAGAGGGGAGAAGGAAATGATAGTCAAACAAAATTGGGAAGACAAATGTTTGCATAAAGAGTGAGAGAGCACACGTATGGGAGAGTAACACAGAGTGGAACAAAGAGAGAGAGCTGTTCTGTTTTTGCTCTCAGCTTGTGGCGCTTGCATAGTGGAAGAGGAGGAGTTCTCTTGCCTGCATTAGCACTGCAATGTCAGTGAGGACTCCTGTATATCAATGACTATATGTATGAACATTTGCATAGCTCCAGCAGGAAACCATTCAAAAAAGCCTGGCTGTTTGGCTCATTAACACGCCACCGACTGTGACAAAATTGAAAAGTGTGACATCATTTTTCTAAAAATAGAACCTTTACAAATTTTTGTTCCCTTGATGAATATCCCGTTGTTGTTTTTTTTTCTTTTTTTTTCTTTCAGTAGCCATTTTCTGATTCACTTAGCAAAGCACAACATCATGCAGTTTATCAGCACCTGTGCAAAGAGGTGGACAGGGCTTGAGTCGGAGCTAGGGGGCAAAAGCACCAATGCCCAGCCAGCACATGGTGCGATTCACAACGGTGCAAGTGAGCAAAAAAAAAAAGGGAGAGAGGGAGAGAGAGGAAACGCGGATCAAGGCCAGCACCAGCTGATAAAAATAGCCGCCCTCCCTAGCATTTTTCTATACCTTACAGCACTTCTCCCCCTAATAATAGCAAATATACACACATAGCTGAAGGCCACTGCAAACAGAACGGGGCTAGGCAGATCAGCATGCCCGGCGGATAGATGCGACGGGTTATGGTAATGCTTTTGGAAGACAAGCTTCCTCCTCAGGACATTCTGCTCCCTTCAGCCAGTCCCTTAGCCCTGTTCAATGAGCTCCAACAGACAGAAATTAAGTACATGAAGAGGGTGTGCACAACAAATGTGGCACGATGATATATTGGCGTTTTCCCATAGCAAACAAGCATCATTTCCAGTGATGCCATAAAACACATATAAAGCAAGAAATCACCTTGAGACTGTCTGACTATCAAAGCCAGGGCCAAGTCAGGAGCATACTTAGAAAAGCCCTTTAAAGACATCAGGCCACTTGATGTTGTTAATGTCTCATGCACTAGCTCTCATATCATCCATTTTTGAGGTATAGCAGCAACATCACAGTAGTGCAGACAAGGCTGTAAGGGAATAGTCTAACACATGATGGATGCTTCCCTGCACAATGGTGTTATACTAAATAGGTCTTTTAAATTCATTAAATACTTCCTTTACTTTGGATAAGCCCATGCAAGCAAGAGCCATTATACTTGCAGATCAGCCTGGCACTGCTCTGACTGAAACTCATTCCCCCAGATTTTACATATCTGGCCACTGTGGCGGAATATCCTCTGTCACTTGCTGTTTGTGATTGGTGAATACACAATGCATGTTTTCCCCTAGCACGCCAAACAACTGGGGAAAAAAAATATCAGAACATTGCTTGGGACACGAGAATTGTGCTTGAAGGAACACCTTTTTTTTTCTCTCCTAGCCAAACCTGGAGGATGCTCATTGAACTGAGAGTGGCTTTTGTGTGATTCAGCAAACAAATTACCAATAAAATATGACAGAAAAAAACCCTGCATGTAAAACATGGAGGAACTGCATACCAACAGTGAGGTCTCCTGCACCATTTGAAAGGAGGAATATTCAAGCATATTCAACACATTAGTGTAAACAAATGAAGCCAGCAATCTGCAGTATGATTTCTCATTATTTGTCTGAAAAAAGTAAAAGCAGTACTGTTTCAAAATAAAACATCTGAAGGTGTAAATTGGATGCCCAGTGTTACAGGAGGTGGAGGTAAAAGGGGAGTCTATTTGTTAACCACATGTGGGTCACACTTTCCTACCTGTGCCTTCATGAAAATGCCTGCATGCATTCCCTGTAGCATACATTTGTAGAGCAGAACAGCATTGGACATTATTGTGTGTATGTTAGCATGAACAGGTGTAAACCAAGCTGCATAATTGAGTACCCTACATGGTGAATTTTCTCAGTGTGTTACTGTGAGATTATTGTCAGTGCACACTGTCATGCTCAACATGTAGACAGAAGAAGATAGGCATAGGCTAGATGAGGTATTTCTGATATATACCTGGTTCTCCACTGCACACAAAATTGCTTGGCTTTATTCTTGTGTGAAATGCTTACATTGGTTAAATCACACAGCATCTGCATTTGTTATCACAATGATGCCAAATTGATTGTTAACTCAACTTTTGTGTTTTCACGCACAAATAGAGCACCAATTAAATTCTCTAGACCCTAAAATATCAATGGTAATTCCTTTACAAAGACTGAAACCGAGGCTTTTTAAATCCGAAATGGTCTTGTCATAATCCAGTAAATTCGGGAGCCTAATTGGATTTTGAAAGGCCCAGAATAGTAGCAGAATATTAAATACGAGCTCTGTCAAACTCTGTAATGGAAAAGGGGTCAAGTGGAAAAGCCATCAACGACGCCTACCATGGCCTTGGAAGTAATTTTTCGCATACCATTTACCCCCCATACCAAAATGTGGTCAGTCACCAGAGCCAAACACTAATGGCGAAGTTAAACTCCGGAACAAATATGAGAAGTAAGCCTTTCAACATCCAAATATAGACACTGAGGATTGTAACACAGAACCTAGAGACTAATTAAAGCCCTTCTGCGTGATGCACAGTGCTATGCAAGCTCCCAAGTCAACCACTTCCCCTGCAATCTGCTGAGAGCGAGGGTGTTCAGACACAGATAGACTTCAAGCGCTATCTGTCTCATTGCACATCACAATGAATCCAACCAGAGCCAGACAGAACAACTCACTTGTGTCCATGTTCTAGAAATAACTGGCATGTGAGGAGGAAGACAAGACAGGAATAAGACCCGCAAAGTGCACCAAATCTCCAAGCTGACTTTCTTACAATGCTTATCAGGACTGGTGAGATTGAGTGTGGCTTAGCCACTGGCTGAAGAGGCTGATGTTTACAAAAAACACCTTGTGAGCTGTGACCTAAATTTGGCTCAAAAATATCTCCCTGAAAGACCAGAAACCAACAGTGTAACATGGGAATGAGAAACCAAATCTCATTTACATTTCAGTCACACTCACGGTGGCCGCCAGCATTATTTATTGATAACATTTTGAGACCATAAAAAAAACACAATTAGCACATTATGCTCGCTGATTCATGAGGCTATTATCAAGTGGATCTTTATTGGGCATGAAAAGCTTTCTAAACATTTCAAAAGACTATTATCAAAAGACAAATTTATACCAAGAATAAAAAGTATGCACTGGGAGCTTTTGTCATATAAAACACAGGGTTTTGATTCGTTGACTTTATAAGTCTAACCTATCATCCCCATAAATTTTACCATCAAGCTGTTTCAGTGACATCAGAGTCACTGTGGGTATTGTGTCTTCATTTGAGGCTGAACTTAGCCCAGAACCACTGCCTTCTTCCCCTTATGCATATTTCAGGCACATCAGTGGAGGTGATAGCTCTGGGCACCAGTGATTACCTCCCTGTCATTTCTTTTAATAGCACCTAATGCGATTTAACTGCTAATGGCTGTCATACTTGAAGAAAGCTGAAATCAAAGGTGTTTATGAGGGGAAACGCTCGTCCCCTCTTCCGATAAATACTTCCCTGTGAGAAAACCCTGACATGTGAGGAATCGAAGGCCTGTGTACCGTAATCACGCCTCTGTGTGCACACTAATGAATGCAGAGCCTGATCCATTTCCCAATCTGCCCTCTGTAATGAAAAGAAGGGAAGACTTTCCCCCCGCAGCCCTGCCTTGTAAGCCAAGTTAACACACGCATGCTACCCCTGTGACTTGCAGATTGGATTTGCCATTAAATTATTCACTAATCTCTATCTACAAAAATGCTTCCTAAAGCTGTTGTATAGTTTGCCGTTTGGTGTGCTGGCGGGACTTCAAGGGGTGGGCGGATGCTGGTGGGTCTGGCTGGGGTTTGTGCAGGATATGGGAGTTTAATGGAGAGCACTGCAAGTTGAAATGTAGGGTAAGTTGATGCTGTGTCTCCAATAACCATTTGGAATTGAGAGCATGCATCTTGTGGTGTCTGAATTAAACTACTCCTTTGGGGCTGCTTAATGTCAACCTGGATTCTTCTATTATCACATTGACAAACCACAAACAATTCAAAGCAAGAGCGCAATTCATTCCTTCTTTTATGAGCACAATGTTGTGATATCTTGGATGACAAATAGAAAGCCGTGTAAACAGTTTCCTGGGAGCATATACTGTGTTTTAAAGGCAGGTGAAAACTATCCTTTCAAAACACCAATACACCACTGCTCAAAACAACAAAACTGACAACAAAGCTACAAAAGACTACCTCGCCAAACCCTGCAGGCACAGTAGCTGCAGCCTGTCATGAGACAAGCATTGAATTCAGTGGTTCCCTGTACCTGAACGAATCGCTGAAAAGCAGCGCTCAGTGTAACAAACAGTATCTCTAACATGCAGTACCAGCAATCATACACTGAGCCAAGTTTGAGATTTCAGTTTATGGGTCATGTGCCTATACTGGGAGCCATCAGCAAAGAACAAACAAGTGTGTGCATAAGATTTGTACAAAAAATGTTCAAAGAGAGGTGGAGGATACTCAAAGTGATACTCCAACAGGGTTGGTCACATGGGACAATAAACTGACACATATAAGGCACTGATACTGAGACACTGGGATCTCTGAGAAGCTCTTCACTTGGTAATTAATAACTTGTAAACAAAATCTGAGGCACCAACTACAAAAGGAGCATTTCCCAACATAAGCCACAAATTATTGTATGTACGACATGCAGTTGCAGAATTTATCCTTGATTCCAAAACAAATCAAGTCTCCAATTGGCTACTTTATATAATTCTCAATTGAACCATTTTTCTCCTTAATGTAAATTTTTTTTAGAATTGGTTGAACGATTAAATAAAAAAAACAGTCTTGTGTTAACTTGTTGTACATTATTATTCTGATTTATTATGACATGCGAGTATCCCTTGTATTATTATGTGCATGTGAATGCCAGCAGTCAGTAAAAGGTCACCTTCCGATTATAAATTCAAGCATGAAAACAAAACGGAAACATGCTGATATTGTCTTGGCTGCTAGTTATTTAAATGTCTCTGTGTTTACGGAAATTTTTTCCCCTCTAACATTTGTTGTAGAGTTTGTCCTAACATGTTACAAAGACAATTGTGTATTGTATATTTAAAGATATATAAACAGCTTCCTCAGGGTATAACTTTGACAATGGGCTATGAGTCATTGTATTGAATATGTATGAATGAACTGTAACTATATCTACTGAACACATCTTCTGTCTTACTCTTGTTGCTAATCGTCAGAGGAATTTTCTGACCTGAGTCCTGTGTCTGGGGAGCTTAGTCGCCGCTCACCTGTCCTTTTTCCCTCTTTACCTCACTTTTCTCCCCCTTTATCCCCCAGCAGTGCTCAACCTATCAAACCTCTCCATGCTTAGTTCACACTCCACTGAGCCGATGTCATCATTCCTACATATCTTGCCAGGTAGAATTGGCCTCCTTTTCTCCTTCCTGTTGTTCGACTGCTAAAAATAAAGCTCCCTTTTGCGGAGCTGCCACGAGGCTCCAGTCTGGCCCTCTGCGGGGCACAAAACTTCACTTCCTGACAAACAGGCTCGGCTTTAAAGAGTCAGTGGCAAACCCAGTTATCCGATTATTCGAGCGTACTTACAGACATGTTTTTGATGACATCACTGGTGTACTTTTTAAGTTACTGTTAACCAGGAAATCTTCCAAAATTCTGATTGTTGTATAAGGTTTATCAAATAGGACCTGTAAGACAGCATCATTAATCTTACTTTATTAAAATATGTTGTAATTAAATAAGTGTATGTGACATTTATAGAAAATACAAACAGATCATTAGGAAAGAGGGAAAAAAAACATGTATAGTGAATGCTAATTTTGGCATATTGAGTACGGTCGAAAGTTTCAAAGGTGCTAGAGTAACTTTGCAAAAGTTATGAAATTCATACAGACAACATACTTGCCCAAAATGGTGCAATACACAGTATGGAGTTCATAATTTATAATAGTAATGATACATCATGAAATAATGTAATCCACTCCAAACCACACCTGATAAGAGAAAAAATCCATAGCTTCAGACATTTTAAACTACAGAAATGTTATTCTTACTTGCTGAAGTTTTGCTGGTAATTACAATACCAGTTCTAGTTTATCCAACTCTGGTCTGGCAAATCAAAATAATCAGTATGTTAATGTTAAAAAAATAGATATATTCTGTTAGTCTGACCCAAAATGGATTTTGAAAATGTGTGTTAAACATGTTAGTTCAAACAAAATAGCACTAAATCAAATTTCTCAAAGTCGGACTAACATACCTAAATAATGTGGTTGGGAAAGATTTTCTCTTGTGTATACACTTCAATCAGATCCTAACTAAACTAGTGCTTCACAGTTTACATGCCAAGCCTTGATCCTGAATTCAAACAGCATAAATCCATAGAGGTAAGCCGGGTAGTCATCAAAACATCAAAAACAAGAAAAAGAAGGAAAGTAAACTAGACAGCTGTTGTATTATACATATCAACGGTACAGAGCTGTAGCCTAAAGTTGTTCATGTTTTCACCATTCGACATACAACCAGTTTACCTCTTGCTAACTTGTTAGTCCATTGTTTTGGTATGTGTCATAGTATGTCAGCCAGATGAAGGTCTGCTAGTAACTAGCTTTTGTCAATAAATTGGTTACCGCCTGCTGTTTGTACACTAAGACAAGGACAGTAGACCATTTCATAATTGAGCTATGACCACATCTCGACCTTACTGTGCATGTAGACTCACTGAGTTCCAGTATAAATAATACCAATGACAGTGTACCAAGCCTCTTAACTCAAATAAGTTTCACTGAATTGGTCAGAATAAATCAGTGTAGAGCGACATGAAAGTATGACCTGAACCTCTCAGGTGTCAGGTATGCTTCTTCTATTAATGCACAGTTTTTAATTAGCAACTCTTTTTCTATTGTAATGAGTCCTGCCATATTCTGAGCCAGCTCTGTTTCACGAAAAACTATAACTTCATTAAACAGGGTTCCCATTCTTTTCCAGAGATCATTTTCCAGGACATTTCCAGGACATCTTCATTGATGATCAAGCGGGTATGACAGTCTAAATTTAGTTCCTAATTTAGTTCCTAAATAGTCTAATATGTTCCTCTCAGTGTAAGTCTACATTGAAAGACATGTAGTCTATGGCTATCAATGAAATCATCTCTTACATACTTAAAAATGATGGCAAATTGATAATAGAATAATGCAACCACAGATGTACAGCACTTCACTTTATTAGTGCAACCAAGTAACAATGATTGGCAACATCTCAGCTTTCTCTTTTCTCAAAAAATATAAAATGAGCTAAGAAAAAAGAAAAGAGCATGCAAAGGAATCAGGAAGCTGCCATACTGAAATAATTAAATAATAATAATGATCAGAGGATCAGTGCATTAATGACCTAAATAGATCTGAATGACAAAAATGGCCACAAATGTTTCTCAACTCAACTCAGACTCAAAATGTACCTGCTTAATCATGATATTCATCCTGCTAAGTGGTCGATATAAAACAAAACAAATGTCACGTTTTTTTATTTGAGTTACCGTAAACTGTCTTCCTGCATGGCGATGTTTATTATGATCAGCGATGTCTACAACGTGGAGTTTCTGTGCAGCTGTGTCGCTCTTTTTGTTCCGTTTGTTTTCACTATCGGGAGTTTGCACTCCTGCTAGCTAGAGCAGGGGTTCTGAAACTTTTTGGAGCCAGGGACCCCTTACAGGTGAGAAAATTGTCCATGGCCCCCTCATAATTGTAACACAGATTAAGCACATTAGTGATGTGTCATGATCAAAAGCTGCGGCTCTGAGAGTCGATGCTTTATAGTGAATCAGAAGAGCCGACTCGCATCAAGAATGAGCTGGCTACCAGTTCTTTCCTTTCCCTGCTTAGCTCTCACAGTGCTCAGCCCCAGCTCTGCTCACAGCAGAACTTTGTTTTGAATGGTCAGCATGGCGGCCATGCGGCCAATCATATGTGAGGATATAGGATATAGGTGATGGAGGGGAGGCTGTGTATCCTGGCTACATCTGTTCCTTCAGAGAGGGTCTTCTTGAAGACAGGGCAAATACTCACTGAGAGGAGAAATCGGATCAGCCCATCCAAACTGAGGCATCTGATTTTTCTCAATGCAAACCTGAAGACATAAATAATGTTTGCTTGAGTTTGGTTCTGGTTCTGTTTGCTTGAGTTTGGTTCTGGTTCTGGTCCTGTTTGCTTGAGTTGGTTCTGTTTCTGTTTATCTGAGTTGGTTCTGATTCTGTTTGCTTGAGTTTGGTTCTGGTTTTGGTTCAGTTTGCTTGAGTTTGGTTCTGGTTCTGTTTTGGTATGGTTCTGTTCTGTTCTGGTTCAGTTCTGGTTCAAGTCTGGTTCGGTTCTGGTTCGGTTCTGGTTCGGTTCTGGTTCGGTTCGGCTCAGGTTCGGTTCTGGTTCGGTTCTGGTTCGGTTCTGATTCAGTTCCGGTTCGGTTCTGGTGGGTTCTGGTTCGGTTCTGGTAAGGTTCTGTTTCGATTCGGTTCTGGTTGGTTTCTGGTTCGGTTCTGGTTCGTTTCGGGTTCAGTTCTGGTAGGGTTCTGGTCTGGTTCAGTTCTGGTTCGGTTTTGGTTCGATTCTGGTTCGGTTCTGGTTCGGTTCTGGTTCGGTTCTGGTTAAGTTTGATTCTGGTTTCCATGAGTTTGGTTCTGGTTCTGTATGCTTAGGTTTAGTTCTGGTTCTAAACCTAACCCTAACCCTAACCCTAACCCTAATCCTAATCCTAACCCTAATCCTAACCCTAACTCTAATCCTAACCCTAACCCTAATCCTAACCCTAATCCTAACCCTAACCCTAACCCTGATCCTAACCCTAACCCTAATCACAACCCTAACCCTAACCCTAATCATAATCATAACCATAACCGTAACCCTAATCCTAACCCTAATCATAATCCTAACCCTAACCCTAATCATAACCCTAACCCTAATCCTAACCCTAATCCTAACCCTAATCATAATCATAACCCTAACCCTAACCCTAGTCATAATCCTAACCCTAACCCTAATCATAACCCTTACCCTAATCCTAACCCTAATCCTAACCCTAATCATAATCATAACCCTAACCCTAATCATAATCCTAACCCTAACCCTAATCATAACCCTAACCCTAATCCTAACCCTAATCCTAACCATAACCGTAACCCTAATACTAACCCTAACCCTAATCATAACCCTAACCCTAACCCTAACTCTAATCTTAACCCTAATCATAATCCTAACACTAACCCTAACCCTAATCATAATCATAACCCTAACCCTAATCCTAACCCTAACCCTAATCATAACCCTAAACCTAATCCTAACCCTAATCATAATCATAACCCTAATCATAATCCTAACCCTAATCCTAACCCTAATCCTAACCCTAATCATAACCCTAACCCTAATCATAACCCTAACCCTAATCCTAACCCTAATCCTAACCCTAATCATAACCCTAACCCTAATCATAACCCTAACCCTAACCCTAATCATAATCCTAACCCCAACCCTAATCACAATCCTAACCCTAATCATAATCCTAACCCTAACCCTAATCCTAACCCTAATCACAACCCTAACCCTAACCCGAATCACAACCCTAATCCTGATCATAACCCTAACCCTAATCACAACCCTAACCCTAATCACAACCCTAACCCTAATCACAACCCTAACCCTAATCACAACCCTAACCCTAATCACAACCCTAACCCTAATCACAACCCTAACCCCAACCCTAACCCAAACCCTAACCCTAATCACAACCCTAACCCTAATCACAACCCTAATCACATCCCTAACCCTAATCACAACCCTAACCCTAATCACAACCCTAACCACATCCCTAACCCTAATCACAACCCTAACCCTAATCACAACCCTAACCCTAATCACAACCCTAATCAAAACCCTAACCCTAATCATAACCCTAGGATCAGGGTGAGAATGATTTTGTAACAGAATAAATGCACACAATTGGGCAATTATAAGGCGTCTCATAAAAACACTGTACGTAAAAGGGGTTTCAACACACAAACCATTAGTTTTTGCAAAGTTAAGGTAAAATATACAGTTACATGTTTCTAATCACTCTCGCTTAGGGGCCGCCTTTGTTAGCTATGATGGAAGTAGTTTATAATACACAAGACTGTTACTGTGAGAGAGAACTCTGCAGGCTTTCTTCCACTCCTTTCCTTTAATCCACAGCATGCACTTTGTATGAGTCACTCATTTTTATACCATAACAGCAAATTTGTTGGACTTCTAAAACATTTTTAACTGGCACAATTACAGCCCAGAATGTGCTGAGTGGAATAAAACTGACAGCACAGGAACAGAGATCTGTCCGCACTTGTATGCTTGAAGGCTAAAAAATAAATAAAGAGCAAATAAGGATATTTTTTCTGGGATATGTATAGAGTAATTCATACGGACATAGATGCATCTCTGGCTTTGATCTCAGGATACAGAATACTGAAGCTGTTAGCCATCCAAAGTGAGATCTTGGTTGAACATGGATGAACAAGACAAGCTGGAAATGGTTTGACTGCTTGGCATCTTAGCGTGATTGCCTAATTGAAAATAAGACAGGAACTCAAGAGTCAGACGATGCTGAGTTGGAACATTTTCAATAATGTATCGACGCACTAAGTTGAAGGGCAGATGGTTCTTCTTGCAGTCTTGTCGTGTTTCAGCTGTGCCCACTGAATGGAAAAAATGCTGAATGATACAGCAGCGTGGCTGGATTAGTCAGATGAATTAAAAAAGGTCATAATGCTTAGTCAGTAAAACCATGACTTTAGGAGGAATATTTGATGAACTGTCCTCATGTTGGCACGTTGCTGACATTAGAAAAAGGCCTGATGGCACTTCGTCTTTTCAGCACATTCCAATTACTGAATAGTAACCCCTGCACTGTCTGACTTTACTCTTTCACATACAAATTACATAAAATGGGTGCTTTTCTAGGGCAATTTTAAATCATAAATATAATAACACAGTTTGTAAGCATCCTGAAACATTTTCTTTTTTTAATCCATGCCAAGTGGTACTGATAGAAGCCCTGTGTACTGACCTTGAAATATCCTACACTATGCATGATGAGCAGCCATTGTTAAGACTCATAAATCTGCATTTCAAATATATCATTCTCAAAGGGTCTCCAATTTGATTCTTGTATATCATATTCACTTTGATTTCTGGTTTAAAATCTTCTGTTATGCATACATGAGCATGTGGTTGCTCACCTTGATCACCTGTCAAGTTTACCTGAGAGTGAGCAGAGAGCAAATCTTTGTTTCTTCACAGATGGGACAGGACAGATGGAGTTTTAAACAGGGCAGCTGATGTCCTTGGGCATCAGAGAAGAAAACAGTCTTTAGATGGAAATGTAGGTAACAGCCCAACAATGGACAGTAGGTGAGCAATTAATCAAACTATGTTTACAACCTGCAGGTTTAAAGAATACACAAATCTGTCAAAGGAGCATAGATCATGTGGACATTTCAGAAAAATAATTAAAATAAACAACAACAAAACATAAAACGGTCAAGTTTACAAAATATGTCTTTGAGAACTTGATTGCCTTCAAGTATGTTGAAGACAGACATTGTGATCTGACGCCTGATATAAGTAAGTGTATCATTTTGTGTGCGTATTATTCAACGTATCACCTTGCCTAACTCTAAAAGTCATTGCATTACATCTGCAGAAAGTCTAAGTCTGGACCTGTACACATGCTAAACTTAAAAGGGAAATATTGCCTCTAAAAAACAAGAAGTCTGAAAAGCACAGTTCCTTTTTTTTTTCTCTGGTTGGGCTGAATGAGGTACTTGTCAATAGTTTATATTTTACTCACAGGGGATCCTGGAAAGAGAACCATTACGGTAGCTTGGCGATCAGCCGCTGCAGACTGGGTCGACTCTACCATGTGATTTAGGTAATTTCAAGAAAGCCTGACCCAAAACATTTGCACAATTTAAAGGCATGGCACTCTAAGAAAAAAATATGTGTCACATCTGGGTGTTAAAAATCAATAAATAGAGCGTGTTCTTACACCGACATTATTGTTTGGGTGAGAGTCTCTTGAAGTTACCTACCAGTCCACTGATTGGTAGAGTTGATCCCATCTGCAGTGGTTAATTGTCTAGTTTTTCAATTCTGTGGTCAGTTTCTCAACAAAGGGGCCAAGCTGCTAGGCTCTCCTGTGAGTAATACACTTACAACTGACCAGTGCCTTATACCCCCCACCCCAACAAACAAATAAAGTCCCAAAAAGGCAATCTAGGCCCAAAATGTACACAGTGCTGACGTCATTTTTACTTGTGATGACTTATTGTTAGCATGGTAGCATAAGGCATCTCAAACAATTACGACATAAAAAAAAAGATTTATCTGTAGATTAAAATAAAGATTGGTCAAATAGTAAATACCCACAATGCTTCCAAAGGCATGCTATGTAATTCAGATGTAACTGGATCAAGTGAGAACTGACCTAATGCCATATGTTAACATGACATCACTCTGTGCCTGTCTTCCTGTGGTTCTTAAAGAGACCTCAATGAAAAGCATCTTAAATCTCACTATGAAATGGAAACACGGAATTGGATTACAGACGTACCGTGACTGAAAAAGTTTTCTATTGTTTCCTTTTTATCAGCAGGGATTTGTATTCAGAGGGTAGATAAGGTGTCTTAGTTCAAGACTGTGTGGCATTATATATTGCTGTTTACTGAACCACAATAGGACAAACACAACACAGATCAGGACATTCCACTGCCTCAGATCTGAAAGAAAAGGTACTCTTTGGAATAAAAAGGGCTATTTAAAGAAAATGGGAAACTTAAATACCTGTAAGCAATTTCTCCATAATTAAATCTTTGTTCACATTCAATATTCCCCCTGACAGAGTAGAGATAAGTTTAATTTGACCTCTTCATCAAGCTTTGACTTTGCCTGCTTGGTCTTAAAAGGCCATAAGGTCGAGTGTGCTTAACCCTAAGAGAGGACCTCTTCTTTTCTCCACCTCTTATCTTTCCTCACTCAAGAGGTGATTACCTCCATCATCTTCATATATTACGGGGCAAACCTTTCCTTTGCTCAGCTAAGTAAGAGGATTTTTTACCTTAAAATAACCAAAAGAACGTCTAATCAGGTCTCTTTACTGTTATTGAAGCAGGAAAATAAAACATGACTAACCAGATTGTGAGTGCTGCGCTGTTTCTCGGAAAGTCAACATTATTTTACAACAGTATTTTAAACTGCAACTAAATACAAGCATGAGAACTCAATTTTTATTAAACATTAAACCTTAAGGGCATGTTTTTTTCTCGCCATTTTTTCAGTGACATAGCTATTAGTATTGTTTCTTTCTTTGTATTGATTTTCTTCAGATACGTCTACCAGCCTCTCCCCATGCAATGCTACCTGTCTGCAAGGCCTCCACAATCCAACGATTGTATTTGTGGATGCAGAGCTACAATAAAGAAGCATTGATTTTTTTTCTCTACCCCTCTTGATTTTAAAGGACAAAGGAAGGGGAGTCCATTGACTTGAAGAAGTGCCTTAATGGAAATACAGAGTGATGCCTTGTCTGCTGGCAGGTGTCGCTCACAGGGACCTATTGTGTTTTGATTTCCAGGGACACTGCACCAGTTTTATGGGAAAGTCAAACTTTGTTGTAATTAGTTTGCAAAAGGAGGTGGGCTAACAAGCTTAGGGACACATTTCTTTATGCATTCCTCTGGCTAATTTCTCTGATGGATTTTTGTTATTTTGTGCATACAATTACAGAGCACATTAGTGTGCTCATTGGCCAATGTCATCAGGGACACACCTTGAATAGTATTAAAGGTTTATGATCTGCACATTGATGACATTAAAATCACATCAAAGTAAAAAAAAGGTTTTTATTCCTTGATTTCGCCTATCATCATATCCAACCTTTGTTGCAGCCCATTGTTCTACGGAAGCAGATAACAGATCTGATCCACCAGAGGGTACAGTGCATGTTTTGCCTTGCCTTGATGTAAAAAAAAGTCTACACATGTATTTAAATGCTTACTATCAGGGGGCAATAATGATAGATGGAAAAGATGATTATATACAAGGCATAAAGTTAGACGTGGGCAGAATGCACAGGTGTATCAAACACAAAAGCATCATGCAGGAGACGGTAGTGTGTCTCATCCCTGGATACTAAATATTGACATTTTGTCACACGCCTTATGACTCTCAATCAGATGCACGGTGGATACCTTTTGTATCCCAAACAACAAAGAATTTAGGGTCTGCTCTCGTCCTCTGAAACATTTGGTTCATGTCCAGTGTTCTGTTTGAGTAGGTTGAAACAAACAGAAACTAAATGGTTTAACATTAGTTCTACATGTTAACAGTCACCTTACATCAGTTTAGGTTTAATGCTACTGTGAGGAACTTTCACTGTGAGTTGATCTTACAGACCCAAAGCAATATAAACAATATAACATACAAAAAAAGATTGCCTGAGTGCCTACCTGGTTTCACTAAATAGATAGAGCAAACTTATCGTGCCACAATGCTGCAGTCAAGTGAACAATGAATCACAGCAGCTAATTGCTGCTCTCTATTACCCACTGTGTCAAACCAAAAAATGGATCCCACAGGTGCAGTTATTGTAATTAGTCTGCTCATAGCAACTGGAGGAGAAATTTCCAGTTAGGGGAGGGGCGGACGGTATCGAAAGGAAAAAAGACAGGAGCTGGCTTCAATGTGTGAAAAAATTGAGAATCTCAGACCAGAAAAAGTGTCACAATCGTCCCCTAACGACCTCCTAAGGACAACCACGTCAGTGAAATTGACCCAGAGGTGCTAAGGTTCATCGAATATTTTTCCTACCCTCTGTCAACACCCTTCTTCCAATATCTGAGGGATGATTTTTGTTAGCTGTGGCTGCACATTGGAGCTTGGTGTAAGGGGGGGAGGGTCACCCTGTGACCTTTGCAGTGAAGTAAGGTGGTCTCAATTAGCTGCATCAGAAGGAGTAGGCTTGTCTCACCATCCCAGCGGATAAGCACTTTAATTACATCTAAGGAAGGTAAATATATGTCTTTATGACTGTATTTAAGAGCCTGGCAGAGAAGCCTTGGCTGCACTTTAATATCAGACCACTTTTAATTCCCAGCTTCAGAGTCTGACACAGTTAATGGCTTTGGATTTTTCTGAACAAGATCAAAGCTCTTCGCTAAATATCTTGTTAATACACATCTAGCAAATCCAGTTATTCAGTAATTGTGAACTGAGATCTGGGATTACAATAAAGGTATGCAATTAGAAAACTTAAACCATAATATATATAGCGGTACCTCAATTATGCAATCCCATACAATCATCTCACTAAAATAATATTTTTCTTAAGCACTGAGCCCTCATGTCCACATTGAAACCAAAAACTGTGTTATCAGACCATCAATTTAAGGCTGTCAAAGATAATAAATAAATAAATAAATGGCATAATATAAAAGAGCTTAATTTTGACCATTTTTAACATGTAAAAGTTTAAACGAATTGTTCAAAATTTGTGCAAAGAGTATGATTGATTGGTGAATAATAACAATCTCAAGCAAGACACTGCTTTACAAGGACTGGACCCCAGGAAACTAGCTAACGTTGCCAATTACAGTTTACAAAATCTGCCCACCAGCACCTCTGAATATCATTACTTATCACAGACTATCACATTTCTTATTCATGCAATAATACAATAAGGCTAAAAAACAAATTGTAGTTTTACAGAGAGAGTGTAAAGCACTAGTTGGGAGCAGAGATATGTCTAAATGGTAAATGGACTGTATTTATATGACGCTTTCTCTAGTCTTCTGATCACTGAAAGCTTTTACACTACATGTCATATTTCACCCATTCACACCACATTCACACACTGATGGCAGAGGCTGCTATGTAAAGATCACTATTAACTAATCCTGTTCACACTAAGCTGTCACAGCCAACTGGGCAGTTTGGGGGTCAGTGTCTTGCCCAAGGACACTTCGGCACGTGTACAGTGGAACCTGATATTGAGAGACAACTGACTCTACCACTGAGCAACAGCAGTCCCTTTGACTACTAACATTCCTGGCCAACCCTTTAAACAAGTCCCCAGTTTGGAAAAGCTAAGTAGGATTATAAAATGTCAAACTGTAACAGCAGTTTGGGGCCTTGAAGCACTGATACATGATAAGAAAACAGAAGGTCTCATCCAGACTTGGGCGTGCGCGTCTCCATGCAAGAATGAAACCACATTTAGTCAGCATGCTGCTGCCTCTAGAGCCCATAGCATTTCCCAGCCGTGCGCACACTTAGTGCAGCTGATAGATTTAGGAGGGTCACCTTGGCTTGGATGCTGTCACTTCTCTGTCGGCCCTCTGTCTCTCTTCCTACGAAAGCAATGGTCCTTGGAGTATGACTGATTATGTGTGTGTGTGTGTGTGTGTGTGTGTGTGTGTGTGTGTAACATTTATTTTCAAACACACAATCTCTCTTGTAGTCTTCAAACTGCTACCTATTCATTGATAGTCAATTACTTCAGTTCTGTAAGGAGTATATGTCTTGGTTTGCCTTCATGGGGAACACTTGCAAATTCGATTGAGTGAAACAAAAGGTTGACAGGTGTAGGGAGGCAGAGAACATAAATACTTTTCAAAAGATGTTGGTGGGAATGGATTGCTATGTGAGAGAGGGTTAACTACATTTTCTCTCACAACATAATGCATCTCCACTGTAGTGATCTGTATCTATACAACGCACAGCCAGATGGCAGAGTCATTGTGGGAATAGAATAACTGACAGCCACACAAGAGTCTTAAATACAAAGAGAGAGAAAGAGAGTGAGGATGAGAAAAAGCAACGCAATAAATCTACTACATTAATAATGAAAAAATATATGGTGATAGATCCCTGAATTTCAAGTTAATCCAAATCAATTGCATTTTAAATAGCATGTTTGATATTTAATTATTTTGCATTTCAAATCAGTTTAAGTCCATATAGACAATACAAAGCAACTGTTACCAGTGTCTTGCTCAATGAGCAACTGCAGTGCTTTAATTTCCCTCAGGAATCAGTTCAGTTCTTTTAATTTTGAATGCCTGAGTCACGAGTATCCACCAAAGATTACTAAGCTGTTTGCATTTATGTATAAATAAATGCATATACGTACATGCTTTTGACTTTTTTTTTTATCTTAATAAAGAAGAGACAGTAGACAAGCAGACTGACATCAGTCTGATTAGCTGTGTTGGTATGTTTAACTTATAGGTGGTAGCTCAAAATGTAAGTACCCCAGTAATATTTCAATTCTGTTTGACACAAAGCACCTAGCTGTCTGAAATTGTTTTGTGTGCAGTGCAGTGTTGTTGTCATTTTCCATGATTTTGGCAGCAGGAAGCAGGAAGACTCTGCAGTAACTTAACTACAGTGTTCCAAAAGAGACTATATACATTTACAAAATTTAGTATAGGCAGAAAGGCGACTGTAGAGATCAGAAATGATGCCCCATCTAAGAGACTTGATGCTATTTAAAGTCACTGAGGGCTGCCTTTAAAAGTGAATGTGCCCCACCACGTGTTGACTGATTATTTGGTTATTATGGCTGCATTGATAGTAAGATATTGATATTACTAAACATCATCAGAAATTTTGGACTAGCCAAATTATTTACATTTCTGTGCATTGGGACAAAAAAATCATATCAACCTCCAACTTCATGGGAACTATCACTTATTACCTCATTAATAAGTTTGACCAGAAAATCACAAAAGCAAAACCAGCAGCAGAATGTTCATGTTCAAGTTTTAAAATAATCTAATTTAAATTCCCTTTTCACAATGTGAACTTTTTGGAATTCAATGTTTATAGAAAATAAGTCCTTATGCAAAAAATCTTGTTGAATAAATGTGAATATAAATAGTGGTTAGTTTGAAGTAAAGCAGTGTGTCAGCGGCAAAGAATCAACCTGTGTCATGTTGAATACAGTCTCTGTTATCCGAAATAGTCCAGCTCCATTCATGCAATATGTACAGTATTGAGAAGGAGATAAAGATAGCCAGACGGCAGCAGAGGCCTAGTGGGACAAAGCATCACCCGCGGTCAGAGTGGACCACTTTTAGTGTGTTGATGCATGTTCTTGGTAATCCACCCATTCAGCATTTCAGCACAGTCTTGTCTAAAAATACCTGACATTTCTGAGGGAGTAAACAAATTTTACAAACAAAAACAGAGCCTGTGTGTTTCCACAGGGATGGGGTAATCCCTGGACATCTGCTCGTGTTGCATCCTGAGAGATGGGCCTGTGGAGAAAACGTGAGGCCTTTTATTTTGGTTGCCGCCTTGCTTGGGACGACAATGAGTGACGCCCTTCACACAGAAAAAAAAAAAATAAGAGCTGGTTTGGCCCAAGGGCAGTGAAAGCAATTACTGAGAACAAAGAGACCCTGCAGGCATGGCAACTCTCATGATACTGTTTCATAGGAAGTCATGACTTGCAGATATATGGATCCAGGAAGGAGACCGTTTCAGAGAAATATGGAAGGTGAGTAAGAGAAGTTCATCTTTATCATGCACTCATGCAGGAACACAGAAGAGAAAAACAGACACATTGGAAGTAAGTGAGAAAAAACAGAGAGGTGAGGGAAATGTGTGAGAACATGTCAGAGGGCTCTTACACAGGTTTGTGTTTCTGGTCTGGGTTTGCAGGTTGTGTGACAGAAAACCAAAACTTGAGGTCCAGACCGGAAGGCAGGAAATCTTCTGTGTACACTAAGATCATGGATCTGCTTTGTGTAAACTCTGTTTACTCCTGATTGTGTGTTTGAAAGTATCACATCGACAGTCTGCGTGAGCCTGGTGACGTTCAGTGCTTTTCCACTTGCAGGAATAAACAAGACAAAGCTTTGCTTAATGGGGTTTGACGATTATGGGATGAAATCAAGTTAGAAAACACAATAATAGTAACACTGCGGCTGAATGGACAACATGTGGTGACACTTTAAAGTGAGTGGTTGCTTGGTGGACTCAGTTAGGGGAATGCATTTGTAATATGACCTTAAATGCTATCCTTTTAATCAGATGATGAGTAAGTAATAGCACATCACATATTTATATTAATCTGTGCAACATGGACATTAACCCTACATTCTAGATACAATATATTAACTGTGACTGAGCATTCCCACATATCTTTATAATCAGTTTGCTGTTTACTTGGTGACACCAGCCCTACTGAGGCTGAGGCTATGTTTCAGTTTAATGCATTACAACTAGAGCTGCAAGATAATGGGCATTAATGTTAACCATAATTATTTTCTTTCAATATCGAGCACACCAGATTGTGCACAGCTTATTAACTAGTAAAATGCATCCTAACAAAACAATAGGGACCTTAGTTTTGGATCTTTGGGATAGGCTTTGTCATGAAGAACAAGCCTTTTCAACACGTTGATCACATGTTGTCATGATAGAATCCTGAGCGAAACATTAAAATGCAGGTTGTGTTATCTGGATGGTTTTGTAAACAGAATTTCTTGTGAGTGTCGTCAACAGAGTAGACACATACAGGTTAAAAGAAAAGTGGGGGCAGAGCGGGACAAGCTGCAGGCGTGAAGGGTAAAGAACTATTGGGAAGTAAGTTGAGCTGATTAATGACGTTGTGAACAAACATTAACATAAGTTCGAGAATATACACAGAAAACAGAGAACCTAACATAAATTAAATAGGGCAATGCATTTCCTGCAACAGTTTTTTCAATCAAGGAACACGTAGAGTTTTCTACAGGCGGAGCACACGTTATAAACGTCAGTAATCACCATTAATCATGTTTCTTTGATCGTGGGAAAGCGAGAATGTGTTCGCAATTAAAGTTTGATTAATTGTGCAGCCTTTCCTCCAACATTTATCTCACATCAAAGAAGACACGTTGCAGGAAAAGCTTTTATATATGAGGCTTAAACTTAACATGTCTTTATAAGAATATTCTTTAAATTATTTTGTGTCTTTATCAATGTAAACCCTGTCCATGAGAGTGCATTTCTTCTCTTCTGTCCATCCTCAATCCCCTTAAAAGACCAACTTGTGTGTTGTCACACTGTATTATAACTCGGGCTGTCAAAACAATTACTTTTAATTGTGATTAATTGCAGAATTCCAGTAGTTAACCACAATTAATCATAATTTATCCGCATAATTAAAATCACATTAATATGGATTTCAAAGCAGTTTTTAGGTCCATGTAAAAGTATTTTTATCAGTGTCTTGATTTGGGACTCAAATAACTGCAATGATATATTCCTTAAGGTCTTACCTCTGAGATGTATTATTTAAATCAGTTCTACTCTGCTACACCAGTGTGGTCTGAAACCATCGCTTTGAGATAGGAGACAATTTCTAAGTGCATATTTTATCAAATCCAGTATTTATTGGTCTTCTTTTTAAGGATAACACTGTTACATATTGACCAATATGCTGGAATGCAAGAGAAAAATGTCCAGTACAATCCGTTTATTTTGTGCAGGTATTTCCTGAGTACTTTCATTATTCACTGATGTCCAGCGAACCCCTGGTCCTGTCTGCTTGACACTAATGTTCCCTGCAAGAGTGAGGCATATGACAGGTGACCTGAGGACTTCCCTACGGCCCAAGGCTTCCCCAGTGTTGACTGGCCTTGTCAGTTAGCACCCATTTAGCAAGCACTGTTAACTTCCTCAGTTCAGTTTCATCTACAGGTCTCTGACGATTAACACACTCCCAAGTAGTGCTCTGCTTGGATTTATGATGTCATTTCCTGCTGACATCACTCTGATTCGCTTCACCTGTGTGCCTAGTAGTGCAATGATTATTGAATATTCAAATATTCATTCACTTAGTAAAAATTGAAGAGTTACTTTGAATATTTTCTCATTTTAAAAGTACAATTTTTAATCGTTTTCACCGGTGCCTGGTTGTAATAGGATATTCCCACCTGACAGTAGCTATAGCGTCTTAAAGCTGTTTGCTAATCACATTAACAGAAGAAGAAGAATGCTAACTGCATTAAATAGCAAAATAAGAAGAAAACATTAGCGACAGTCGCTGTGATTTTCTCTGTTTCTGAATCCCACACTACTACACACGTATTTCCAGAGACTGAGCATGGCTGTAAAATGTAAACACACACACCACGCTGTGTCACAGACAGTGCCCTCTACTAGCAGCACCTCGTCCTGCTGCTGGTTAACGCAACTGTCACACAAATGGGCTGTTAACGGGACAGGTTGGTGGGTGGGTGTGTGTGTGTGGGGGGGATTATTGAAATAATTGACAAATAGAAGCCACTGATTATTGAATAGTATTTTGGCTTGAAATAACCATCCCTAGTGGCTAGTTCAAGGGAGGTCAACTCAAAGTATTTCAGTGATATTTTAATTTTGTTTGACACAAAGAGCTTATCATTTTTTTTTATGAAATGTGTCAAGATCAGAGAGCTACAGTAATAGGGTAACTATGGTGTGAAATAAAATTACAAGTGATATTTTGAAAAATGTGCTATTTTGCATCATGTTTAACACGTTAACACTGACAGCCCTAATTATAACACATGCACCAAAAAAAGAAGCGTCCAAAAGGGCATCACGACGAAGAAAAAAGTTGCCAAAGATTACATAAATGCTCCAAATGACCTGCATAACATACAGAAATACTGCTATATGTTGTCATTCCAGCATACATATTCATTTCTACTCCATGATATGACAGGAAATCAGCAAACATCACCGTCATGTCTGGCTGTGACTTGTCTGCACTAGAAAGTGTTCTGTTTGCATGAGGTAATCTGAGCCAGTGCTTGCTCTGATTGCCTTCAAAAGGTTGCCAGGAGTAAAGAAAAAGAAAAAAGACCCACTCTGCTTTGAAAATACATCAAACTACTCCACGTATAAGCTCAGACCTGGTTCAATTTTTACTTAAAATGCTAAGTTTGTTGCTTTTTTGTTTTCAATGCAAGAGAAAACCATAAATGGCACAAAAGAAATGATCCAACAATATATGCATGAGGTCAGGTAATTTGTAATATTCTTCTGATTGAGGTCAACTTGAATTCAACCCCACACATACACACATACAAGCACACACACACACACACACACACACACACACACACACACACACACACACACACACACACACACACACACACACACACACACACACACACACACACACACATACTTCATCCTGTCCTGTTGCAACATAATCTTGTTTGATTCAACCCTGTACGTAGGTGTATATTGGAAGGTGATCATGCATAATTCAGCTCATGTCTAAGAAAGGCAACTTAAGGTGAAAATGAAAGTCTGCATCCAGTGGCGAGGCAGCCGATGAGATTGCTGATACGGGCAGGAAATCACAGGACTTGTTGGGTGAGCGAGCTCCAGCATAAATAAATGCAAATGTTGGCTAAGTGCCTACAGAAGGAGCTAGCATCACACAGCTGGGCCAGCTTTGACGACCTGCCCAGGTTTAGAGAAACATGTGCTGGGAAATCATTGGTGACAGGCATGCTGATTTGGAAAGACCACTTTTTCTCAGATGGAACACAAGCATCACCAAAATATGTCTACACTTTCCAACATTTCATCCTGTATCATTTGTTCTTTTACCATTTTTCTCTGAATCAACCATGATTACATCCAGACATACAGTTGATTTCCCAGTAAACGCTGCGATTGAGCCAGTTATCTTGTGGCCCGAAACCCCAAGCAGGGCTGCATACTCAAGATTAAAACGAACATCATAATTGGACTTGAAACTCACGCTGGGCTGGTGGGCACATGGATCGCACACTGTTTCGCTACATGCCTCTCTGATAGGATTGCTGCCCTTTTAGATTTAGCGAGAGGCATCAGCTGGGATAAATGGAAGATCAGTGGTTTCCCCCTACAGATAGTCTCCATTAAGCTCAGCCACAATCCCACCACTGTGCGACCCATTTGCACTTCTCATTAAAGGGAAATGGGGATTCGCCTTTAGCACCCACACAAGAGGGAGAATGACAGCATTACTCACAGGTTAAATGTACTTGTGAACCACCACCATTATGGATCATCATTTATTAAATGGAGCTTGATGGGCCTTGCCACCTGGTATTAAATGACTTTGTTATCAACAAGAGCTGTTTTGGTGAGCAAGAGAATGAAACTGAACAGTGGTTTTCAAACAACTGACCATCTTTATAACTGACAGAATCCAAATTGTATGTGGTTTCCAAAAAGATGATCAGGTGTTCCCAATAAAAAAAGTGACAACAAACAACAGGGGGTCTACTTTATCTCACAATTTTAACCTTCTAGATAATTTTCTGACTGATTATGTCTCACAAAGCTTCCAGTTAATCACATTTTGCCAGGCTCATTTGTATCAGAGAGCAGGAACAAGAAGCTGCTAAGAGCCTTTTGCAGACAGTCTTCCCTCACTGGATCCTTGCCTCTCCCCGTCTATCCCCCTGCCAGCCTCTGAGGAATGACTGAAGGGGTGCTAGAGACAAGTTGTCCAGGATTTTCAGGATCTTGTCAGGACTGGGGATCGGGGGACACAGAGTCTACACTTGTCAACAGAGGTGCCAGCCATCATCAGCTTGCAGAAAATACAATATGATGTGCGCATGGCCTAATATTGGATGGTTTCCCCATTGTGGGTGCTGTTTTGGGAGAATGTCCAGACGGTTACTAATGACCCTAGTCTGCCACGACTTCTGCTTGGGGGAAACTGAAGGATGTTTTGGTAATATGGGTCCAACAGGAAAAATTGGAAGAAGTGGAACAACTAATGGAAGTACAAAGGAGTGCAGAGTTGCCCTCCCCGGCAGCTATAAGTATCCTGCATTTTCACACTATGATGAAAAAAAAAGAATCTGGTAACTGACAACCTGTCTCTCTGTGACTGTCTGACCATGAATTATTAATAGACAGGCTAGTTCCCTTGAGCCCTGGCACAAGCATATTCTATATTTTTAAGGGCCATCTCTTTTTGCAGAGTTTTAGTTGTGACAGGAATCTGTAGTATTTCAAAACATAAGAGAGCTTTTTTTTAGCACGATA
This sequence comes from Notolabrus celidotus, assembly GCF_009762535.1. Classification (NCBI taxonomy): domain Eukaryota; kingdom Metazoa; phylum Chordata; class Actinopteri; order Labriformes; family Labridae; genus Notolabrus; species Notolabrus celidotus. Next base: position 9,043,037 of record NC_048285.1, read on the forward strand.
GTACAACATCCTTGGACTTGATCCCTCCTGACTTACTTTGCTCTATGTGTGGTAGTGTTTGTTTGTGTCCAGACCATTAGACAGGCACTTACAGGACCAGTGGTTTCCATTAGGCCTGTAGATCAGCTCTCTCTGTCTTTACTGTTCATTTCCTGGGACTGACTAGCATGCAGTTGTCACTCATTACACCAAAGTCCGTCCAGGAGAGCGTGTCTGGCTGGCTCCAGAACATCAGCCTGTCATTCCTCTCCAACTTGAGCGGGAGAAGGAAACGACAGGGGGAAGGAGAGGGGGGCGGCAGTGAACAAGGATGTATGGTATTGTGAAGACGACTGCAGTTGCAGCCAAATCCCTCCAAACATGATGACAATGTGGCTAATGTTTATCTGAAGTTGTAAGAAAAAACCCACATGAGAGGGCTGGAGCTCTGGACTGAATTAAATGGCAATGATGAGTGAATGTGACAGAGCTATCATGAGAACGGAAGAACAACGCAGCATCAGGCATATATCTGACTTAATCAGAAGTGATATCGAAGTTATCCCTATGTTAGGTCTAAGAAACAGAAATGCAGATGGCAAGGGAAGCACAACCAAGTCATCAGTCATGGTCATCATTCCCAAACCCAGCCCCGAGGAGCGGGCTGAGGCAATAACAACGTGGACTAATGCTCTGACTCAGCATTCAGGCCCCGATGCAAAGGGCAAATGCCAAATTATAAATGAAAATCACTCTTTACTCAGTTGACCAGGCTATGAATTAATGATTGTACACAAGAATTATTAGGAGGCATTGTTCATAAAGTGCACAGCTGTCCTGAGGCACCATTGATTCATGTAAACAAGAAGGCTACCTCCAAACAACTTATTACAACTATTTCTTTACTATAATTTGTAAAAAGAAAAATCATAAAAATAAAGAGATATCCCCCAACCTCTCTACCTGAGTATCTTCACATTGCTGCCTCAGTCACTCCAACAAGCAGTTCGGCATCCTTATGCAAAGAAAAGCTTGAAGATTCACACACAGCTGTTGAAAGTCTCCGCTTATAAAGTTAATGTTTCTGACTTGACTTGTTGCACTAATAAGCAGCGTCTTCCTTTTCAATGAATGTATGTCTCTGTATTTAGTTTGTTAACACTACTACTTCCAAAAAGTGACATGTTTATGGATTTACATGTCTCCGTCTCTGCTCTGTCATGGCCACAGATCTTTCTATTTCTATTCTAGTCCATGTCTACAACAACAAACAGTGATGATGAGCAGAGAAAGGCTGGAGTCAACAGTTCAGAGGGTTTCAGAGGCAGATAAAGACAACATGTATGAGGAGTGGAGTTGGAGAATCATTGATTCAATAATTACTGTGGGAAAAACCTTGGTCTCATGACTCTAGCTGATCCGTGCTGTGTTCTGATAACGCAGCCGGTGGGTTTTGACGGACGAGAAAGCATTTATGTCCACGTCTATTTCTTCCTGAGCTTATTTATTCCAATCTTGTCTCCTTAAGCCTAAACAAGCAGTGTAAAACTTACATAATGTCAGAAAATAAACTGGTTTAAGTTGAAGGTTAAGTTTCAACATTAAACTAGAATAATCTCATACAATTGTTCTCTATGGGACTTCCTGTAGAGATACATTTCAGGATTGACTGAAAACAGCTACAAAAGAAGGATGACGAAGTACCAATGTTTGATGTCATAGCACCCCTGAAGAGGCATAAGCTCTTATGTTGTTTTGGGATGTGAAACACATCTTTAAAACATCAGTTTAAGTGACTGACCTTCTTTCAGATGCTACATCCGTTTCTTACCTCTCAGCTCTCATCTCTTATTTTGACAGCCAGCAATGAGTGACAAGCTTCATTTCTGCACTTCATTCCTGTGACTTAAATGTGCTCCTCTCTCCTCTTCTTGGCTAACCTAGTTGGGTCCACACTAAGTGTGGACCATATTCCCACAGCAGACGTATTTCATGTTACATCCTGCTCAGAATGGGGAGCTTAAATATTGTCATCATGTCTGAACGCTGTGTTTCACATTGAATGCTGTGTGAAACTCAATAATCTGACACACTGTGGTCATTCCAAAGCTCCTGATTGTTAAGCAAGCTAATGCAGTGGAACACAGCTATATAAGACACGACGACAATATTTGAGCTTCTCACTTTGAGTGTGACGTCTCAAGAAGACTGCTGCCATAGAAATATGGTCTACAGGCTCTCTCTAAACCAACAGGTTTTCATAAATGATTTTGAGGGGGATGAAATAACATTTCAGTGAAAGTGCAGGTGATGCAGCACTTAAAACACTTAAGCTTGAAATCCACAGGTAGCGTGTGCCAAGGTTTAGGATAAAGACTTAATCAGTAACATCTATGCTGGTTTTCTTTTGTAGCTCATACAGAGGTATTCGTGTCAAATTCAGTTCGTATTGTAGCCAGCTTAAAACTCCTGACAGGAGCTTTATTAAAAGTCAAAATGGTAATGAGTACAGCTATTGCTAAAACAAAGACTAAGCTGAATCATGGTGCCAAAATGAGCCCTGATGCTAATGTTTTCATATTTAAAGCCTCTTCAAATCACACTTTCAGAAAGGTACTACCAATGACTGACATCCTAACAGCAAAAATGTGGGGTTCCTATTGAAATTGCGTTCCATTTCGAATGAGTCTGTTATGAAATGATTACAATTATTAACCTGTACCGTCTGTGTAGGTGCGCTGTCCTGTCCTCTGCAGCACCACCGTTTCCCCCTCTTGCATCAATCATGCTTATGTCTCATAATGCAATCAAAGGCTTAATGGCAAACACGGCCCAGCAGCACAATGCTGATGCAAGACATTTTTCTTGCTGGCATAAGTGGACACATAAATAAGTGAGTTATGGTAATCAGGTAACAGAGACAGTAGTGGTTCAGGGTGTCTTCTGTGTATATCGGTCTTCAAACGTCAGCTTCCTATCGATCACATCCACAGTTGCAAGACGATGTTGGGCAACCTGCCTGCTAGTTTGACAGGTGTCCTTGTCGGGCCTAATTCCTCTTGCCCCGCTTTGTTTCTCCTTCTTCTCCTCTCCTCACAGGGGCACAGAACCCTAGAGGGCTGTTCATGAGACAAGTGTCCCAGTCGATACAGAGAGCACAAACAAAGACGAAGGTAAAGGTGAAATACAAGGACACCTTGTTCTGTGGCTCCCTTCTCAATATGTCACCAGTGACCTTTACGCAAAGTCACGTTAATGCTTAACAAAGGCTTACCATGTAAAAACAGATAGAGTAAAATAGGACAGCAAACACCTCAGTGTCCTCATTTGACTGAACTGAGGTCAAGATGCCGCTGTGTGTGAAGAGTCCTTGGAGTAGCCAGATGAGCAGTTTTTGTCACACAGAAGAAGGAGGCAATCACTATTCAGAACGCAAAAGGGTCTTTATTATAGGGATACACTGCAATGATGCAAAGCAGCCTTGCGTGAAATTGAAGAACTGACATACTGTGTTTTCATCTCTTTTTTTTTTTATTGTCAGCTTTGCACAGTTTAATAATAAGTAGAGTTTGTCGCTCACTCAACTTGAGTGATGCCGTGTTATTGTTTTCCTTTTGCTCTCATGCTCAACTTTTCCCTTATCATCACACTGAATGGGACAGCTGACTGAAGCAACATACTTTTCGTGACACCTGAAAAGTCGTGTGTTGGCATCTGGAAGGTTGAATCCCTGTGATTGAGCGAGAGAGACCTTCCTTTGACATGCTCCAAAAATATGTCCAGGAGAATGGGTGATAAAGGGGTTTTTGGGAAGCGACTGTCAGCAGAACTGAGTATCAGCAGGAGGGGACACAGCACATTCACACACACACACAATGGTTCAGTGGTTCGCCAGATCTTGGCAGTTATTCACAACGACAACCTTTCAAACACTGCTTTGCGTGACTTTATGTCTGAAATAATGCATTAATCTCAACCGGAAGCTTCCTGCGTTATGAAAAGTAAGTTTCAGCCTTGTGTCAAGAATTATTCTTTGCTTGTCATGTAAATTTAGTTGTCATTTGTCATGTGAGGTCATTCTTTCCAATTTAACAGCAACACAGATATAAAGGCTATTTTGGGCCTGTCCTCTAAACCTAAAGAACACTTTCACTCTAATTATGAAATTCTAAAGGACTTCTTAATTTCTAAGGATTCTTTGTGTCTTGGTATATTTCCCCCAAATGTGATACTGCTTTGAAATTTATACATTGCTCACTCTGAAATATGGAACACTGAATCCCAATAGCATGCGACACACAGCAGCGTCAGCAGCAAAATCAGCTTGATTACATTGTTCCCGAGTTGAGGAAGCAGCATGATGCAACATGCCAATTTGACTCAGACACCCTGTTTCTATTTCCATCCCTGTTGCTCAAGTAGAGGAGGAGAGGTTAATTCATGAAGTTCAGATAATGATTTACCTGAATACATCCTCATTTCACTACAAAACTTTAATTAAGTGGCAGCTGATTGGAGGGAGTGTTGTGACTTGACTTGTGCCAACATCGGAGCCAGCCCCGTTTCTCTGTTTATGAAGTGCAAACACAGGAAGCTAAAAATACTCCTCATCTTGGATGCTTTAGCTTGTCTCCTGCATGCAGCTCGTAGCAATGTGGTTTGTTTACACAAAGTTACAGAAGTAAACAATCGAAGGAGCCAGTGTGAACCGTGTCAGTTGCTGCGTGATGCTACATGATATCTGATGCTTGCATGCTGTTAGAGATAGGGCCAAGACAAGGTGTCCATTCTCAGGTTTTTATTAGTGATGTAATGGCCAGAACTTCCGTATGCATCAGAGGGCATAACCCAACATAAGGTTTTCATACATCTTTCAATCAAAATATCAATTTTCTAACAGAGCAAAAGTCTGCTTTACTGCTCATGTGGTTTGACGAACACCTTAAAAATCATTTTCATCCCTGAGGTTGTAAATAATGTAAATGTTGTTCCCTACTCCAGTAAACAGCAGATCTTAGCTACAACTTGGCCACAGAAGACATTCTCAGTCTGCAGCAAAGCTCAGGGAGCATCTTGACTTATCTAACAGTATATAGTATTCTAATAAGATTCAAAGTCCTTTACATTGTGAGCATTTGACATGAAGAAAATCAAATTTGACAAAATGTAAGAAAAAATAATGATGAAAGACTTGCTATCGCAAACCATGCCACTGTTCCAAAACCAACACAAGATTTCCACAGATAAATATAGGTCATGCTAACTATTGGCTGCAGACTTGAGTAGCAAGTATAAGGGGGAATATGATGTGTGATGAAAGCTGATGTGATCCACAGTATCTGTAAGTTCAGAGGGGCAGTGTACTGTTTGAAGCTTGTCTGTTCTGTTCAGAGAATAAAGCACTAAGGGACTGCACTGGTCAAGGAGTTAGTACCTATTCTTTTTTAATGTCTCTCATCAGCTGCATCCTAACATCAAAAGTGTCATAATTGCCTTACAAGTTTAAAAGAAATGGAAACAATAAATAAAAGAAAGGGTCCCTGCCGCTGTAACTACAACCCTTAGTGTGAAAAATATGCTCATCTTGAATTTGATTCCAGTTAGTTAGACACAGGTTGATAGCCAGTGCACGACAGTTTCTTCTGTTTATCCCTTCATTTTGATCTTCATGTCACAGTGAAATGTTTTGCCCCCCTGACGAAAGTGTATCAACTCCAATAGCTCGGTGCCTGAGGTTCAGTTACTTTACTCACATAACTTGTTGAAAAGTTCTCCCTGTCTGTATCTCATCTTTTAAACAGTCATTGGAATTGTTATGGCAGGCATGCACATGGAGGTGTTAGTGATTTGACAGACTCCAGCCTGAGGCGAGTGTTTGAAGTCTGTCCATCCTACTGAGCTTAGTGTTGTCTCCCTGGTACTGTAATTGGGGATTTACTGACAAGATAAATTCCTCATCTAGAGTTAAGGAACACCTGCTTTGTCTGCCTGAACAGTTCAGTGTTAAAGTTTAGTGTATTGCAGTAGTACAGTGCACTCTTTGTCCAAAAAGATAGACATCCCCTGTTTTTTGTTCACATTTATCTCATCAAAGATGACTTCTGAGGGATTCTGATGAATAATGTTGTGTACTTTTTATACAGTTTTGACAGCTTATAGTTTTAAACTAGTTCATAGTCATACCACATAGTCTCTATTACATTCATGTGTCCTAGAAGACCTGTTAACCTGCAAGAAAAGACACATTTTCTACAAATGTTCAAGTGAAAGTTGTTTTCTTGAAAAATGCATCAATAATTAATAAATAGATCATTTAGAAAACTGGCTTACACTGAAGGTTTAAAGTGATGTCATTAGTCTATACGTTCAAGATGCAATGCACTGCAATAAAAATGAATTTTCTAGAAGTACAAACACATTTTCCACATCTATCTGCTGCCAGCTCAGCAGAACATTAAACAGACATTTTTATATTTAGCTTCACCTTGCTTCCTCTTCCTTTCTCTGTTTTATGTCAAACTCCTACTATATCTCCCGTCACTTTGGCATATCCCACAAGGCCTCCTGTCCTTATACTGCACTCTCTACCATTGCATTTGACCAGCTCTTACGAAACCTTTTCTTTCCTGCAGCTAAGCCTGTCATACTAAAATCTGTCCTCAATTCTACCTTCCATAATAAAGCTGCGATGCCCAAGGTTTATGATTACATGATTCTAATGTTCTTTTTCTTTTAAATATCAACCATTAATGTGGAACAAGTCCAAAATCCTACACTGTGTTTTCAGATATTCAAAAATTATAATATTGTGATCAAATTACACTAAAAAGAAGACAGATGTTGGATTTATATTAAAAACATCCTTAACATTTTATGATCAGGTAAGCATTCCTACATAAAGCTTTGGTTCTCTATTTACCGGTGGAGTTTAATGGCTCAGACAGCCCACTTTAGTTCACAACCTTTTACTGGAGTTATATAAGTTTAACTTTACTATAGTATATAAGTTTGAAAAGGGGCACTGTTCTCTACAACCTTGTTATTCATAATGTATGATTTTTTAATGGCAAAGAATATAGTTTTATTTAATATTTTCATTATCCTCTTCTCTTTACAAGTGTGGACTCAGTATATTAATTCAAGACTATTCTACGATTAATAATTTAAAAGAGCATAATACGTCACCTGTCGTGCATGGGTAACACTGGTGGGGATACTGGAACTACTTTGATAATGTGCAATTGTTCACACACTGTGATACAACAACAGCCCACCTGTGCCTTGTATGTTACTTAACTTGATTCATACATTCTAATGGTTATTTGCACAACTTACGTTGTGTTTGGTGTTGCACATCTGGCATCTTGACTTTTGCAAATGCAAGCTTACCTGTGTTATCTCAACCTAGCCCATGTACAGCGCTTCCTTTGTTCGTTTTATTACACCTATCCATCGCATTGAATTGTTTCTTGACTTTCTTTGGCCGGTGGGATCGATCAATGTCACACCCATTACGGAACCAACGTTAAGCTTGTGTTCAAGTCAGACATGGACCTCTCTGTCCAAGCCTACTTTTTGGCTGCAGTAGGACATTACTGTCTCTAATAATTCGAGTAATAATTGATAGGCTATATAGTGAAACACTATCTGAATAATGAGTACCTGGACCCATGCCTAGCGAGTGCAGCCTGTATTTTCTATTTACTGTCACTCGTGGCCCTACTACCAGCTCGGCCCACCTGGGAATTTTCCTGGTTCCCCAATTAGCCACTCCGGGCCTTATATCAACCATGTTTGCTAATAATGTGACAACATGTGGCCCAACTCCTGTCAGCAGGTTGGTGATGAGTCCCTGTCTGGTCTCACAATTCTCTGGAAGTCATTTAAAAAGAATTCATCACATCTGTCAGAAGGTCCTGTTATTAAGATATCTCTTTTCCAAGATGTCAGTTAGACTGGCAGCTATTATCTCTAGCTGCCATGATTTTTTTTTTTTAGTTCCATGCATGGAGATGGTGAATGTAATTTGATTCAAAATGCTACTGTCTACTTTACTTTGCCTGAATATAATTATCTGAGCAAATTTCTGAACTTGGCTATAAAAACGATGATTTCACAATAGTACGAACAGGAGTGAGAATGGCACTGGACAGGAAAGTTGCCTGACAGCCAATCAGCAGAAGGCCGTTCTTGAAGTTTAGCATTCCACCTTTCTTATCATTATACCAACCTCTTATGAACTAATGAAATGTTTAAGTAATTGCTTCTTTTCATGAATTTAAAGGAAGACCGAAACCACTTAACACAGTCATGATAACACTTTCACTTAATATGCAAAAAAAGAAACCCTGGCCTTGAAATGTTAACCTCTGTCACAGTTTCATTACAACTTTGTGTGTGTGGGTGTGTGTTTCATAATAAGCATTGTAGCTCTGTGGCAGCTGCCATGGTGTTTTATCTTTTGACTTGAATTAAACCTCCCAGATTTGCAACTTTAGATTATTCATTCAATATTTAGTATAATTAGTTTTTAACTAGCAGCACTGAAACACTATAAACATTCTAATTTAGGGTTTAAGGCCATCGCTCCAAGGATCCCTCCGAGAGAAACACCCCAGACAATCTACAAAGAGAAACAGCAGAAGCTAACAGAAAGCAAAAGTGAGGGAAAGGGCTTTGGTTTTTCTAAATTACTGAAGACTTGGGTGAAGCAGAAGTGACAAAGACTGGGGTAAAAGTAGAAAGAGACTGTGGGTAACGCTGCATGTTGATAGGCTGGAGTGTGAGGTGGAAACTGGCTGTATGGAATATGAAAAGCCCTAACACTGTTATCGTTGACTGTCTGCATGTGCAAGATGCGATGTGACAGTTGAGCAGGGCTGTAAGGGCAGAGATGAATTCACAAATGGCAGCCCCAGGGACCAGTGGGTTGGGGTGGGTGGGTTGGTGATGGTGCATGCTGGGGAGGGAACATCAGGGGGTTATGAAGGGCTAGTGGGGGGGAACTACCCGCTGTGTAGCAGGGATGTTCCCCTAAACTCTTTGCCCTTTGTCATTATGTCCAAATATATTTTCCAAAACAACAATTCAGATTTGTTACCTCTTTGTGATGAGACGAAGCTGAGGGTTAGATGATTTGAATATGTTTTTGGTTGTGTTAAACCTTCATTGCAGAAGGTACCGTAAAGCTCAACAACAGGGTCAAAACCTGCAATCCCTTCCAGCCACTCAAGCTTCAAGCAATAATTCACCATTTTGGGAAATATGCTTATTTGCTTTGATTTGCCAGAAGTGAGATAACAAGATGTCTACCTCTGTCATGTCTGTAACATAAATGCAAAGCTACAGTCAGTAGCCTTTTAGCTCAGGTTACCTTTAAGACTGGAGAAAGGGTCAAACAGGTAGCCTTGCTTTCTTCAAAAGAAACAAAATCCAAATACTGGAACCTCTACAGCTAAAAAGCTAAAATGCCTTTCAAAAAAAATTGTTATTTAGAAGTGTTTGCCCACATTCTCAGCTGGTTTCATGGCAACCCCATGGTGACATCTATTCCAGGAAGGAACTGCACACAACCAAACATCCTTGCAAATCGCATCCCCGTGTCACACAAAAAGGATCAATGCACTGTGGTTATAGAGTGTTAGTGAATTTTAGAGTTACTGTTCCTTTGCAGAGTAATGCTAGCCTTTCCACTATTTCTGTCCTTTATATTTAGGTTGAACTAGCTTTAGTTTCATGATTTGCAAGTTGTGAGTGGTGTTATCATCAAATGCAAATCTTAGCAAGGAAGCTACAAGGCCTGTTTCTTCAAATAAGGCTTCACTTATTTTCAGGTAAATTCAGCAACTCTGCTCCTAAAATGTCCAACCTAGCTTGTTCACACGTGTCCCCACAGCGCAAAGTTTCCCCTGTTGGACAATGCCGCGGCACAGAGCAATACTATGATAACAGCTTTTACAATTTTTATCAGCGCTGTGTTAACAGACAGACCTCTTCACTGCTCCTGTCTTGTATGTTTCTACTCCTTGACCTCAGATGTTTTTCACGTATCCTCTTATATGTTGCTCTTCTGGTTTCGCACCAGTTACATGGTATGAATAATATCACATATGCTTATTCACTCTTGGCCTATTCTGTAACGTATTCTGTCACCCAATGTAGCCCAACACGGAAACTTTGGGATGTTTCCTTTCAGAGCAAATATATCGGAAGAGTGAAATGTGTGCAGCTTGTTTTACAACCATATTAAATACCAGTTCAGACAGTCAATGCTGCAAAAGTCAAAGTTTATTTTTAATGATTTCAAATGAATTAAAAGAGAAATGACAACCTGGTGCATTTCAATCAATAATAATTTTGTCACAGTTAATCTTGACTGAATGTCTTTGGATGTGCTTCTTAAGGAGCTCCTTCCATATTCAAACAACATGACTTTGTTCATGACATTGTTTACATGGTTCATGTTTCTACACTTGTACACTTGAATTGAAAATGGCACTGATTTTTCTCTTGTTGCCACTTTCTCCCACACTCACCCCTGTAGTCATTTCCAACCCTCATGTGACGTTCACCTTGGGGTCTCCCTCTCCTAAGCCTATAATTCCAATCATCAGACCTATTAAAACACTGTGCTAACATCTAATCACAGAAGGTATTAGGCACCAATCTATCAACCCATCAGTGCTCTGTGCCTCCCTCCACTTCAGCCACATGTGTGTCATTTCTACCGGAACCCTCTCAGCACAGGCAACATTAATCACTGAGACCACGAAAAATTAGTCCGACAGAAATGACAGAGAAGCAATATGTGAGTATGCATGTATCTGCAGCACTGTCAGAGGAGGTGGGGGTTGGAAAGGAGTCTGCTGAGCGAGAAAGTAAAAAATCCGTAAAACCATTTAGCATTTTAAATAGCTGCACCATCTCCATCTCAGCGGAGCCCCATTAATTAAAAGGACATGCCACGTTGAAGCTCAAATGAAATTTCACTCTTATTCACTATAAGACGTCTGTAAGAATGATCCTCTCCCTGCCCCACGGTAAAACTGCATAATCTAGGCTACAGACTTTATCATAATTGGATGAGGATGATTTATACCAGGTGGAATGAAATGATGAGGAAACCTACTCGAACACTTCACCCCAACCTTCCTCCTGGCTTCTTTTCCTCCTGTACACACACTGACACCCTGACTGTCACCCACAGCTTAAGAGGGTGTCATATCCTACAGTTACAGCTGCTGAAATAGTGAGGAAGTCAATTATCTTGATTGGCATTTTCATCTCAGCGGGAGATTTTTCATCACTGCTTTGGCATGTTTGTGTTTTTGCAGAGGGCTTCATGTGCACTGGATTTTTTTTTCTTGAGTTGGTGCCAGTATTAAAATTTGAATAGAGTGATTGCATCCCAAAATGAAAAGTTGATTCAGTACTGATCCACATGATGGGAAAAAAAACATTTCCTGTGATTTACTTTATAGTTGACATACCTCCAAAACATACTGAGTTATATTACTCTATTACATATTAATAAAATGCATCTTGATTTCATAACAAAAAAAAACTGTATTGGTTTATTTAGGTCTTTTTGCAAGACGATTCCTAGTTATCTTCGGTTGAATCATCTTATATAATCTTAGAAATCTAAGTATGTAAGTAAGAATCAACTCTGACATCAGTAAACCGCAATTTCTAAGTCTAAACTCTCTTCTATTCAAAGCGAGTATGACTCAAGCTTGGATAACCATCCCATGTGCCCATTTTTTGTCATACGGCTCTGTAGCAGCTGAATACCCTCATCAGTGCCCTTGAATTGCTGAATATAGATGAAACCCAAACTCTGCTGTGTTTGCGGCTGGGTATGTGCTTGGGTAAGCATGTGCATATGCATGCACATCTACATTTGCATTTATGTTTTTATTCATGCTTAGGAGTTAGCAGTGTTTCCTGTGCTCTTGCTTGCGGTGGCATTTTGCTGCGGGCTATCCAAGTTACTCAAATTTCAGGTAGCTGCACACTTACCCCAGAGGAGGGTCCTTTGGGAGCCCTTGTTGTTTGAACAAAACTTTCCACCATGTCTAAATGAAAAAATAAAGGAGGTTGGTTGCACTTTGGAGTAGACCATCTTGAAGGAAGTGGCAGACAGAGAGAGAAAGACAGCGCAGTGAGGCATTAAATATATCTGTAAGAGGCTTTTCCCCTATTCACCACTGGAATAATACAACAGGCTTTATCTTACAAACATTAATAGGAGTGAGTGGAGTATGAGGAAACATCATTAATTCATACTGTTTTTACAACCACACATGTCGTAGAGCTCACAGCATTTCTGTCACACACTTAGATAGTTTCTGTCATGCCTACTGTATGAAAGTAGGTACAGTATGCCAGTTCCATTTTCAACTGTATCATGTAAATGTGTTAAAAAATTCTACTAAAATCTACATATTATATAACTATATCTTATTTTTCATCTAGAAATTGTTAACACTGATAACAGCTGATATAATACATTTTAAAAAGTCAAAGGGTTGGGTAATAACACTTGCCCTACAATAAAACAAGAGCGTATGCCAGGTTAATGAAATGGACAACACAAACGTCATGTTGCTGAAATAACGGTAATTACCAACTGCTGCTACCGCAGTACCTACACTGCCTCAGTCACATGCTCATAGCCCTGAGCAGGACTTAGGCAACGCTCAGAGCAACTCTTCTTTCTTCTTCCTCCTCTCTCACTCGTCCCTCTGTTTTCTCACCACTTCTCTCCCTGCCTGTCACTGCTCCTGTCGAGCTATGCCTCTCGCTACCTTGACTTTAGTTCTGTCTTGTCTTTATTTGAACAGGCTGCTATTGTATGAGCAGTCACTGTAACTGTGACAAATTCCTGGGCAGCTAATAGGTCTTTGCTGCATTTAGCAAGTGCAGGAAAAAAGGGTATTTTTTAAAAATAATTTGTTTATCAATTTGGCTGTGTGATCAAAACTGTTTGCCAATGGTGATGTTGTTAATAAAATTTAACTTCAGTCCTATTTATTTTCATAGCGTATGAATAGTCTCTGAACTGTGAAATGTGATAACTTGTGGGGTAATATTTTTTCTCTCTTCTATTTTCTTTGTGCTTTTTATGTTTGATTGCTATGTGGTGGGTCTCATGTAGGTTGAGTAGGAATGGGACCAAATATCAACACAGTGCTGAATATCCATATTTCAATTGCTCAAAATGACTCACCATGTCACTACTTCATGACATGAATGAGGGTTATGTGAACTAAAATAATTTGGCTGAAGAAGAAGTCGACAGGGACATAATCCCAGAATAGATAGCAGCATGTCAGTAAGTGGTAACAAAAAGGTAGGACATGGGTAGATACTTTCAAGACTGAAAAGGAAAAGGGAAAAACGAATACAGCTTTTATGCCGAGATGAGAGGCAAGGTGAAGGATGCACCGAAGTCTGCAGAGTAGCACTCACCTGCAATGGGTGGACTTCATGTGCCAAAAAGTCTCTTTATTACTTCCCATTTTATTAATGAGTCGGAAAAGCATTTCTATGTCTTATAAACTAGCCTGATGCAGGAGACTTACATGTTGCACATATGGCATCAAGACATAAGGCATAAGTTTTACTGGAAGGTGAATTAAATATACCCACATGTAGTCACTGACATTAACTGTGTACTAGTCAAACACATTAACAGAAAAAACAAGTTTGTATGTTTTAAAGTTTCCTCATAAAACTTGAAACTTACTGTTTCATCTCATCAAAAACCAACTTGCAGAGAATATGAAAATTAATCTGACACCTTGCCTTTAAAGAAGCATTAAGTATTCTTCAGTTAATCTGATATTGTGATGAATCATCGTATAATTGTTTTCCAATATATGGAATATCGCTGCATCTTTATATTATCTACAGTGGCCAACATGAGGACAGGATTGTCAGATGCAGTCCACTTTGATGCTGTTTATCAATATGTTTTCACTACATATTTGCAGTGCGTTTGCGGTTAATGCAGTTGTTTTGTTTGCCTTTTCAGATCCTCTACCATTGTCAGCCATGGTAATTATCACTATTGTGGGCCATATCATATCTTAACATGTATTGCATTGCATCATAATGTATCATTTTGTATTGCACTTAGTCACCAGACAATTCCCACCTCTGTTGGGTGTATGCTATGTTTATGTTTGTTTTTCACGACTGTAGAAACAACTGTTATTTATGGTTTTTTATCCTCACTGTAAAGCACGTTGAGGTTACCTGTAATGAAATATGATTTATAAACTACATTGTTGTTGTTGGTATGATAAATAAGTGAACTCTGACCCTTGGAACAGTGTAACCATGAAGGATCCCATCACCTGTTACCATGCTGATGAAATTTTGGGGCCTTTGTGACTTTTAATAACATATTGACACATAATTATTGAACCAACATGACAAAAAAGTGAACTATGAAAAGTAACATTAAGGAATTGAGAACAGACAGTAAAGATAAATAACACTGAAAAAAAAAAGATGAACAATGTGACGGTTAACAAGGGAACAATACCAAAGTTTGCATTCAAATTTTAAAAATCAAAAAGGAGAAGAGAGGATGAGATGAAATCAGATTGATGAAAATCTAAAGAATGCATATCTTGTGTCTCTTCTAACTTATAAGAGTGCCTGTTAATAGGAAGTGATTTTAAGCTTTTGTCTGCACACTCAAGAGCCCTGCTTTACTGCCCTAATTGCAATTCAAGTAAACAAAGCATTCATGAACACGGTAATACTATGCATGAATAAAATCTTGCTGATGCACGGATTTATTTTAGTGCCAGTGACCATGAGACTTTGGAGTAATTGATTGCTGCCCCTAAAGCAAGAATTCTCATTATGAAGCAACATGTAGTTCATTTGGGGGTAGTGTGATAATAAAACTGCCAGTCTTACCTTAACCCTTATGAATTAGTGTATCCTTTTACACAGTTACCCTTTCTATCACTTACAGCTATCCATAAATTGTGCCCAAAGAATATGTTTATGTAAAACTCTAATCCAGATTGGCCCTTTGGTTTTCCGTGCAGCTTTTTCTGCTAATGTGCGTGGGCTTTAAAGAACACTGCTATAGGTGCTCGAAAACTGCAGATCCTGATACATCTCTGAAGCTGTGCGGCTCTCACATCTCACTCCTCCTATGATTAGCATATGCTAATGTAGCTGTAGGAGGAATATATCGGAGTCATTACACTTTCACATCACAGGAGGGTTTTGAAATTGCAATCCATTGATTATGTTAAGCAGCAAAGATTTCATGGGTGGGGGTGCACGGAGGCAGAAGAATGCAGTTGTACAATCACAGCTGCTCCAGACTTCCAGCATTGCAGTGATTACATTTAGGGATTAAAACCATCATGTGCTTGGACAACATAAGTGATAGTAGGAGCTGCTAATCAGAGGGTCAATCATGTTTGCTGTTCCAAACCCAACAGACGGCTCATTAAGCCAAGAAACATGGTCTAACAACAAACAATTATACACAGAACCTAGCACTGTGAGAGGAATTGCAACACCTGCAGAGACCCTTAAAGCTAATTTGAGAGAAATCCTTTGAGTGAGACATTAACTCAGCGCAAATGATATGGAAAACTCAATTAACATTTAACCAAGTGATGAAATACAACAATACAAACAAATGTGCCTCTGGGCACAGAGAAAGAAAGCCCTCATTAGCCAGATGGAAATTATTAAAATTAGATAATAAGAAGACCTCCCCCAGTGCAAGGCTGTGCAGGCTGGAAAGTTAAAGATGTTGCTTTTATTTACCAAAGATGAATGTTAACAAAGTATATTTATCAGGAGGATAATATTGTTTTTCTCCCAAGTAAATGAACCAGTTTTATAGGGTAAACAAAGAGGAGAATACTGCCATATACTTCTGCAAAGATAACTTTTGTTGGTCATACTCTCTCAGCATTCTACTCTGCTAAACAGCGCCTTTTGTCCTCTCATTGTTATGTCAGTTACGGGGCTGCTGTGTTGTAGATAGCAATATTGATTGCAGCGTTGGTGGCGCTGACCTACCAAACAGTTTGCTTATCTCTTCCCTGCATCATAATGGAATTAAAACATTGGGAGCAGAGGTGGGGAATGTAGCGAGGAGTGTTGCTGGTAGACTAGTGATGGCCCCAACCTTTCATCCTTTCACGTGGCACCCATTAATAAACTCATACATCAAACTAAGGACTGCTTATGCTGCGGTTGTCATTCTCGAACTGCGCTGTAGTTTCCTTCGAACTGGCCTGACACTTTTCCTGACCCTGCTGATGAATAAATAATTGGTTTGTGGATTAGCCCTTTATCATAAGAATCACCTCACTCCAGTCTCTACACCTCTGAATCTAAATTTGAAATTCAATCTGTTCCAGTCGTAGATATTTTCCTCCTCCACTACCTGACAGTCAGTTGATGTACGTTTATGCTCCAGTTTATGACTGTGCCCGCGCTGTTTGTAAAGCACAATAAAGAAAACAATAAATCTACTGTTTACATATTCTGCTGCTCTGCGATGTGCTCCCAATATCTAAAACTGGAATGTACTGCCATAAAGCGAAGGCATGTGTTGCTATTAGAGCCGCATGCAAGGCTGTACAATATACAGTTATGATTTATGGAACACGGCCATCACCCTTCCGATTTCCATCTATATCCGAGGCTATAATTACACCCAACAGCATTTTTCTTGTACTGGCTGCATGGATTGATGTGCATAATTTATTTACTCTACGACAGATTTTAAATAGGGAGCATCAAACCAAGGAGTAACCTTGGCGCCTAATTCAAGTGCAGTTACATTGCTGTCACTTTGAAGAAAACAAAGTGTGAGAATGCAAATTTGTTTCTTTTTTTACTCACCCTTACGTGTGCTACAGTCAGGAGGCAATGACTCCCTCGGTTGTTTTTATTAACACAAGTAGGCATTACTTGATACACTCTTGTATTGTGTAGTTGGTGAGAAGGTTGAACACAAAACCAAGCTGAAATAATGCTGGGCTGTCACCACGTGTTCATAGCACTGCTTAGATGCATTAGGATGAAAAAATACTGCAGAATGTGCAGCTTTTCACAGATTTACGCTGAAGCATCACCACGAGTGAGCAAAAAAGAAGTCACTGTCTTGTAGTACTTCTCAACATATAGAAGTCATATATGAGTTTGTTTGTCATGGGGGTTTGATGACAGTATAATACAGACTCTAGCCTCTATGTAGCACATATTACAAAGTGACTTTCTTGTAATTTGTCCCCACTCTGCTCTGCACAAATATGGGCCAGCTCCATCAATATATTTGCCCCTGTTTGCTTTCCATCAACATTATCTTCTAGTTAATGTATGAACCTCTGCTTTCTGTTGCCAGAGGGACAGAGCTTGCCTCAGACCACCAGACAGGGAATAAAAAATTAATATTTCATATGCCCCAATGCCCGTCAGACAAATTTATGTGGACATCCCGTCAATAAATGGCTGAAAGGTTGATGGAATATGATGTCCCTGGGTGGAGCATGGAGCAGCTGGTGGGACTGTTGATTCAAGAGCTATATTTTTAGGAAGATCTGTGTTTCTTCATTTAATCCGGAGGGGAAGCCAACCGATGCACTGCTGCATGCATTGTGTTCTGGGAAATGTAAGCACAGGGGCATGTCACAGGATTGTCCCTTATCTGACACACTGAGTGCTCTCGTATTTGACATTTTCTTCAACAGAATGAATGCTTATCTGTCTAAAAAACTCACGACTGACTGGAAATAAAGTATATTTATAAATGCACGTCTTTAATTTTTGTATTTTCAAGGGTCTGTGAGCACTTATCTTGAGTTAACAAACTTGAATAGAAGTTACAGTGGGACACACGTGTATTACCCCATGCACTCGTATGGTGTACATACTCACAATAGCCGCACAATGTCAGAAGTTTTTGCACTGCTGAAATACAACATTTTGTTAATGTATACAATATAGTGTAACCAGGAACATTTGAGATTACATTGGAGGAACCTAACAATGTTAAGTTAAAACCCTAGATGCTAACACCCCAAGTTACTTTGCTAGCATAATCTAACATTTCCTTTTCTTCCTCGTCTGCAATAATATTTGATATCTACAAACTATTGGCATAAAGTATTTCTATTTAATTTACTAGAAACTTATTTAAACATGATTGGAGTGTTTTAACCAAGCGGCAACCTCTGGTCTAAAAATATGAGTCCAATGCGGAAGTGTTAAAAACTGCAGATCTTTACAGCAGAAATAAACATATTTACAGCCTGGTACAAAAGAGAGGGGCACAGCTGCCTGCGGGAACAGCAGCAATATGGCTGGCGCCGATGACTGGCCTCAAAACAGGGCATTAGAAACAGATGGGCGACGTCAGGGATCCTACATCCATATTTTATACAGTCAATGGTTTTACCACGGACACGTTTTGTAAGTTTTCATGATAACCCAATGAAGTAAGTCAACATCTACTTGTGTTACAGAGGACTCTGAAATATTTTCAACCCAGACTCATCTTGTGGTTCTACTTTTAGAAAGTAAATTTTAAAAGATTAACTGGCAGAAGTTATCATGTGATTTGTCTGACTCTGTGACATTTGTCCTCGCCCTCGGTGCCTCAGTGTGTGTGCGTGCCTCGAGGGTTGCCCGGAGGGCCAGAGCCAACCATGAAATCTGAATAAAAACTCAATATGACTCTTAGTGAAAAAATAAAGATGAAAGCCTTTTTTTTAAGAATTTTAGCACCAGCGGAGTGACTAAAGGCATTATTACACTGCAAGTTTAACTGATGATAGGGGTCTGTGTTGGAAAACATTGTTTACCTCTCACACAGTTACTAAAAGTTAACTTTGGAAGTCATCAGAACCCCATAATGTGGCTGATCAATCAAAGTCTTAATGTCCACAAAATGCGGTAATTATGGTACCTCTGTGCTCAGAGCTGGGCACACGTCTGTCAACCCATTAGTCATTCATTTTCAGCATCACTTTTTATATGAACTAATGCGGACGTCAATTTGGAAAAATGATTATCAAAACCTGAAACTACCATTACATTTAATTTTTGTCATTGTTGCGTTACCTGACTTCACTGCAGACACACAGAAATGTGGCAGCAAACAGCACCTACAGTGAGGTTGTTTACCCGAGAAAGAAGAAGGATCCTAACCCTGTGTGTACATGTTAAGATGGATTGCAGGCAACTTGAGAAAGAGCATAGAGCCTTTGTAGATTTGAATGAATCTGTGAACCTTTATGAATATAATTTGCTTGGATTAAATCCTTTACTGGATTTGTATCTCAGGGACCCTTTACATTGCAGCAGGAGGGAGGAGGACAGTCCGACTTTTAACAGGATTGACATCAAAATTGATTTTAACATCTGTTCATTTTAGTTAACAGATCAAAGGTTAGCAGTGTAAAATGTTCGATGAAATGTACCCACCTCTGACTGTGCCTTTGACATTGAAGAAGCAAATGATGCAGAATCCACACAACATCCGACCCTGATCTCATTTTGCGGTAGTTTCATAGCTCTTCTACAACTCCCTGACATTATAAATAAATTAGTTGAATGTCAAGGCAAATGCTGAGCATTCGTACTGAGAAACCCAGAAGCCAAGGATAGAGGAACCACACAATGTTAGTAGTGACAATGACAGAACCAAACCCCTGGAAAAGCCTTCAATGGATTTGACATTGTCCCATCTTGCTGGATCTGTCAAGCTTCTCTTGAACTTTTTTTCTACAATTTTGTGGTAAAGGAACACAGTACAGCCTCAAGCAGCTCCTGCATGGGTTTGAAGTAATGTGCTTTACCCTGACAGTGAAGATAAAGGGCTGGGGGTGCGGAACAAAAAATACAACAACTCTGAGGTCTCCAGAGAGCTTGTTGTGAATTTGAAGGTTAGCTCTGCAGTTTTAAGCCAAAATAAGACCAGTATTTATTACAAATTACACAAAATCTACTGCAAGCACTGAATTTTCACTGTTAGCATAACCCTTCATAAACACCTAGGCTGTCTCTCCATGAAAAGACAAGGCTAAATGTAATTTAATTTCTTCTGCATCACTGACCACATGGAACTATTAAGGTCCAAGCCTAAGGTATTTTAATAACCTTTTAACTCTGTACCAGTCATGCATGAATTATATGACAGTCTATTTTTTATTTCAAAGCCATACAAAACATACAACAATGATGAAACCACCACTGTGGAATCATATAACTGTCTCCCAAATGGCATTCAATCATCTGTATGCATGTTTGTAGAGGACGTCCCTTATGATGAAACTAACTCATTGTCCCATTACAGCTCCTGCTAAATGTCTTCTAAGTATAGCGCCATTACTGATGTTGGCCTGACTGTCTGCAGGGCCCTTCATCCGATGAGTATAATTTCCACAGTGCAATTACATAAAGGCAGACAGATTGCTAGCCTGCTTTCAAGAGCAGAAAAATAAGGAAAGAGTTCTAATCTTGAGTTTTGCATTTAAAGTAAATATTTGCATCACAACGAGCTGGCATAACATCCTCTGATCAGCTGATTACCATAGTGATGAGAATCTTCAAAGGGAAAACTTTCTTCCTCGAGGGTTGAGCTCAGAGTTATAGGTTATGAGCTGCAATATTGACTGTCTCCGAGGGCATGTTCTGCTCAGCAGCAGCAGCAGCAGCAGCAGGAATATGGGACACTCCACTGTTGATTATAATGAAGTGGGGGCGAGGCAAAAGCTTACTTTTGGAGGAGGAAAAATAGGGAGAATCAGCCTCTTTCTGACAGAGCTCATTAACTTCTCTGAAGGTGTTTGAGGCTTTAAAAAAGCAGCAGCAGCAGCAGCAGCAGAGGACGAGGAAGGAGATGGAATAACCAGGAAGGATGGTCATTTGTGTGATGTCAAAAGCTTTATGCTGTGGGAATCCATTTCTTGGTTACTCCTCTCTAGGACAGTCATTCCCCTTCGATTCCCTGGCTATAAAACAGCCTCCATATGGCACCTTTGGCAAAGGGCATTATTCTGCTTCTCAACAGGCAGGAATCAGGGGTGAGCCTGGCCATCTGAAATGTGCTGACACCTCACTCTTTGAAATCGTTGACAGAGTAGAGATAAAATGGGAGGGAGTCGATCGGAAGGATTTGTATATGTCCCTTACTCTTGTTATTGCAACAGATACTCCATTAGAGGTTCTTAATCATGTTCTGTAAGTTAATATTAGTCACTGGACTCCCTCTCGAGAGGGCACTGACAAATACGGGCTTCTGTCTGAGTTAAATGATGGAAAAGGAAAAGGGGTTTTGGATGCCCTGCCGCAGTCCTTTTTGTGGTGTGGGGCCTCTGCCAAACCCCCACCCCACACACCCACCCACCCCTCCCTTTCTTTCAAATACTGCTACTCAGCACTGCAGCACTGTAGCAACAGGATGGATCTTTCCCTTAATGTGTATGTGTTTGAGAGAGCAAGACAAAAAAAGAAAGTGAAAAGGAAGTCACAGCATGTCAGGGCAGAAACAACATGCAGCGATGATATTGCGATAACAAGAACACTGTAACGCGAGAGAAAAGAAACTATAACGGAACAAAGCCGCTCGGACACCCCTCAGAAGATTTTTGCATCCATTTATTCTAGGAGGGTGTTGAAATGGAGTGGCACGCGGCCAGAGATGAGCTCTTGTCTATGTGTGTGTGTGTGTGTCCGCTTGAGAGAGAGAGAGAGAGTCCCTTCATCAAATGTGTCTTACAAAGTGAGGACAGACCATTTTCCTGAAGCCTTACATTTAATATTTGGAGCAAACCTGCAGAAATTGACTGATTGAAAATGATTATTATTCTGCTGGGGAGAGCATGAGTAATGCTTTACTCTGCGTTGGAGCTGAATATGTGCACATTCCTCTTACTGCAATGTACCCAGAGCTGCTGTAATCGAAGAACCTGCCTCACCTAGATACATACAGGATCTTACAGGCATAACAGATCATATACATATTGTACATGGACCTTGCATATAAAGTGGAGCACATTGCTATTGTGGGAGAACTGGCTGCAATATGTATATATCTCAACAACCTTAAAGTGAGCCTATACTGTATGTATAGTCCAAAGTCCTGAATAATTGATGACATCCAGCACAAAAGTGGTTCTCTTGCTCTATTGAATTAAGTATGATTGATCCACATATTGCAACTAGAACTACAGGAACCACTCAAACACTATCCTTATCAATTGACTTTGTCCAATAGCTGTGCATGAGGTGTAAAATAAGATTGCTTATGAGTGGGGGTTGTTGCTGAAAAAGCACTGAGGAGCACTTATACGGGTACAGGCCATTAAGCAGTGCACAAGATGCACTGAATGGGAAGCCGCGCGGTGACATCACACCGCCAAAGAGGGATGGCTTAATTAAACTTTCATCCGACAAATATTCATGTGCGTTTAATGATCCTGAATCACTTCATTCCGCATGAATTATGAATATTAATGAACGGGAGGGAAGGGCAGTGGAAGGATGTGTTGTGTATAGGTTGAAGCCTTAAGCAAGCGTGGGCTTTAGTGTAGGAGAGGGGTGTGTCCAGCCACCAGTCGATCTCTCAACATTTAGAGTAAACCCTTCAGGCCAGAGGTCATCAGTGGAAGTGAGCTTACAGTGTGTGTGTGTGTGTGTGTGTGTGTGTGTGTGTGTGTGTGTGTGTGTGTGTGTGTGTGTGTGTGTGTGTGTGTGTGTGTGTGTGTGTGTGTGTTTCTTTAAGTATAGCCTCATTACAGTGGCATTCTTCTACCATAAGATCTGACTAAAGCAGGGCTGGCTGGTGGTGGCCTATTTCCGGGGTCCTGTCCTATCACTTTTTCCACTATTCCATGAATGCTCATGTGCTGCCATCTTGCCCTTGAGCATTGCTCCCATTTTGTCGTGTTTTCTTCTTCCTCTGCCAATTAAAAAAATGCAGCCAAGCCTCATGTACAGACATCCAAAAAAAGAAACCCTCATCATAAAAACAAAACTAATGCACAAATGTTAAAAACAAAGGGTCTCGGATATGATGTATTCCTGCTGTTTCATACTGTGCTCCAAAAGGGTTTCTGTAACTCCTTTGAATTAGCAAGGATATCAATATGGAACATCAGGCAATTCTGTCGGTTGATTAACTACATTTAACCATCACAGCTCATTGAACATGTGTTTGTAAAATAATGAGTGCTCAAATGTGTATTTATCTTTGAAAGACATGTGACAAGAAGTCCTCTTAATTACAATCTTTCTGTCAACCCTACAGGATGACTCATTTGCAAACTTGTCAACATGCTGTATGTTCTGAAATAGCCATGATAACAGAGGAGGGTATACGTATATAATGTGGCTTTGCAAGCCAGCTCATTTTAACACAGGAATTATCTGCTTTAAATAAAAAACGCACAACAAAACCCCAATCCTTACAAGCCATTTTGAAGCCTCTAATGTTATTAGAAACCTGAAAGTGTGCTACAGGCTAAAAGAGAAACATGAAGAGAGGATATTCCTATGACAATCGGATCTAATTCCCTTCCACACATTAGGGAAAAAAGAAACTCTTTCAAATTCAGCAGCTCTTTTTTTTTTTTTTTTCAACAGTGCAAAGCAACCATCTGACATCCCCACAGAGATGAAGGCCTCACTGAGAGAACTGACAGAGGTAGTTTCATTAGAGCAATGCTGCCACCTGCTGGTACTTTTCAGGCTCTTCACCACAGCTTTGTGTGCAGTATTTAAGTATTTGATGTCATGGTTATTGTCAAGAGATTTAACTGCTTTTTGTATAAGGTAAGAAATCAAAAGCAACACGTCGACTTATCTTAAAAAGAAAAAAATGCATAAAGTTTGTTCCTGTAAGCAGTAATGAAGTTTTTACTGATTCAGCATGTCTTGCTGTTCTGCCTTCCAGTTTCCACACTGTATACTTTGTCCTTTGGAACCAAACTTTAGTGCTCCCCTGAACGCCTTCCAATGGTTATAAAGAGGGGGAAGAAATACATCAGGGAGATGTATGGGCCAATGGCAATGTAGAGCCCCAAAATAGATTCAAGGGCTTCAGTCATCAAATAGTATACTGCACAGGTGTTGTTTTATGGTTTGGGCTTTTTTACTACTTTTATTGCAACCTCGCACCATTTTATATCATAAGCATTTAGTGGGAAAGTGCCAGAACATCCAATACGTCAAGTGTTAACAACTATGTACAACAGCAAAGGTCCCGCAAGACATGATGACAGCCAAGAGTTCCGCGTTAAATTGCAGCGTTTATTGCCATGTGAGTAATTTAAGTTATGGAAATGGCACCTTGCATGGAATTAATAAGTCATAGAGATTGTAATGCGTAGGTTTGTCTTAAATGGCAGTGCAGTCCACTTTGAACTTCATTAAATTTAAGAGCAGAAAGGTGAAAGAAGCTTATAAGTCATCCCGGTTTCTTTTACTTGAGCTTTAGCAGGCCCGCATCTTGGTTCTTTGAGGATGTTTTCCAAGCATGAAGGAGAGAATCATTACAGTTTAAATTGATCTAATTAATATGGAGGATTGACACAGAGGACCAGTTGATTAGGGATGAAGTCAAGCCTCTTACACTGCTCATTTGACCTCCACACTTGATGATGTAGACAGCACCAGAGGTACTTGGTTCCAGGTGCTTGAGTCACTGACCCAGTCACAGTTAGTCAGGGTAAGAAAAAAAGGAAGACCTTGTCAGTTTGCAACGGCCAGGCAGTCTGAGAACTGGAAGAAGATGAAAGAAGAGAACAGAGGAAAGGAGGAAATTGGCCAAATAAGAAAAGGGAAAAAAAGTCAGATTAGCTATAGGCAGGTGCAGTGCAAGTATTGGCAATAAAAACACAATAACTAAGAGAAAACTAAAAAGTGAAGCCGGACAGTTCTCAGAACAGAGAGGCATGTGAGTACATTCACATTCATATCTTGTTCAACATGTCTGTATGCAAGCATCACTCAAAGTAATAAGTGCTGCTATTTTCATATTTTATAAACACACTATTATGTTATGTTGAAATGTTTACTGTACATATTGAGCTTGAACTTCCTGTTGATTTGAATTATTTTCTTTGTTTTGGATCTGCTCTTATTAAACAACCACAGAATGAAAACATTTAAATTATTATCCAATGAATAAATTCAATCAGCCAAAAAAAAAAATTAAACACTGAACAAATATCAAAGACAACTTGTTAATCTTAGAAATGTACTAAGAAAGAAATTCCAATTTTAATTTGCCACACCCTCTCAATAGATGTCCTGCTTCCCCACTTGTTTCGGTCTATAACATGCATAAATGAGATTGTAAGTCAGGACCAAAAACCAAAAACTGGTAGAGACTGAATATTCAATTGCACTTCAATATTTTTTTGAAGGTTTAAAGGTATAAAATAAACCCCTTGCCCCCTCACTGCTATCTTCGGCATACCCCCCAGCAAACATATCAACTTCCAAACAGAAAAAAAGCTCTTGCGTTCTCTTCCCTATTAGCACGGCGGTTAATACTGAACTGGAAGAACGCTGCTCCACCCACCCACACTCATCTTATCTGTAATATTTTGTCTCGTCTTCAATTAGAAAAGATCCGATACAGTGTAAATGGTACCCTCCAGAACTTCCATAGCACTTGGGATGGTTTCATGAACTCTGTCAGAGATCTTGATGGTCTGCAGTTGGACTGATTAACATCCAGCAGATTTGGTATACTGTTAAAATACTTTGACTAGCAAAACTTCACCTGTTTGCGCAACTGGAAAGACGACCGAATAAATGACGTCACATATTAGAAGTAATTTATGTGATTAAATGTTATATTCACCAACATTGTTTTATTTAACCATGTGGATTAACCTAGAGAATCAAATATAGCTCAATCAAAACATATCTCCATTACACTATTATTTTAGTTATTTTAATTATTATTTTAATAATTGCTTTAACATTTATTTATCTTATTTAATTATTTATTTATCTATTTATTTATTGTATTCATCTGATCTTGTTAACGCTACCTTATTTTCAACTTTTCTTTCCACAATTATTTATTTAAATGATTTTACTGTATTGATTTTATTTTATTCTGAAGTATTTTATTTATAATCATGCCTTTTATAATTTTGCCATTGCTGTTGTTTTCTGTCTCTCTGTTATTCTGTGAAGCACTTTAGGCTGCATGTTTTTATGTATGGAAGGAGCTAAATAAATAAAGAGTTGGTTGAGACCATAGACTGTAAATAAAAAGGTTGAGACATTTACATTCCATTCGAGGATATGTCGTAAATTAGTCGCTGCCAACTGCGACAGAAGCTCCAGCGCGACGGCATTTTGCTTTACGATAGTCCAGGCCTGCCGTTTGTATTTAGCTGAGTGCTTGCTAGTCGTTAGCATTACCACCGTTTGCGGAGTATCGATACTTGCTGTTATACAATGGGAATTGAGCATGAAACGGATCGGACGCTCTTCGTTAGAAATTTAGATTCCAGAGTGACGGAGGAGCTTCTGTTTGAGCTGTTTTTACAGGTACTGTTGTCACAAACATTAGACATAGCAAGCAACTGTCAAATGAAAAGATAGCATAACACCATAGCATCCATGCTAGCGAACGGAAAGCGAAACCGTGGAGGAATGACTCATAAAATGTTTATCTGTGTGGTCAACACTATATTTCCAGACTCATGTGACTATTTTCAGGTTGTGTAAATGACGATTTTGTACTCAGCGTTGATGATTTGAAAAGGCGCTCCAGTGCAGCTAAAGCTAGCTGGCCATGTAGCTGTAGCCTGTGGTTGTTCGGGTTTAAACTCACCGATTGCTTCTACAGGCAGGACCTCTCATCAAAACCAAAATCCCAAAGGATGGGGAAGGGAAACAGAAAACATTTGGTTTTGCAGTCTACAAACATGAAGTGTCCGTGCCATATGCCGTAAAACTACTGGACGGGGCAGCGCTGTTTGGGAGAAGTCTTCATGTGCAGTTCAGATCAGGTGAGTTCAATCTAATGTTTTCAAACGCTCTTACAACAGTGAGTTGACGGTGAAGTGTCCCTGAGATGAGTTAAGAGATGTTATGAGTTATCTCTCTTGCTGTCGGACTGCTGCTTGCGGAAGTCTCTTGAACCGAGTTGCAGTTATTAACATGTTTGTTTTGTCATGCATCTAAATATGTACCACACAACGTCAAATGTTTTCAAACATGAACTATTTTGCCTTTAAGGAATGTTTGTTTTCTTTATCTCATCATAGGCAGTAGTCATGGCAGCAGTCCAGGGAACTCACAGAATACAAGTCCTGCAAATACACCAAATCCCCATGGTCAAAGGTAAGAGGGTCACATGCAAAGATGTCCAAGGGTCAAAAACATTCAGCAAACGATCATCATCATCATCATCATCATCATCATCATCATCATAAGTATGGTTACTGTAGTGACATGCTATCAGGGTCATTTAAAGCATGTTCAATGCAAACTAACTGACTAAAGATGTAACCAGCAGATACATTCTGCCTTCAGATAAAATGCGTTTGATATTGTTTTTGTCATGGGAAAATCTACCTTATTTTATGTAATGTAATTGATAAAATTTCCAAAGATTGTTTACAGAGAATACTTAAAATTTTCATACTAACTTTGGATGGATCATTGTGCACCTGTAGCTTTGTATTAGAGTTCTCCTTATGATTGTTCACAGCGGCATCTTCAGTCGTTTGTCTGAAGCTATCTGAGGGAATTAAACAAACCAACCATAGGTGCAAAGACTTTTTTTAAGGGTTTGAATTACAGAGTTAATTTTGTTTAATGTGAGATATCAGAATAATAAAAGGAAATATCCACTCTACCTGTCATCTTTCGTTAAATTGTTAGAATTAAAGTTAGTCCTTTTGTATCTTTGATCAGATCTGTCCTAACAGCTGAAATACATAAATGGCAGACTGCAGATACCTTGTCAACCAATCAGAGTTGAGTAGCCACAGCTATGCAAAAATTAAGCAGCACATGAGAGGGAGCCATGTTGTGCAATTACAACACAGCAGTGCTGATATCTAACACAAGGGTGCAGGCTGAGTGCCAAAGATAACCACAACAGTGCTGATATGCAGTGCAACAACGTAACCTCAAGTGGAGTTTTATTTCCTACAACAGTAATACAAGTGTAAAAGGTCATCTGTCACAGCAGATCGTCATTATTTTGCTCAACTTACTCAACTAGTTCCCCAACGTGACTGGAAGTGTACTGTTGGCTGAACTTTTAACACTCAGCAGTACCTTCTGTCAAGCTGAAGGTGTGACCAAGGGCACAACAGAAAGGACTAAATACAGCTGGAGGGATATTGTCGCTTCATTAACTCCAAACAATCTAGTTCCTTATACTGCAATTATTGCAAAGAAGAAAGAGAGGAGACTTTGGAGGAGTTGGAAATAACATGAGCTGAATCAGTGTAGGCACCGATATATGAATTGTTGTACAGGGCTTGTAGTCTGTGTTGTTTTACTGTGTAGTTACATTTTTGAGGAGGTGCACGTCAGGCTGCATGCGTACACTCTTGCGTACGTACAGGGCTGCTTGAACCTACAGTGTATGCTATGGTGTAGATTTAATGCAGAAGTATTAACCAGACATAACTGTATTCAGAGATCACCTCAACAAAATACATGCAACTAATTTTCATCCGTCCCCAGCACATCCAGCTATACATAATCGTCAAAAAAGTAGCAGTAGTAGGTAGTCAGTATAGCACCTTACTTTAGGCTGGTTGCTCAGGATTTTTTGTGATAATTAAATATATGATTTGCTTTATTTTTACAGGACACCGATCCAGTTCAGTTCACCGCCATACACTCCTCCACCCCAGATGCAAAGATCGTTCTCGTCTCCTGATAATCTGCAGAAGCATGCCATGGTAACCTTTCCATTCCCTTTTGATTACAGAGTACAACTTAATGACAGTATATATAGTCCCATTGAATAAAGGGTGTTAACATGTGTTAGTTATAATGAGCAAGTTTAAGAAACATGCTTTTTGACTGTATGACACACAGGTCCTGTTATCTGTATATTCTTTTAATCTACAGATGAACAATGTGATGTTGCAGCTCCACATGCAGCAGCTCGATCAGTTAAATGGAGGCTTTGTGAAGCCTCAGCAGAGGCAGCCGTCAGCATGGGGACATTCTGGAAGTGGAGGCTCGCGGCAACACGATAACACCCCCTATCAACGCAACTGGAACAGCAGTGGCAGAAATCAGCGATACTCGGAAGAACCAGGTACCGGCCGCCATCAGCAACACGGCCACAGCCGGGACAACTATCACCATCAGAGTGACAGGAGCAGCAACCGCCACCATGACGGCAGAGGTGGCGGCAGACATGATGACAAGGGTAGCAGCCGTGGCCACCAGGACAGCAGATGGCGACGCTACTAAGATGCGTGAAGGACGTTCTTTAGGGACTGCGGTGATTCACAACTCTTTGGACAGCTTACTAAAAAAAGAAAATCATGGGTTATGTTGACAAATTCACATGTATACTCAGGTTTTTTGTACATAATCCTACCTGATTCAATGACTTTTGCATCAGAGCCATTTTTGTTTATTTCTAAAAGGTGTTTTTAAATTTGTACACTTCTAAAATGTGAGTTTTTCCTCACAAATGTCACGAAATATTGAGGTAAAAAGTTGTATTATTATTATATGAGCAAGGAAAAAAAATCAGACAGAACTTGTAGACATTGTGGAAGAGAAAAACAAACTCCATGTCTTTAAAAAAAAAAGAAAAAGATTTAGGATACATGCCAGTTTTTATTTTATGCAAATTGTATTTGAAAGGTGCTCTCAGAACTTTACACAGATCTTCAGGTACTTAGCAAAAAAGAACAACAACCATGTCAGCAAGAGATTCCACCAGCACCACTTTTACTGCAATATGGCACCACTCTTTCATAATTGTAGATCTGTTGACCTTGCTCTTTGTAAGAATAGGCTTTGTTTTATTTTTTTTATTCTGAGTCTGTAAGACAAACTGTTTTAAAATGGACATTTTCATTATTATAAAGCTCCTTTCATTTAATCCTGGTATTGTCTTTCATCTGCTCACAACACAAGTGCCTGGGTCTTGGCTGTTCATCAACAATGCTATTTACAGCTCTTTGTGTATGTCACTAAGTTGAGTTAGCTATTGTATGTTGATGCTACATGCCTTTATGCATGCACACACAGCCTTATCTGCACCTATAAATGGCCTACGTGTAACTAATAGGCTTGTGCAGTGGGTTATGAAGTAATCTACAGGTGGCGCCACACGCATCCTTTTATTGAATCAATTAAGATGTTAAATATATCTGTGCCACATGATCAGCTCCTACATCTGACCTTTCTATTTGGGATGCTTTCAAGTCTTTACATGGATTTGACACCCACCCTGTTCACTTTACAGCATGCAATTATGTCCAGGTTTGTTTCTTGTTCAGCTGAGTTGAACAGAGATATCCTGTTCTCTTTTATCAGAGGAGTCTTAACACCACTTTGACGAAGGCACAGGTTTGGGTCAATTTGCAGATGTGACAGGAGCAGGCTATTGTCCCATCCCAGAATTAGCAGCATTTTGATCCTTTAACATCTCATGTTGCGATCAGCCTCACGACATTGTTCCCTCACTGTCTCTGCTCAGACTTGCTTACAACAAAGTGATGATCAAATCCCTTAATGTCCGCGCTGAGGTCATAATCTACCCTTCCGAAAGTGCTTATGCCACTAACAGAGGCCTCCGCGCGCTATCGACAACTAGATCCCTCAATACGTCTCGCAGTATCCAAAAGTGGAGGTGCATTTTCACCCTCTGTACTAAGCTCTGTGTCTTGCCTTTAATCTTCCTCGTGTCAGATTGCATCCTGATGCTCTCAAATCGCTCTAATAGAGAGTATCCTCTGCCCGGTGTCGGTCCTAGGAAGGCACGTATTACGCTTCTGGCTGTGGCATAACTCTTCTAATTGGTTGATCTGCCTGGCGTCTCCAGCCCTGGAGCGCGCGGATTAGAGAGGCCGCTCGGTAGCCGCTGCTGTGTGGACTTTTATAGTATCCTGAAATGATCCACTTCCAAACATCCACAGACCCTCCCTCCCGAGCAGCCCCGCAACGCAGACCACAAGTGTCAAGATGCCTGCAGCCGTGATTCCTGGATCCTGACACCACCTCAGGTTGTTGGGTTCATCTGTGCAACCGTAGTCCGAGTTGAAGGCCCAGTTTAGCGCGCCAGTGTTTGTACTTATACTTTTTTTTACAAACTAAGTGAAAACGCAATGCCATGGTTTTTTTGCCCTATTGTCAGGCTTTCTAGTAGAAAGAAAAGCACTTTGCGCGAGTGAGTTCGATTAAAATCTATTTTATTGTTACTTCTGTACATTTTAAATCCAAATTAATGAAAATAAGAATACAGAAAAATAATATCCACTCAAAAAAGTTTTAAGAGATAGTTAAACGAAGATTTAATATCACTTTATGGCATCTTATTTTTTTCTTCAACCCCTTTTTGCAGTGGCCCAACACAAAAAGCCAAATGCTCCCCAGCAGTTGTTCTCTTCCCCTCCTCTTTGATCGAGCCATCAAACATGTAAAAAGAAGCCGAGCTTTCTCATGCAGAGCTCCCATATTTCCTCCTCCATAATCCTTTCCTCTTTGAACACGGCGGTCTTCGGAAGCACAAGCCGCCAGCGAGTCAAAATGTATTTCCAATTCTTCAGAGCATAACAGATTCCCCCCTGAGGTCATCCTAACGCACCGGCTTTCCACACACTGATGATTCCTCCTGTATTTTCCTCAATTGACAAACTACTTTTTGCTCAGTTTTGCCAAACACATGCTTACATTTTTAACATATTAGAGAAGTTATTGCAAAGTATAAATACCTTTAGAAGTTATACTATGTGGCCTGACATTTAAAGATAAAAAAGTGAAAAAATAAAGCAACTGTGAAAGCTCATTGTCTTCCGTCAGGGAGACGCATGTGGAGAGGTTGAGCCTGCCATAGTGAATTGAATGTGCCGGTCCGGTATGTGAGGTATTCCCTCACAATGTCACAGTCATTAACCCACTACCGACACTGATATCACATTTTCTTCAAGTATATTTTATCTGACTGACAGCAAGTATTGTTAAGATTGTGTCATCAAACGATGCGACACACCAGAGCTTTGAATTCCATATTTTCGTAACAAGAGTAGAACGTCTTCATTGCAAGCGCGCTGAACCAGTTGTAATTAATACGAATTGTAACCACATACCTCTGTTTTTAAGCAAGCCAGTCGAGAAAGTGACATTTCCGAGCCGACAGTTAACTATATATTTAACAACTGCAACTTAACTAACCATGTCCATCTAGATATTGACTCCCTGCTCCTCTGAGACCTCTTATTTTGATGCACATTTTTTCCAATCTAATTTTGTCTCGTTCGGATATTTATATTACCATTATTATTGTTCAACGTGTGTTTAACATTAACAAAAATAAAAATCTAAATAATAATAAAAAACATAATTAATCAGTATAACCCAACATTAAGGTTGCCATGTAACTAAAGAGAGAAATTGGTTTAAACTACTTTTATATTGAAACTATATTAAAGTGTTTTTAAAATCGAGGTAGAACACAACACTTTCAGGGATAAAAACATATTTTGTTCGAAAAACAGAGTGGCTATAAAATAAGTTACAAAGAAAGCAAACGAGTTTTGGACTAAATACAACTAAAGAATTTATTATTACACTTTAGAACTCTTGTTTACCAAAAAGAGATATATCTTCATAAGCCTCTTTGGGGTTTTAATCCCTCCAAACAATGTTTAAGACACCAGTACTGTTGTTTGTATCATGTACAAATAAAATACAAAATAATAATTAAAAAACGGATCAAGACACAATTTTCCAAACAAAACTTTTTGAACGATCAAACGTTTCAGAAATACAATGATCAACAACACATGTCTTGTGATTAAATCTGAAACTTTTATAAATAAGTTTGGTTCAAATCGGACTCTATGATGAACAGTTTTTTACAAAAATCATCTCAGTCCGTCTGAAAACTGAGCTTTCAAAAGGTAAATTAACGCGTCGTACTAATAACAGTCTAATACAGATATCGAAAAAGTTTTTTATGCGCGATAGTGTCGGGTGTTCGGAAGTGGTGTCTACTGTACGTGAGTTTGTGTGTGTGTTTGAATGTATGTGTGTGTGTGTGTGTGTGTGTGTGTGTGTGTGAGAGAGAGAGAGAGAGAGAGAGAGAGAGAGAGAGAGAGAGAGAGAGAGAGAGAGAGAGAGAGAGAGAGCAGTGAGATGTGTTCAGGGATGGTTTATATAGCTGTGGGTGTGAGCGCAGAACGGAGTCAGTTCATTAGCACTGTGGCGCTGTGCGCAGCTCAAGTTGAAGGCTAC
Source organism: Notolabrus celidotus (assembly GCF_009762535.1). NCBI lineage: Eukaryota > Metazoa > Chordata > Actinopteri > Labriformes > Labridae > Notolabrus > Notolabrus celidotus. The sequence continues at coordinate 9,076,487 of NC_048285.1, forward strand.
TAATCGTCACCACGATACTTCAGGGAAAGATAAGACTACAATTCAAGAGGAAAACAATGAGTTACCTAAACGCATGAAGTGCAATAGTCTGTTTTCCACACGGTTGCACCTGCATAACCTTAGGTTTACGCGACAATCCACTAGTTGAGCGAAGGCAGCGCACGGCGCATAGGGACAGATCATGCACTGTCAAGCGGAGCTGAGGCTCTCCTCCCCGGGCCAGCTGAAGGCTGCCAGAAGGCGCTACAAGACTTTTATGATTGACGAGATCCTCTCGAAGGAGACCTGTGATTACTTTGAGAAACTTTCTCTTTACTCAGTGTGTCCATCGCTCGTTGTGCGACCGAAGCCTCTCCATTCGTGTTCGGGTAAGAGAACTCTTTTGTTTTTAAAGTTTTATTAATATATTTTGAAAGAAATAAGTAGGAATAAATTAAATTAAAAAGAAATGATTGTTTTCTTATTATTGCTCTCTACTTTTGTTTGTTAGTTGATGTTAGAGAGAAGAAAATACGTTTGTTTCGGGTTGCCACGTTTGACATTTTTATGCATGATACAATTTGATTGTTGCAATAATTTTTATTTGTAATATAAAAAAAGAAAATAAATGTTGCATGAATCAGAAACGGTGGTTTTAAGAAAATAAAGTTGACTTCTGATATCAGACAGGTGAGCGTAGTGCGAGCCTGTGATTTGTTTTGTAAATATTTTGTTTCTGCAATGACAAAAAGTTTTAATTTTCATTACTTTTAAACTGGACCATTATCAAAATGTGCATTTAGAAATATTCAAGTTGATACGCTAACGTTTTTTTTTTTGTTGTTAAATCTTACTACTTTTTTATGATCCAACTTTTGAAAGAATCAGTTAATTCATACATCCTTCACCCTCCTCACCCTGAGCATTACAGCATAAATCTCTGCAGTCAGTTTGGTGCTGAAAATCATTGACATGAGTTAGAGTGAGTGAATGTCAGTGACGCTTCAGGGCTTTTGCTGGGATAATCTGATGAATGACTGAACTGATACGTTGCCACACATAAAAGTCAACGAGCCAGTCGGGCAGGTAACAAAATTTGAAGACTCACTCAGGAAGCCTGTGGTTTCTTATCTGCTACCTCTGAAGTCTGATCCAATTTTTACAGTTGTCTTGAAGGCCTTGGTTAGTTTCACTGTTATTGACCATTCACAACAGGAGATGATTTTATATTGAGAGTCTGCTGATGTGACCAAAAATGTATGTAAATAAAGTCAAGTTGTGCAGAAAAAAAACAATTACAGTTTGATAAATCAAATCATCCAATAAATGATCATTTACACAATACATTGTGTATTATATGTTACGCAGCAGGTATGTAATGAAAGCTTACTTTAAAGCCTTTCTCATGATAACCACTTTCCTCCCAAATGATACCTCTCCGCACGAGGTGCTTTCTGGCTTTTCACTTTTATAAAGTTTCTAAAAATGCTGAGTTCCCTTCATTATCAATTACGATAGATAGATAGATAGATAGATAGATAGATAGATAGATAGATAGATAGATAGATAGATAGATAGATAGATAGATACATAGATACATACATACATACATACATACATACATACATAGATAGGTAAACAGACATTTGCTGTGTCACAAGCTGAAGATGAACAGAACAGTAAGTCAGAGATCCATTGGCATGACACGTGTCATGTCAAAAAGAAAACTATGAAGTAAATCCTGACTAACTGTGATTCCAGATCAACCCAAACAACTCACAGGCTACTGCATCCTCTAGTAACCATTAGGATAATTGCTCCAAAGTCTGAAATAATAGCCACTGCAATTTGATGATGACAGCGGCCAGTGGTTAAAAATAGGGGCAGCGATTCCCTCATCCCTCTTGATATAAATTGGTATATGCTAGAGGGCACTATGACTGGCACCCCTCTGTTCTGGTGGATAGAGTAACCCGCCCTGCATATCCAAACACTTTGCCCACCACTTATTTGTAGCTGTGGGGGTGTGAGACACAGTATATTCCCTAACATCAATGGCTTTTTGAGCTGGATATAGAAACTGGCAGCCTCACAGGTCCTGAGCCAAAGAGAAGCGGCTGGCCCCGGCTTGGCCTCTTAACAGTGAAAGTTGACTTCTTCATCCTGCAAAGGAAGGGGTGCCGTAACCTGCTTTTACCAGCGGAGGCCGCTAAAAGATAGTAATGCCACCAAGATCGCCTGAGGGACTTATCACCAATGAATTGCTGTGTTTTTATTGTTTACCATTGGTATGCCTCTCAAATATCACAACTTAATTGCCTCCCTCTGTCCTATCCTTCTTGAAAATCTAAGTCCAGTTGTATGACTGTGAAAAGAAATACATCCGAACCGTTGAAGTGGCTAATAATGGTGTTAATTCCCAATCACTTACAGCAGGATCAGCGGCAGTGATACCTGAGTGAGGAGTGATTGTAATGGAACGTTACAATATTTCATTTAGAGTCCCATCTTTCAGCAGGTCCCAGGGCAGGGCTTTTAGTGGTGTTTTCAAGGAGAGGTGAGAGAGATTAAGATCAACTGTGGTGTAATCTCACCTGACAGCATGATGAAAAATACAAACAACGAAGAAGAAAAAAAAGGGCAGGAGTGTGTGCAGCCTGAGGGCCACTGTGCACTGATTTGGTCCCTGGGTAAAGGCTTACAGAAGAAATCCAAGTGAGCCAAAGGGTTTTCATCCCATTTTAATACCTAATCCGCTGCAGACAATGAAAGCCCCCATTAAGCATAAAGCAAGCCTGAAAAGGTTGATTACACCCATGTCAACACACACAGGCAAGTATGCACAAACCTCTTCCTTTTTCAGTTAAGGATAATGTTTGACAACCTGTCATCTCCACATCAGTCCCCTCACAGCCCCTTCAATCAGATTCTTCTATTTTGACTAAGGATCAGTCATGAACCTGTTCTTAAAGTGAGTTATGCTGCACTCAGGTTTCAGCTGTCACAGGAAGAGCTGTGAGGATCAGGTTTCAGATTTAACAGTTAACACTTTGTTTAATGTAATGCCTTTTGCATTTAGCCTTTGGCGCACAACGTCAGTTTGGGAAGTTTTGTCCATGTGCCATGGGAAAAATAATGCCAACTAAACTCAAGAGGATGCTGCTGACACCATCCTCCTCAGAGAACTGGTATGAAGTTGCCTCAATCTGTCGAATCAAGCAGTTTTTAAGGACAGATTAAGAAGCTGTGTGGCCTGTTGCCCTTCCCTACCTGACAGTGTTTGATTTGTGCCAAAAGGGCAAGCCCACAAGAACACTGTTAAAGTGAGGAACTCTTTACCTGTTGACAAACTGTCTATACTCAAAATAAGGCAGAGGCCCATGTTCACTTGTCGTAGTTAAGCAATGAATCATCCGTTTGAGCCTCATTGACAAAAAAGAATGGAAGAAGAAGTGTAGATGTTAAGATAAGAAGCAGGGATGTGAGCGTTTAAAGTCACTGCATGGACAGTAGAAGCCATCAGGTACAATAAAATATAATAAATCCTCAATTTTTCAGTGCAGTGTATTTCAAATATCCTAAAAATAGATCATCTATTGATGTCTATGCGATCATTTTAGAGCAAATTTCTCCTCTTGATCTATTCTTAGAGGGTTTTCCCTCTGTAATGGTTACCATAAGCACTTGTGCAGGTCCCCACATTCCCCCTGCGATTATCAAGAGTATCAGTGTGCTTTTGCACGCGGCTGAGTTGCGCTCTTGCAGCTTCTCAAACAGTTTATTTGTAGACTATTGACAGGACACTGCACTTGTCAACAACATGTCAAAGAGGCGACTTCGCTGTCAGTGGAAAATCACCACGAGGGCCGACATGTCCCTTTGTGTTCTCTCTCTCTTTCTTCTCTCGTCCTCCCTCTGAGGCACTGTCCAGAGACAACTTCAAGCTTTTTGTTGACAAGACACTTCCTGACTATCAAGCAGACAAAGCGAGATGTTTTTGTCACCATTCAGCATCACACAAGCGACACTTTCCTGTCACTTTTGTACCATTCTATGAATCCTAATTTGATATACGTGTATGCCAAATTCTCACAATAAAAGAGCTCAAACATAAAAGCAGATTATTCATTATTATCAGACACATTTTACAGATCTGATTCACAGAGAGAGAGTGAGGGGGGCGAGCAATTGAAATGGAAAGGTATAAATGGAAAGCAGGAGCATGCAGCCAGAGGAGAAAAAAAGTCTTCTTGTCTAGACCTGTTGCAATAGCAGCAATCTCACGTTGGAGGATTAGTGATGACCTCAGTGCTTCACCATGATGTCATGATGAGCCCAAGGCAGTGTCTGCTGTGAGAGTGTGTGCAGAGTACCAGTCCCTATCTGTGCTTGTACTTGTGTGCTTGAACTTAAGCCCCTTTAATGCTTGACTTACATCTAATTGTGCAGTTTATTGTAGATTTGTGTGCAGTTTACATCTGAATTCATGTTTAACTCGACTTGGAAACTAGTAGAAAGGCTCCATGTTTGCCTTTTTCTTCTTCTTCTCTTTTCACATTTGATCTGTCGTTCTTACAAGCCTTAAGGAAAAGAAGAAGAAGAAGAAGTGCTGAAAATGAAAACAGTCTAGGAAGAGCATTAGATAAGCAATCTAACTTTGTGTCTCCTGTTAGCATTGATCTGTGTCCATGTGTCTACATTGTCTGTTGCGTTGAAGATGACATTAAGGAGATAGATCTGCCACAGACAACCAGCACATACACGTGCTGTGTGTGTTAGTGTGACAGCCTCTTATTTTCCCTGCTCTATTGCAACCTTTTATCTCCCTCTGTATCTCCCACCTCTGCTCCTGTAATCCCCCCCTGTGTCCTTTCTGCTGCTCCTTATATCAGCCTGCCCTGTATCAGCCAACACATTACAGCCTGCGCCGTGCTCAGTTGGCTTGTAAATTTGGGTTAAGGGATTGATTTTTATATTTGAAGCCGTAAGGATTTTTCTGGCAGATATCATATTCACTTTGGTTGACCCACTAAATCCTCTCGGCCAACCTCGGCTCCAGACAAGTGTTACTCTTTATTGATTCTGGCGTCTCACTGCTTCTGTCTGCACTGGTGAAGAGTAAAAAAAAAACAGGTTTGTGTATGACTGTGTACATGTGCAAGAGGGAGAGGGATTGCAAGCCAGGAAGACGAGTTTATGGGCAGAATGGTGTCTGATTTAGTTTTTTTTTATGTTTTATTGCAGCTTTTCTGTCTCTCGATGTACATGTGCGTATACATCATGCTGTCAGGCTCAGTATGTGCATCTGCCAGGAAGCAAGTCAGTATTTAACAACCTCTAAAAAAATAATCATTCATTGGACAGGTTCAGAGGAGCAGTGTAAAACACAGTCTGCGTCATTGGGATCACAGCCCTCTACATGGAGGAGGTCAAAAGTAAAACACTTTTCACAGCAAACACAGAGCAATTAAAAACTAAACCTGTCTCAGCAATTACAGGCGGTCCATACTGCTCCAACCAGCATGACTGAGAGGCACATAAGAGCTCACTAAAACTCAGCATGATTCAAAAAGATGCTGTATCTTCTCTTTCCCTTTTTTGCACCAGACTTTATTGCGCTTCTCTCTGTCTTTCATCTGACGCACTGTCTCTTCCCTTCCAGGCTCCTCATCACTACGTGCCTACCCTCTCCTCTCAGTGATCACAAGGCAGCCCCCACACATCCCCCAAGTATCCTCCCCGGGAGGGGTCCACTCGCATCTGCCGCTGCTCTCCCCGCAGCACCTGCGATGCTCCGAGCCCTCACCCAGCCAGACGCCCCTCAGCATCAGCAGTGAGTCGGACACAGAGCATGGCACACCCCGCCTGAAGAAGCCACGCCGCAGCCGCACCATCTTTACCGAGCTGCAGCTGATGGGCCTGGAGAAGAAGTTCCAGAAGCAGAAGTACCTGTCCACACCTGATAGGTCAGTTCAGTTTGGAAACACACATCTGATTGGATCGGTTCTGGTAGATTACAGTTTCTGTTGCCAGATAAAAGCACATAAATAAAATCATGTCTGTGCTAAACTCTGAGCTACCTTAAATGATTTTTGTGACAAATGCTACAACAATGAAAGCAAACCACTTATGTTTTAAAGGTAACTAATGCCACAGTGATTTAATTGCAGATTTTAATAGAGACTCATAAAAGTGCCACTCAACTATGACATTTTGATAACCCGCATACCTGGCATAGAGCACATTGTGAGTGTACAGTGCATGCATTAAAATTCACGCACGCATGCACGCACATTCACATAGCCACAAGTGCAATTATCAGGCAGTGGTTAACCCAACATCATAATTTTTGATTTACCCTGTGGGGAATGTCTCATGTAATGTGAATTCGTTGAAGCCAAAGCATTACCTCAGAATCCTAGTTGGGACAAGAGTAACGTTTTAACCCTGAGCTCCCCAACAGCAAACTGCCCCAACAAAGAAACACTGTCTAACTCCAGAGAACAGGGACGGCAGCCAACACAAGCAAACACAAATGTATTACATTGATTTACTGCCAATCATTTCACACATGTGCAGGTGTATAAAAAGAACACAGCTTTCTACAATGAGATGAAGTAATCCAAATGTCAATATCTGTGTTTTGAGTTCCATTCTGAGGGTCATTTTTAGGACCTGACATGAGGTTAGACTATATTTCCAGTTTTATTGTACACTTTGCTTTAATATTTGGCCTGCGGGCTTCTTTTCCATCATAACCAAGAATAGAACCGAGCCATACATGTTGTTAAAAAGGCTTTGCTTCACATTCAAAGAAGGGTCTCAAACTATCTGAACCTTTGCACCAAGTAGAGATGGTTATAACAGCACTCCCCTTTGCTCATCCATGTCTTTTCATATATTTGGAAACTGACAGTGAAACAGAGGTGGTTAAAACACACATTACTGGCTTAGTATACTGTGTGTTCTTGCATTAAGATGTGCAAACAGCAACACTTTCCACATAGACATCTCAAACCTTGCATCCTCTTTGCTATGTATCTGCTTACCACATCTAATCTGAAAAGACATTAGCATATTTGAAATTAACCAGATTTATTTGTCATCTCATTTACATCTCATCCATGGGGAAAACTCCCACGATGCATAATTAAATACATCACATCTTGGCTTGCCCGGAGCCATTGGAAAGGCGCCATGCCTCCTCTTAAAGCCGAAGCCCTGAGGCTGATCACAACTCAGTGATCAAAACCAACCACCCTTAAAAGACGGCTGTGCCAAATTACTGTGTCCTGTCAAAATATCCGATTCTGACACCGTGTTGAAAATTAATTAAATACCCAGCTGGCGGAAAAAACATCAACAGAGAAAATCCCCCTTTAAAGCCCCACATCAAAGGTGTGACGTGCTCCCCACTTTGGCTTGTTGCGATCCAAAGATAACTTTACTTTTCTCTGCCTTTTCTTGGCTTGGTACCACTGTGGTTTTGTATTGAGACTGTGAATGTGCGAGGGAGGAACCAAAACCAAAAGTATCCCTGAAAAAACACTCTGGATTATTTATATCAGACGGAATTTAGGTAGCTTCCAAATTTAACAATTAGTGCCTTCATAATCCCGACTGTCATCAACATCATCATTATTATCACTTCAAGGTTTTCAGTTACACCCATGATTCCCTTGTGAAAGGTGTGAGAATGGAACAAAATGGCAGTCTTGCAGTTGCCTGGAGGGAGGAACTTAAATACTGTTTCTATTGCTGGAAGTGTGCGGTTTCTCTCCATTGAGAACTAATGACCATAAATAATTGGGGTGTTTTCTTTTTTCTACAATTACTTCTCATTGCCTGAAGTTGTTGAGCAGCTATGAACTGATAGTGCAGTGTGCAGACAGCTTGATTGAATGTGTGTCTGGCGTTTCTTTCTTTTTTTAAGCACACGTGCACACACAAAAAGCCACACATGCCCTCCGATGTAAGGTACGGGGTTTCGTATAGTAAGCTCAGGGATTTGTTGGTGCTCTGCTTTTTACATTCTGTTCACATCATCTCTGTCTGGGCTTCCACTTGCACCATCAAATGAAAGTCAGTTCCTTCCACTGGGGGCTTGGGGGGGTGTGATTCCCTTCATCTGACTAGTAAAGACTTTGAGAAGAAAGAGAAAAGAGGAAATGTAATTTAAAAACCCAGATAAGCGCTCCTTTCCTTCACGAGTGGATGCCTTGCTCACTTTATCTGTCCCTTCCTGAAGTTTCACATTACACACAAACCGATAGCCTGATTAGTCATGGATCGACACATGTGGTGGATGCATTCAGAATTTTCTTCAACAGTCCTAATCGTACATCTCCAAGGACTGTGATTGGATTACTGATGTGGGTACAGATGTTTCTAGGAACAGTGTTTCCTGAGCTGAAGGTGTAGAGCGTCAAACTCAAACTACCAGCAAATCAGCTTTGATATGAGCCTCGGAGAAAGATTCAAGAGTTCTCAGAAGGCAATTTACATCTTATGCTGCACTTAAGCATGCAGTGACGACTACCTCAAGGCATAACGCTTTTTTTACCTTTGAAAGATTGTTCATGCAGAAAGTACATGAATCCTTCATCTAATACTTGTTGTGTTTACTTTGTGATTTTGCAGGTTAGACCTGGCCCAGTCACTTGGCCTCACACAGCTCCAGGTGAAGACATGGTACCAAAACAGACGCATGAAGTGGAAGAAAATGGTAAGTGACAGTACCAAAGAAAAGCCTGCCAGTTACCAACAGTTTAAACCAGCACTTACTTGGTAGGTAGTCATTTGTCAACAGAAAGACAGGGTGTGGTTTGAGGTGTATCCGATAATGACGGTAGTGAGAGCAAACACATTTGTAGGGTCAACAAGTTGGAGAACAAAAACAGAGCTGAAATCGTTAAAGACAAATGAGTGCACACGGGGCAGCCAGCAGCAATATGTCTTCTCTTAATTACTATAATAGCGCGCCTCGCCTTCCACAGCTGCTGCCATTTTTTATCCACTAAGATTGTCTGTGTGTTATTCTAGGTGCTCAAAGGAGGTCACGAGGCCCCGACAAAGCCCAAGGGAAGACCCAAGAAGAACTCCATCCCCACCACGGAAGAAATAGAGGCTGAAGAGCGAAGACTGAAGATGGAGGAGGAGGATGACAGGGTGAGGAGGGTGGAAGAGAAAGCAGCACTGGCTCAAGGAGGAGAGGCAGCTCAGCTCGAACCTCAAGATCTCAGTACAGAAACTCTCAGTCCAGCAGCAGCAGCGATGGAGAGATCCGAGCGAGAGCTGCCGGTTCTGATGCAGTCAGATACTCACACAGCTAGCTAAGCAAGAACAAAATAACCAAAGACTATCGCCGACCTGAAAACAAAGAGTGCCTCAGGATCACTGTAAAAAGCCTGTGTGGTGTTTAAAGCCATATGCTTTAGGAGTTTGACTGGAAACACATTGATGGTGTCAAATCTATACCTGATGTAGCCTTTTATATTTCTGTGCATTTCCAAATGTACCATACAAAGAGCTCGTATGAATAGATACTGACTGTGCTGGTAAAATGTGGCCTTTGTTTGAGCAGGTTCCCTCTCCAAGGAGTGTAAATCTGTCTAATCCAAGCAGGTCTTTCGTAGCTCAATATGAGTCATGCATCACCTTTTCGTGCATTACAACCATTAAAGATCACTGATCCTCTAAGCTGCCTCACATAATGCGCGTGCCAAATGATCAAGATATGCCTTACTGCGGTGTCTTTACATATCTATGTATTAGGCCTATAAATCACTTCACTACCAAATACTAGAACTCTAAGTGGCTACAGTGCCTTGTCTGTCTCAGAGGAAAGCTTTGTAAGTATTGATAAAGTATCTATTAAATGCAAGTATATTTTGCAGTGATTTTTGTTACAATTTCTGTTCTTAGAGACGAAACAACTTGCTTTATTTTGATTCCGCACAGCTTTATGCCACCAATGTTCTCATTATTTGGTCAGTAGAGCTTGCATTTTTTACATGTCAGTCTGAAAATCGATATTTCTGCCAAGCCATACACTGTATCATACTGTAGAAATGTGTATAAAGTATAAAATATATGGTTTTTGGATCTATCTGAAACAGTATTTTTAACTGCTGTTTTAAATTGGATGAAAGTATTTCGTATGTCTGATGTTTCTGCCATCCCTGATTTTTCTTTTTTTTTTTTTTCGTCTTCCTTTGGAGTCAGTTTGACTGTGCTTTCTGCCATGAGGCCACTAAGACTCTTAAGCTGTCAGAGATTCTCAGAGGGAATAAATCTCAGCCTGTGCCAAGGTGCACAGCAAACGCTGAACATCTAAAATCTGAAAAACGTTTCCAGCCTGCAGGCTCTGCATGACTACCCCAATCAGTGTGTTAGCATAACGCTGTCAACTGCCTGTCACTGACTTCTATATACACTCCCAACTACACAGATAATGTAATTACAGACTTACACTTTTTGAAATATGCAGATTTATTTTTATTTTTTATTGTCTCATAAGAAAAGTGCAGTATTTTTATGATGTAAATAATGTTTGTTTGGTAAGCTTGTTTGCAGTTTTTTTTTAGGTTTGTGTACAATCATTTTTAATATTTACAAGTGTGTGTTTATGTATTTAAATACACTTAATAAAACAGAGATCATTCAAATGACTTGTGAAATTGCTCTGATCTTTTATAAGTGTATTATTTTTAAACTCTGTATAAAACTATTAACAACATACGCCTTTCTTTGCTAAATGCCTAAATTGCTAAAATTAATTGCTAAAAACCTGGATGCTGTTTTTCATGAATGCTTTTTGCATATGCAACCAGAAATTCAGCAAATTGTTTGTGCTTGTGTTATCTGTGCCTCTAATGAAAAAAAGTTATGCAAAAACATTAGTCACTTATCTATTTATCTACTTATCTACTATTACCTACTTATCCATTCATATGACTCAAAGTCATTCTGAGATGTCCCGTCACGTCATGCTAAGTGTGTGTAAATCAAACAGTTAGTCTACAGTAGCTTCTGGCAGACTGAAGTTCAGGCATATCCATTACTGGGGAAGCTTTTGAAGATGTATTAGCTGTAGTCAAAGTTTGCCATAAATCAAAGTCGAGAGCACAAAGCATTTAAGCACTCCGTGTTGTGACATTTATCATCTTTATCTGTACAGCAAACGAGATGGCCTGTAGTGCACCTGAGGGCTCCTCTGTGACCCACAGCAGTGAGGAATGGTTTGAAGTGTATTTTTAGTGCCCGATACCGGACATGGATGGTTTCTAAAGCAAACAGTGCAAGTTAGCATTGAGTAATGCATACTGTGCTTTAACACCTTGTGTAAACATTGTAAGTATGCTTTGTGTGCATTCAACAGGAGAAGCCCCCACTCTTCATGGAAGTATGACCGAACATGTTTTTGTTATCTTTTAACTCTCGCATTTAACATGATCTGCTACAAAGAATATAGGTTTTCAAGCTCAATGATCTATGCCTTTTCACCAACGATGCTTTTCTTCTGCTTTATTTATTGAAGTTATTTGTCAAGGTCTGAAAGTTATTTCAGATCTTTTCAAATTCACGTTTTAACAGCATTGTAAATGAGTATGACCGACAAATATAAATATGAAAACATGTATTGAAAGCATTTTTTAAGACTTAGTGTACTTCTGTTCTGGTCAGGACTAATGCACAGTTATCACAAATGCACAAATGACTTCAACAACATACATGAAAGGGCTTCGGAGCTCCTGAAGTACCATTAGGTGATGATTATTACCTTGTGCACACAAGTTATGTTGTGCACAGAAGTTAAAAACCTTGTACACAAAAATTATCAAACGTTTCAATTGCCCTTATCTGTCAGTAAATGCCTTTTTTTTTATGCGTTGCGATTTTGTTTGTATGAATACTGTTTATAAAATATTTATGAGCATTGCACTAGGACTGGTATTTTGAGTGTAACGTAAGCGCCCTCTGCTTGGCAGACTTGAGACATGTGCCCCATGTTGTGCTGATTTGTAAACAGCTCTTCTAAAATATGTAAAGTCAGTCTTTGGACACCATTAGCATAGTGGTGTAAGCGTGCACCATGTACAAAGGCTGTGGCCCTGTTGCAGCGTTCACTGGTTTGACTCCCTGCCTCATGCACTGCATGTCTTCCCCCACTCTCTACTCCCCAAGTTTACGGTCTCTTTTCACCCGTCCTGCCCAATAAAGGTAAAATAGATCCAGAAAAATGTAGGTCAGTTTTTTTTCTAAGTGAAAGAGTTCTATATTCATATGGCATGTTTGAGAACACCTCACCACGTCATGCTTTACTAGCTAGATCATATAGATATAATATTAATCTCTATGTGGTAGAAACGACAACCCACAGTTAGCTCAATTATTTCTATCTTTCTTCAGACATCTCATTTAGCCCAGCTCAGTTAGACCACAAAGTGTCTGTAAGAGACCAAACACACTTCTGTTGTTATCAGAATAAAAGGCGTGTTAGAGTTGAATGTTTATGTCTATTTCATGACACATGACAAGAGAGAGAGTGTACACAACCTTTTCCAAAAAGCTTATTTTATGCTCACAAGATATGTGAACAAAATAAAATGACCACCTCTGTCAGACTTCAGAGGCTACATAAAAGGGACAGTTACTAAAAAATATATACAGATTTTTTTAATGATACGAATACAACTACTTAATATATTTTCTGTTTTGACTCCTGATGATGATCAGTGCTGTCACTGACACAATTATGTATAATTTGTAAAATGAAAGTGTGTGAATGATTCATACCAACATTGCATTGCTGTGCTTTCATCACCTGTGCTGTCACCCTTTGTTATTGTCCCTGTTATCAACAGTACTCAGCAATTAGTGCTAACCGCCTGGTTAACGGCAGGAGGAACACAACCTGTTTATGAGCATAAAAATGTATGCCTGCAACTGTTGGTGAAAACAGAAACTTTTTCTAAGCAATTCATTTGACTTAATTAAAAACTGGCCTTACAGCTTGTCAGGCTTTTATAGACTGACTCAGCCTTGTCACTGCCCAGGATGGGCCTAACCAAAGCCTCTGGAGCAGGAACAGTGTATCTCTATTAATTGCAGGAGATGAGCATTAAAATGTTCCTATTAAATACCCCTGTGAAAATAAAGGCAGTGGCTGACAGGCAGGGAGGCGAGGATTCACACTTTGCATGTCTCCACAGGCTGCTGAGTTCCTCTGGGCTAATTGTTGTGTGGCGAGATGAGACACCTGAGGCCTAATTGGAGAACCTGTTATTTTCTCACAGGTCCAAGTTCAGCTGCAGGTCACAGGAGTGGAGTGGTGTCAGCCCGAGTCAGCCCCTTCCCCTCCACCCACTAAGACATCCATTGCACACCTTCAGCTGTCAGCTTAGCGTACGCTCAGGTAGTTAGCAGGGGGGGAGTGGGCGTAGCTCTCAGTGTTTCACCCTCATTTGTGTCAAGACAGAGGAAGTTATCTCTAAATGTTGAGGGCAGGAGCAACAGCAGGGCTTACTTGAGTCAATAAAGGCGGATGCTTTTGACAACATTCACAATGCTCTTCATTGTCCTCCATAATAGTTGGAGAGAAGCAGTCATTATGGCAGGAGGATCACCTCCTCTCAGTGCAGCATGCTTACAACATGAAGCAGGCTGTAACTGTTGCTCAGAGTCTATTGAGCAAAATGTGGCTTAAAACAGTGTTTGCTTTGTGTTTCAAATAGAAATACCGTTACTAACAACAACATGTGGCCTGGAATGATTCTCATGGAATTGCAACACAGAGACAGAGCATCAAATATACCAACTGCTGACACACTGAAGTTACTACTTCAAAAATGTTTACTAATTCAACAAAATTAAATATCACTTCATGCAATTAGAATAACTGTAAATACATATTATTTATGTGGAAACCTTACCTAAAATGTTAATGTCATAATATAAATTTAGCCCTTTCCAAATTCATAATTCACAGACAGTGGAAAAACTATAAGAAAATGACATATTGTGAAATCTGTACACAATCCCACACATCCCCTGAGCCTGACATTGTATCTTATAATACAGATTTATGTTTGTTCAAGCTTTCAGCCCGTTGTCTGTGAAGCTGACCCTCTTCTTCTTCTGACTGTTTCTGTTGCACTTACCAATGATACAAATAAAATACAATTAGAAAAAGGCTGGTTTAAGTTTCACATACATGAGTTTACAGCTCACTAACAAACAAACAAACACACACACACACACACACACACACACACACACACACACACACACACACACACACACACACACACACACACACACACACCTCACACACACACACACACACAAACTTAAGAAACATAATGTTGATTGACTTACCATGAAAGTGGTCACAAGCTGCATTGTGTTGCGTAATGACTATTATTTTTATTTTGGGATTTTTTAAAATATAATTTATTCATTCATTTTGCACACCCACTGTATTCTGGTAGAATCCCTCTGTGCCGACAGCCACATGGAGCTACACAGGCCACATGCTGTGCTGTGGGGGATAATACAGGGGATCTCCTTCCTATCCGTGAGACTCAAAGAGGAACCTCTCTATATTTTTTAGTAATGGTCACTACTCTCTTCTCAATACCTGCAACTGACTTCATGTTTAGGGATGAAATTGGCAGTTGTTAAATTGTTATTTTGTGAATCATATGATTAGTCTAATGAAAACTACTCTGAAACTTTTTCACCATTTCTTTTTTTCCTTAGATGTTAAATAAAGTGACCTTTACTATTTCTACTCCTTATATCCCGACCATAGAACTTCCCCACGAAAAAACTAAACAAAAAAAAGTTCCATTCCTTTTAATCAACAATGTGTTATTTCTTAGTTCATTTTAGGGTGCCTTGTTTTTATTTCTATTGTCAATTTGTTTTATTTCAAATGTTAAATTCTTTGCTGCTATTTTGAAGAGGAGCTAAACTGCTTTTCATTGTTTCAGAACAATGACAACAAAGATCTATTCTATTATATTCTAAACCACATGAAAGAATCAAGCATTATTAATTTCCCTTAAATTATGAGAACAACATATTAGAGCAGGGACATCCACCATTTTTTTAAAGAACAATCTAAAATTCCTTTTCACAACTATGCAACAAACAAAACAAGCCTTCATTTTCTTCAAAGACCTTATGAATCAGATATTCTTCGAATAACTTCCACCATTTACACAATCAGCCTTGACACAGATGCTTAAGGACTAAGTGCCCAAATCATTTCTCAGTTCTTCCCCTGTTTGATGTACTGTGGGATCTTCCAGCCTAATGTATTTAGTGCGTTAATTACAGTGCTGCCCGCCTCCCTGTCTTCTTTCGATAGCTCATCCTCTGGTCATCATGTCTGGGAGAAGACGACTCTTCCTCCCACCTCCTCTCAAGCTCTCAAGCTCATAAATCAACTAGTGAGCGTGTGTGTAAGTGTGTGTTTCTGCATGCGTGTTTTTGCTGCAGGGATACTGAAGGGCTTGTTATGGGAGTCATGATCACTGGCTCTCGGGGTCTATTTCCGCGCGCTGAGTAGATGGGCGGTAATAGACCTGTCAGCTGAGTCTTACCCAGGAGCTACCGTGTTCTGGGATGTCCAAAATTGAAGCGGACTCCCTGAAGCTCAGACCTCCATGAAGAGGCATGTCAGTAACGACTTCAAGGATACCAGTGTGATTGCCAATTTTAATGCTTAATGTAATTCTACTTTGTTACTGGCTAAATGTTTCCTTTACTTTTTATGAAGAGAACCTGGGGTCAAAGATCCACCAAGTAATGATTTAGAGCTTTCATGGCAGCACAGAGACACTTGGAGTTTCCCTTGACTTCACCTCGTCCAGTGCCAATGTAGGAAGATGTGTGCAGACAGGGTGTGGTTAATGGCTTGATTGTTTGGCCCTTAGCAAAATAACAAATCTTTGACTTTTGCCTAATCCTGTCCAAATCAGTTGCATTTGTCATGTGCAGGTATTGCTCATAATCAATCATTTCTAAACCCTTGCATCAATTATTAAAACACTTGAATTGGTCGGTGAATTGCAGAGGTGAAAACAAGTGGACTCTAAAGTTAACGTCCAAAATTCAAACATGCATGCATAGTTTCATACTTTCTGTGGAGTTTTTCCTTTCACATCAGGGAGCTGTTGGGTGCCATTATTTTCCATGTAAATATCAGTCAGCTAAACTATTTTAACTTGTAACCTGAAATTTTAAATGTGCACTGCAATGAAAATGAAAAATACAAATGCATAAATAGATACATTTCAAGACTCAGAAAGCTGTTTTACCAGCCCTTAATAAATCAAAGCTACTAGCTACTAGCTACTAGCTACGTGGGAAGTGAGGGAAAATGCATTAAAAATTAACTACAGCATACAGCCTTTTTTTTTCTTTTTCCATCAGTTAGCTTACAAACAGTGACCAGATTTACTGGTTCAACCCGTCACAGACTGGGTGACATGATGTGTGCTCTAGTGTCCAAGCTAAACGTCCAAATGCACACTGTTTAACTGCTTAATCCTCAAAGAGCAGTAGAGCATCCATATGAAGTCCTATTCATAGTAACTTTGCTCTTTGACCTAGAAAAACCCTGGTTTTAGAGCTTTTAGAGCTCAAACAATACTTCAGCAAAGAGGGTCTGTCTTTTTGCTAATCTTGCTCCAGAATTAACCAAGAGTACAAACATAAATAAAATTATCAAAATAAAAAACAGCCCTCCTGCTTGCTGTCTTCACTGCCAAACTTCATCAGTTGAGTTCTAAATATTGCCATGTCCAGATAAGTGATGAATATTGACTCAACACATTTTTTTAACGGAAAATCCAACCTGAACACAAGCACTAAAATTCAACTAAAATGTTTTGCTGTACTCAGTATTACTAGACCACAGCATTGTAAAATATCGTATCTGGAGCATATCTGATCAATGGAATGGGACCACTTTGATACTATCAGAATACAGAGTTGAGATATGTTGAACGCCACGCATCACACACTTTTTTGCTACAGACATGGAATTATTCCAGCCAATAACTGAGTCCTTATATTTGAAGATATGACATAAAGCATATTTGGGTATTTTATATTTTGTGTATGTAATATTTGATATATCTGGACACAGTAAATTATACAATGATCATTCTACTCTGCATTTGTCCTGACATAAAGCATATCAATAAGTCTCCATATATGCTGCAGATATGATGCAGTAATTGCAAGAATTGAAAAAAAAAATCTCCCTTTTCCGTTTTTTTGCACAGTGTTAGTGTAAAGAAAGAATCCCTCTCATCAGTGATACTCTCATTTCACCCATGAAGAGGCATCAGTATAAGAGTGACACTGTTTCTGAACTCGTCACGGTGCTTTTACACTTACTGTATTCTGAGGTCATTCTTTACTCATCTATAATGAGCCGTAAACTAAATAAACCAAAGGAGGGACAAAAGTACAAAAGAAAGTCCCAGCAGGTTGAGAGACAAAATCATCTGGCTTATCAAAACATCATGAAATGTTTAAAGCCAGAGACTTCAAATGCAAACAACCAGCTAGATAGAAAAATCCCTTGTGAGACGAGGACCATGTGGGTGGTGGGTACTGTCAGATTTTCTCACTGTGGTCATAACTCATTCCCTGCACAGCTGAGTACATGGGACTCATCCATACAAAATCCAGCAAAGCCTGCTGTTCTCTCTCTTTTTTTTTTTTCCCCTGCTGTGACCCGGTCCTGGCCTCTGAGAGATGTACTCTCATTTGCCATAGCAGACAGGGAATTTTATGGTGCTCCTCCGTGCTTTACTTTGCAGCAACAAATCAAATCCTTCAGTTAGAGAGGACGGCTCACCGGAGAGATGGTTCACAGCTGGAAAATCACTCGCTGTAAGGTAGTGTTAATTTACAAAACTTAAGACTCACAAACTTTTGACAAGGTAAAAACAGCAAAAGTGACAAATGTCAGGAATATTTAGAATCCAATAGATTCCCATCCTTCCCCTTCTCAGTGTGCAACCTGAGGCAGTCTACCAAACATACCCCTGTTCGTGTTGTTTGTAAATGTAAGTATGCTTTGGGTACACTGCTGAAACTTAATCTCTCTTTAAGTGACAAATAAAGTTGTCTAAATCTGACTCTCAATATAAACTGGGTGAATTTTACATGGCCAACCTAGACTCTGCCACAATATTTATTTTCCAATCCATATATTTCTACCTCACAAGCATTATTTCCTGTACACTCTTTTTTGTATTTCATGCCTCTTCTTTTCCGCCACACATCCTCTCATCTATGAGCTTGTTCGGTTTTTACAGAGCAGCTCCTAATGCACTTCATTCAGCCGACATAAAAAAATGAAGCTCCAAAGGCTTGTAATCCTCATTTTACACCAAGACTTGAGTTTATAAAGGAAGCCACTCAAACCGCCAAAGAAATGTCACAGGCAGTCAAGGAAAAAGTGCAACAGTGCCGACTGTGAAACGAGGGATCAACTGAGTGTCAGAATGACTGAGCAATTACGTATTTGCTGAAAGCTCATTTCATAGATCTGTGCCCAAATGAAATAAAATGAATGTGTGTGCTCATCTGTGTTTTTAAATGCTTGGAGAGGGTTTCTTCACCTTCTCCAAGAGACACTCTAACACTTTTCATCCACTCATGTTTTCTCTTCAGAGAGAGAGCGAAGAAAACTTCCTCCTTGTTACAATGTCTTAACAAAAAACTTATTTCTGGCATGATTCCACACAGAGACTCATTCCTGTGCTGACAGAATTGACTTTCCTTTTCTCCACAGGTGGACACTTACACCCAGTTCCTGCGGAGAAAAGTGTGTGTGTGTGTGTGTGCGTGTGTGTGTGTGTGTGTAGAAGGACTTAATGTCACTTAAAATGTGTTGTGTTAGGCCAGCAGGCAGGTAATGAGCTCAGGTGAGCGATGTCTTCTCTTCAAATATTTCCACTCAGGAGAAAAAAAAGAGAAACAAAACAGGATGGGTATTGGTGATTGGCAAGCTGTGTAGGAGCTTCTACCTTCTCAACATGTTTAGCCTCTCCTCTGCAACTGCTTTGGACAGCCGGGCATGTCAGCGATCTTGTGAAGGGGCTCTGCGCTTCTCTGCCTCGGTTGATGTCAGGGGGCAGCCAGGGGTCAGCCGTCAGCTCCAGGGGTGGAGTTAGCACGGAGGGTGGAGCTGTGAAGCTGGCAAGCTTCAGGAGAGCTGTTACCCAATCACACATGTGGTTTTATGAATGAAATAAACAAGAGTGTTCTTTTATTTGTATCATAACATCTTTAATTTAATTATTAGTTATTTGCCATTGAGATAATTGTGCTCCTGTCAGTAAATTGAGGGCTGTTTTCAGATGTGCTGAAACAGCTGTGCTTATGGCCTCGGCACATACAAGCTGCTACACGTGCGGCAGATGCATGCGTGACTCATCTGTGGGTTATTCAAAAGGAAATATACCACATATTACTCATGATTGTCATAAATAAGAAGTGTGAATTACAAATCATAGACAGCTTGACATGATTAGTTTTTGTGGGCAACTTCAGTAAAAATTACTCACACTTAGAAGTTTTAATAAGTCCTGTAAGAAAAGTAATTCCAAACAGTGTGTGTGTACGACGACTGACAGGAGGCAGCAGTAAGGAAATGGCAGGAGTTATAGTAATGTTAGCTTGCAATTAGGTTTACAAGGTTTCAACCATAAATACAAGACTGTTTCCTCAAAGACACTTGCTACATCAAATCATAACAGCTGCTGTTTGCAATTATACTTAGGAGCATGCATTTCAGCACGTTGCATTTCAGCAAAACTGTCTTTATACGGGACATACTCAAGTGAGTCAGTTCCTCTCGACTTGCTGTCATAAGGCATCAAAACCACAGCTCCATGAAGAGCAAGACCTGCCAGCCTGCCAAAGGTTCAGCCCCCTCCACCTGTTGTGGCGCTGGTTGCTATAAACATTTGAGTAATTTGAATTGAGTATGCAATACTGTAATGTTTCCTTCAAGATGTTATCTGCCTTCTTTTGGCAACCTGCCATGCACTCAGGGGGTATGCACATGCCAAAACACACACGTAGTCACCCCGCGCACACAGACACACAAATACAAAAAAACAAACACATTTTCACGAGCTGGAAAATGATAAGATAAGGTGGAAAAATTAAAAGGAGAAAAGAGTTAAGTGAGACAAGAAGTGAGGCGAGGATGAGGAGGTGGTATTTCTGTCCTCAGCCCTTACAAGGTGAGCTCTGTTTGCCCCGAGGAGGGACTGCACAAACAACATTGCTGGTTGGTGAAGCAAAAGGAAAAGGCTCAGAGCCATCAGTGAGTATAGATCATTTCATAAGCACTTAAAGGTGATGAAACACAAGGGCATGGCAGATGGAAGGCAGATACGTTGTGTGCGTTTTATGCCTTAGAATGTGTGTGTGTGTTAACTGATGAAAAGACAGACCACTTTATCACTGTGTCAGCATGTGTCAAAAGGAAAGGCGAGTCATAGGAATACATTCTTTAACAATGCACAACACATCCTAAAACAATGATGCTATTATTATTTTTGTTTGCTGATCTTGATCTAATCGCTCTCATTGATCAGATTTACTGATGCAGCTCAGTTTGCACAGGTTTAGTTACAGAGCAAAGTACTGACTCTTGATCTGAT